>NC_090924.1:101957078-102557078 GCF_040938575.1 Ambystoma mexicanum
CATGTGTTTAATAAGAAGGATTCAGGGAAGTCACAAACCCACAATGAGAAAAGACTGTATACATCTTTTAGGAGAATGTGAGTGGAAAGTCGGTTTTTCTACTCCCTACATTTATTATTTCGCCCCATCCTGTACTAAGTCCCCAGAATAAAGTCACATTGAACCTTTTGGTCTTATAGACTGGATGTGGGGTCGTTATCGGGCTGAGGGCCATACATTAGGGAATGATCATTATCCCAACAGATAATGACCCCTCCCGAGGTCTATAAGGCTATTAGCACATGGTGGTGGGAGCAATACATGTTTTGGAGTTTTCGTGCTTAAGTAAAAATGATGATGTAACAGTGAGTAAAATAAATAGACAAACATAGTTAAACAAATGTAGCTATTTAAATTACGCTGTTGTCTCCAATTTAAGCATTTTAATTGCAACTTGGTTGAACTGGAACAGGTTTAACCTGGGCATGCACGAGGTTTCATGTAAATGGTTATTCTAAAAGGCAGTGAAAGTAATTTCCAATGTTTTTATCTTTCTCTTACTGTGTTCATTACCATGTTGCAGCAAAATAAAAAGTCCTCCCAAAGGGGAAGCGTCTTGTTGAAACAAAAGAAATCTGGAAATTGAATTGATGTTTCCCCATATGCGTCTGAAACAGAATGCTCAGAATGCAGACAATACCACTAGCTATTGACTGCATATACATACATTTGGATTGGCTGAGAGGAGGTCAATAACGATTTCCATGTGCTAATAATGGATAGCACACACCGAGAGGAACTTGTTGAATGACATTTAAATATGCATCTTTTATTAGGTTGCTCATAAGAAAAAAATAAATCTACAGTATTTAAATAAACTGCAGGGCCGCCCCAAACTCCTCTAACAACATACAATATAAAATCCTCCTAAGAAGTCTGATGTTCATTGGCCCATCCTGTTCCCGCATCCATAAAGGCGAAAGCATCCCAATAATGCAGCACTGTATCATTCCCTTCCTTTATATTATCACCCACCCCTGAAATGTACTAAAACACTGACACAACAAGCATGGCACTGAGCAGGCCATCAGCATGGGTCTTCAACTTAGAGTGTGTCCCCATCTTGTCCCCAGGTACAGAAAATCGACTGACAAGACCGGCAGGAACTGAAATCCTGTTTCCACTGCACACTTTGCCATCTCTGTACACCACCTGCAGCTGTGCAGTTTATTCGCAACTTGATCCATACTGGCAAATGGCATTGTGCAATCCTTTCAGTCCTTGTGCCATCATCCAGCCACACCCGTGTCTTTCTTCAGTAACACTCCCACTGGAAGCATGACCATGTGTTTCAAAGGCCATATTGTAATTTGAAAAACTCCCCCCACCACCACAGCTCCTCCAACTTGCCTGGCATAGGTGCCCTTTTTCACAGCTCCAGTTTAAGCTCCACTACCCCTCGGTCCTTAAACTCAACCCTTCCCATGGCAGCAAAACACTACATGCCTGGGCGTTAACTCTGCATTTGGTGCACTCATGTCAGAACTTGCAGTTTGATGGACTGCACTTTGGTGTTATTTGCCACGCAGAGCTAGGTTTGCTGGGAGCACTCGACTGAACCCACCTCTTTTTGAGTGCGGATGGAAGGCCACTGGCAATGTGTGCCAATGCTACTGGACTGGTGGTATTCTCCCATTTCAAATATACTCCATGTCCATCTTCCTCCAGACCAGTGCTGTGGCCTCCCACATTCTAGTTTTCAATTCCTTCATGTATGCCATCCAAACCAGGCGAAAAATATTTATCTGTACCTTGCCTATATTTAATATACTTCACAGACCTATGAATGAAGCACTGACATATGGCCATGTAATTCGTGCTTGTGAATAAGACCTACTACTTCCTAGCCAATTCGTTCTCCACTTCCTCACCTCAGTTTACACTGAATCTACTTATGCAGCAACTTAAATATTTCAGCCACGGTCCACTCTGCTACACTTTACACCTTCTCCGCCTTTACCACTCACCCTAACATTACCAACAGTACCCTCCACTGCAGTGCCCACTTTCGCAAATTTGGGTACCTCCATAGCTTCAGTAATAACTCAAGATAGAGACCACGATTGTGAGCAGTAGAGGAAATAGAAAGCTGAGAGGAGGGAAACAGGACAAAGGATGTAGGGAAAGGAGAAGGAATAGTACAAGCTGGGTATAAAAAAACATCCCTTTTTGAAGCATTATGAACAAGAAAATGGCCGGACATCCAAATCTTAATAGCACAAAGACAAGCCGAGAGATTTTCGTGAATAATAGGTGTGAAAGAAGAAAAGGACAAAAAGAGCTGGGTATCGTCAGCATAAAAGTGATGAGATAAGCCAAAAGAAGAAATAATGGCAGCAAGAGGGGAGGTTTAAAGAGATAAAAGAAAATGACCTAGAACCTGAAGGAACACGGCGAAGAAGGGGAGAAGCATCAGGTGGGAAGCGGGGAAGGCGACCTAGCGTGGAACATTGATTAGTGAGGGGGCACGAAAAAAGAGGGAGCGGACTATCCTAGAAAGGGGATTGTGGGAGGAGATTCTCAGACTGGAGAAACGGGCACAGTCAACAGTGGAGGGTAAGGAAGAACATTTTGCAGAGGCAAGGGGTAAGAGGGAAGAGCTGAAACTACTTGAGGAAGGGAAAATAATTCTGAATTTGCAATTCCTCAAGCAAAAATTCTATGAGAAGGGGGACAAGGCAGACGCACTGCTGGCAGCCAGGTTAAGGGGACAACGGGCGGAGAGGTGGGTCTCCGGAGACATTGGGAAAGATACAGTGCTTCCCTGCTTGTGATGCTCGACCTATCTGCCGCATTTGATACAGTGGACCGCAGCATTTTGCAAGACCACCTAAAAAATATAGGCAACGTGGAAACATGTGCTCTGGATTGGTTTGCATCATTCCTGGCAGGGCGTAAACAATGTGTACAGGTGGGAGGCTTCATATCTGAAATCCTCTCGCAATGCTGTGGTGTATCACAGGGCTGCACACTCGCTCCCCATTTATTTAACATCTATCTTCATCCATTAATGGACATACTGGAGAAACATCATATCAGGTTCCACTCATATGCTGATGATACACAGCTGTATATCAGACTTGATGATGTGGATACTGCTCTTGTCAAGGTAGGTAGATGCTTGGACGATTTAGGGATATGGGTGGCACAGAACTGGCTACAATTCAAACCCAAGAAAACAGAGGTGATCCTCTTAGAACCAAAACATTTACTGGAGTGGAATAACAGCCCACCAACACCTTTTTTCTGGGCTCAAGGCTTAAATATGCTTCCAGGGTAAAAAAGCTGGGATGCATATGGCAGAGTGACCTGCGCTGTGATGGCGAAGTCTCTGCTAAAGTGCAGTCAGTCTTCTACAATATCCGACTGTTGGGGCAAGTGCTCCCCTATGTACCTGAGACCGACCGTGCTGTGGTTGCGGGAGCTATAGTAAATTCGAAAATAAACTACTGTAATGTACTCCTTGCTGGAGTTCCGGCTAAACAGATCCACCGCCTACAAAAGGCACAAAATGCAGGAGTCAGACTAGTGTTTGGCACACCAAAAAATACCTTAACCTCAGACCTCTGCCGTTCCCTTCATTGGCTAGTGGTGGAGGATCGTATAAAATTCAAGATTGGTTGCCTAGTGTTAAATGCACCAATGGCTTGGCACCAAGCTATCTAAGGGATGAGTTGAATCTGTACCATACCGCCCGGGCCCTAAGATCGGAAAATAAACTCCTACTTACTATTCCAAGGACAAAATGTGTCTCAAGGGGTGATTGCATATTCTCAGTCTTTGGGCCCAGGCTGTGGAATAGCCTTCCTCTGAACTTAAGGAAAGCCAATTCCCTTCTAGCATTCCGAGGAGGCCTAAAAACCCATCTTTTCAAATAAATGCCTTCTTTTGTCAGGATCTCAATGACAGTACCGTCATGTGACTGATCCTTATATTCAGTTATTCACCTGCGCCAGGATTCGATTTGGTTTGTTGTGTGCGCGTTTATAAATGGCTCAAAATCAAATCAAAATCAAGGTGCCTGTGTCATCACCAGAAGAGGTACTAGCGACTTTTGCCTCTTTTTATGAAATGGAGTCCACACAGGAAGAAGGCAGAATTTACACATATTTGGCAGATATCCAACTGCCCACACTAACCAGCCTAGAGTCCGGTGAACTGGAGGCCCCCATAATAGAAGAGGCGATTTGGAAGGCAGTGACGCGAATGCCCCTGGGTATCGCGCGTGTGAAGATGGGTTCTTGGCAGGCTTTTACAAATCATTCGTGGAAGTCCTTCTGCCCTACAAGATAGAACTCTTTAACGACATTCCAGAAACGGTGGTTGCCCCCGACTCATTCTCACAGGATCTCATCACTGTAATACCTAAAGAGGGGAGATTTCCCAAGACCAGTGGGTCTTATTGGCCTATCTCCCTTCTTAATATTGATGCCAAAATATATGCTAGGGTTCTCATGACCAGGCTGTAAGAGCACATGCCGTGTTTAATACAACCTGACCAGGTGGGTTTCATCAAAGGCCGGCAGGGGTGGACACAGTGTGGTAATCCCTGCACTTACTACACGAGGCAGCTGGGGCAGCAGGGAACCCCGCCTTTCTTTCAGTGGATGCAGAAAAGGTGTTTGACAGGGTACAGGGGGATTTCCTGAAAGCGGTCCTGGTTAAATGTGGTATAGGGGACAGGCTCTTACGGGGGATAATGGCAGTGTATTACTCACCCAAGGCATGTGTCACGGTTAATGGTGGGTACTCGCACTGGTTTAGCCTGGGCAGAGGAACTAGCCAGGGGTGCCCCTTTCTCTGATCCTCTTTGCACACTCCCTAGAACCATTAGCACAGTGGGTCAGAGGGGAACCCACAGCAGAGGGACTCTGTGTGGGCGGGGGTACAAGTTAGCATTATATGCAGATGACATGTTGGTACATGTGGTGAACCCCCTGGTCTCAGTACCTATGGCGATCCAACTGATCGAGCAATATGGCACCATATCAGGATTCAAGTTTAATCGGTCCAGGTCGGTCCTCCTCCCCTTGAACAAGACTACAGACCAGAACATAGCCAGATTCACGCCCCTGGGAGGCGAGGTCAGCCTGGGGCCCCTCAGGTACCTGGGGATCAATGTAACTAGGGATCTTGGAGAGCTTCTCAAGGCTAATTTCACCCCACTGATAGGCAAACTAAAAAAAGACCTGGAGAAATGGAGCAAGCTCACAGTCTCCTGGCTCGGGCGCCTTAACGACCTCAAAATGGTCTTCCTCCCAAAAATCCTCTACCTGTTCCAGATGCTACCCATCCAGATACCAGACTCGTTCTTCTAGGAGGCTAGGGGCACCATGCTGACATTTCCATGGCAAGGGAAAAAAGCCAGGATCCCCACAGGGACCCTTGGCCTTCCTACGGAGAAAGGATGCATGGGCCTACCTGACCTGAAGCTTTATTACAAGGCCACTCAACTTAGAGTACTGATAATGTCACAACCACACACCCTGGATCACACACACAAATACCCTAGTCGCAGCTGGACTGGACTACCGCCTGCAAAGGACCAGTGAAGGAACTCGGTCCTTGGCAATTAAGCACCCCAGCCAGAAGTAGCAGGACGGAGTGCCCACAGACTTTACTAAAAGGTGAGCCAAATGCGACAGAACACCTATCTGGAGTGCAATCCTGGGGAGGGACGGAAGGGGCGCAAGGGCGCAGCTAGCATCACTCAACGCTCCCCTTTGTATTCACGCAGGTGCGTGACCCTGAGAAACTCCTACCGCAGTCACCGGTGTCCACGGCAAGCACATCCCCAGAACGCATTTCACCCATGGGAGGGCTACAACCGTGCCCCAACACCCCTGCCGAGACAAGTTAAGCGTAACAGATACCCCACCTGTGAGCACAGCGAGATCTCCAATTGTTCACCATAGACAACACACACATGCGTCTGGCGACTGTCGGGCAATGGCTCTGGTGTTCCCAAAAATAAGATACCATATAGGATTCTTGAACACCCAATCCTGGGGACAGTCTGGTTTGTATGGAAAAAGTGTACGGAAATGGTAGGGGTCACGATATGGCCATCACCGCTAGGACATCGATGGCATACCCAGAGAGAAGGCCCCATTGTTGGTCTTTTTCGGATTAGAAGAGGTTGAGGGAGAGTGCTCCAGACTCCCACCAATGGCGGCGGGCCTGCTACTAGCAGCCAGGGCATGTCTGACGACCCGATGGAAGAATGCGCACACCCCAAGCAAAAAGTAATGGATCAGTGTGGCCAAAAGTATGGGCTCCATGGGGTTGGAGGAGTCTTGAAGATGGACTGGGCAGAGTTTGTTAATAAATATGTTTCACCCAAGGGAAACTGAGTCGATAAACCACCAGTGAATTGGACTGGGAGCTCCAGAAGCACCATAGTGGAAACATCACGTTCAAGGGTGAACGCAAATGGTTAAAAGGAATAAAGGGATCAACCCAAGGGCCCAGAATCTCAGGGGACTCCAATGCAAGTGGACACTGCCGTGGTATGACATGCCAAGTTGACTAGACGGACCACAGTTCCGGGGCTGGGGGTCAGCGGCGGGAGTAGGGATGGGAGCGGATGCTTAGGTTTAAGGTTCAAAGACTTTTTTTGTTGGCAGAAGGCAGAAGACGGATTCTGATTCCCTAATAGGTGTAAGTGCCTTTCTAACGTTCATTTTATTACCTCTGTTGCCTCAATGGAGGCTGTTTGGTTGTATCGTTCTTGAAAAAATGCTAATAAAGTCTAACATGAAGAAAAAAAACAACTTCAATTCAATGCAATGCAAAAAGAAACTACTTCAATTCAATGCAAGCACACATACAAACAAACAATCACAGTGATAGCTTAGTTAGACAGGACAACAGAGCTTCGATTTCATAGATTATTGTTACAACAAAAGGTGATGTATGGTATTACATTTAAACCATAGCATGACAAATGTTAACATAAAATGGTGCTGAAAAGTGATGCATTTTCTCAACCATAGCAAGCAGTGCCTTGCAATCTAAGGCACTTAGGGGTGGAATGACCAACAATCAGCATTTGGAGATGGAGGGGTAACTTTCAGTGCAGACTTGTGATCCTGGACTAACACCAGAGACAATTAACACTTGAGTTAAATAAGAGAGAAATAACAAAATCAGCACAGGTCATAGTCACTGAGTGCCTTGTCTTGTATTGTAGTACATCATCCTATTTCCCGCAGGGCTGAAAGATGGGGTATCAGACCATGGCGATTAATTCATGTAATGCAGCGAAATCCTTCGCTCTTGAATGCACAGGACATTCTCAGATATTAGTTCCAGCCCTAGGGAAAAAGCAACCAGCACAGCAGTCGTTATTATGGTTGTAATTATTAACTACAGTACAGCCTTGTGATCTTGGAAACACATCAAATGCTAAGCGTGTTGAATCCAGAGAGAGAATCGGAAGCAATAGGCACACAGGAAAGTGAATGTGTTATTGCAGAGCAGCCCTGAGCTTGGGCAAGCAGTATATTCTGAGTGTGGATGCTCCATTATGAAACATGACACACAACACTGTGCAGGAGTTGGACTTCTGTATAGGCGTTTCTCCTCAAGCTCTCACACAATTACTAACAACCCATCCAGCAAATTGAGCTCATTCTCTTCGACCATTCCCTGTGCCCGGAGGGTACTATTACCTGCAGACAGGCGAAAGATGCAAGGATGTGCCTGATGGGCAGAAGATGCTTCCTGTCAATTAATTTGCTCCTGATCTCTCCTCAGTCTGTATCTTAAAATGGCCCAGACCATCCCTACTTGTGCCTGCAATATTTCTGCTTCCTGCAAACTGGCAAAGCAGATTTTGAACTTGCCGATAGCTACTTGTCTGGAGTGACCTTTTGGCTTTGGATGTTGTCAATGGCTGTGACAAAATAACTACTGCTCTGCCGGAGTACAGGGAAGAGCAGCACATAGCTCCCACACAGCCCCACCCACCATCAGTGATTCTGATCATAAAGGTGATATAAGCATAGCATGACAAGTATACCTCCTTCTCCTTTTCAGGTGGCGTAGGCAGAGGGCTGTCTGTACTTTTAAGGAGGGATGTGAGCTGGTACAGAAGCAAACCAAACAACAATAGTACAGGGGCACCAAAATAAAAGATTGCCCCACGAAGGTTCTACACAAGAAGCATCTTTTATCAGACTAACATAAATTCGCCAACAAAAAAAACACTGATGACGAACTCCTGAGAAAAAAGATTTTGGCTTGAAAGGACACTCTGGGTTTGTAGACAGAGGTGCTCAGAAAAGGATGTCTGCAGCGATTGTCAGTTTTCAAAGATGTCTTTAAGAAGGAAGAGAAATGGGTCTTGCAAGTCAATAGGGCCCATTAAGGTATAGGGCCAGCCACACTTCTTGGATGCTTTAATGTAGTCGACACAGTGTTGATATGGTCGAGCCGTGCTTCCCAATGGTGCTTCAGCATCGAGATGATTTGAGGTGAGGGCTCCCAGTGGATTGAGTCAGCGTTGGAGATGAGTTGAGACAATGGGTCTCATTGCAAGTTGGCCAGTGCAGAATTAACAGGCTGGTATTAACATCTACTGGCACGTTTCCGCACCTTCCAACTACAGGTTTGCCAGTGGAATGGAGGAATGACCTCCAGCTAACAGCTGGAGGTAATCCCGCCACCCATATGGTGGTATATTTGTCCATCCTGCATCCCTAGTGGAATTGTTTCCATGGCGTTTTTCAAAGCTGCTGAAGAGGTGGAGTGTGAGGTGTTCATTGCTTTTGTTAAACAGCTTATCACATCAGTGTATTGTACTGAACAAGCTTATAACAAAAGGAGTTGTCTACATATAAAGCAATATTTCGGAAAAGTTTCAAAATTCGGTGGACATGTTTAGTCTCACAACACTGTGCATTCACTCCACTCTCTCATGCAACCCTTTGTAATACATCCTATGTGAAAATATAACATGACTGACAGAAAAAAGGCAGCAGCATCTAATCAAAACCACAGGGATTCGTGTGTATACATCCGGGAACTGGTGCTTTTCTGGAAAATGCCTGACAAGTGCTGGTCAGAGAATTAAAGCACAAACATGGCTGCAGCGCAAACAGGGAACCTGGACATTTGGCAGGCCTTATGAAGTGAAAGCATAGGGAATTCTCTTAAAGGGTGAATCTTCACGAATAACCATTGGCAAACCCACTAGGTCTGGCTTTACAAACCTAGAGGGTAAATCTTCTTTATACCATGAGGCGTTTACCAAAAAGCCTTACCCTCCACATTTACAAAACCAGAACATTTGGCTTTGGCAGTAGTGGTTTTTTAAGTCATCCCACCATGACCAAGGCACCTTCCCTTGGTCCATCCTAAACTCTATGACTCACATCTCTTCCAAACCTTCTTCCCCTGTTTCTGACCTTCGTGACCACATTTCCGAAGTGTCTCCAACACTTGGTGCAAAAGAAGCAAGCTTTACACACAGTCCCCCACTACCGCCCTGTCTCCTCCTGCCCTTGCACCCCATGGATAGCCAGTGGACCGATCGCCAGATCTCCTCTTGGCTGGTTTCTACTAAACATTGCCAGAGGCACTGCCCCTCCAGGCTCCTGTTTCTTTGGACTGATCAGTTGGTGTCAGCCTCCACCACGTCCAGTCTTCATTCGCCTACCCAAGGAATGCTATGATCATCAGGGGGTTGTGATCCCAACCAGAGCTCCCTCCTGCCCAGTGTGAGAGGCCATTCCCCCAGTCTTTCATGTGGACCCTCGCTGCACACTCTGTGACTTTGTACCCAGCAACCCTGCCCCTCTTCTCAGCCCCAAAACCCTCATTCTGAGTATCAAAGCGCTGGGCCAAACTAACTGGGCCTGATTACGACCCTGGCGGTACAGGGTTAATGGTGCCGTAAAAGGTGCCGGTGCCGTTAACCCCGTACCACCTCATTACGAAGTCCCCTCACGGGACACAGTAAGCACGCCTGGGAACACCAGGCGTGCTTACCGGGTCCCGCGAGGGGAAGAGGGAGCAAACAACTGGCAAACTCGTAATGGCCCGTTGTTTGCTCCCTCTCCCATTCCCATTCAGCCCTATGTGGGCTGAAATGGGAATGGGGAAGGACCGGGTCCTTGGAGGGAGGAATTACCGGGCCTTCCGAACTTGGAATGGCCCGGTAATTCCTCATTCTGTGGACCCGGACGCGATTTCGGCGGCAGCCATGCCGCCAATAGCGACATGGCTACCGCCGAGGTCGTAATGAGGGCCACTGTCTCCTCCCATCCCTAACCAATGCCACAAGCCACCAACCATGCACTTCAGAAAATTTTGCTAGTCTTTCACTATTTCCAAACTTGCAAACAATATCCTTTCCCTCTGCTGCATCACCCGAACCTCCTTGGGACTCCCTACAGCATATGACTACCTCCCCCTACATGCCCACTGCTGATGATGATCCCATTCCCACCAGACCTGGACTTCACTCGCCCTCACACAAGGCGACAGGAAAACTACTCAGACTGGCACCCAGACCAGACACATAACCACTTGCCACAATTGTACACATCCACCCATGTTGCCCGCAACATAAAACCCCAGAGCTGCTTGGCTCTGCGCCGCCCACCACTCTGCAGCTGATCTAGTCTGCCAACCACCCAATAATTGACCATCAGAGGCCTTCCCAAAAAGAAATGGGCCCCCACATGTACACACACCACCCGGCCCAATGCACACCATGCTTCCACGCACATTCACCCAGATGTTGGACTCACAAGAACCGACTTGTAATAAGCACTGTCGACGTTTGCGCCACCTCAAACAAGCCCAAATGACACTCACATGAATGGAAAGAAGCCAAGGACTTGATCTGACCCTAAAACAGTCCTCAACAAAATGATTATGGCCTCTGGAACTCTTACTACATACAATAGTGTAGAGAAGGAGCTAAGTACCCCCACCTCAACCACTTTACCCAGAATGCCTTTATGTTGGAAACCAGAGTATTTGACCTATGCAGAACAATTGATGCGACAGATACCAAAGGAAATCCTGGAGGCAAGGTTCCCACTCAGAAAACCATACCTGCATTCAAGACAGTGGGCCTCAATCCGAGGTTGGAGGTAGCCATGGTGCTATTAGCACCATGGCTACCCCCTTACCGCATACCGGGACCGGGTTCCCTAAATGGGGAATTACCGGGCCATTCCAACCTTGGAGGACCCGGTATTTCCTCATTCAGGGAACCCATCCCCATTCTCATTCGAGCCCCCATAGGGCTCAATGGGAATGGGGACCATGCTAACAATGGGCCCGTTAATAACTGGCCCGTTGTTAGCATGCTGGGTCCTTTAGTGGCTCTTCCAAACTTCCAAAAAGCATTAGAGTACAATAAGCATTAATTTCGGACTATGTATTTTGCTTTTCGCAAGTTGCAGTTATAGCATGTTGTTTTCTGCCATTGTCTCTGTTACGATCATCACAAGATATTCCTTCTCAGTGTCCTCAGTTACTTGACAAAATCGTTGTGCCTAAAAGCTTGTGTACAGTGTAGAAATGTTTGACCATAGCACATAAAATGACCCTTGATTTCATTGTGCCACAATTAATGCTTTGTTGTAATGTGTCTATCTTTCCTGGCATGCAGTTTGCATGTATGAGGTAACAAGTGCCCAGAGTACGGGATGCTTTGTGAGTGAACTGCTTTCCCTGCTGTACCTTAAGTTTTTTAATACACAGTTATGATCCCTCCAATTGGTATGTATTTTTCCAAACCTCTGAAGCCTGAAAATTAGATCCACGCAGGCTTCACATGTGGCCAACTTTGGACCAGAACTGCAGATGAACTGTTCTGCTGTTAAATCTCCGTTACCAATCATTTGGTCTTGGACGCCCGCTTGCATTCACAGTAATTTGGTAATTTGGGCCTATACACACTGATATTAACAATACATATGGTGATCCATTCTTGTGTGCAATGTATATCACATAATAGTGATTTCGTAAAAATATTGTTCGTGGTGTACTTAGGAACAATGCTTTGTGATGCTACTTCCATTTTTGCCAAGGAGTGAAAGGTTGTGTTCCATCGCTTCCCGTGATGCTTCTTCGGGGTGGAGTCAA
Source organism: Ambystoma mexicanum (assembly GCF_040938575.1). Lineage (NCBI taxonomy): Eukaryota > Metazoa > Chordata > Amphibia > Caudata > Ambystomatidae > Ambystoma > Ambystoma mexicanum. Next base: position 101,969,223 of record NC_090924.1, read on the forward strand.
AGTATATAACTTCCTGTGATGCCATCAGGGGTCAAGTGTCGTGTGATATCACTTCCGCTACCCCTGGCATTATGGTGAAATGACGTCCCTGGCTAGGCCCTGTTGTATATATTTTGGGGTAATATCTATTACCTTGTAAATAGACATCTCACGGCGGCTACTTTACTTTGAGATATTTCTTACCGCACGTCTGTCTCCCTAAACATGTCAAATTAAATGGACTGAAAGTCACTTTTGAATCTGTTTTTTTTAATCGTAAAATAGAAATATGCAACTTACACAGAATGACACTTATGCCCACAGTGTTTTTCATAGAGCAAATACATTTCTTCTTGCAATAGCTTTCAGCGCTTTATCTGTGCAGAGTCCTTGGCCTCGTCAAATTTGGCAAGAGAGTTCACTTTTAAAAAAACGCAGTACAACTTTGAGAAATATAAACACAGGATTACATGCATGTTAAAAATAGACAGCACCTAAAATGAAGTGAACTACTTAACCTAGACTAACTACCTGGTCTCATTCACAACAGCAGCCTCTCACTTCATATTTACCTAGATTTGTTGGCAGTATTTCTGATTCAGTTTGGCATGGGAATCTGCCCCAGTCTTTCTGCCTGCCTCGCACAGGGTCAACCCAGATAAGGACAGCTTCAGCATCAGAAAGCTATCCAGCCCACTACCCTTCCTCTCCCCGTGCCCATAGAGGAATGAATGCTAGTATGTCTCAAAACCCTTTTTGTCAAAACCCGTTTGTCAATCAAGGCAAACACCTCCCCTTGAGCAGATCATTCCACTGAAATGGCATGTGATTTCAAAGCTTGAAGTCAAAAGATACATCTCTCTTGCGCTTCCTGCTCTAATACAATGCCCTAGAACAGGACTTCACATTTTTTTGTTTATCACCCAGCGCAAATTCAGTCTGAAATTCCCATTTCCAGAGCAACATGCATTTTCCCAAACTGCATTCAGCTTATTTCATCATGGACTAATTTGCACTAAATATTATTAAGGGATTCAGTTACTTGTTGAGCGGGGTTGGGTTAATTAGTATGTTAATTTATGTTAGTATTATATTCAGTGCAGCTCAGTTCATCTGGAAGCAAAGTTCAATTTCAGGCATGTGCTCTGTGCATTGACATCTATTTAATTCTGCCTGAGACTCAGACTCTTGAATCCAGTAATAGGTTTCACACCCTGGGCCCCAGTTGAAATTCAAACCCACGCTAACATGTGCATGCTACAATGCTGAGTCTTTTAAAATCTGAGACAATACGCCTACAGCCTCCATGAACGTAAGGCTCTGTACAACTGCACATGATGCTCATGCCTTAAGCCGAGCTTGATGGGGGAGCTATCTTGGTAATGAAACTTTGCCTAGCACTTTGTGGTGAGCACTGGTGCACCACCTCCTGGTCATGCCAGTTCTAGGAATGAGATGTTGCCACAGACTGGACAAAGCTCCCAGAACAGTTCCAACATGTCTGGAAGGGATGATGGCAGGCAGGCAGCAGATAAAGTGCAGTGGGTGGTCAGGAGGCATTTAGTGTTCTGCTCCACACACCTGGAGTCATCTGGGTAGTAATTGCTTAATGGGTATGAAGTTTTGCAACAACAAAGAAACATTGTTCAGGGCAACACAGGTGAAAGCAGTGAAATCCTCCCCTGCCGGAATCCGTGCAAATAGTAACAGCTGATGTTCATCAGCAGTGGGAGTTCTCCCCAGAGGTCAAAGTGGGTGGGAATTAAAGGGTAGGACATTACCTTACTTTTCTTCTTTATCCATCATCGTTCCCTTACTGTATGTGACATGGAACACTGTTCAAAGATAGGCGAGCAGGCCACCTTTTTTGTTAAAAATAGCTGTTTCACTTCTGCGGAAGGGAGGTTTAGCTGCTGTGTTAAAGAATGCTGGAAGATCTCACTGCGCAATGTCTCAGCTGGTGGACCCGCTCTGTTCATTTGAATAGAGTGCTATTTCCAAAGCGCTTAAAAGCCCAGCTTGGCAATGATCTACTTTTGAATTGCTAGAGGGCAGGGGACTTTGCAGGTAATCTCTGTCTGTCTGTATAGTCATGGGTAAGTCTTGTAATAGGAGCGAATGAATGGGTGGGTGAATGGTAAAGGCAGGCTGCAGGCTATTTGGTTAACGGAAGTCATTTAAATGCATTTCCTTGTTTTCTTCATCATTGATAACATTGTTGTAAAACATAGCGTCCTGGAGTGGAGGAAAGGAAGGATCCAAGTATGGATTTGAATTGGCTGAGATGGCCTTGGTGGAGACACGTGCTTTAACTGAGGTGAGGGAGGGATGTAATGAGGGTGTGTGGCCTACATGATGGGTGTGGCCTGAAGTGTCCCCAGCACAAGAGCATACAAAAAAGTGGCTTTTCTTGCCATCGTTTTTTTTCTATTTTCCTGTGCTGGGGAAACTGCCACTAACGCGGGCCTGCCTTAGGGCAGGACAGGCCGGGCAACCACATGGGGCTCTATTACCCCCCCAAGGCACCTTTAGCCCCTGCCATGCCATCTCGGGGGAGTCTTTCAAGGGCTCCCCCAAGCTGGCGTTGTTGGAGAAGGCACGGCAGGTGCAGGCCTTTTGTTATTAAATGTAATTTAATGACAAAAGGGTGCTAATGTTTTTGCATCAGCACCCTATTGAGGTGATTGCCTCCCCGCTCGGACGCGGGAGCAAGGCAGTTTTCATTAGAATAGGGTGCTTGTGCGTTAGCATGAGTGCCCTATTCTGGTGATTAACTCCCTGTTCAAGCGTCAGAGCTGGGAGTTAAACAAACAACTGGCGCCCCCCCCATTGACCAGGGGCGCGCAAGGAGGTGGGGTGGAACCACATTTTTCTTAAACTGCCTGGGGTGCAACCACCGATAAGACTGGCACTGCCACTAAACAACCAGTGTCGCCTTACACTGTGTTATTTCATCAGTATTCGGTTTCCTTTGTTTCATTTGTTTCATTGAATAGACTGTTTGACACATAAAGCCTGTGAAGTTCTTTATGTGTCAAACAGTTTATTGAATGAAACAAGCAAAATTGAGCACTGAAATAGCACAGTGTGCTCTATCTCTACCTGTGGTGTTCCCCAGGGGACTAACCACTCTTCCTGGCTGTTCAACCAATACCTGGCACTTCTTGCCCACCGCATTCCCGTGCTGTGTCCCAACTACCAGTGCTGTGCGGATGACACACAGCTCATTTTTAGGCTACCTTCAGCCACCTCCTTTGCCTCTCTCATCTCTGACTGTCTCTCCGCCATCCAAGAGGGGTGTGCTGCCAATGATCTCTGCCTTAATGCCAGTAAGACTGAGAGTCTCCTCATCGGCACACCCACTCCCTCGGTTCTTGCCACTCTCTGGCCGGCCTCTTTCGGCCCTCTTCCTGTTCCCACATGTGAGGCTAAAAACCTTGGGGTTATCTTCGACTCCACACTCTCCTTCTCTCCTCACATCTCTGACGTTGCTAAGAAGTCACACTACCAGCTGCACCTCCTCAGAGGTATTCTTCCTTTCCTCTCCTTCCCCCAGAAGCTCACTGTCTCCAGAGCTCTGGTTCTCTCTAGGCTGGATTATTGCAACAGCGTCTTTCTAAATCTGCCTGCTTCAACTCTGCAACTCATCCAAAACAGGACTGCAAGACTTGTACTTGGCCTCAAGCCAAGGGATCGTATCTCTCCAGGACTGAAATCTCTGCACTGGCTCCCGTTGGCTGTGAGGATTAAGTTCAAACCCATCTGCATTGTCCACAAGGCCTTCTAGGCCTTAGGGCCACAATACCTTCACCTCTCTCTTCCTAAATATCTTCCTTCTCAAGCTCTTCGCTCATCCACCTCCAACTCCCTCAGGGTCAGTCACTTCTCTAAGCAACAAGTTGGTGGTAGATCTCTTTCTTCCTGCTTCCCTGAAACTTGAGGAGAATCATCTCCGGTGCCGGAAGCAGCTCAAAACCTTTCTCTTTGCTTCTGCCTTTTCTCCTCCTCTCCCCTGCTGAATTTCCTGGCTGATACTGAACTTGCACTGGTTACCTGGCCACCCTATAATCTCGGACCCAGATCCCCTCCCCTGCCAGTTGCATACCTGCACTGCCTTCCTGGCAACCCCCGCACTTGGGGACTGTTTTCTGTATCCCTTCAGTCCCACCACCAGCACTTGACACCTGATGTCTGCACTTACCCTTGCACTTGCCACCAACTGGCCGTACTTTCACTTATTGTTGTTTATTCTATTATCCCACGATCTGCACTGTCCCCTCCCCTTTGCCCCTGCACTTTCTCCCTTCCCTCTTCCAAAGCACTTTCACAATCTGAATGACACCTGGCCTACTAGGATCGTTGTCTTTGTCTTCCCTCTGTCCCCTTCCCTTGCCACGTCGCGCCTTGAAACACTTGTGTATAGGTGCATTATAAATGCCGTATCATATCATAACACTGGCTTGTCACTGGCAGGCCTCAGGCTCGAATCCCTGTTATGGGACAATACAAAAAAAAAGTGTTTTGTCCCATCTCGGGGGTTCCAACACACGCCCTCCGATCACTAGTCAGCTGCACTGTGCTGTTTCAAATTGCTCAGTTTTGTTTGCATTTTCGGTAAACTGCTTGATATGTACAGCCCTTAACTGGCTCTCTGAAATAGCACAGTGATGTGTAACACTGGTTTATCACCAAGAGCACGAAGGACTACGGTTTCAAATCCCTGCCAAAAGAAAATTATAAAAATATTTAAAAGTTACTTTTCTTCACGGTGAAAGCCGTGCCCCAGCCCACTTAAAGCCATGGGAACATTGTTGTCCTACTTTTATTTTTACACTTAAGGCCTCATTACGAGGTTGGAGGTAGCCATGGTGCTTTGAGCACCATGGCTACCCCCTTACCGCATTCCGGGTCCGGGTTCTCGGAATAGGGACTTACTCGGTCATTCCAACCTTGGAGGACCCGGTAAGTCCCCATTCTGAGAACCATTCCCCATTCCCCATTCCCATTCGAGCCCCCATAGGGCTCAATGGGAATGGGGATGGAGCTAATAACGGGCCCGCTAATAGCGGGCCCGTTATTAGCTCCCTGGTCCCTTAGCGGCGGCGGTAAGGGGTTAACGGCAACGGCACCTTTACCGTTGCAGTTAACCCCTTACCGTCGACCTTGTAATGAGGCCCTTAGACTGGTTTCCCTTCAATACAGAACAGGCCGGGCACAGACAGCAACCACAGAAATAGTGCACGCTTTACTCATGCACCCAACTGTTACAGAGGAGGCAGCAGCGGTGCCAAATACCTCCACACATACGCCATTGGTACATCACAGGTTGTAGCCATGCAAGATTCCCTCCCATAACAGGTACAGAGTAGGCAGCAGTATCTGTGCAGGGTTGAATCACGCGGACCAAATACAGTATACCGAATAAGCAGCAGCAGTGCAAGCTCCCCCAGAGAACAACGGGTACAGGGCAGGCAGCAGCAGCGCAAGCATCCCTAACACAGAACCGGTGAAGCAGAGCATCAGAAGGGCCAGCTTACGCCAGTCCCACACACACACACACACAGCACAAGCAGAGCACAGGCATCAAACGTGTCAGCACAACAGGTGCAGCAAATGCAGCACAGGTGCAAGCCTCAGCCAAGCAGAGGCAGCCCTCACCCTGTGCATTTCATTCAGACGCAGAACAGGGACAGCACTCTCGCGTTTCTACCACTCTTCACAATCTGTGTCCTTTTCCTGAGTGAGCCTCTCACGCCCTCATTACCACAACCTGCACCCCTCTCCTCGTTTGTCTTTTAAACCCTCAGCTTCCACTCTCCGCTTTGTTTCCCTGCCTGCATCTTTCCAGCCGTGGTTCGATGTCCCCAGGTGCCTCACCCTCATTCTGTCTCAAAACTCCCTTCCCCATTCCATCTCGTTTGATACCCAGCCCTGGCTCCCTGTCTGCCTTTCCCTGCAAGGCGCTGTTCTCACTATTGGTCTTTTCACCGCCTCTCATTCTATCTGCCCAGCTATTACTTGTTCTCATTCCCTCTTTCCCCCCACTGTCTGTTTGACAATTGTCTCCCCAGTCTTATTTTTCCACTTCTACCTATCCTCTGTACCTTATTCCTCTTTCCCCACTCCTCCTGTCTTCCCTTTACTGCCATTACACTGTCTCATTCTGTCTATTCCCCAGTTCTTCCATTATGTCTCTCCATCCCTCTGTGGCCCTCATTCCGAGTATGGTGGTAGTCATGGCGCTATTTGCGCCATGACTGCCTCCCATACCGGTACCGACTCCGGTTTGGTACAATGGGGACTTACCAGTCCATTCCGACCTTGGAGGGACCGGTAAGTCCCCTTTTACCAAACCATTCCCCATTCCCATTTGAGCCCCGAAAGGGCTCAATGGGAATGGGGATGGCACAAATAAGGGGTCGGCGTATGCCAAGCCCGTTATTTGCGCCCAGGTCCCTTAACGGGTCCCGTCCTTAACACCTGGTCAGACCAGGCGTTAAGGAAGGGACCCGCTAAGGGACCTCGTAATAGGGCAGTAAGGGATTACCGGCACCGGTGTCCTTACCGGTGCCCAGTATCCCTTACCGCTCTACTCGGAATGAGGGCCACATATCTGTCTCTCACTGCACTTCCAATGTCTTTTGTGCAATCTGACTCATTCATTGTACCAGCCTCTCCACTGCTCTCATTCCCTAGGCTCCCCCCCCCACGTCGTCTCACTTTTACTTCCTCTCCCCGCCACTCACACAACTCTTTCTTTCTAGCTGTCTTTTACCTTCATTTCTCACTGCCACTCATCCTACATCTCTCCTTTTTTCTACATTTTCGCGGTCTCTTCCTTTGTTATCTTGCCACCGCAACCCTTAATTCATATTTTCTATCCTTATTTCCCTTTCCTTCATTCCCTTCTTCTCGCTGATTATTCATATGCCTCATGTTTCCCTGTCCCCTTTACAGACACTCTCCAATGTCCCCCCTCTTGATACATATCTCTTCTTTCTCACTTTCCAACCATACGAAATGTAATGTACTAGATTTATAAAGCGCAGACTAAGGCCCGAGGGCATTTAGAAGCTGAAGGGACAGACAGTCCAGGAGCACTACCACAGCATAAAAAGTATAAAAAATATAGGTTTTCAGCGCTTAGCGGAACTGAAGTTAGCCTCTGATATCACGCAGTGAGGCCGGAAGCTTGTTCCACAGGGTGGGTGAGAGAGCCGAGAAAGAACAACCACCCAGCTAAGCTCTCTGGTAACGTGGCACTTTTAGTAGCACTTAGAAGGATGAACGGAGGCACCTGGTGGGTTGGTAACGCTCCAGTTTATTTTTCAAGTAGGTTGCACCAGTGTTTTGAAGGGCCGGTGAGTGATACATAAGGCCTTACACTCCACTCTGGCCCTTACAGGAAGCCAATGAAGGCCCCGGGACATATTTGCAGAAGGGGTGAGCCTTTGCTGCTTTAAAGCCAGCTTTTTCTGCGGAATTCTGAAGTACTTGCAGCCGCGGTATCTGATAAAGTGGCTGTCCCAGGTAGACCATGTTACAATAGTCCTGTGATCCCATAATTGCTTAGGTTACCACCTTAGTACAACAGTCCTGGGGAAGGAAAGGGAGGATCTTATGTAGCACTTTTAATTTAACAAAGCCAGAATTACAGACTGACGATATCTGGGATTCCCGAGAGCCTGTAGGAAGGAGCCTGACCTCAAGACTTTTAACAGAGATGCTGGGGGCTTGGCAAGGGGCCAGCGAGTCAGGCTAGAACTCATGACTCCAAGTGATTTTAGCCATCTGGGAGCCAAACACAAGGACTTCCGTTTTTCCCTGTTTTTTTTAGCTTAGCATAGTTTCTTATGGTTGTTTGTAAATAAAAAGGATTTATGTTAGCTTGGTGACCAGTGATTATCTCCTATACCCCCTCCTTGCTTCTAAAATGGTACAACGGCTCACCAATCCATTGCCCTAAGTCTGATGACTAGACTAGAGATTTATCCGGTGGTGGATAGTGAATTGTTTTACTGCTGGAGCATAAATATTTCCTACACGTGACTGAGCATTGCGAGGAAGCACCAACCCACCAAGGAGGAGCAGGGGATTATCTTCCCATGAAATGTCTACAAATAATCGGCACATTGGTGCATTTTACAGCACACTTGGGTAAGAAGGCATACAATTTACAGTCCGCTATGTAGGGTAACAAATGAAAAGCTTGCATAGGAGTCAGTTCACCAAGAGCATACATGAGTATTTTCAAGATGCATTGGCCCACAATATATGCCAGCATTGTCACTGTAAAACTCACTTTTTTAAAATGTAATATAGTATAATACTGCCAATTAAGGCGTTTTAATAATGTCGTTATTGCCACTGTCACAGCACTTATGTTGGACGCTGGATGACTTTACATCTGCAGCCACTTTTCGTTTTGATGTGTTTAGTGTGCCTTTGCTTAACATCGAATGTAGGTGACTTTACATCTGCAGGCAATTTCCATTTTTGGTGTGCCTACTGTTCCTCTCCGTGCCACCCCTCTCACCCCCTCCTCTCCTACTATGTGTCTCTTGCACATATTTTGCTCTGTTCATCTTCCCCTACCCCCCATCCCCTCCCCACTTATTCATGTATAGCTCTTGAATTATTGAAACGACCGTCAGGCATGTACAGTACTTATGTCATATGTTGTAACAGTTTTGTATTCCTCCTTTTCTGATATTGTACCACTAAACGCATAGCACTTGCCCATTCTGAATGTTCCAATGCCTATTAAGAATGTCATTTTTTTTGTTAAACTAATCACCCTCCCCCCGTTGGAGCACTTTGAAACGCGTGTTAAGTGTATAGGCGCTATATAAATGACCAATAAATAAATAAATAAATTGTGCATGCACGCTAGGATACTGCATAGACAAGCGCACACAAATATGGCTGAGGATTGTTCCCTCAGCTGAAGCTGAGTGAGTGCTTATCTTAGAATGGACCGGCTGTACTACCCTGCTCTGGATCCTCCACATTGGCTGTGCATTCTGTTTAATTTGGAAACGCAGTTTCCAAATTAAATCTAGAAAAATGTCAGTTCAAAAAGAAACCTTTTTGTAAACGTTGCATTGCTATGCCCCGAGGTTCAAAAATGCAAGTTCATCTGTTAATGTTACACTTAAAAGTGATTTTCCTTCTGCTGCGACCTGACACCCCACTGTCCTGTTTTCTCCCCATCCTCTAATGCATATTCCAGTATACAGGCATTTTATGTTCACTGTGTAGTAGGGGGACACCCCCTGCTGCCTGTCTTTTTCCTGCAGATCCTTCCATCTTATTTTCCCAAAACTATGTGACCTGCTCTTTAAAACAAAAAAAGATTTACTTTAATATTGGACTGAGACGGCATCATCTGCCTCCTCTCCTGCAACCAAACGGCCTCTTCTTCCTAAATATTTTTCCTTGTTGCTTCTTTTTGTTTAACGTTTTCTCTTGATTTTAAAACTTTGTGTTTCAAAACCTTTCCTTTAGATGGGGCCACATTGTCATATTCTGATACGGCATTTCATTCCAGCTTCTAAGCACTTTAACGATAGATGTCAGCGTTATCCAGTTTAATGCTACTCAATGGGCCTCATTACACGGTAGGCGGTGAGCCATGGCGTTTTTAGGGCCATGGCTCATGCCGGTAAAATACCGGCACCGCCTTGGTGGAAAGGGGATTTACCGCCCCATTCCAAGGTTGGAGGGGCGGTAAATCCCCCTTCCACCATTGCCCTTCCCCATTCCCATTTCTGCCCCATAGGGCTCTATGGGAATGGGGAAGGCGCTAATTACGGCACCGCAATTGTGCGGTGCCGTAATTAGCTCCGAGGTCCCTTTGCGGGTTGGATTTTAACGCCTGCAAAAAGCAGGCGTTAAATCCCCCAACCTGCAAAGGGACCTCGTAGTAAGGCGGTAAGGATTTACCGGTACCGGTATTTTACCGGTACCAGTAAATCCTTACCGCCATCCGTGAAATGAGGCCCAATGTGTCTGAATTTAGACTTGTGTCTTCCAGGGTATTTTATTGTAGTTGTCAGTTATATAGCGCCTTTTCTCATTATTATATTATCAGAGCACTGGTAGTGGAAATGTCCTCGGGGACCAAAGTCCAGAGTGTTGGAGGTCAAGGAGTAAGATTAGAATGCATGTGTGCCTTTTGCCAAATAAGGCTTAGCAAGGCTGGCCAGGCTGTGGTAGAGAGCAATCCATGAGGTCAGGCATGTGGAGGAATGTGGAGAGGAGTCAGGAGATGGCATGAGTGCTAGAGACTCACTATGTGTCAGCGCACCCAAGTTTGTCATAGGTCTTTGCTGCAAACTGAGGTCAGAGGTGTTGAGGCCTAGTCTGGTGTAAGCATGCAGGGAATTATGTGAACAGCATGACCACATTTGGCATAGTCCTTGCTGTATTCTGATGTGTGAGGGTAGCCATGCCTGCGAAGTGGTGCGTTATGCATACCTAGCCGATTCGGTGGTGATTTATTTGTATGTGCTCCCGATCAGGTATTGGCTTCTTCTGTCAATTTCCTTCAGCTGCAATAAAACAGCTACAGCGATAGTCTATGTTGCAACTAATTGCAACTAGAAGAGCACAGGCTATACTTACAGGCTCTTCTAGGTGGATGGCATGGCGAATCTACCCAGGTATCATGCGCTTACTGAGCCTTCTCAATTGTTACCTTTACCATGGGCAGCCCATCCTATAGTTCTTCCATGCACGACAGCTGCCCATCCCTCAAGTCCATCCAGTACTATTCCGGGGCTAGTTCTTGATTGCCTTCCTGCAGTAATGCACGAGAAACCCCCACCTGGCCTTCTGGCATGAGCCATGGCACAATTCCTCCATAACAATTCATGCAGTGTATCCCAATCTGCCCGAGTGTTCAGGACAAGTTTCAGGATAATGCTGCAAAAAAGCCAGGCTTTGAAGACTTTTTTTGTAGGAACAGTAGTTCTCGGTGTGACGGATGTGAAGAGGAAAGGTGTTCCAGATGGTAGGAGCTAGGATAGAGAAGGCTGAGCCACCAACTCTGGTGGAGTGGTAAGGGAGAATAGCAAGGAGTCCAATCGGAAGTTTCTGGGAGTTGATAGTGGATGATTTTATTCTCTAGGAAATCTGGTCCTGTATTATGGAGGATCAGTGTATGATGCTTTGAAGTTTGCTCTTGGGCTAATATGGAGCCAGTGTAGTATTCTGAAGGCGGGGGGGCTATGTTCTCTGGGCGAGAGGGCAATGAGCAGTCTGGTTGATGAGTTTTGGACTCGTTGGAGTTTCCTAAGCTGGTGTGCTGGGACACTGAGATAGAGGGAGTTTGCATAGTCTAGGCGGGAGATGACGATGGGCAGTATTGCAGAGACTCTTTGAGAATAGGAGAGAGAGGGAAATATTTGCTTCAGGATACATAAGTGGAAATGGCAGGTTCTGATTACAGAGTTGATGTGTTTGGAGAGAGATAGGTCTGCGTCCATGGTGCATCCATAATTTTTCATGGAGGTGGCAGGTGGGGTTCCCAAAGCTTTTGGCCACGGTAAAGTTTGGGAGTCAGAGCAGTTTTGCCGCATATTAGGATTTCTGATTTGCCCCGGTTGAGGATTAGGTGGTTGGTCGTCATCCATAGGTCGATATATCCGAGAAACAAGAGGCAAGGTCGGTAAGTGAGGAGGCTGGAGTCATCATTATCCAGTTTAATGAGTTTAGACTTGTGTCTTCCAGGGTACAGAGATGTCTTGAAATCGATCACCTATACTACCCAATACCTGATATATTGATGCTGCTTTACCCTCAATTCCTTTAGGGAAACATCTGACAAACTGTGTCCTAGGTGCACGTGCACGCACACACTCACATTTATTGAACAGCCAAGTTTTCAACAGTCGCTTGATTGCTGGGTAGGAGGGCTAATTTCTTGAGTGTGGAATTCAGGAATTCCACAGGACGGGGGTTGTGGTGCTGAAACTACCCCCTCTTGCTCTGACTAGTTTAAAACGTGGAACAGCTAGGGTGAGCTGGTCAGAGGAATGGAGTGAGTGACAGTGCTGTTTCCTTGTGATTCAATGTTTCAAATATATGGGGGCTTCATTGTAGATGCATCGGGGCACTACAGTCAAGGTTTTGAAGTCAATCCATGCTTTTATTGGTAGCAAATGGACCTCTCGTCGAGTTGCAGAAATGTGGTCTGATTTGCGTTGGCCGAGAGCTGCCAGGAGTTCTTTGTTTTGAAGCAGCTGTAGCTTAGCTAGATTGGACGCGGATGTGCCCTTGAATAGGTCATTACAATAGTCTAGTTTGCTCAGGATAATAGCTCTGGAGAGCGTCAGACAGTTGTTGGGGCTCATGAATTGTCTGCTTAATGAGATAAGTTTGGCAGTGTGGGAGGTTGAGGGTTCCAGAGCATTGACATGCCTCATCATGATTAACTCCGCCTCGAGGTAAACTCCCAGGGTTTTGGCATGTTTGAGAACACAGATGGTAGCGCCGTCAATGGTGAAGGAGACGTGGGAGGGGTTGAGAGCTTTGAGGCGAGTGGGAGAGCCTACAATGAGTAACTCTGTCTTCTCATCAGTGAGGGAAAGGTTATGGGTAGTCATCCAAGACTGAAGGGTGCAAAAGACTTTATTAATGGTGTTAGAGTCATTAGTGTAGTTGTGAGAGAGGGGTATACGAATGTGCGCGTCGTCCGCAAAGTTGGTGTAGGTGATGCCTAGGGTGCCAAATATGTCAAAGATCGGTTTAGTGTAGGTGTTGTAGAGGGTCGGGGAAAGGCAAGTGCCTTGTGGAACACAAAGAATAACAGCAATAGGGTTGGGTGAGTGGTTGTAAATGAATACTGTGGAGGTACGTTAACTTAGGAAGGATTTGATCCATTGGACTGCCACAGGTGAGAAGTAGAAGATCCCAGAAAGGTTTTGGCAGAGTGGGTTGTGGTCCACGAGATCAAATACAGCAGAGAGTTCTGGGAAAAGTATGATGGCAGCATTGCCAGCATCTCTAATGCTGTCAAGTTGCATTTTTAGATCGATAGGGGCTGTTTCAGTACTGTGTTTCGGTTGGAAACCAGAATGTCCGACACCAAGGATAGAGTGTTGTTCTAGGAAATGCTGGCATTGTAAGTAAGCAATGCGGTCTAGGATTTTGAGCAGGAAGGTTACTGTGGTATTGGGCCAGTAGTTGGCAGGTACTGTCAGGACCAGGGAGTTTTTCTTTAGTAGGGGTGGGGCCCAGGCTGCTTTATTAGTAATGGGTATTTCACATGAATTGAATGAGGAGTCAACAAATTCTGTAATGATGAGGGTAGGGCTGGGGGAGCAGAGCTTAATGATGTTGGTAGGGCAGGTATCTCCTTTGTGAATGGAGATTTTGAGGGGCTTAATGGTATTCAGAACAGCTACTTGGCATACAGGTTGAATGGAAAAGCTAGGGACTGGCATCGGAGGGGGTGGGGGGCAAGGCTTGGGTGGTATTATGATGGACCGGTGCGTTGGTTTGGCAGTGAGTAGGGCTTTCTTAGTCTTTATTTTGTTACAGAGTCAATTGATTTTGGTAGTTAGAGCAATTTGAATAGTGGTGCACCGTGCTTTGTCGGGATGAACTAAGGAGGTTTGTGCACAAGGGTTTTCTAATTTGTGCAACATTGTGAAGTGTTCCTTGTTGTTGGAGCGTGTCGTGCTAATTCTGTTGTCATAGGAGGCATCTTTAGTCACAAAAATAGTAACCTTGTAAGTCTTGGAAGTGGTGGCGAGTAGGGACGCATTGTTGGGGGTGGGGTGTTTCTTATGTAGATGCTCAATGGCCCTTTTCTGTCTGTGGAGCAGAACTAGTTCATCTGTGAATCAGATGTTAGTGGGTTTGAAAGGTTTCAGACATTTGTTTTCGAAAGGAGCATCTTAATATAGCATGGCGAGGAAACTGTTGCAGTAGAGGATGGCGAGGGCCATGGGGCTCTTGCACTTGAGAGACCATGTTTCAATGAAAGTAACCAAGGTGGGTTTGAGAGCTTCATGAGTGAGCTTCCGAGTACTTTGTGCTAGGATTTGGATGGGTTGTGGTCAGTTGTTATTGTTCAGGGGGTTCGAGTGATGTAGTTTAAATTCAATCGGATGGTGATTGGACCATTGGACCATGGGACTGGGCTGATGAGAGATATGTCGATGGTCAAATTAGTTGTAAGTATGCAGTCAAGGGTGCGTCCTTTCATGTGGGTAGGGGCAGGGGCAAGTTGTGAGAAGTTCATGGCGTGGAGGGCTTGGACCATGGTTGTAGCTTTATGATCAGTGGGATGATAGAAACCCAGATTGAAGTCACCTAAAATTATGCATTTGGTGGCCCGAGGCACTATATCGCCAAGTTTCGGTGATGGCTAGTAGGTAAATTTGGTTGTCGATGATAAGGTCATGAGCTTCTATAGCATGGGCACCCAGGGATCTGATATTAATAAGGGAGCAATTAAGTGATTTGTCCGGTCAGTAGGAGTTGATTGGTCGGCATGTGGACTCATGGTAGGGGGAAGGTGTTCGGGTGGTGGAGGTTGCACGGACCATGGATAGCCTAAGCAGTCTGAGGTTGGTTGTGATAGGGTAGGAGAGCGGTTGCAGATCAACCTGGTGGCAGAAAGTTCTCGAGCTTCGGTTGTGTAATTTTAGGGCTTCTGGGGTGGGGGAAGAAGTGGTCATGGGTTTAGCTCTGAGGGGTGCAAGTCGTTAGAAGGACCACGCAGGTGGCAAGGCACTCATGGGCTTGGGTATCACAGGTGGCAGGGCACTCATGGGCTTGAGATGCATGTGTGGCAAGGCCCCCATGTGCTTGGGCAGCGCAGGAGGCAAGGCACGCATGGACTTGGGCATCAGAGGAGGCAGGGCACTGACGGGCCTGGGCAGCGCAGGAGGCAGGGCACTCATGGGCTTGGGCAGTGCAGGAGGCTGGGTAGTCATGGGTATGGGCAGGAGGCAGGGAACTCATGTGATTGGGCAGCGCAGGAGACAGGGAACTCATGGGCTTGAGCAGCGCAGGAGGCGGGCACTCATGGGCTTAGGGAAAGTAGGTGACAGGGTGCCAGTGCCGCTAAGTCGCCTTGGGTTGCTTGCAAGGTTTGACAAGAAGTAGCTTGGGTAGGATGAAATTGCATAAGAGTGGGGGAGGAAGTGTGGGATGTTAGACTGAATGAAGGGTTTAGCAGGGGGGCAGGAAGGAAGTTGGTATGATATGTGGTTCTGTGGGCACAACTCCTACACCAGTAAAGGTGTTCAGGGCTTGAGAAGATGAACAAAGCAGGTGGGCCATTTGTAGAGGATAACAGGTTGCTGGGGTGCATATTGTTATTGGGTGAAACACCCATACCATAATCCTGGTCTGAGGCACACAGAACATCATGCAAAACACACAATACTTTGTAGTCAGGTTGGTCACATTTCTGACAAACATATGGGGCGGCGCACATGGCAATGTTGAGCGGTGGGACACACATGGCAGTGGTATCTAGCGAGGCACGCATCACTTTGTAGCATGTAACGAGTCAACAATTGGAGTGGCTGAGGTGCGCAAAGCAGTAACATCAAGCGAGTTATGTAACAAAATAGAAGTAGCATCAGGTGCATTAGAGCGCAAAATGATATAGAAGGGTTGAAGGTGTAGAGGAGGTCCCAAATATAGCCTGCACTCCAGTCACCTGTTTTGAAGTACCAGGAACATTCACACCGAAATATGTGATGTATGATGAGCAGATAAACCAGCAGAGAGCAGCAGTGGGGCTCTGCCCAGTACCTATTAGAAGAACGACAAATAGTGAACTACTGATAACCAGACAACCATGGACAGTAAGGTATCCATTAAGAAAACCCTACCAGCAAATGAAACTAAATGAAGATTGTTTAAGTACGGTACAGGAAAAAAACAAAAAAATCCTTAATGAAAGACGAATGGTGACGTCACAAGGGTCTCGATTAACGCACACATAGAAGATATGACAACCCAAGGATGACACAAGGGGACGAAACGCCATGAATAAAGATATTGTGAAACTAAAAGAAGGGAACATTGTTGAAATACAAGGGAGCTTAAACTGAAAGCAGGGTGAAGATATTCAACCAGCTAACGCCTGTACATATGCTTGTAACCACAAAGCATGTTATACAAGTGCGAATCCACTTTGCATGAAAAGCAGAACCAACCCAGGTTATTATAGGGCAAACGCAAGAAGTTTCATATTTTAGTAATATGAGGAAAAAAGGCTGACTCGAAACTCGTCAGAGGCAGCTTTTGCTGGGGAAGCCAAGGTCATATCAATAGAAGCTATGACCAGTAGCTACTTTTAATTGAAGCTAAGAATAGAATATCCTGCCACTGAAGGAACGAGATAAGAAGGCGAAGGCAGGCAGCAGGGTGAAATGAAAATCAAATGCAAAATTGAAAGAAACGAGGTAAATCCATGGTGTGTTAGCACGTGACCAGCCGAGCGAGAAGAGGCACAGTTTCACACCTACGCTTGGCACCCTCCCAGACAGAGATATCAGAACTTTTTCGAGACAAGAAGATACAGTTTCGAGGCCAACCACAGTGAACTAATTGACACATAGCCCATGAAGTGATGATTGATTGTAGAAAGTCAGGGTGAATTGGGGGACACGCTGCACCCGCTTGACCGTTTGGTGTGCTGCTAAGCAAAGTGGAGATTTATGCATTGGATTGATGCCAACCCAATCACAATGGACCAAATAATCTAGGTTCCTATAGTTAGTAGAACCAATGAAACGTCATAATTTTAGTGACGTCTACAGTAGTCTTTTTTTAAGGAAGGGCTTAGATGCCCACCTGACAGTGTTTACCCAATCCCCTCACTCAGTTACCATATACAGATATAGCACCTATATTAAAGTTACCTTTTCCCAACCAATAGAATTGCATGTTAACTTTTGAGTGTTACACGTCAGATTATGACGCGTTTTGAATATAAAAGTTATGTTTTGTATGACATTCGAGAGAGTTGAAGCGAGACAGGCTGTCGCACCACTGTCGATTTCCATGTTTCCCTGTTTTTTGTACTTGTCATTAAACGGACTCCCCTTTGCCAAACCATTGAGTCGTCCTTATTGATTGGTGTTGAAGTAAGAAAACCTGCACCCCCATCCATCTCAAGGGGCAGCTATCTCGTCTTAAAGTCCTGAAGAGCAAACCCTTACGCTATGGGCTGGCCGGGGGTCTCTCTGTACACTTGGTAGCAAGGATCGGATGGTTTATTGACTATCGATTATTGATTAAAATAAGACACCTATTGGCCGTCGACATAAAGTAACTCTAGGTCTTCGGCAATATCACGAGTCCCTTGCCATTTGGCTGAGTAGACCGTGAAGCTCCCCGTAGATAATGGTAGCGTAAGCAAGAGACTGCAGTCAGGGTCTGAAGGGACCCGTTTTCCCCCATGTCCCTTCCTATTCCTACGGGCAGCTGATCGGGCGAAAATCTGAAGAAGGCAGTAACAAAGGCGGTGAACCCGAGGATCCAGAGACGAACCATGCGACGGTGAGTGAAGCAAAAATGTTGTGCTTTGGCAAACAGTGCATGCCTTAGAATAAGTAAAGGGAAAAAGGTAACAGAGGGAGAAGGGAAAACAAAATATAGTTAGAAATAGAGAAGACTGTATGTATATATATAAGGGGAAAATGACTCAAGAATAATAAAATAAATAGAGATTACCGGGGTATACACTCGAGAAGGGAGAAGTTACCGGGCAGACGCCCGAGAAGTGAGAGGATTCGTCTTATTCCTACGCTTTAAATATAGCAGCTTGAAGAAACGTGTACCCAGAGTGCCACATAATGGAACGATTAGGCTATGACAACGTTTAAAGATGTCGTGACAGGGGAACGTTTACACTCCATGAAGGGGTAATGATTAAAGGCAGAGATATCTGTGTCCAGTTGGTGTCCGTCTAGTCTGTCAAGCGTCTGTCTTACATGTTTTGTTGTGACGTCATATGTAAAATATTTTGAGAACTGATTTAAAAAATGTGCATGATTCGATAGCTGAGACAGAATCGCACATGAATTGATGTTTTTTGAACAAATTGGTAATATAAAGTTTTTGTGGAAAATTTGGATTGGAGCCTGCGGTGGTTGGTGCTCTCTCATATTGTCACAGGTTGTTTAAACCACATGCAACCATTGACAAGTGTTGTTATATAAGAGGAAAGGGAACAGATTTAAACATGGAAGACATAACTCCATTAGCACACTTATGCAAGCAATTGCCAAAACACGCACCCAAGCTAAATAAGTATAGCACCGAGTGGGTTAAAGGTACTGCCCACAAGATGTTTATGCCATGGCCACAAAATGGGTCTTTATCTAAAGCCATTTTACAAAATATGACGTCATTGCATGCAACATATACAGGCAAGAACTTAGAAAAATGCTTTGCCATTCTCGAATTGTGGAAAATGTACCAACAAGTAAAGCAGGAAGAGCTGCCAACAGATTGGATACTTAATGTATGCACAGAGAGGTGTGAGACGCCTACCGCGCCACCTGCCCCACCCGAAACAACAATTAAAGGAAGTAAGGACGAGGGATTATACCCGTTGAGGGAACTTAAAGCAACTAAGGGGTACAGCAACCCCGCATATGAGTCACCTCCTCATAGTGGTGACAAAAATCAAGGGAAGGATAAGGACAAGAATCTTACCTCTGCAGTCCCAAGGGACAAGGGGAGGCACGATGATGAAAGGAAAGATCAGGCACAGTCAAGTGCATCTCTCGACAAAGAGAGAGAAGGAAAGAGATGGAAAGGGAGCAGAGACACAACTGACGAGATAGCATTCGCGAAAGACGAATGGACTGGATGACAAATTTTATTGAATTTCGATGGTAAAGGCATTGATGAGGCAAGACAAAAGGAGAGGTTAGATGAGACACAGAGAAAGGGGAACGAAAAGGAGCTAAGAGACGAAAGGATAAGAAGGAAAGACAGACAAAGGCGAGAACAGCTACATCGCGAGGAGCAAGAAAAACAGCTCGATCGCAACCCAAGAGCAGCCTATGATCAAGACAGACAGAGACAGCAAAGATTAGAAGAAGAGCAAAGAATACATGAGAAAAGAATAAGGAGACAAAGAGATAAGGAAATACAAAGGGCAGATGAATGTAGAAATGAAAAGAGAAAGAAGAAGATAGGGTCAGAGAAGAGGTGAGGAAGTGTCAAGAATTTGATGACGATATCGAACGTAAGTGAAGACAGAGAGCACACGATCTTGAGTATTTGGAGAGGGAAGTTAAAAACCTGATCCAGTTTTAAACTGGGAAGATCTCGAAGAATTCGTTCCTGCATACGACTCAGTACCAGGCACGTCAAGGGTGAATATTGACAATGACTTCGACACCAGAAGCATCAGAGAAACGGTCGATAAAATATATGATGAAATGGGGCTAGAACAAATACCCCAAGGAGAGAGGGAAGATGAACGCTTGGAAAGAACTCAGCTGTATGACACTGAAGATGTCACCCAAAGTAGTGGGAATAGAGACCTATCCCTTGATAGGCTAGAAATAAGTAGGAATAAAGAGGATACAAGAAATTGCATGAATTGGGAACAAGCAATGTCCGACTCCGAAAGAGAGGAGTGCGAGAAAAATTAAGAAGAGAGGCGGAGCCAAAGACGACTCCCAAGAGAAAAAAGGATAATATGGTCAGACACTAGCGAGTCTGCACTGAGGGCATCAGAGTCAGCCACGCAGTCCGACCGACATGAAGAAGTATCTCATGGTCAGAGGGGGGAGTCTTCACCGCCCTATGTAGACAGACTAAGGACATTGCCAGGTAGATGGCGATGCAGGAATATTACCCCTTCAATAGACAGGAGAACAATGAGAGAAGAAAAAGAGGGCTACGCATTCCAATTTCCGCTACTAGAGAAGGAGGGAGTAAGACCACAATATATTCCATGGCCACACATGGATTGGGGAAACTTGAAAAACAAGCTTCCAATGCTGACATCGGGAGCCGGAAAGTGGATACATGAGTTAGAAAAAATGACAGGGGGAAACACGTTAGCCATAGTGGACATTAAGGGTCTCCTAATCGCCCTACTTGTTGCGAGAGCAGACAATGGGCCTCATTATGACCCAGGCGGTAAGTTACCACCTGGGTCGTACCTTTACCACCATGGCGTAAACTATGTTTACGCCATGGTGGTTGGCAGATTTACCGCCCCATTCCGAGGTTGGCGGGGCGGTAAGTCCCCAATCCCCATTTACCCTTCCCCATTCCCATTTTTGCCCCATAGGGCATAATGGGAGTGGGGAAGGCGTTAATTACGCCACCGTAAATTACGGTGGCGTAATTAACAACAAGGTCCCTTAGCGCCATGGATTTTAACACCTGCTAAAAGCAGGTGTTAAATCCTCCATGGCGCTAAGGGACCTCGGAATCAGGCGGTAAGGGTCGGCGCTGTTTACGCCGCCGTAAACCCCTTACCGCCTGGGTCCTAATGAGGCCCTATGTGTGGGTACAGGCAGGGTAACCTGGTGTAACCACAATTAATACCGCACATGATGGAGCGCCATTTAACAATTGCAGAGCAGCAGAATGGAAAGCGCTACGAGTACTTTACCCAGATACTTCCGATATGGGAGCTATAATGACTCGAAAAATGAAGGATTCTTAAGATCCGTTAATTTATATACAGAATTTCCAAGACACGTGGGTGCTCGAAACGCATGAGTCTTGGACAAAATCCATACCTGTGTTTTACCATATATTGTGCCATGGATTGCCAGAACCGGTACAAAACAACTCAAGAAATTGGTAGGAGTTGAGGCTAAACCTTGGGCTGAGATACAGTTGACTATTGCACATTATTGTAGACTGCTACAAGAAAAGAATCACAAAAAGGAAGCAACTTGAAAGGGTGAGGAAGCGAAATTGGTGCAGAAGAAACTTTCAAAGTATGCTCTTGAAGGAGCCTTGCTAACTAGCACAGCTGAACAAAGCATACAGCAGGTAGCTAGTCCACAACAGAATAATCAGGGTAACGCAGGGTTTTACCCACAGGGAAGAGGATTTAGGGGAAGAGGATGGCAGAGCAATCAGGGAGACTTTCAAAATGTGCAAAATGGAAACCCGGATATGTCAAATGGACAAATAATCCGACCACCGCCACTATGTTGGCTGTATGGAATGACAGGGCACTTGGCGCGCACATGCAGAAATCAAGGCATGTTGCAGAACACCCAAGGAATTGGAGCAGGCATGGCAAATCCACCTGCAGTTTTACAACAGGGTGTTGCACAGAATCACACAGTGCAACAACAAGCGCCTGGAGCGCAGCAAGGAGTGCAACCTCAGAGCATGGGCAGTTTTCCTCAAAGACAAACCCAACAGGCACCGTTGCAAGTGTCACACACGATGAGCACAGGGCAGACCCAGAACCATGGAAGGGGAAGTAACAATGGGAATGGGGAAAATCCACAAGTGCACAGTGAGCCAAACTTGTATATGAACTAGGACAGCTCACTGGGAACCCTGATGTGCTCTATCCTATCAGTGACACCAGACCCTCACAGGGAACCTAGGGTGGATGTCGTTATAGGGGGTAAAGAATATTTCTTCCTAGTGGACACAGGTGCAATACGCTCGTGCATATGTGAAGGCAAGTTTTCCTTGTCCGGCAAGGCCATAGATACTCAGAGTTTTACAGGAGCTCACAGTCGATTTCCCTTTACAAACGCACTCCCAGTCTCCATAGTAGAGTGCAAAATGAATGTACCTGTATTGTATTCACGTCAGACCCCAGTAAACATTTTGGGTCGAGACCTAATGACAAAGTTGAACATGACAATTTCCCGGGAGGATAGCACAGCGGCAGCGTGCGCGTCTTGGAAGCAAGACGACACAAAGCAACAGGTTCGATCCCCGGGTCCGCGCTTAGAAACCTCCGAGTGTTCAAGCGCGTTATAAATACGTAACTAAGACAATGAAAAACACACAATTACACAACTAATAACAATTCCTGTAACAGCGCCTCGATGCCTGCGGGCTGTGTGAGCGCTTTATAAATGTAAAATAAATAAATAAAAATAAATTCACAGAGGAGGGCATAGTATGCTCCACTCCAGGAATACACTACTCAAATGTATGTGAAATGATTAGAGCATACTGAGGACACATAGCCATGAGGGCCATATCATTAGAGCCAGAAATCTTTGCATATGGCATGCGTGTGCTTATGGCGGGATTGCCAGGCCTTGCAGCCAAAATTATGCGAACCCCTGATGAGTTCTTATTCAGACCAAGAATACCGATGCATGAGGAAGAGGGACAAGTATTTCCCTTGATGATACACGCAGCTGCAGTGCGAGGGAAAGTGGTATTGGTTGACAGTTATGATGACGAGGGCAGACAATGGTGCGCGATAATCCCATCGAAGAAGGGTATCGAGTGACTGACATCACTGATGATGATCTGTTTGAAGAACAAGCAGAAATGGGAGAGACAATGGTAGAGGTAAGCCTCACCTTTCTAGTAAAGATGATCAAAAGAGAGGTACCTCAGAAAATGATGTTGGCACTAAAACGTCCTGAATATTTTGATGACGATATAGCTAAAGTGCCTGTCTCAGTATGGACTACAGGACTTTATGACGTAGGCCTTTTGAAGGGGGTGGGAGAAGTAAGGATTAAAATTGAAACCAGGAGCAATTCTACCAAGAGCCCGACAATATCCCATGTCCAGAGAGGCAGATGAAGGGATATCTAAGACAATTTCTGCCATGATGGACCAGGGCATCTTAGTAATGTCAGAGTCACCATGTAATAAGTCAGTGTATCCAGTCAAAAAATCAAAGGGAGGGTCTTGGCGTCTAATCCAGGATTTACACCAAATAAATGATATTGTTGAGGCCGGGTTCCCTTTAGTCCCTAACTCGTCTACAATTTTATGTAATATACCATTGAAGCAAAATATTTCATGGTGATTGACTTGAAAAATGCATTTTTCTCAATCCTGTTGCACCGTGACTCACAATATCTGACATCATTCACGTTCAGACAAATGCATCTGAAAAGCACGAGGCTGCCACATGGGTCCTGTGAGTCTCTTCTATTTTCAACAGAGTCCTGCATATGGATGTGAGCAATATTGCACTAGAAAGTGTTGTCTTACAATATGTGGATGACATCCTAATTTGCAGCACCTCAGAAGAGCAATACAGGCACGATTCTGTTCAGCTACTGACTATACTGGCTGAGAAAGGATATAAGGTTGACAAAGAAAAGTTACAATATTGTCAACAGGAAGTGCTGTACATAGGCCAGCTGATCTCAAATGAAGGCAAGAAAGTGACCCCAGAAAGGGCTGAAGCCATACTTAACACAGCTAAGCCTCACACGATAAAGCAGATGCAGAGCTTTTTAGGCCTGTGCAACTATGTTAGGGCATGGGTTTTCGATTACAGCTCTTATACTAGGCCTTTACTTCAGGCATTAAAAGAAGGCCCAAGTGACAAAGGAAAAGATTGAATGAACTGAAGCCACGGAGAAAGGGTTTGCTGAACTCAACAGAGCGATTTGTACAGCTCCAGTTCTCAGAATTCCCAATTATGCAGAGGAATTTTACCTGTTTACACACATGGCAGCGTTATGACGGCAGTAGTCACTCAAAGAACCTCCTTGCGGTACAAGCCCCTAGAATACTAAAGTGGGAATTTGGACCCAGTAATGAGAGGCCACTTCCCATGTGAACAAAGTTTAGCTGCCGCAGCGTTCACCGTAGAGAAGACTACAACCATTGTGATGGGATGCTCCATGACATTGTACGTCAAGCACTCATTATTTGCCATTCTAGAGAAACCAAAAAGCACATTGACATCTCAAAGAGCTTCTGCTTATGAAGTGATCATATCAAACCCATCGATTAAGATAGTTCGATGTAAGATAGTAAACCCAGCTATGTTCATCACAGAGCCAGTCAATGAGGGGGAGCCGATACATGACTGCGCAGATGACGAAGAATTATATGATGAAATGGCAGGAGGAGAGATCGTCTTTAATGACGGGTCTTTGAGAATCGAACAAAGTGATGGGCAGAGATACACAGGCGTTGTTGTAATAAAGCACACAGCGAATGGAGAGTTTCAAGTGCTTCAAATACAAACACAAATACAATCTCACTATTCAGCACAGGCTGCAGAATTATTGGCATTGATACTCACCATTGAAAATCACGCAGACCGAATAACGGTGTACAGTGACTCTGCCTATGTGACGTCAACAGTGCACGCAGGCTTGGCGCGCTGGAAAGGGAGGGTCTACCTCCAAGCGGACAGCACGCCAGTGCAGCACGCAGCCTTATTGGACAGGCTGATTAAGGCACTACAGCTCCCAGTGGGCATAGCGGTCGTGAAATGCACCGCCCACACCAAGGGACAGATTTTGTCTCACGCGGGAACCAAGCATCAGATACAGAAGCCAAGCGTATGGCATCCAAAAGTGAGATGATTGTGGAAGTGGCGTGCACCAATGAAAGGATTATGGTTGCACAAGCAACATCTGAAGCCTATAACAATCTTGGGCAAACACAATTAATGGAGCTCCAAGGGGAGGCACCACAGGAAGAGAAAAACCTGTGGAAACGTCGAGGGTGTTCTTTAAACCCCTCTGACAGCTTGTGGCAACAAGACAGCACTGGTAAACCAGTAATGCCTGTAGCTCTATTAAAAATAGCGCTGGAGCAGTTACATTACCCGGCGCATATGACAAAAGGGAATCTAGCAGCAATGCTCGCAGAAGACTGGTTCATACCAAATTTAGCTGAGAATGTTGCATTTTTTATGGTGAACTGCAGAATCTGCCAGCAATTCACTGCTGGGCACACACTAAAGGTAATGAGAGGAATCACCCCCAGGCCAAATGGGCCTTTTCAGCACTTGCATGTCGATTAAGTCGACATGATTCAAGTATGCAACGGGTACAGATACCTGATTGTTGTGGTGTGTCCATTCTCTAGATGGATAGAGGCAGGTCCATGCACACACCCAAACTCTACCTGTACGGCTACATTTCTAGTGAGGGAAGTGTTCCCCAGGTGGTGGGTATGCAAAGTCATGAGATCAGATAATGGGGCTCATTTTGTTAATACAGTGTTCAAGCAGATTAGCTTGCTGCTTGGTATAAAGCACAAGTTCTCGTCGGTGTACATCCACAAGGTAATGGAATCTGTGAGAAGCTCAACGGCTTGTTAAAGGGGAGAATAGCCAAGTTGAAGCTTACTCTAAAGAGGGGATGGTTGCACTGCCTTCCACTGGCACTGTATGGTCTTCGAAACCAACCTGGCTCCGACCATCATTTTACGCCACACGAGATAGCCACAGGAAGAAGAATGAGAACTCCCCTAACACCCTGAGATAGAGCTAGATGTGATGCCCAGTCGACAGGAGAGGTTTTAGGGTCTGAAGTGCAAAACTATCTGAACTGTATGACATCTTGCCTTACTTTAATTTCAGACCAGCTGTAGCGACGACGAAAAGGGTGTTGCGCATCACAGAACACAGAAGGAGACACTACACCAGACTCAATTCAAGGTCTACGTGTTCCACTCATCTTCCCTGGAGACGCCGTCTTGGTGAAAAACCATACAAGGAAAAGGTGGGACGAACCAAGATTCAACAGTCCTTTCATCATAGAGGACTGCACTCCGTCCGCTGTGAAGCTACAGGGCAGGAGAGCGTGGATTTTTCTCGGTGATATCAAACCCTACATCAGAGAAGGCCCCCTGCATGCACCCCAACAAGAGGAATCGACGAGCAACAGGGAAGAACCACAGCACTTACAGACGAGATCCATGACGAGGAAGAAGGACGCATAACCAGCCAGACAAAGACAAAGAGCTCTTGTGCAAAAGTTGTGGCTTCATTTTGGACATTCCTCTAAGCAAAAAAGGGGATAAGGACATAAAAACGGACACTCATGCATCCTAGTTGCAGGGTGAAGAAGAAAAGTTGCATGTGTAAGCCACAACATAGTCTGTTGACTTCGAACTTTGGACTAAGGCACGCTGACCCAGCAAACACTGAACATTTAAACCATATTCTAGATAAGATCATAATTTTGGTCGCACTCCACACAAACGAACAGTGCAGACATTGTTTACATCAAGGAAAAAATAAATATGATCTTAAATCTCAACGTAGACCAGACAGATGTCCCTATCACCAGAGGGCAGCAGACTGGCACATAATGTTCTATTTCGCTTAGTTACTGACTTTCCAGAGATAGTGGGGAGACCAATCGATGTTGACGTCCTCACATTCATCAGAGATCCAGATAATATTGCACAAATGGGAACGCTACTGCATGGAATCATGCTTCAAGTGGAACTTTCAAACTATCAGAGAAGTTTCCTGAGGAGACAGTGAAACCTCCCACCGAGGAACAGATCGAAGAAGAGTTGGGGACTTCACTTGTTGTACTTGTTTTCCTTCATATTCTTCTCATACTGATCAGTGTCCAACATGTCCTCAGGACTGACGCAGATTCCGGGGGTGGACTGGGTGCTCACCTACTTTGAACATGCACAGTAAAGGGACACATTGAAGTATTATTTCATTTGATTTATTTTCCATAGTCTAGCAAAAGAACTGTATCCTGAAATAAAAGACAATTGCCAATTGCAAGAAGAGGAAGGGGAACACCTTTTGAACACCAGACACTCATAAACTCAGAACTTGAAGGACGATATTAGATAAGGAAACACTTACATCAGCATTTGGCTCATGATCCAGATGGGGGTCCAGAGCAGCAACCTGGTCCTCCCACAAGAAGAGAGGCACCCCCGCTTCTCCAGAAGGAAATGCTGCCACCTGACATACAAGACTATCATGTACCTATGTATCATATTCATCATTATTTTACTGTCATTAACAATTAGAACTGCATTCTATATTGGTGCACAAAGCGTTCCAATTTCAGTACACCCACCTGATGATGCACGTATGAAACCCACAAAAGCACCAGACCTTATATAGTCATTCCAGTCCCCAGAAGATGTGATGGTGGAGTGGATGAACTTGAAATGGATGTAATTAGCAACGATACACACACACTTGTGGTAACGAATGAGCAGGAAAGCCGCAGAAAGGGTCGGCATGAAATTAATGAAGTAAAATCACTGACAACTACACGCACACAAACACTGAATGTACACGAAACAGGCCTAGCATCTATGACTGCAGAACCACAAACTAAAGCAGCAGAAGGAAAGAGACTGGCTGCCATAAGAAACATCACAGAAGCTGTCATGAGAAAACAAGAAGAGTTAAAAGAAAAGCCAACAGAAGCAGACATATCAGAACCTCTTGAGAAAACAAGGGTCAACTCAGAAAAACTCTCAGAAAAGACACAAATGTTAGTAGACTTACTATTCCCGCACATAGCCAGAGCAAGGAAACTGCATGAGGAACTGAAAAATAAAACAGCAGAGACTGTATTGCCAAGCATATATGTTCCAACACAAGGGACAAGTACCAGTTCCACAATACAGCCATATACCGGACCAGTGTCAGGCTGGTTGGAATGGGCATTTGCACGCAGCAGAGAAAAAATGCATGAAGAAAAGAAAAGAGCTGCCAGACTCCTGTCCACTCAAATGGTGCAGATGAAGAAGCATGCACCATGGACTAGGATACCTGAGAACCCTCCAACAACAAAAAGCCACACAGATGCTTTCAGAGATATAGTAATAGCAAACTACATGAAGACCTTAAGAATCAAGAGAAGCATGCATGAGGATGACAATGAACTGAACGATTACCTGGACAGCACAGCACACCTAGGTAACAACATTTGGTACCAGCACATGAAGGAAGTAGGAAGACGAAATTCTGAAGGAGAATGCTTCATTTGCGCACTCCTACCATACTGCATGGGAAAATCCAAGATCTTTGTGGCTGTAGAAATTGATGTTCAGACAGCACACTGTCTTTCACATGTAGCCATGTGCAAAACTAGAGGCCAGTTTATGGGAAGTGACGCTTCCCTAATATAGGCAACTGAAACAGCCTACCCCGATGAAGATGATTACGTTCAAGACAGTAAAACGAGAAACAGAGCTCATACTAGGAATCATGTAATCAAATACGAGAAGGCTGGAGTTAAAGGAGCAGGAATAAGATGGGAAGTAAACCCGAGACTAAATACCCAAGGAAAAACTCCAGAGGAAGCTCGAAAGTGGAAGAACAGAGCCCAAATGCAGATTTGGGGAACAGTGCTTTCACCAGACGGATGGGAGGAAGAAGTGGTGATTTGCAGAGCATGGATGATCACTGGACTCTACAAAGAAACTGTTGAAATTGTGCGAAATGGGTGCAAGCCATTATGGCCAAAACTTGCAAGGCTGCTGAAATGGGTCGAAGACAGAGGAGGAACGTTGCAGATAGTGCCACTGGAAAGCCCAAAACTCTGTTTCAGAAATAACGGCACAAGAAAGATGGGAGAGAATCAGAACTGTGGATGAGTTTTTGATGCGCCCGGAATGGTTCACGGAACTGCAGTAATTATGGATCATTATTGGGCATGCAGATCCAAAGCTTACATCAGACTGCCAAAAAACTGGGGAGGCATTTGCCCGATTGTGAATGTCCAAGTTCCAGCATTAGTGATCGCGAGAAGGGACCTGTCATGATCTCTGCTTCCAAAAGGTCAGGGTTTTCCCAACTCCCTTGGAAGCAGATCCATAACCCAGGTTCCGAGTGCCAACCAGTCCCATTTTGGGACCTTTTGGACCCAGTCCTGGCGCCAGTGGCACCAGGCTCATAAATATGCCCAGTCCCAGTGCTGGAAGCGCCGGGCTCATAATGCTTGGGTGGACTTACCTGCAGCAGACCATGCTGCTTACTTGCCTGCCAGTTGAGCCTCTGATCCTCTTCTGTTTGGAACTACTTTTCCTGTTGGGTGGGGCAGGAGCCACTCCCTAGATTCAGAACACTGGAATTCTTCTGGAAAGCAGGAACTCTTTTCTTACCTAGGCGTGGCTGTGGAAGGAGACACCTAAGCACTACAGGAGGCTATTTAAACCACACCCGATGGATGAATCTTGCTTTGCGTTATTCTGCATCCTCTGCAGCAGAACGCTCATCGTGTCTTCTGCATCTGATCCTGGGCCTAAGGAAAAAGGCTTACCATCCTGAATCCAGTCTTCAGCAACACCTATAAAGACAAGAAAGAACAGGTTAGCATTACGGTCTTCAGTGACAGCTCTTCACTTACCTGGTCCATCGGCTGTCACCAACGCCTCGCGCTGCATTCCGGCATCTGAAAGACAAAGGCTTACCAACTCTTCGCACGCTCCGGAGGCCTTCGGCGCTGCATCCCGCATCTGAAAGACAAAACAAGGTGCGTTTAAAGACATTGGGGAACTTTAATACTCACGTGCCATTACTCCTTTCCACATCTAACCCAGTGGGTATTCCGGCACCCTGCAGCCGCTCCGAACTTGTACCTGCAAAATAAAAAGACAGTTAGAGCGCATCGTGAAGCAGGCAACAAGCGCTTACTTACGTGCTTCCAGGCGCTTCTATTCATCACACGGGCTCCATCTTCAACTCACTTCAGCCCGTCATCCGCCATCGCCGGAACCCTGCAAAACAAGAAACATCATTACTAAAGACTTTAAAGACATTAGAATTACTCGAAACTTACCGTTCGTGCAGTAAACGACGGACAGCAGTCCTCTGAAGTCAAGAGGCCTGCTCCCCTTATCCAGTGAAGAAACTGGTTACAGCACCCTGCCCGAGGCAGATGGAGAGCACGGCGTTCACTTACCTAAGGTGAGAGCGTTAACCTTTGGGGTTCTACAGGAGAAGAGAAAGGGAAGAAGAGAGAGACATTCAATAACCCAGTTCCTTAATCCCATATTTTCTATCTGCAGACATCTTACCCTTCAAGTCAGACATACAGTGCACAGAGGTCCAGCCCAAAGAGCCAGCCGTGTGTTACACATCACCTTTGCAGATACGGTATACGCCCAGTCAAGACCGGCGCCTCTACGGGAATCAGGTGAGCGTTACAGGACCTGAACATTGACAGTTTCCCGAAAGCAGATGCTCACCTGAGGAAGAAGAGATCTATTGAACTGATAACCCGAATGAAGAGAGAGAACTACTTCTCCGCTAAATCAGAAGAGGCATTTCATGCAATCCCATATGAACACAGGCTGTTCAGCTTCACCTCATCATTGTTCACAACGATCTTCATGCCACGAATCCAAGTTGGAGTAAATACTAAATGGTTGCAGATAACCAGATGGGAGTTACTGAAAACCATCAACACGACAATAAAAGGATCCAATGCAATCAAGGAAGAGTTAAGAGCCATCCGACTGATAACTCTCCAGAACAGATACGTACTTGACATGATCACAGCTATGGATGGAGGAATTTGTGCAAAAATAGGAGAATCTTGTTGCACATTTACACCTTCTCACGACGAGGAAAATGGAACTTTAACAGAAGCTATAGGCATGCTGACAAACCTGCAGAACCAGATGATCAATGATACTGACGAAGTTGATGATGACAGCTGGTTTGGATCACTGTTTTCATGGGTTCCACAATGGATGGCGGATGCATTCAAGTTCCTGGGAGCCTTGCTTATAATGATATTACTAGGATTTTGCGTTATCAAGATAATAATATCGTAATGCCAGAAAACTGCAAAGAAAGCCATAGGGATGAAGATCATGATTGATGTCAAACCAGGATGGAAGCCCAGAGATCTGACTGATGAAGAAATAAGAGACTTTGTGAAGGCTAGCAAGCACGCACCAGAAGGTACAATGTTTCTTTATCCCAGGAAATGCAGGAATTATGTGGGAAGATGGATTTATTGTAGCCCAAATGGACAATGTCAGCTGATGACATGGAACAAAGATGAACATGTAAGAACAGCAGGAAGCCTGAGAGGAGTAATAAAAATATGGACTCCTAAGAGACACTTCCTCAAACCATCATGTGCAGACCCAGAAGATGAAGAAGGGATGAACCCAGATGATGAAGTAAAAATGAACACAGAAGAACCAAGTAAGATGAATCCAAAGGAGGAAGTGGTCGATGAATCGACCAGAGGGGGGAGTGTAGAGGAGGTCCAAAATATAGCCTGCACTCCAGTCGCCCATTTTGAAGTACCAGGAACATTCACACCGAAATATGTGACGTATGATGAGCAGATACACCAGCAGAGAGCAGCAGTGGGGCTCTCCCCAGTACCTATTAGAAGAACGACACCTATTGAAGTACCAATAACCAAACAACCATGGACAGTAAGGTATCCATTAAGAAAACCCTACCAGCAAATGTAACGAAATGAAGATTGTTTAAGTACGGTACAGGAAGAAACCAAAAAATCCTTAATGAAAGACGAATGGTGACATCACAAGGGTCTGGACTAACGCACACATAGAAGATATGACGACCCAAGGATGACACAAGGAGACAAAACGCCATGAATAAAGATATCGTTAAACTAAAAGAAGAGAACATTGTTGAAATACAAGGGAGCTTAAACTGAAAGCAGGATGAAGATATTCAACCAGCTAAGGCCTGTACATATGCTTGTAACCGCAAGGAAGCTAGGAACTAGGAAAACAGTGGGCCTCATTCCGAGTCATGCCGGTAAGTACTGGTACGACACTGTGCTGGTTTAAGAGCAAACATTTCGGCCCATTCCGAGTTCTCGGACACGCGCTCTCCGCCATGCCGGAAAAGGACCAAGCGGCCTGCCACAAAACCCCCCGAAAAACCCCTAACGGCATGCAGCAACATGTAAAGTACAACACCGCCCTGTAAGCAGTAGCGTCAGTGCATAACGGTGACTGTAATTTACGGAGACCTTAAATTACGGTCACCGAAAAAAAAAGGAACCGGAAATTACGACATCGCACAGGAACGGGAAGGAGAGCGGCGGCCATCTTTAAAAACACAATCCATTGCCATCCGTAGCCGCCAGCACCCTTGTGAGGAAACTAAAGTTGGAAACCGGACCAGGCACCGCTCAACATGCCAAAAGCACCAAAAAGGGCGGAGGATCGCATTCGCAAGCAGAGATTCTGCCCCGATGAACTCCAGGCCATGGTCGACTTACTGGCAGAGCATGCCGATGTCGTCTTCAGCAGCGACATGCGGAGGGAGTCGACCCTCCGCAAGAAGAACATTTGGGCGGAACTGGCACAGGGGGTGAGCGCTGTTGGCAACACCCCCCCCGCACCCCAGGGACTGCCGCAAGCGGAGGGACGACCTGCGGGTGCGGGTGCGGGGCCTCCTCTCCAGCAACCGCAGCCAGGCCCTGCAGACGGGAGGTGGCCCAAGTACCGCAGTCCAACTTGAGCCGTGGGAGGAGACCTGTGCGGAGCTCATTGGCACTGAATCCATTGAGGGCGTGGGGACCATGGAGTGCGGGGGAACGACTTCTGCAGAAGGAGGTGAGTGTTGACAGTGTACTCTAGCAATGTCCATTGCATGATGTAAACTGACCCAGGGGCCATCGAAGGCACCCTCTCGTGTTGCCCTCCCCCCATCCAACGTACCCCCCATCCAACAAATGCTGAGGCAAGTGCCGCCTAACGATGGCCCAAGTGCGAGTACATAACGCACATCAACCATAGTGCATTGACTTGCACAGCCCATCATGCACACTGTCTAGCGTGGTAGGCATTGTACTAGCCAAAATGTACATGACCAGGGCACAATGTGTCACTCCCAAACATGTGTATATGTCATCACCATGCACATGTACCACTGCCATAGCTACCCCCCAAACAGAACAAAACGTAAATGACCGAAATGTCCATGCAGCCATGTATGCAAATAGGACATTGCACATACACTAATGTTGTCCCTCTCTTCTACCCCCACAGGCACTGACCATGACAGCACAGAGCCCCAAGAAAGCCGGCCAAGTACCTCCACGGGTACTGGCAGGGTCAGGCCGAAGCCAGCACCAAAAATAACCACCCCCCAGCCCACGGAAAGGCCACTTGAAGCTGGCAGACCAGCATGCCATACAGCATCGGCGGCAGCAACTGTGCCAACCCCCAGCTCGGCGCAGTCAAGCGTCTCAGGTGAGGCTGCTGCTACCGCGCCGGATGAGTGGGACCCCAGCCCATCACCCATCCGGGGGCCCATGTCGGAGGACGGCCAAGACGCAATGCACAGCCCGGAGCCATGCTCCGTAACCCTGGCGTCATGCAGTGACTCCGGGGATGCACCATCACCTGTGCACAGTCTGGAACTCAACCTGTATGACGCCGATCCCCCCAGTCCACCCATACCGCCCCCTGCAGAGCATGCTGGTGCAAGTGGATCTTCAGATGGTCTCCCTTCTTTTGACCAGCAGCGAGTGCACCAGTTGACTGATCTCATACAGAACTACATTGAGGACAATCGCCAGGCCAGGGCAGAATTGCATGTAGAACTCAATCAAATGCGGCAGTCCCTCACCGACTGCACCACCAGATTGTGTGAATCTTTGACTGACAACACGACCTGGCTATGTCATGTCCTTAATCGCATAGCAAATGCCCTTGAGGCAGGGCATCCAAGTACCGAGCCACAGCAGGAGGACACATCCGCAACCAGTGAGGCCACGCAATGCAGCCCGGAGAGACGCACTCGGCGTTCCTTGCGTCAACGGGATTTGCCTCCCCCAAACAAGGGGAGCAAGAGACATTAGGCATTCCTGCCACATGTGGGCCCCACATCCTACATGGGACGACTGCTCTGGAGTTGGGGGGAGGGGGGAGATGGTGTGTTCTGGAGTTGGGGGGAGGGGGGATGGGTGAGATGGTGTGTTCTGGAGTTGGGGGGAGGGGGAGGGGGTAGATGATGTGTTCTGGAGTTGGGGGGAGGGGGAGATGGTGTGTTCTGGAGTTGGGGGGGGGGGGAAGGGGGAGATGGTGTCTTCTGGAGTTGGGGGGAAGGGGGAGATGGTGTGTTCTGGAGTTGGGGGGAGGGGGGAGATGGTGTGTTCTGGAGTTGGGGGGAGGGGGCATGGGCAGTTGCTGATGTAAGCACTATTTTTTTTTTCTCACAATACACAATTGGTGTCGCAAACTTAAACCGTTGTGGACATTCTTCATTGCACATTTGTTCATTGACTACTGCCAGTGCATGGTGTACAAGTATGCACGAGTCCGTTGCCCTGTGTGCCCATGTCATGACACCCTCTACTGACTTGTGTCCTGGAGACCTTGTCCACTGTAAGTACAGAGCATTGCATGTCCCTCAGTGCACAGACTCAATGACCCTTTGTTGGCACTTCACCCTCCACCTTCATCGCATCGTCCTGTGGTTGTAGCAGTACCAT
Organism: Ambystoma mexicanum; assembly: GCF_040938575.1. Lineage (NCBI taxonomy): Eukaryota > Metazoa > Chordata > Amphibia > Caudata > Ambystomatidae > Ambystoma > Ambystoma mexicanum. Next base: position 102,003,557 of record NC_090924.1, read on the forward strand.
GTCAGGAGTGATAGCCGCTCACGTAGGGATGCATTTTTTGTCCATCTGCACATATGGCATGGGCCCATTCGACACCAGATATCAGTGGAGGGGTCACCCACCAGTCCTGCTTTGCCGGCACATATGTGCATCACGCAAGCCAGGTGACTGCTTCATCTACACGCATGCACGGGTATGGCCATTGTCTGGTTGCCCCATGGCCCTGTTCAGGGGGTTCATGACAGGGGTCATGTGGCTTGCTGTCAAGGGACAGCCAACAACAGCTGCATGTGTCGCCAAATGAGGTGGGTGTTTGGCAGGGTTTCAATGATGGCCATCTGCACATGACCATGGATGTATTGCGCACGATCATGGACACAAATATGTGTCCGATGCAATGTAATGCAGTGGGGTGTTGCGTCTACATGATGGCCCGTGAACGATGGTGTGGACATCTTGGGGTACATGTTCCTTTGTTGCATGCTGCTGTCCTGATGTCGGATCAATGTGGTGATGTGTACTGTGTACATTCTTATTTGGGTGTGATGGCTGTACTCTGTGGATCATGGTCATCATCCTGTCCTGATCCATTCTATGGTGATTCCCAACACTCCTATGGGTGTGCCATGCCGGTGACGTGATATCGTACCCCTGCTGCCCTCCGTGAATTCCACTCCCAGGGATGGGTCTCCAATATGGTGCCAGGCTGGGGGATGCCACATTGTGCATGTGCAGTGTGTCCTACGATATGCGCTTACGGTTGTGGTGTCCGTCAATGAGTGGTGCTGGTGTAGTGTGATTAGCCTTTGTCAGTTGTTGGTGGAGATATAGTGTGATGTGAGTGCCTTATTCTAGCAAAGTGGGAATCTGTTCATATGTGCCGTTGCACTGGTTCTGTGGCAGGTTTGTTGTCGGGGTGAACACCGTACAATGGCTTCATCGTTTCAACCCAGTTGGTTCATGCAGGCACCCACCCCATGGCACCAGTGCACTTGCATGACACAGACAGACGACTCAACAGCCATCCAGGCAGGTCATCCTGCATGTTGGACCATGTGGCGGAGTAGCGTGGTGAACTGCTGGCCCTTTGAGTCATGTGTAGTTGTTTGGTGTCGGGCCCACCCATGTATGCGGTTCTTGGTAGCATTGGATTCCATCTGCACGTAGGGGGAGTGGTATTGTTTGCAGTTGCTGTCCGCCACCTGCATGCCATGCTGGTCCACATATTACCTGTGGGTGCTGTCAGGGGCACCATTGTCATTTGGCATGCCTCCATTTGCATTAGGTCCAGCTTTACTGTTGTGTATGTCATGGGTGGTCCATGTTGGGGATTGGTGGACCCTTGTGTGCTTGGGGAGGTGTGACGGCACTTGTATATGTGGCCGCCTAATGGACGGTTGTGACATGCCACTGTGTGCTGGTAGGTGCCTTTGGCATGGGTGTGGGGCACAGGCAACACAATCACTTGTGCCGGGTTGGCACTGTACATTTGTATGGTGCTCGCTTTTCTTCTGTCTGTGGTGCAATATGGTGGTGATGGTGTCACAGTCTAGGTGGTCTGGGGTCTCTATCTGGTAGGACTTCTCCTAGAGTGGCCCGACATGCTGCGTGTGCATGGGGGCTGCTGGGGTGGTAACGGAGGCTGCACTGGTGCTGCATGGAGGGCCTGTCTCCCCCTCCTTCTACCCTTGTGTCTCCTCAGTGGGGGGGGCGTGGTGTTGTTGCAGGGGTTTGTGTGGTTGTGGCCTTGCTTGTTCGATTGGTGTCATCTTGGTGTGGGAGGGGGTGGTGTGTGGGTGTGTTCCTTTTCTGCTGTGGCAGACTCCTGTCCTCCATCTGTGTTGCATGTGTCCACCTGTGACTCTGGGTCCCACTGCTCAGGGTTCTTTACTCCTTCTCTGAGATGCCTGTATGTACTCCATGCAGGTAAGGTACTTTACGGCCTTGAGGAGGCCGTAATTTACGTGTGCTCCTTACTTGTGATCAGCTCCGGTTTACGCCATGCCGTTAATTTCGGCATGGTGGGGCACGCGGGCGACCCAAGACCGATAATTACGGCATTGTAGTTTACGGTGCCGTAATTAACGGTCTGAGGGGTCAGAATGGCATGGAGCGGAAAACGATGACGGTAATTCATTACCGGCATGGTTTGTACCTTACCTCCATGCTCGGAATGACCCCCAGTGTGGCTTGCTATGCTAAGTAGAAGAATAGAGCGACAAGCGCCATTGTACACAATCTACCACAAAATGAAGCATGTTATACAAGTGTGAATCCAGTTTGCATGAAAAGCAGAAACCAACCCAGGTTATTATAGGCCAAACGCAAGAAGTTTCATATTTTAGTAATACAAGGAAAAAAGGCTGAATCGAAACTTGACAGAGACAGCTTGTGCCGTCAATAGGAGCTATGAACAGTAGCTACTTTTAATTGAAGCTAAGAACAGAATATCCTGCCACTGAAGGAACGAGATAAGAAGGCGAAGGCAGGTGGCATGGAGAAACGAAAATCAAATGCACACATTGAAAGAAACAAGGTAAATCCATGGTGTGTTAGCACGTGACCAGCCGAGCCAGAAAAGGCACAGTTTCGCACCTACGCTTGGCACCCACCAAGACAGAGATATCAGAACTTTTTTGAGACAAGAAAATGCAGTTTCGAGGCCAACCACAGTGAACTAATTACCACATAGCCCATAAAGTGATGATTGATTGTAGAAAGGCAAACCGTTCTGCGTGCTGCTAAGCGAAGTGGAGATTTATGCATGGGGTTGATGCCAACCCAATCACAATGGACCAAATAATGTAGGGTCCGATAGTTAGTAGAGCCAATGAAACGTCGTACTTTTAGTGACGTCTACAGTAGTCATTTTTGAAGGAAGGGCTTAGATGCCCACTGGACAGTGTTCACCCAATCCCCTCACTCCATTACCATATACAGATATAGCACCTACATTAAAGTTACCTTTTCCCAACCAATAGAATTGCATGTTAACTTTTGAGTGTTTCACATCAGATTATGATGCGTTATGAATATAAAAGTTATGTTTTGTATGAAATTCGAGGGAGTTGAAGCGAGACGGGCTGTCGCACCACTGTCGATTTCCATGTTTCCCTGTTTTTTGTACTTGTCATTAAACAGACTCCCCTTTGCCAAACCATTGAGTCATCCTTATTGATTGGTGTTGGAGTAAGAAAACCTGCACCCCCATCCATCTCGAGGTACAGCTATCTCATCTTAAAGTACTGAAGAGCAAACCCAGACTCTATGGGCCTGTCTCTCAGTACAAAGGCATTTATAGAGGTTTCATTGCGCGATCAGCTGTTGATGATTTGGGGGGCTGCCGGGGTGAGGGAATGCAGGCAGTAGGGGCAGGGCATATGTTGGGCATGGGCAAGGGTAGAGAAGGTTGCTTCTGAGCAAGATTGTGTTTGCTGGCCAGGGTGGTGACTTGATGTGTACCACTGGGAGTACCCAATTTATTTTTTTGGACATTTATATAGCGCACAAAGCCCAGAGGCATCTAGGCACTTTAACTTGAGAATATGGTAACAGTAAGTGCTTGAAGAAAACAGGTTACAATAGTTACAAACCAGGCATACATTGGACCAGGATAGTGCAAAAAATACATACTTGGAAAAGCTTGCCTCTTGTTGCGGGGAACTACATGAGTAGTACATATGATGGACATATTAGGTACATTTAATGCATACTTGGGTGAGCTTGCCTCGTGTTACGGGGAACTACATCAATAGTACATTTGAGGGACATAATAGGTACATGTAATACATACTTGGGAAAGTGCGCCCCTTGTTACGGGGAACTACATCAGGAGTACGTATGAGGGACATAATAGGTAAAATTCACGCAGATGTGTGAGTCTACTGCCTACCCCATGTTGCAGGGCGGCAGCAGCACAGATGCGAAAGTCCAGCAATGGGCAAATACATGTGCCTACCCCCGGTTGCAGGGTGGCAGCAGCGCACAGATGCGAGAGTCCAGCAATGGGCAAAATACATGGTGCCTACCCCATGTTGCATGGAGTCAGCAGCACAGAGATGCGAAAGTCCAGCAATGGGCAAATACATGGTGCCTACCCCATTATACAGGGCGGCAGCAGCACACAGATACGAACGTCCAGCAATGGGCAAATACATGGTGCCTACCCCATGTTGCAGGGAGGCAGCAGCACACAGATGCGAAAGTCCAGCAATGGGCAAATACATGTTGCCTACGCCATGTTGCAAGGCGGCAGCAGCACACAGATGCAAACGTCAAATTAGTGGACAAATATATGGTGCCTACCCCATGTTGCAGGGCGGCAGCAGCACACAGATGCAAATGTCCAGCAATGGGCAAATACATGGTGCCTACCCCATGTTGCAGGGCGGCAGCAGCAGACAGATGCAAAAATGAATTGGGGCACTATCGGACTTGGAAGAATGGGATGCGGGGGGAGACATCAAAGACAAGAAAGGGGGTGGGGGCACACACAGCATCACAGGCAACCAGGGAGTGGATGGGGGACACACACAGCATCACAGGCGACCAAGGGGTAAGTGGGGGGCACACACAGCATCACAGGTGACCAGGGGGTGGGTGGGTGGCACACACAGCATCACAGGCGACCAGGGAGTACCTGGGGGACACCCAAAGCATCACAGGAGACCAGGGGGTAGGTGGGAAGCGTACCTGTAGTGGACAGGGAGCTGACAGGGGCCTTCGAAGTGGACTTTTGTATTATGGCCCAGCCCCCGCCTCCCGGTTGCTATGATTGGTCTATCTAGACCAGGGCAACCAATGGGAGGGGGAGACCAGACCGGAAAAGCTCACAAATTCGAATGTGGAATGGCCATCTTGGAAAGGAGGCAGTCAAAATGAAATGAATTAACCAGGAAATGGGTTGAAAACAAAGAAAGATTGCTTTGCATGCAATCGTCGGTCTGCTTGCACTGAAAACACAATTTTCTTTCACAAAATGCCGAAATTCGCCCAACAAGCAAGATCCACCCACACATTGCGGGCTTACCCAGGCAAATGATTGGAAATCCTGATGTTGCTGAAGAGTGCAACGCTGTGAGCGCAGGTTGGGCAATGGACGGGACTGATTGATGCAGTCTGTGCAGCTGAGAGAGAGGGTTAGGATAGTGGATGGTAGCGTGCAGACTCATTGTGAGTGGCAGAGGGGGCAGGTTTATTTGTTAGGGGTGAAACAAGGAGCCTCTATACAGGGGGTGAAGCTGAGATGCAGTGGACGAACAGACAGAGGCTTGTATGAATCAGCATGAGACTTACCTATGTCAGAGACCATAGAGGGGCCGTTCCATGGTAGAATTATTCTGGTGGGCAGCGTGGCAGCGAAGGAGCATGGATCAGAGAGTTGTGCCCAGGCCTCCAGATCCTGACAGGTCCCGATAGGAAGTGGCCTTGCTTTTGGGCCTTTCTGAGCTGGGCCTGCCGGTTGTGGATACTGGCAGCAGATAGACTGATACTGAACCAATCACAGTTCAGGTGAGGCAGAGTCTTTCAGGGTTTACAAAAGTCTTATCCTGTCACCTGGAAGAGAAGGGGCTGGAGCTTTGGTGGGGTTTTGCCCATAGGGATTCCAATAACAGTTAGGCTGTGGGATGGTCTCTTTGCTCACAGGGATCAGCTGCGGCATACAAACCTAAGGAATGTTCCAATCCTGATGACTATTTTTTTGGGTAAAGAGAACAAATATAACATTGAATATAATAGTGTGCTTGGGGCCCCAGGTAGCATAACATCATATTGCAAAGTTCTGCCTAGAACAAAAGATTATTTGCGTTATTTCACAAGGATTTTTACCATGCTCTGACGCTGTTTGCATGGATTTCAGGAACTCTGGCAGATCTGGAAGAGATGGTTTGGTTTAGTGAGTTGGGACTGGAGGGAAAAGGTACGATTTTGCAGCTTTGTGTTGATGTTGCAGATCGGCAGTATCTGAGCTCTGCGTGTGTGACAGATTTCTAGAGGTGACAGATTAGAAGCATTGAGGGTTTGTGTCCAGAGAGGCCACCTCATCTTTGCTGTGTGGGTGTGCATTCACTGGGGGCCTGGTGCGTCAGTGGGTGTTAGAAATGTAGAGTTGTGTTGCTTGCAGTATGGGGAGAAGGTCTTTTAAAAGCCATGCGTATATGCCTAGTTTGAGTTTGCATGTGCTGAGTAACGTGGGGAAATTGAGGGCTAGCTGTGCAGGATTTCTTTATCACATGCAAGTGCATGATGTCTCTGTTGATTACGTTGTGGTGGGAGATCTTGAGCTTCTTCGTGGGATGATTTCCTGTGTTGTGTTTTTGATATTAAAGAAGAAGGGGGTGTTCCCTTAAGGTTTTAGCATGCCCAAAAGAGTTCACCTATTATGGTCACTGATATCTTTCTGCAAGTGACACTAGTTGGCTTGGGAACTGGCAATCTGGTTGAGAGTTGGCTAATTTCTTTTGATCATGCAGTGAAAAGCATCTTTTTGTCATAGTTGCTGCATTTCAAGTGGTCCTGTAATATGTGGATTTCCCATGCTACATAGCAATGTTAAGGGTTGCATGGAACAAAGGGTGACAATCATACCCGAGCCGAGAGAGAAAGAGAGAGAGAGAGAGAGAGAGAGAGAGAAAGAGAGAGAGAGAGAGAGAGGGAGGGAGAGAGAGAGAGAGACAGAGAGATAGAGATAGAGAGAGAGAGAGAGAGAGAGAGAGAGAGAGAGAGAGAGAGAGAGAGACAGAGAGAGAGAGAGAGAGAGAGGGGGGGGGAGGAAGGGAGAGAGAGAGAGGGGGGGGAGTGAGGGAGAGAGAGAGGGAGAGAGAGAGAGAGAGAGAGAGAGAGAGAGAGACAAAGAGACAGAGAGAGGGAGAGAGAGAGAGAGAGAGAGAGAGAGAGAGAGAGAGAGAGAGAGATTTGTGTAACCTGAAAGTGATATTCTTGAATTCCTCCGGCTCCACTAAGTCTCTTGCCCTTCTGAGGTTTATAAAATGATTAACATTGACTTGGCTAATAATAACACCTGTTTCAAGTGCCTAATAATTAATTCACATCTTAAAGTGTGCTATATCAGCATATCAATATAGCTGCTTGTACAGTGGCTATCCACTGCACATATCGTAACTGGTGTTTTATATAGCACAGCTATCAATGGAAATCTACTTTCAGAGCACTCATAATGTGGTACTCAATGTATCAACCTCAGGAATGAGGAAGTGAAGGTCTGAGGTGACCTGACTGGGGTATTTGTTAGGAAAGATTTCCCTTAAGTGCAATTTTCCCTCTATTTGTGAACCCCCCCCCCCCAAACATTTTGCTTTTGTTTGGAGTACCTAACCTGACTTTTTCCAGTGGAGCATAGCTTTCAGCTGCACTCCTCTGGGTTTTCGCTAATTTGTTATGGGGAAACTGACATGTCCTTCAGCCTGTCAGTACTGGAGAACTATGTTTCCGTTAGCCTTCGACTTTGTTGCCATTTCTTGGTAACTTTTTATTTATGTGCCAAGTACCTTATGGGTCCTTTTGTTTTATGGTCCGAGCCACCCTCTAAGGATGATTTTTTGGTGTTTGTAAAAGTGTGCCTAGGATGAACTGGTTGCAGCAGTTTACTTTTAAAGTATTTTTACTTCGTTTTTATGGACCATATCACTTTTACCGTGTTTGGTCCAAGACTGTGGTCAGTGCCGAAAAAGGCTGTGCCACGAAGTCTTTTGTTCTGTCCTTTGGCCATTTTGTCCCTTTGCCTTCCCCTAGGTCAAGAGACCCGGGTATTCCTTATTTGGGCATGCAGCCTCCCGTGAAAACTGCATCTTTCGCGTGCTCCTGCCTGCCACGTGTGCTAGCACCCAGGAAGAGTGTTGTGACTGTCTGGTCCCAATCCACACTACTGGTGACAGTATGTCTAGTAGGCCTGAATGACTGGAACCACTGTGGGCAATGATTGACCCACATCTGGCGTGCATGCAAGAGAGCAGATCATCAATTGGCTATCTGAGATATGAGCGTGAACCGAATCTTGTATAAGAGAAGGGACTCTGCATCCATTCCAAGTAGATCTACTGAGGCTTGCACTGAACCTCATAAGGAGCCAAGTATCCTTAACAAGTAAGCAGACTTGAGGAACTGCCAGTGCCATGCTTGGAAGGTTTGGCACCCTTACCCCGCTGTTGTCCCGTTGGACCCCTGCTTCTTCATCGAACCAAGAAGGCCTGCTGGGCGCTTTGCCCCTTTGGAGTAGTGGGAACAACTACTCTCGGCTCCTCCTACTTACCCTCAAAAAGAGCCTCTTCGGAAGTGTTCCTGGGCCATCCAGTGAACTGGCCAGCCCAAATTCAGGGTATCACACAGGAAGGCTGCCGTCCCGAGTTGAGACTCGAGACTCTAGGAATCGCTAGCTTGTGGTCCTGGGCCCTCTCCCACTAAAACTTGTTGTCCGAGCCTCACCGTGGGGGAAGAAATGAAAGCCTCTCCTCAGAAAAATGGGAGCTGTCCCTTGGTCGGGAGATTCCTGAAGAAGTATGGAGATACTGCTGTGAGGGGATGAGGAAAGGGGCTATCAGCGCGAGGTTCAAACTGATTCACTTCAAGTACTTACACCAATTTTATTATAAACGCGCCCGTCTCAAAAGCCTCTTCCCAGATACATTAGATAGATGTGTGAAATGTGACATAGCCCCAGCTGACTTTCTACATGTGGTATGGGAATGTCCCCCCATACTAGCATTCTGGAAACAGGTATTTGAAACAGTATCTGGCATTGCAGGGGTAGAGATAGAACCTTTTCCATAGACGGCATAATTGGGATATACCAAATTGATACCAAAAAGCACAGTGAAACTGATAAGGTCACTCATACTCAAGGACTCCCTGGTATGATATGAGAAGGTCTGTTAGTGTTGATTAGTGGCTGAGTAATGGCTTCCAGGGGACCCTTCACATATCACCATAGGACCTTCATCCATTAGACCGGGATTGGCTGTCCCCCATTGTCACCCCAATGCAAGTCTCCAGAGTCAGGTAGGGGCTTTGTCATAGTGTAATAGTAGGCATATAAGTGTTACCCCAGTTTTAACAACTATCATAGTGTTCCAGTGGATTTTCTAGGTTTTTGGAGGTGGAACTAATGAACGGAACAGCATTCCTCCTGCAAAAACCATATGGTTTTGCACATCAGTTTGACACTTTCATGCTGGCGTAAAACCAATGGATTCCTATGGAATCCATCTGTTTTTACAATCTGATAAGGCATAGTTAGTTGCATGAGCCATCGACAATCTTTGCACTACAAAGTGCAACGGAAGTGTTCAGGCAATTTTGCCTGTTTAAATACTTTCTTTTGACCTCATATTAGAAATGACGAAAATTGGATCACCTCCAATCTAGTGTGATGTTTTTATATTTTTTAGTCAGTTCCTTGCATGTTCATGTTGGTCTATCATCACGTGTCACTGGACCAATGAAATGTTACTCATCCGCTGAGAATCTGTCACTTACTACTGATTCTGGCTAAACGGCATGTGGAAATGGTGTGGAGAGGGAAACAGAAACCTACAGTGGAGCAATGGACGGCTGACATTCTATATTGCCATGATAAGGAAAATGAATATAGCGCTCTACGACAGTCAAGGACAGAGCGCCACATGGGATCCCTATATACAATACCTGCTTGGAAAAACCTGAGAAATGGTTGAAAAGCATACAAACCCACTAAGACTAGCGAGACGATGGTGGGACACAGTGTGGTTAAGTTGGAACTGAGGCAGGATCAGCACTGAGGGAAGAAAAAACAGGAACCAAACATTGAATGGTGAATTAATGCATGATGCGCAGGTCAAGCAATCAAGAATGATTCACCTCCGAGCCTAGGGCTGAACATCTGGGGGGTCGGAGGAGTGGGGGGGTAATTGTTGATGTTGGCAGCTCGGTGCTGGTTATGTTTAAAAATGCCAATAAAATGAAATGAAATAAAAAAACCTGTTGACCTAGCTCCTCTGGGTCACGATTTACGAGAGTGTGGCACGCCACAAGCATTTGCGGTTCCTGTGTCGCCCCGCTGTGGTGACCATCACTGAAAATGCCTGCAGTTCTTGCCTACCATGTCCTGAGACGTGCTGCACCGGAACTATCCTTCTTCCTCCTTCGATAGCTGAGTAAAGGCTCCTGTCCCACCACGGATAATCGTCCAATAGTATTTGAGAGCCAGAGCATCCTGAAACTGCAGGTTTAACACCTACAAGCGAAGTGGGCAAGACTGACAAAGTTCGGTCTGGATTGTGTTGAGGGTCAGTGAGTACTGTCCTAACTTACAGGGTGGCCATCCCTTTTTACGCACGAGTATCCCTCAAAAGGTACTCACCTTGACTGGGATAGCCTGCGCTCCCGAGCTTTTCCTGAACTCTGAAAGTCACTCTATCTGCAATGGTAGACCCTCTAGTAGGAATAGGAACTTATTCTTCATCTCCCCAAGCCCCTTCCTGAGCAGCTACAGCCCCTGAAGAGAACCTGCTTTTTCGTTTACGCATGACATGCGTTGTTAGCGCACGACTGTACTTTGACTGTACTTTGAGCACTAGGCTCCTCACTTCGTAGGGCTGACTACATATATGATACTAAACTGATATATGTGTTGATTTAAGCCCTTTCTGTTACAGGTTGTGGTTGTTCTTTCCCACCATCATCAGCCTTAGATTAATCGCATTATTCTATATATTTTAGCTAGTGAGTAAGCATGTGTGGTAATTGTTTTATTGATAACTGTGGTTTAATCATGTTTTTGTTATAAAGGTCTAGAATAAATGTATTTTTGATATACATCTGTCTAAGGGTTATCTGTGGTGTTTTACTGCACATGCTCATTGTGGGCTGGCGATCACTCTCAACCCTGCTGAGACTTAGGGCCTCATTACACGGAAGGCGGTAATGGTTAACGGCCACCGTTAATGGTAACGGTGACCGTTAACCATTACCGCCTTACTACGAGGTCCCTTAGCGGGTTGGCGCTTTAACGCCTGCTTTTTGCAGGCGTTAAAAACCAACCCGCTAAGGGACCTTGGAGCTAATTACGGCACCGCAAAATTGCGGTGCCGTAATTAGCGCCTTCCCCATTCCCATAGAGCCCTATGGGGCAGAAATGGGAATGGGGAAGGGCAATGGCGGAAGGGGGATTTACCGCCCCTCCAACCTTGGAATAGGGCGGTAAATCCCCTTTCCGCAAAGGCGGTGCCGGTATTTTACCGGCATGAGCCATGGCGCTAATAGCGCCATGGCTCGCCGCCTTCCGTGTAATGAGGCCCTTAGTCTTGACCGACTGCTAAGCTACCTAGATTGGTCTGGCTTGTCCAAAAGATTCCCCTGTTCCACTAGACTAGGGTGGCCTCCTAAACTTCTCTCCACCAGGTCAGAGTTTAGAAATCCAACTTAACAGTATTGAACCCATGATCAAGGGTGGACCAGGAACCAAAAGTGCCATGGAAATGTTTCTCAAAGTGGCCCCAAATTACATTGTGCAAGCATCCTTACTCCTCTAAGAAGGGTTTGGGGGCTCTCCCACGAGAACATTTGGAAAAAATGCTTAATAATTGTGATATTTAAAGCATGTTTGGCTCATTAAATTGATTAGAAAGTAGGTTAAATAGAACAAAAAAGGACATACAACATATGTTGAAAGTGGGAACTAACATACTGCAACTTTTATAAGAAATTATTTATTTGTGGGGTGATAAGGGAAGATGGCTGGAAGGAAGGGGGTGTGTGAGCTACATGAGAGAGAGGGTAAGAGACACAGGGCCTCATTACGACCCTGGCGGTAAGTACCGAACATTACCGCCATGGCGTAATTAACGTTTACGCCATGGCCGGATGGCGTAAAGTGCGGCACATTCCGACCCATCGCGCACGTGCATTACGCCATGGCGGTAATGCAAAGAACGCGATGCCGTAAAAGACCCCAAAATGGCCCCTACCGGCATCGTACGCTGCGCATGGTGCACTACCGCCACCCATCATAGCGGTGACCGCAATTAACGGTGTCCGTAATTAGCGGTGACCGTATTTAGTGGTGACCGCAATTAAGCGGAAGCGGAAGTAGCGTCATCGCGGCGGAACGGGAAGGAGCACGGCGGCCATCTTTAAAAACACAATCCATTTCCATCCTCCCCAACCATACCAGATCCGACCCTGAAACCTTTCCAAACCCATCACCCACCCTATTACCCACCCGATAATGCCGAAAGTTGTGAAGAAGGCATGCGACCGGCAGCGCCAGGACCGCTTTACACGTGAGGAGCTCACTATGCTTGCCGAGACACTGCAGGACAATGCTGCAGTAGTATTTTCAACGCAGATGACCAGGCCGGCAATAGTCCAAAAGAAGGCCATATGGGCCTTGGTGGCACAGCGTGTCAGTGCGGTGGGGGCCGTACCCCGCACTGCACAGCAGTGCAGAAAGCGCTGGGACGATCTGAGGCTACGGGTCCGGAGCATACTCTCAGCAAACCGGAACCTGGGGACGGCAACTGGGGGTGGATCAGAATCCCCCATCAAGCTTCAGGCATGGGAAGAAATATGTGCCTCCACCATTGGGATGGAGAGCATCGAAGGAGTCGGAGGGATGGAGAGAGGAGCACCGACATCTGGAGATGCAGGTAGGTGGCCAAATCAAGCCATGCTAAAAGCAACAAAGTTCAATCTTGCGAAGTACCATGTTGACCCATAGTGCATATGCAACACATCGGCAGGAGAATGCCCACAGACACATCCGGAATACACCCTGCACACATGCAGCATGCACACCCTAACTGCTGGCACCCACATACCACCATGCAACTTCCACACAAAAGCACAAAACCTGTATGCCCCTGCCGGAAATGTTCTGCATGTACCTTCTGTTAAGATGTCACTCGTCACAATGCACGGCCAATGTCCGCAGACCCATCAATAACAGTATCCCACCTTTGCTCCACCACAGGCTCTGATTCAGACCTCCAAGATGAGGACACCACTGCCTCCAGAGCCACCAAGAGGGCCAGGACAACAGTGGCAAGGCCGCAAGCCTCCACCTCAGCTGTCCCTGGAAAAACACACCAGCAGCCACAAACCCTGCCAGGGGAAGAGGCCAGGCCAGTGACAGCCACCACAACAGTCATCTGACACGCAGCAGCAGCACCGCACACGTCAACAATTGTGCCCACCGAAGGGACAGGCTCCGCTGCGAGCAGCACCCTGGGGGAAATTGCTGCCATAGCAGCATCCTCAGACAGTGAGGCAGGGAGCATCGAGGACATCGATGATGGAAGCCCCACTGCCCACCCACATTCCCCCCACACATCCCTAAGCCCCCTGCAGGCGGATGCCACACAGGGGCATTCGGAGGCCGAGGATTGGCCAGCCACCCCATCCCCGCAGCCTGAGGCGAGCAGCCCAATGGACATGGCCATGAGCCAGCACAACCAGCAGACCCTGCAAGAGATATTCACCCGCCAGCAGCAGCTATCCACCCTCCTTAATGAACACGTAGCAGAGTGTGGGGGTGCAAGGGTTGACATGGAGAGAAGCGCGGACCGAGTCACGGCTGCCATTGAGTCCTCCACAAAGGACATCTGTACAGAGCTCGCTGCTGTGCGGCACGTCCTCACAGAACTAGTACAGGCCATTAGGGACACGCGTCCAATCGTGCAGCCAGGACCCTCCTCATCAACCAGCTCGGCACAGAGCAGTCCCATCCGCAGATCTGGGAGGAATCTGCGCAGCAGGGGTGCCTCGGGGGCCAGGGGAGGGGACTGTCAGTAGTGGCTGGACAGTTGAGCAGGACTCCTTCACACACTGCTGCACAGACAGTACCACACCTTCATAGGGATTGCAGGGGGGAGGTGGGAGGGTGGAGGGGGTGTGTTGGGGTGTTCAGGGGGGAGGTGGGAGGGTGGAGGGGGTGTGTTGGGGTGTTCAGGGGGGAGGTGGGAGGGTGGAGGGGGTGTGTTGGGGTGTTCAGGGGGGAGGTGGGAGGGTGGAGGGGGTGTGTTGGGGTGTTCAGGGGGGAGGTGGGAGGGTGGAGGGGGTGTGTTGGGGTGTTCAGGGGGGAGGTGGGAGGGTGGAGGGGGTGTCATTCCTTTTTGAAATCACAATACACTTTTTCGTTTTGCACAAATCATATGTGTGGACATTGCTCATTGCGTATGTGTGCTTTATTGTTGAATAGTCCGCAGTGTGCATTTTCAAGACACACACATTGGCCCGAGTGCCCTCTCCATGTCACACGCACACGACGTGTGTGCTAGAAGCATTGGTCAATGAGATTCTGACGCATTTCACGCCCCTTCTGTGCATCGCTGCCTCCTTGAGGTACTGCACCATCCCCACCCTCATCATCCTCATCGCCAGGTGGTTGCAGGTCTGCGTCAGGGGGCAGGGGCACATTTCGTCTGACGCACATATTGTGTAGCATGACACATGCCATGACAATCTCGGCAACCTTCTCATGGCGGTACAGGAGTGCCCCGCCAGACCTGCAGAGGCAGCGGAAAAGTGCCTTCAGTAGGCCAAATGCCTGCTCAATCACCACATGGGTACGTGCATGGGCACGGTTGGAGTCCTCCTCATGCTGGTTCTGTGGGTTCCGGACTGGTGTAAGGAGCCACCTCTTCAGGGGATAGCCTGCATCACCTGTAAGTGGACAACAATGTATGTGTCAGGGATGAGAATGATTACTGAACATGACGTGACGCCATGCCTTGCATTAGACTGTTACTTTGCACCACTTTTAATCGCACTAATGGATTCACACTATGCAACCGGTATATGTTCATGGCTTCCATGTACTGTTTTGCATGCCAAGTCACAATGAAGGGGTGACAAGTGCCTTGTGAGTGCACATCCACTGTGTCCGTTCAGGCTGTATTGTAGGTGACCTGGCACGTGTCCTGTGAGGTCAACGCTCACATGATTGCAACATTGATGTCTGGCACATTATGACCCCAGTGAACAATACTGATGTCAATGTGGACAGTTTGTGTGCCTTGCTGTCTGTGTTGTGGTGTATTGATGTTCCTGTCCGTCATGTGCCTCCTTTGTGCGCAGTTATGGGGGACAGGCCTATCAGTAGATGGTGTTTGGTGACGTGCATGTAGCTGCTATTCGTTGGAGTCAATGTTGTCACATTTTGTACTATACACTTACAGATGGTTGTGTCATGGTTGGGACACACCTTCATTCCCATGTTAGGGCTGCTTAGGTCAGGCATCATGTATAGAGTTGTCAGATGACGTAAGTGCTGCCTCAGGGTATGGCCTGGCTACTGCTAGTCGCAGCCAGGTGAAGTATGCATCACCCCCCCCCCTTTCTGCCAGGTGAAGTATGCATTGGTACGTCGATCACCTACCCACTTCGCATTTCCATGGTCATGACATCAGACTCACCGAGTAGCCAGGATCTTGGGCCTGCATGTCGCTCCATGTAGCGTGGTATTGTGGAGTTCCTCAGAACCATTGAATCATGGGTTGATCCGGGGAATCGGGCACAACAATGTGTGAAGATCCTGTTGGAGTCACAGAGCATTTGCACGTTGATTGAGTGAAATAGTTTACGGTTGCAGTACGGTACCTCCATGGCATGTGGGACCACCAATTCCACATGGGTGCAGTCGATGGCACCAATGCAACCAGGTATGCTAGCTAGTGCATGGAGACCCACTTTGGTGTTAGCAATCTCCTGGGCAGACCGTGGCAATGAGATGTGGTCGTCTGTGTGCTTGAGGAGGGCATCGAGCACTTGGATCAGTGTACGTGAGAATAATGGTTGTGATATGCCATGCAAGTGCCCCTCTGTGTGCTGGTAGGTGCCTGTGGCCAGGAAGTGGAGTACAGACACTACCTTCAGTAGGGGGGGATGGCGGTTGGAGTTTCTATCATGCTGACGATGTCGTTGTGTATCATGTCTACGATGGCGGTGATGGTGTCCCGGTCCAAACGGTTCAGGGTGTGGATCTGCTCAGCAGTGAGGTTGAATGGATTGGCTCTGATGCGTGGGATTGGGGGCTGCCTGCGTGGTGGCACTGGCTGTGCTGGTGGGGCTTGCTGGGCCTGCCTTGCCCTCCTTCTCCTCCTGCGTCTCCTCTGTGCTGCCTGTTGTTGTTGTTGCTGTTGTAGCACATGCATTGCTATCAGGTCCTCCAGCCCCAACATTGCTAGTCGTATTGGTATCATTGTGGAGTGTGACTGGGTGTGGGAAGGGGTGGGGTGTGCTCTTTTTGTACTTCCTGAGTCTGTATTGCCTTCACCTGTGCTGTTTCTGTGCACCTGTGGCAGCTGCATTCACTTTACATGGCCCTTTACGGTTGGTTCGCGATGGCATAATTAGCACCATGGCGGTAAGGTACTTAACGGGCTGGGTGATGGCGTTAGGTGCATGTCCGCTTGGGTCGGCATTTGCGTACCTTTCCGCCATGGCGCTAAGTACGGTGTGGCCGGTCGCGTGCGCGCACCCTTAGCGCAGTTAGCGGCAGCGTTAACTACGATGCCGCTAATGGCATCGTAGTTAACGGTCACGGGTCATGATCGGACCTGGCGGAAAACGATGGCGGTAACCATTTACCGCCATCGTTTTTCACTTAGCGCCAGGGTCGTAATGAGGCCCACAGAGTTTCCTACAGATCAGTCGCTCCCTTCCCATGATGCACTGCATAGTCCCGTCGCCAGGGCGAGATCATTGCACTTGAGCTACACGATGATGATGGCCGGTGGTGCTCACACGTTTTAACAGAAGATGCTGCACCCAACCCCCACCACTCGTAATGCCCTGGTTCCTGCTGCTGTTGTTGGATGGGAATAGTGTAAAGGTTATTTGTCTCCAGGATATATGGGTTCACCATAAGCAAGGAGAGCTAGTGAGACCCAATGATGTGTTTGCTTTAGCCAATGATATAGCAGCTTTAACTTGATGTCCATCGGCCTGCATAAATAGCCCACGCTGCCATGCAGGGCTCGAGTCCTAAAAGAAAAATGAGGGGACTCTGGCGTATGCGGCGGGAAGTGGCGTCACAGGAACTGAATATTGTTTAAACGATTTTAAATATTTCAGTTTAGGATGCCTGTACCAGAAAGTGCACAGGACAAATAAGTATTTACTAAAACAGCATCTGTTCCAAAACATTTCTGGTTAAGCACAAGAAAACACGTCCTGCAGAACGTCCATATGAGATATTTTGCAACCTCCGCGGACAGATTCGTGTGGTCTTATGGCTAAGTGTCTGGCCTTGCAGCCGTGTGGCCTGGGTTGGGCTCCCAGATGCGGCTTTGCTTATCAAATGGGGGCAGCAACATATGATTCGTTTCCCTTCATTGAAAACACCCAGGTGGGGCGACGTGCACTCTCTGAAAAAAGTGGGTGGGCGCCGTCCGCCCGCGTGATCCCTCGACTAATGTTCCTGCTGCCATGTACTCACTACCTGTGCGATAACATAACACTAATGCATGCACTTATAAACTGCAAACATGTATTAAACTTTCCAGTGCGTTTGGTATTCTGGCGGCGAAAGAAAATCATGGGCACCATAAACAATGGGATGGTGTGGACAGCCGTCTCTGGGGGTCAGTTTGTAAAACATGTAAATTGCATGCAGAGGACGAGCAATGTGCGGCTGGGTGGCCTGCATGCAATTTTAAAAGTTCACAAGATGTAGTGGAACTCTAAAGAGAAAAACTGGTGTATTCTAGTTTACTCTTTAGTTTTCCTATCTGTCTTGTGAAGGAATGAACGCCACCTTCTAATATCGCTTTTCCGGTGTTGTTTATTAATGGTTTCCTGTGGAATCCGCTTGGTCTTTAGCAGGTGTTAAACCAAAGCGTATTATGATTGGTTATTTATAACCCACTTAATATCCAGAGGTTTCTAAGTGCAGAACCGGGGTTCAAACCTGTGTTGTTCTGTGTCATCTTGCTTCCAAGGGGAGTGCATTCCCCCTGAGCTATCCTCCCGAGCCAAATAGAATCCATTCATTTCGCATCTGCATCAAAATGTCATGCATGCGGAAACAAAGCACACTGACAATACAGAGAGGAGATCTTATATCCTATCTTTGCCATAATGCCATCTTGTCACTGCTGCAAAATGGGGTAGAGGTGTAAATCCAGGTGTAAAGGCATTGTACCTTGCTTTTACGACATGGGGCCTGCTTTAGAGGTCCATGTAAAAATAGAAATGTGTTGTTCCAAGCCGGAACAACACATTTCTTAACTGCACTATATTAGGGGCCTCATTACACGGTAGGCGGTGGACCAAGGTGCTAATAACACGTTGGTCCATGCCGGTAAAAAACCGGCACCGCCTTGGTGGAAAGGGTAATTACCGCCCTATTCCAAGGTTGGCGGGGCGTTAATTCCCCCTCCACCATTGCCCTTCCCCATTCCCATTTTTGCCCCATAAGGCATAATGGGAATGGGGAAGGTGCTAATTACGGTAGCGCAAATTTGCGGTGCCGTAATTAGCACCAAGGTCCCTTAGCGGGTTGGTTTTTAACGCCTGCTAAAAACAGTTAAAGTGCGTTAAAAACCAACCCGCTAAGGGACCTCGTAGTAAGGCGGTAAGGGTTAACGGTCACCGGTACCATTACCGGTGACCGTTAACCCTTACCGCCTTCCATGTAATGAGGACCTAAGACTGCGGTGCAGGAACATGAAAGCCTTGCTTCTGCATGAGCTTGATTTACTACTTGACAACAGCCCCAGCAACCATGAGGAATGCAGGGCAGCCACATGCAGGGGATTCTCCTCCCAGCAGCACTGGTTTAGCACGTCAATAATATGACACCTCTGAGGTGCCGTTAAACTCCACTGCACACTTTTCCCCTTTATAAAGGTAGCATTTCTTAGACTGCAACACCACTTTTCTAGTTTAATGGAAGTTTAAGAAACGGTTCTTAAATTACAAAAGTGGCGGTCTTCAAAGAAACGCTTGCGATGCCACTGGGGCACATGTTTCCCCACAGCGTGTGGTTTTCGCAGCGTTTGCTGCTGGAAAGCACATCTCCACTCCAATATTTCCACCCACCTCAGAATGATGGTGCTGGAAACCGGAGGGGAGAATGGCGGCTTTCCACACACTTTTTTTATCAAGCTCTCAGAATCAGGCCCCTGGTCTATTTGAAATGATTCTGTGTGTGGGAATAGCAGGGTGTGTGCACAGGGTCTTTTTTTTTTTAAACTGAAATTTCATGCAGGATACCGCCAACACTTGCACTTACATGTTGCTGCTCCGCTGCATTCAATTTCCATCAAGCAGAGTGTCATTGTGAAGAGTAGATGAAGGAGATAGGCCTTGAGTCTTCGGAGTATGCTCCTTCAGCCCTGTTGGGAAGTTGCCTGTGGAACTGATGCTGTCGGCTCACAGGAGGACAGCCGCGTCAATGGAGAAGTTGCTAGAATCATGTCACGTGACGGCATTGCAGGTCATCTCTCAACAACAGTGAATCGGATTTAAACACACATCATATGTGAAGCTGTGGGCTGGTTGCTGGGCTGCGTTGGTGATCACTGTCTCGCAAGTGATCAATGGAAAACCTGTCGATCCGGAGGAATCCAATCCAAAGGATCTTGGTTCATGTAGAGTTGAGAGGGAAGACCCTCTCAAAACAGAGATCTTTCAACCACTGGTTGAAAACCATATGGAAAGATGAATGCATTGAACTCCTAACCAAGTTGCTTTTATTCGACATATGTGTTACAAGCAAACAGAAGTAAAAGAACAGATTCAAGCAAAAAATAATCAGTGAGAATTAGATTGCATCAAGCCATGCATTAATAATAATAATAATAATAATAATTTAGCATGTATATAGCGCTATGAACCCTCAGGTATCTGAGCGCTGCTTATTATTACCCTCACTGCGTTGTGCTCATTTATCGACCTCGGAAGAATGAAAGGCTGAGTTTGGCCCTACCGGGATTTGAACCTGCGTCAGCAGGCTCTGTACAGATGTCAAAGGAGCTGACATAAAACAAAAACACACAATTCATACAGTATTGAGGTTTTGCCTGTGGTTGGCACTGCTAATAGGGTGTCTGCAACACTGTGGGACTCATTATAAGTTGGGCGGAGTGGTAAAAATGTGGCAGTAGCGCTATTACCACCACATTACTGCTCCGTCCAACTATGAGTTGGGTGTAAAGTCATCCAGCTTTACCTCCAGCTTTGAGCTGGAAATAAATCTGCAGAGTTTCCGCCCATTCGCAGCGGTATTACAGCGGTGCAAATTGTGCCGCCTTAATTGCTCCAATATGCCCCATTGGGTCCATTGCAGCCAATGGGAATGGACACTTCCCGCCCCGTGCCCCCGCAACTCATGATCCGGTACTAATTGCTCCGGACCGGGCTGTGGTAACGCTATTAGCGTTGGGCAGTGTCCCGGTGCATTTACTGCCAGATACGACCCAAGTTCTGATGACCCCCTGTCAGTTTTCCACACACTCCAGGGATTTGAAAGTACACTTGCGAACATTAAGGAAACAGTGAGATTAGGCTTTGCATGTGCTGCTTTCTCGCTTCTTGTGAAGAGCAACTTGAAAGTATGGCATGCTAGCTGTGCAAAGTTCAGCCGCGTCCTTACGTTGGCGTGCTTAGGTTCAATCCGAACCTGGGCCCCACACTGTTCCAGATGCTGAACTACACTGTGAATCTATCTGCACTTGCTGCGGAGACTGGAAATAATTGGCCGGACTGTAACACACCCTGCTGCCAAATGACTTGAACTTCCCGAGCCAGTACGGAGCAGAGGTATGCAACCTTTGGATCTTCAGCTTCAATACAACTTCCTTCAGCCCTACCCAGCAGAGTCAATGGTGAGGGATCATGGGAGTTGTAGGCCAAAACATCAAGTCCAGAGAATAGTACTGCTTTTATCAATTTCGATGAGGCGACAAGTAATGATGGAGGAGAGGAGCACCTAGTAATTGTCATTACTCTCACCACCCAGATGTCCCCGCATTGTGGAGCTTTACAATGCTGGTGCCCTTTCCCACAAAGCTATCATTCCAGAGCAGATGGAGGTGTCACTTCATGGCTGGAAAGGTGCTTTAGCAAAAAAGCTGGCAGTACTTTGAACAAAACGTTTGGGGTTTTCACAGCACATTAGTCTGGTGGGCTTAACAAGGAGTCCTGCTCTTGCTGTCCTTTGCAGTATTCCTTATGCAGGGGGCACTGCAGGTATGATATGATGTGATATGACATGGTGTAGCATTTATAACGTGCCTATACACAAGTGTTTCAAAGCGTGACGAGGCAACGGGGGAACAGAGGGAAATCAGAGACAGCGATCCTACTAGGCCAGGTGTCATTCAGATCGTGCAAGTGCAGAGGGAAGGGCAAAGGGGACAGTGCAGTACATAGGATCAACAGTAAAATAAATAAAATAATTAAACAGTAGATGAAAGTGCAGGCAGCGAGTTGCAAGTGCAGGGGTAAGTGCAGACATCAAGTGTCAGGAGCTGGTGGAGACTGTAGGGTTACAGAAACAGCCCCCAAGTGCAGGGATTGCCTGGGAGCCAGTGCAGGAGTGCAGCTGGTGGAGGAGGGGAACTGGGCCCGAGATAAATGCAATTTCAGTCAGGAGTTCAGCAGGGGAGAGGAGGAGAGAAAGCAGAAGCAAAGAGGAAGGTCTTGAGGTGCTTCTGGAACCAGAGATGGTTCTCCTCAAGTTTCAGGGAGGCAGGGAGGCTGTTCTAGAGGGAGGCCTCATCCAAAGAAAGAGATCTACCACCAACTCGTTGCTTGCAGAAGCGACTGACCGGGAGGGAGTTGGAGGCGGATGAGTGAAGAGCTCGAGAAGGAAGATATGTAACAAGAGAGAGTTGGAGTTAATGAGGCCACAGGCCCCAGAAGGCCTTGTGGACAATGCCGAGGGATTTGAACTTAATCCTTGCATCCACTGGGAGCCAGTGCAGAGATTTCAGTCCTGGATAGATACGATCCCTGGGCTTGAGGCCAAGGACAAGTCTGGCAGTCCTGTTCTGGATGAGTTGCAAGAGGGCGGAGAGTAGAAGCAGGCAGATTTAGAAATAGGCTGTTGCAGTAGTCCAGCCCAGAGCGAACCAGCGCTCTGGAGACAGTGAGCTTCTGGGGGAAGGAGAGGAAAGGAAGAATACCTCTGACGAGGTGCAGCTGGTAGTGTGACTTCTTCGAGACGTCAGAGATGTGAGGAGAGAAGGAGAGAGTGTAGTCGAAGATGACCCCAACGTTTTTAGCCTCACAGGTGGAAGAAGGAAGAGGGCCAGGAGAGGCCAGCCAGAGAGCGACAGGAAAGGATGGAGCATGTGTGCCGATGAGGAGAATCTCAATCTTACTGGCCTTAAGGCAGAGATCCTTGGTAGCACACCACTCCTGGATATCGGACAGACAGTCAGAGATTAGAGAAGGAGAAGAGGTGGCGGAAGGGAGCCTGAAAATGAGCTGAGTGCCGTCCGCATAGCACTGAAATTTGGGGCAGAGAGTGGCAATGCGGTGGGCAAGAAGTGCCAGGTATTGGATGAACAGCCAGGGAGAGAGATTAGAACCCTGGGGAACACCACAGGTAGAGATAGAGATAGAGGAGAGGAAGGACCCAAGTTGGACCTGGGAGGGTCGATCTGAGAGGAAAGAGGTCAGCGAAGCCAGGGCCCGATCAGTGATCCCCAGGTTATCACAGAGACGGTTTAGCAGGATGGCATGGTTGACTGTGTGAAAGGCAGAAGAGAGATCAAGTAAGATGAGGACACAGGGGGTACTGGAGTCAAGGTTGGAGAGCAAGTCTTCACATATGTTCAGGAGAGCAGTTTCCATGCTTCTGGCAGCTCTGAAGCCAGACTGATGGTCATGGAGAGAACCAAACAATTCAGTTTGAGGATTAAGCTGGGAGATGGCCAGGAGTTTACCCAGGAAAGGAGTGATGGAGATTGGGCAGTAGTTAGCCGGGCTGAGGGTTCCTTAAGAAGTGGGTGCACAAGGGAGTGCTTAATGTGGGAAGGGAAGACTCCAGTGGCGAAGGAGTGGTTGCAGAAGTCAGTCAAAGCAGGAGCCAGGGTGTCAAGGTGGTCCTTGATGGTTTTAGAGGAACATGGGAGAAACTTTCTCGATGAGACTTTCATAGATCGACTTGTCTAGAAACCTTGTCAGGGGAGAAGAGGGCAAATGCAGAGAAGGAGAGAGGAAAGGTGGCCACAGAAGGGCCAGAGGAAGAGAGGGGAGTAGAAGTAGGAAGAGGACAGGAAGAGAGAGAGGACAGGATGTCCTGAGTTTTAGAGGTGAAATGAGAAGCCAGGGCTGTGCCGAGGGCCTGGGAGGAGACAGGCGAGGTAGAGAATGCAGCAGGATTGCCAGCTCCTTGCAGCTTTTAAAGAGTTTGGCCGAGTTGTTGGATGCCGCAGAGATGCGGCTTGAATGAGGGCTCTCTTCTTAGTGCAGACAGAGAGACGGTATTGCCCTTGGAGCAGGCGGGAAGGCCAGTTTGTCAGGGGATGTACACGAAGCACGCCATTTCCTCTAAGCCACCCTGCACCTGCGTTTAAGGGTGATGAGGTCTGAGTCGTACCCGAAAATGCAGTTGGCTTTTGGCTTCAAGTGGATCCTCATGACAGGGGCAAGAACATCAAGAGTATCAGATATAGCAAACTGGAGCATAGAAAGGGCTGTCTCAAGGTGTGAGTCAGCCAAAGGGGGTGGAGGGGTGAGAAAGTGGCGTGGGTCGGATAACCAAGAAGGTAGGTGGCAGTGCTGTGGTAGGCTTGGCCTGAGGGGTGGAGAGAGTGAGCTGGGAGGAAAGTAGAAAGTGATCACTCCAGGACAGAGGAGTGGTGAGAGGGATAGAAAGGGGAAGGTCTGTAGAGATCATAACACCCAGAGTGAGTCGGGCCAGAGGGGACGATAGAGAGTCGCAGAGGTCGCGAAAGAGTCCAGAGGACGGACTTGAAGCCTCCAGGTGGATGTTAAAGTCTCCAAGAAGGAGAGGTTGAGTAGTCGAGGCCAGGAGGGAAGAGGAGAGGTCCGCCCACTCGGAGAGAAAGGAGGAGATCTGACCAGGTGGCCGATAGATGGTAGCCACAGTAAGGGAAAGGCTAGGAGAGAGAGAGAGCCTGAAGACGAGGCATTCGAAAGAGGAGTAGGCCTGCCTAGGAATGAGAGAGGCCTGCCTAGGAATGAGAGAGGTAGAAATCCACTCAGGGAAGATCAGGGCAACACCCCCTCCGGAAGGATTGGACCTGAGCGCGGAGAGGATCTTCTAGCCATCAGGGAGGAGAGTGTCAAAGCTCGTGACAGAGCTGGGTGTGAACCATGTGTCAGTGAGGCCGAGGACATCGAGGTCAAGTTCTTCGAGTAGGCGGCAGATGTCAGAGGTGTGTTTGACAGCTGAGCGAGTGTTGAGAGTAGCAATATGGAGAAGGTTGCCGCCCTTGAAAGACTTCCAGGGAGGGGTACACATCAGAGCTTCGCCCTGCAGAGGTGTAGAAGAAGCCAGAGCGGGGGGCAGAAGAGGAAGGAGGAGAGAGCAAGGTATCCAAGGAGGAGACAACAGGGGGAGGCGGGGAAGCCATGGAGGGGAGAGAGGGGACAGCAGGAGAAGAAATGAAATTGATGAGGTGCGGGAAGCATCTATCAAAGAGAAGGTTGGCTTGAGGACCTTAGACCAAGACGGTACCATTCAAGTAAGCATTAATGATGATGCAGCACACAAGCATTGTTTTTACGTAGGAAACAGAAACATCGCTTTTCTAAGGAAAACCCCTCTCAGTGTCAAGACTGTCTGACTGAATCCTTCCCTCCCGTACCTCCTCCTCACCTCTATCTTCGGAAGAGCTGTCCTTGCATTCAGATACATTCTTTCTGCGTGTCTTCTTTGGGTCTGCTTCTTTCTTTTCCGCCGGCCTTCTTTCTTTCTTTTCGTGCAAGTAGGGTCTGGCTCCTTCCGAAGCAACTGTGGCAGGGAAAACCTGGCACTGGGGAACTCAGAGGAGCCAAACCCCAGACCAGGGAAAAAGCCAAAGCAACAAAAAACCCTCTTAGATGGTGTCTATAAAATGCCCCCAGTAGCTGATTTACAGAACGAAGTCTATTTCAGGTGGTAAGTAGGTGCTCTGCTACAATGAATGTCGTGAAGCCTGAAGAAAACTGAGGCCAGGTTCCAAGATGCAGGTAGGATTGATTACTCAGGTGGATGCACAAGGAGAATACTCCACGATGCCAGTAGGGCGAACAGCCTATCCAGAAGGAAGACTAATTAACAGTTTGGAAGGAGAGAAAGTAAGAGACCAGAGAAGGGTCCTCTAAATGGGAAAGAAAGGAAGATGACTTCTGAAGGCGGCAAGTGGAAATGAGGTTGAATAGCATGCGGAAGCAAACAGGTGAGTAGGGTAAAGCGAAGCTAAGACAAATAGAGTGAGGTGCCAGAACGCGGACTAGAGAGAAACAGGATAGCGGTAAGTAAAGCTGAAAGCAGCGAAGCTAAGACAAATAGAGTGAGGTGCCAGAAAGCGGACTAGAGAGAAACAGGATAGCGGTAAGTAAAGCTGAAAGCAATGGTAAAAAAGCCACGCGGGGTAAGGAGTGAGATGCAAGAGCGTAGGAAGGATGGAAAGTCAAGATGTAAGGATAGCAGAAGGTGCTGGTAAAAAGCCGTGCAAGACGAATGAGAGGGGACAGAAAGCAAAGAGCCTAACTGAGGCAGAACCAGGACTAATGGAGAAAGGGCGGCAGAAAACCAGTAAGAGGGTACACAAGAGGAAAAACTGCGAAATTCACAGCAGTGTGGTCCAAAGGAGAATGGACAGATACAACGTGCTGTGCAGGGGGGTGTGGCTTTGATATAAACAAACGGCGGCCATCTTAGTGGAAGATTAGACCAGTAATCTGGATCAAGAAAATGACGTTAGTGTTTCCAAGCTTGCCACAGCTTCAAAGGCCGAAGCCTGACACTCAGCACGATGCAGATCAATGAGTAATTGGTCAAAACCATTAACCGGTTTAATTTCATACCGTCAAAAAAAGTCTGTTTTGCACAAGCCGTTGTCCTGCACAGATCCACCTCTGAAATGTGTTTTAACTAGGCTACTCAAGTATCTTTTGAATGGTTCCCTGACATACTATCAAAAACAGGTCTGCATTCTAAACAAGGCTGCTTCCCATCTGGTCAGGACTGCATTTTCAAATGCCAAAGCAGGTCCACGAAATGGCTTCAAGGCACTCAAAATGAACTTTGTGTACCATCATCCATTTCTACTAAATGTGTTATCAATAAAAGTAAAGCTTTTTAAGTGAAAAACAAAAGCCAATGCAAATAATACTTCTCTTACTGTAAAAGGCATTCTCATTCTCGTGAATTGCCATTGCGGCACATATGAAGAGAAAAATGTCCCACTGTGTGATATTAGCGCATTTGTGAGATAAATGACCTTTCATGGGTATAATATTGTACGGTAAGATCCCCTCGACCCCAAAGACTTGCCCACCGTTGAGCTTTTCATGGTTCCTTTGTTTCCTGTTTGGTCTCTCCTTTTATTTGTTTTACCTATTTGCATGCCTGTTGTAAAGGCTAACTTGAAGATATATTGTCAGGCTTGCAGGCTCAAAACCAATAAAAACATTTTTGAAAAAAATATATATTCTACAGTAAGGTAAAGGGGTCCTATATAGTGTGGAATATATTTACCCACTCAGCAGTACTCCCATCCATAACAAAGCTGCACTTCAGTAGAAGCAGCAAAATGGCTGCGCTGGCTCCTGTGAGCACCACTGCCTCACGGCAAAACTGTGTTTTGCAACTACAAAAAGATGGCTGCACCATCTTGCCAAGCACATGTTGGGCAGGATGGAACAAGGGAGCACACTTAGTAAGCCTGCCAGTGTGTTCTTACATGTCCAAAAGAAGGGGAGTGAAAAAGCAGCGCTGCTTTGCTCCAAGTCAAAGTTTCCCATTGAAAAAGGGAAATATTTACATTTTAAAATGATGCCACGCTGATGCTCTTTTTCCTCTGTTCCTCATAACACTACTTTTATTAATGAGGCCATGCCCATCCACATTGTGCTCCAGCAGACAAGAGCAGTATCCCTGAATGACAGGCTGTTGTTCAGCTCTGAAGAGTTCAAAAGAAGCTTTACTAAAGCTACACGGGAAACGCTTTACTTTTGGGCTATAAAATATCAATGCGTCAAAGTGGCCCTGGCTCTTTGGGCCTATGTCAATTTCAATGCATCTGTGCTTTAAACAAACTGCTGCATGCAAGAAACTAACTCTGGCTACAAAACAATGTGGGAATTTAGAGGGAAGAGAAACACAGAATTTACAAGAAAAATGTCAGCAGTCACCACATGTTTAAATGTACTTTTGCAAAGAAAGGAAAATACTTGTTTAAAAGTGTATGTTGGATAAGGCCCTGCCCTTATCTAGCAATGTGAAGGGGTTTTGTGCTGTGACCCATATATGGGAGATCTTATCCAACAGGCTTTATTCTGATTTATAACAAAAATAAATAAAATAAGGAATTCTATTGCATTGGCTACATGGGGGAAATCAGCCCCAAACAGGTTTTTGCTTGGGGGTTGTCAGCAACAGAAGGCCCCTCACAGTAGATGCAAGAACACACCAGTGCTAATTGCTATTTCGGCAGACTTTTGTCTGGGCTGAGGCCACTTACAATTGGACTTCTGGGACACCAACCTGTGAAGTGGAGGGGGCCATAAACATTCAATCAAACTCGGAAACCCCCTCCCCACACTCAGATGAATTGACAGTTGGTGGTAGCTGAAGAGAAGAAAATGGTTCAAGTGAAGGACAAAAGTTCGAAAGACTATTTTATTAAGAAACTTTGAAGACGGTTATTTTTGCAACAGAAATTCACAGGAATGTAAAAAGTCAACAGTTTTAATGTAATTTTGTGGGTTTTAATTTCATACAGTGTAGCCTTCACTGCGCCTTGGGAAGTGTATATGATGCCAATGTAAAATTTCGATACTGACATGCCCGATGATAATCCATACACACGTGTAAATTTATAGAATTTTAGGCTCAATATTTCACCCTAAAAATGACTAAAAAATATTAGAAGGGCGAAACAATGTCTTACAAATTGTAGAGTTGGACTGGCATGTTCTGTATAAAATATGTATCCTGCTTATGTAATTTGTTAAAATGCCCCAACTGTACAAATGTGCCATTTATGGCAAAACTGTATTTTAGCTAATGTAACTGTGGGAGGTTCTGGACATTGTAAATCTCACATCATAAATCTGACATCATGCCCTTGAAATGCTAACCAAAGTGTTATAAACACTATGCACACCCTTGCTTAAGTAGGTACAGTACTACGTCTAGTTGAGTGGTATTAACAAAATAAATGTTGTTAGTTTAAATGTAATATGGGGTGCAGAGGAGAGAAAACCAACCTTGACATCTAGGTTTTATGACATATATGAACAAAGAGAAAGTTCCCTGTTAGGGAACTCGCGTCCCCTGCACACTATCAGATGTCTGGAAAACCTGACCAATAATTTAGACAGTTATTCAAATTATGCTAATTTGCACAAATCTTAGTGTTTAAGTCAATATTTAACAATGTGGAAATTTCAAGAATTGAACAAATCAAAAAAATTATAGTCAATCAATGTAGTATCACAAAAATCTTCCTTTTATTCATGATGATGCAAAGTAGGCCCAACGCGTTTCTAGTGTAAGTCACTCGAAACTCGAATGTCCTTGTGATGGCTTCTGTGCCCATGCCATTGTAGGCACAATGAGCAATGACTTTTGAAGTCCATCCTCTTTTTGATTGTGTGCTAGCAGAATGTGTGGAATCCTGGCTTAATGTATTTACATCTTTTCAACCATAGGAGTAATCTGGCTGCTGCATAAGGAACTCTTTGTAGTTTGTTGAGTAGGTATTCCGGGAGCCAAAAGTACAGCTTTCTGTCATAGTCAAGTCTTGAAAGAACCAGTGTGATAGCTCTCTTGGTCCTTTGCTTTTCAACGGGTAACATTGTCTGAAATCTCAACAGGTGAGGCTTGTCTGAAATCTCTCTATTGGCTCCCAGTGGATGCATGGATTAAATTCAAAACCCTCTGCATTGTCCACAAGGCTTTCTGGGGCCTGGGTCCAAAATACCTTCAGCAATCTCTCCACAAATACCTCCCCTCTAAAGCTCTTCGCTCCTCTACCTCTAACTCCCTCTGGGTCAGTCCTTTTTCAAAGAAATGAGCTGAGGGTAGCTCTCTGTCTTCGGCTGGGGCCTGCCCCTGGAACAGCCTCCCTGCCACTCTAAAACTTGAGGAGTGCCATCTCCGGTTCCGGAAGAACCTCAAGACCATCCTCGTTGCTTCAGCCTTCGCTCCCCCTCTCCGCTGCTGATCTGTTCTCTCTTGGCACTGTGCACCTGGCCACCCTCTGTCCTCTGGGCCCAGGTACCTGCTCACCCTACAACCCTCCTGCATTGCTTCCGGGCCACCTCTTGCACTGGGGTCTGGATCTGTACCCATACAGTGCCTCCCTTTTTCTTCCTGCACTTATCAGACCTACCCTGTCTGCTGCCTTAAACCCATCACTTGCCAATTGCTGGCTGCACTACCACTGTTTATTGCCTTTATTATTTATTTATGTATTATTATTTATCTGTTTCTCCTTTGCTCCGCACTTTCCACTTCTCCCCTCTTCCATGCACTTTTCCCCTCCCCCTCTCTCATGCACTTGCGTGTTCTCAATGTCACTGGGCCTAGTAAGATCGTTGTTTTGTTCTCCCCTGTTCCCCTCCCTTGCCTTGTCACGCTCTGAAACACTTGTGTATGAGCGCGATAGAAATAAAATATCAATATCAACAGGTAGGTCATGGTGCGTCAACATTTGCAGAGTTGGAATGAGCAACTACTTATGATTGCTTTAACTTGTGATTCTAGTGTAAGGTCACTGACCATTGTTATTCCAGGTTTCCTCACATTAGAGGGGAGCAGTAAGCAAGGGACCATTATGTCTAGCTATGGGACGGTGGTGGAGTTAGGACGTATTGCATTGCAGATCGTGTGTTCTGTAGCGGTTCAGTTGAAATAAGTTCTTTTTAAGTGAAGGGTCAGTGAGCTCAAATGTGGTTCTAGATCCTCATGAGTGGAAGAAATTCCTTAGAACAGGTTATTTGAACAATTTTTATTCCCAGTAGAGAGGCTCCCACACTCTTGTTGAACTTGTAAAACCTGGGGTTTCACCCTAAGTAACCCGAGATAAGCCTGCTGTGGAGCCCCTGCTCACTGTGCTGGGAGAGGCTGCGCTTCACCTCGTTGAGGAGGCCCAACAAGTAAGAAAACATTTTCTGGGGTTACTGATGGTACTCTTGTTCAGAGAACTTTGCAGGGTGCAGTGAGCTAAAACATGGTTGTAGACCCTTCTGAGTAGAAGAAAATAATTCCATAGAACAGCTTCTTTTAACCATGTTTGTTCTCAGCAGAGGGGCTCCCACATTCATATTGAATTAGTTCTCTTTAAGGTCATCCAAGGATCACATGCATAAGGCATGCATTGAGAACCAGCATCTCTGATGTTTGGTTTATTATTATTATTATTATTATTATTATTATTATTATTATTATTATTATTATTATTATTGTACTTATTGAGCGCTGTCCTAGCTTCAAGAAGCAATAGACTGCTATTCAGAGGTAACAACAGAACAGATATACACCGGGCGGTAAGAAACAAATTGGGCACAGAGGAGGGGTGCAGCTGGACCGTGTGGCAGGGAGGAGAGGGGCAGGCGTAGTCTATCGAGTCAATTGGCGCGAGGTGCGACGTGATGGCCTAGGTGTTGAGGAGGAGGGACTCCTTGAAGAGGTAGGGCTTGAGTTGTTTTCTCAATTGTAGGAGCGTGGGGGCGAGTCTGATGCAGACAGGGAGGAGGTTCCTTAGTCTTAGGGCGTTGGCAGGGAAGGCTTGTTTTCTGGTCCTTTTTTTTTTTGAAGCAGCAGATTTCAAGCCTGCCCGTGTCCTGGCTTCTGGTGGTGCACTGTCCACCAGAGATGCTGAGTTTCTCCGCAAGGTAGCTGGGTGACTTGAGGATGACTGCCTTATAGATGATGCAGCAAGACTTGAAGGTGATTTATGAGTTGGTAGTTGATTTGCATGTCGTTTGCCTAGGTAACGCATGTGAGGATTGTGTTGCTGATGATCTCCAAGAGAGGGGGCATGTATATGTGGATGCGGAGTTATGATAGGCTGGAGCCTTGGGTAGTCCATAGATCAGTCTCTGAGAGTGTGATCTGAAAGGGGCTATGGGGGCCGTTACTATTTATTCTCTCTGTAAAGCTAGAAGATTATCTAGAGTAGGGTGATTTCATTTACCATAAAGCCCTCTAGTCTTTTTAGTAATATCTTGCATCTGATGGTGTTGAATGTGGCAGAAATGTTCAGAAGCAGGAGTGGACTGAGTTGTTGTTCATGTAGTTCATCAACCTGTTCCATATCGAACAAAATGGTGATTGCCTTCCTCTCACTTGCCTGAAACTGCGTTGAGATGAGTGGAAAGAAATGTTTATATTGATGTATTCCTGAAGCTGTTGGTAGATTAAGTTCAATAGTTATGCCAATGAAAGGTGTGCTGGAGATTGAGCAGCAATTGCCTGGGTCATTTCGGCGGGTTGTGTGTTTATTGGCGATGTTTCACAAAGATTGTTTAAAGGGGAAGCAGGGCAGTCCACTTTTCGACGGGGCTGTTGGGAAGGAATAGGGTGGCAGGTGTAAATGCCGGTTATTTGGTTGCCATTTTCTAGATTTTGGGAGGGCACAGGAGTTCTGGTGAACTTGCTGCATTGCTGCAATTGATGGTGGAGCAAGGGTACTTGGAAAGTGAATGGCGAGAACGCTGTTAGTTATTGAAGTGTGGCACACTGGAGTTCCTGATTAGGTGTTGGGTGTGTGTGTGTTACACGCTGCCAGGTTATTGAACTCTTTGATTATTTTGAAGACTTCCTTCTGGCTCTGATACACCGATTTAATATGTTGCCAGTATTGGACTTCCTTTGTTTTGAGGGTTTCTGCATTGCAGTATCAGAGTTGTCAATGGTAGGCTTTTTTGTCTGTTGGAAGGTTACTCCAGGTTTTTTCGAGTATTGGAGTTTCTTGTTTGATGCAATTCAGCTTTAGAGTAACCCATTTGGCACCGTGTTTCTTTTGTGAGGTTATGAATGGCGTTTTTGTGCTCTGCTGTTCAAGATGGTGTTTATCCAGATTCGAGTGTCCTTCAGCCAGATATTAGGTGTTCTGGTCCATGTTTCAGTTGTAATATGGGGTTTGTTTGCATCCAGCTTTTCAGAGGATGTCCAGTTGGTTCTATTTAGACGGTCTTGTTAACATTGGGGGTCCATTGCTTTGCTCTTCAGTGAAGATGGTGAATTGGATGGCAAGGTCATCTCCTCAGAATAGCCATACTGCGGAGGAAACAGCAGTGAAATTCTCAACACTGAAGAAGCCATCTAGGATGTGTCTGGCCTTGCGGGTGGGTCCTTTGATCAGTTATTTTAGGAGTAAGACGTCTACGTTTACAGAGAGTGACTATGTAGCTGTGATATCATCCCAGATACTGATACCTCCCAAGAAGTAGAATCTCCAGGTAGATTTGCAATCACACCAGTCAGGATTGTGTTCTCTATATGAGGAGGAATATTAGTGTGGAAGTTTGTGAGGTTGAGCAGATTAAGATGAGTGGTTTGCAGAATTAGATTGGAGTTGTAGTTTTGATGAAGTCTCATTGGCCCCGTGCAAGTCTTCCCCCTCTACGGGCACTTAATTGTGTAAACTTGATTTTGTGACCATTTTACATATTTGGGGGTAAACGTTGATAAATGATGTAAGAGGTTTTACGCACTTTAATATTGCTGCCAGAAATATGGTCCAAAGTACTGGCTCTCTTAGTAAGTTTGGTCTTGTTTTAAGGCGACAGCCTGTGCCGAATATCATGGGCTATGCAGAAGTCACAAGGTTATTGGAATATACGGCGCAATGTTTGGGGATTTTAAAGACCAGCACATATTGTAAGTGTCGAAAACCAATTCTGTCACAAAATATTAGGTTTGCCAAAATGTTCTCCAGGCTTTATATTATACATTGAATTCAGTATTAAACCAATCTCTCACTCTTGTCTGAGTACTTAAGTTGGATCCATCTTAACACTCGAATCCTAAAGCCACATTGACTAACATCATCGTAGATCACATTATGCCCCAGCCAAGTGCTTAAAAGATCCCGTGGTGTAGTAATGTTCTAAAATGTCTAGTTTCAGTGCATGCACTCAATCTCTTTGCAAACTGGAAATCAAACAGGCAATCACGAAATTGGGCATCAGCTTTAAGGGAAATAGAGAGATTGGTTGGTTCGCCAATGAACAATGCATACAGTATCAATCCATTTTGACGATTGGTATTCACACATATCTCGATATTTACGTTCGCTGGGCTTTGACTAGACTCTGTTTTAATGTGTTACTGCTTAATAAATGGTTTGCTACCTGGAATAGCCAAGCATGTTCAGCAAATAGTGATTCCCCTTTTTGCATCGGCAAGGTTGAAACTAATTCACATTTCGTATTATTTATGCATTAAACATGCCATTGTACATGCTTATTACTTGATCCCAATCTTGAAGTACATCAACACGAGGAAATTCCTAATGGCCTATAACCATCCCGTCTCAAGTAATGAGCCATAGGTAAACTCTGCTCTGAATGCTTCCTTAAGAAAGGCACTTCGGCTCAGACCTGAGACGCTGAAATCAGTTACGCCGAGCCCATGGGTTTTGTCCCTGTGTTTCAACCTTATAGATATTGTAGTTTTCTTTTTTTTTTATCATACTATGTATTTTTAAAAAATGTTTCATGTACTTTCATTGTCGAGCTGCAATTTGAATAATGTTTTATGTGATGATTGTCTGGTCTGCTGAGACGTGTATACTTAAATGCTTATACATCTGTTTTTCTTGCAGTGGATTTATATAAAGAGAAGCATAATTTCTATTTGTCACAATTCCACAATCTTAATGAAGCTACATTGGATCTAAGGCTATCTGCTAATCAATGTATTGACATATTGAGCACAGAATGATTTGAAGAGAAGACACCTCAGCTCTAAAAAGGTGAGAGAATGCCCCTTTTTACTAAAGCATTCGTTTCAAGGACATGACATCTTCTCACAGCAATTCATGTGATATGTGGTTTTCTTTAATTTGTCGTAGCATCAAACATACTATTTCAATGCTGCACCATAGTACTTAGGAGAACTTAAGAGAATGTATGACATTAGGTAAGTGTATCCTCGGCCTGGCTTATCACCAGGGTGATATGTACTTAATCATTCACCAACTATACATCCGTTCTTATCCTTCTGGATCTTTCCTCTGCCTTTGACACAGTCAATCATGCCACCCACACAAATCGGCTCTGTGACACCATTGGCATCACAGGCCTAGCACTGGACTGGTTGACCTCTTTCCTCCCTGACCGAACTTCACAGGTTCAACAGGGCCCTTTTCTCTCCCCTGTCACACTTTCGACCTGCAGCGTCCCTCAAGGATCTATTCTCTCATCTTAGCTCTTCAACATCAACCTTGCCCTTCTGGCCCACCTCATCTCTTCCTTCTCTCCTCACTTCCACTGTTATGCAGACGACATGCATCTCTCTTTCAATCTTCCCTCTATGTCCTCCTCTTCCTCCTCTCTGTCTCTCCTCTCTTCCTCATGCCTGACTGTCTGCCTGCTATTCAATCATGGTGTGCTGCCAATGAGGTCTGCCTTAATGCCAATAAGACAGAGATCCTTCTTCCTGGGAACCCAGCTCCTTCCTTCCCTCTTACCCGCTGACCACCCTCTTTGGGTCCCCTCCACGCACCCTCCTATGAGGCAAAAAACCTTGGTGTCATCTTTGACAACTCTCTCTCCTTCTCGCCTCACATTGCAGACCTTGCCAAGAAGGCCCACCATCAGCTGCACCTCCTAAAAGGCATTCTCCCTTTCTTCACCTTCCCCCCAGAAACTCAATTTCTCCAGCGTTTCGGTGCTCTCTAGGCTGGAAGACTGCAGCAGCCTCTTCCCCAATCCTCCTTTATCCTCCATTCTCCCCTCCAAATAATCCAGAATAGGACTGCAAGACTTATCCTTGGCCTCAAGCCCAGGGACCACATCTCTCCAGCCCTAAAATCTCTCCACTGACTCCCGGTTGTTGCTACGATCAAGTTCAAGACCCTCTGCATCATTCACAAGGCGTTCTGGGGCCTGGGACCGCGCTACATCCAACTCTCTCTGCCTAAATACACCACTGATCGAGCCCGCCGGTCCTCTAGCTCCAACTCTCAGCAGATCAGATGCTTCTCTAAGCAGAGAGTCGGGCCTGGAGGTCTCTCTCCTCTGCAGGAGCCTCCCACTAGAATGGTCTCCCTGCCCCTCTCATGCTTGAGCCAGACCTCCTTGAGTTCCAGAAGCTCCTCAAGACCCTCCTTTTCTCTTCTTCCTTCCCCCTCCCACTTCCCTGCTAACTCCCCCATCTGCTGCAGTGACTGGCAGCCTGGTTCCCTATGAGTTCTACAAGGCATCATGCCCCCTGCCCAAACCACCCTCCTAGCACTTAGCATGGAGACCCACTCCTCCTGCACCCATGCATTACCTGGCACTTGCTCTCCTGGCCCCCTTAGCACTTGCCTAGCCCCTATTGTCCCCCCTCCCACTCCCCCTCTTCACTTGCACTCTCTCCTCTTAAATTCCTATCCCACCCGTACACTTTGCATTGCTGAGACCACCACTTCGCCCTCCCACCCTCTCCCTTGCACTTTTTGTTACTTCACTTGCACAATCCGAATGTCACAAGGCCTAGCAGGACCATTATTGTTATCTTCTCCCTTGTCCCCCCTCTCCTTTTTTGTCTTGTGGCACCTTGCAACACCATCTGTTGTATAGGGGCCTTACAAATAACCAATAAAAAAATTAAAAAATAAATTAACGACATCTTTTCTCTATATTATCACTATTAGAGAATAGCCTTTGGCAACACAACACCAATCTCCAGCATGGAGTGTTGGGTCTCATCTCCTAACAGTGTTGATGGCTATATACTCTGTGATTAATTAAGCAGATCTGGAGACACAAGTAACAGATATAGGATTTATCCTAAAGTACGATTATTGTTGCAGTAGCAACACTTGGACTAGACTAAAAACTGCCTCTTTTTGAAATGCTTCCCTTTTGAGTTATTTACTAGTGTTATTTGTTCTTTTACCTTTTGCAGACCAATTTGCTCTGAACATGAACACAAGCAATCATCATTGAGAACGGTCAAAATTGCTATAGTTCCAATTTAATGTAAAATCCCAGCCTTGAGAAAGACCATCATTTAGGGTTGAAACACGTGTTGGCATAAGGGCAACACCTTAGGTGCAGGGGAAACGCCTGATGGTGTAAGCTTACTACTAATATGTAAATACTCATTTCTGTTACTTTCCATGTGACTGGAACATGGGAAGATGTGTATTCAAACTATGAATTGTACCAAAGATGACTCTTGTATCAATTATATTAATTCAACTCAAAAACTCAAGTGGGGGGTAAGAAATTGTAGCAGTGCTACCTACAGTATCAATCGTTCTATTTGTGATCAACAGAGTCACATATGAATGTAAGCACTTGACAATTTATCTAAGATCTAATTAGAGGTTCGTATTCGATACAAGTAGATGATTAAACAACTTAATTGAAGGACTATATGTTTGGTCTGGTGTTATTAGGTTCCTCCTAACTAATACAAGTCAACTATCACTCTTAATAGTGTATTAAGGTCGATCAGGTCCGGGAGCCCTAGAGGGAATACAATTCTTAATTATTCCTTCCATATCATCCAAGGAAAAGTTCAGAATCCCTTTACTATGAATTAATTATTGTGTGCACTCCATCTCACTTCACATATGGGATTAATATCTCTCTTTGAATCATTAAACAGCAAATGTCATTGTTCATACCAATGTCGTTGGTGGTGTGAATAATATCGACCTCTCACCATCACAATTAGAGGAAATGGGCATAGAATATCTTGGATCTAATGAAATCTTGCCACTAACAGATGCTAAACCATTGATAAGCACTGCGCACCCTGTTCAGATAATGAAATGTAGTGTTACTGTCCCACCGTCCACTTTTTACTTTACGTCACTTAAACCGATGGTGGCAATAGAAGCACAGCCTTTAGCGCAGAATATGTTATATTCTAATCAATCACTAGTGCAAAATGACAACATAGAAACTTTAATATACATGGAATGTGATCGTAGTATGACATCTGATGATATGTTTAATGCCTTTGAAAATGTATTAAAAACATAAATAGCAAAATGTGAGTGATTAGAAGTTAAATTAGATGTTCAATCCCTACTAATTCATCAAAGCTTAAAAAAAACTCCATACCGATGGCTTCCCCAAAGCGCAAAATACAACTAATGTAAATACTACTAGTGATAAGGTAGTAGCAAACTGTTTGCATATGGATGAAAATAAGGGTGTTGACAAGAAGGTAAAAAATGGGTCCAAAGGGAAAAAGGCTGTGGTTCGATACACCAAGCATTTATGTATAGTCACACTTTGAAGTTAAGAAAACAAAGAAAATACGGGAAAGGAAAAAAACTAATTCCCACTAGTGTTGAAAAGAAGAATATAGATGCCACTGAGAATTTAGCTGCCTCTCCTGTAGTTAAAGAAGACAGGACGTTGATTATTGCGCAAGCCAATAGTAACATAGAAATTGTAGATATCACTAAGTCACCTGCGCCAGTGAATAAAGTAGTAACAACATCCCTGGCATCGCTGAATGTGGCTATTAAAGAAGCTAGTGCTAAGAAGCAGAAAGCGGTTGACCTAGCCTCCCAATCGACTATACCTGATACTTGGGTTATCGAGAAGGTTGGAGTTGAGAAAAGAGGATCTCTACATAGTGTAGCTGGAACAGAGAACAAAGGTGAAATGATGCAAGCTGTACCCTTTGAACAACTACCAAAGGAGTCAGCCCAATTGCCCTTAAATAGGAAAACTGTCCTAAATGTTTTGCATTTGATTGTGCGTCTTAGAATGATTACATCACAAGATATACGTATTGTAGATCAAGAGGTAGTGAGCAATAAGTATATCACCAATGTATGTTTTGAGGCTGTCTCTACAATGAATTTTGTTATGAGGTTTGAAGAAGATCTATTATGCCTCGGCTATAGTATAACTGCAGCAGAAATCCCCAGTACAAAATATAGAGACACACAAACAATAGGAAATGACATGCGGCTAAACGTTGAACCCTCAGTTCAAGTAAAGGCAAACAAGTTAGTAAAAGATTTAGTGGTCGGTCCTTCAAATGACATCTTCTCTTTTGCTAAATTGAAAACTGTTAGCTGTCATAATTACTCGAACAAAGAAGGGCAAGGTGCAGTGGTAGACAAAGTAACCCACACACCAGAGGGCTACTGGCAATGGTTACCCTCTATATACCAAGCGCACTTTGCAGCAGCTCGTCAATGACAAGGAAGACTGGAAACATTGTACTCTTGGAATACCAGAGGGCATTCCCATTTATTTAGTGGCGAAGGATTAATAGCCAATATAGAACTCCTCACCATAGTAGCGCTCCAGGAAACATGGCTCACTAACGAAGTGCAACTAGATGGTCGTAGTACTGTCTATCAAGTTGCAACACAATGCCCCAGGGGTAGCCCAAAAGGGGGCCTATTAGTTACAGTTAAACAACCCTGGTTGATTACTAAGCTACCCCAATCTACTCAAAATGTCCTGGCAACAAAGCTAACTTATGGCAATTTATTACTTGTATTAATAAATATATATGATCCTCCAAACATGAGTATGACTAAAATGAATACGGAAGTTGTGAAATCACTTTTAAAGCATTACAATCACAAGCATCCACTAATGTTGGTTGGGGGATTTTAATGCAACTATTAACCAGTTGGAGTTCCAAGATATTAGTTTAAATGGTCAAAAATCTGGGTCAGTAAAAAAGGGTAAGGTGAATAAACAAGGGATGATGTGGGAATCGTCATTGGCTTCATATGATATAGTTCAACTTAACGGTTTAACACCAAGTGATGCAGGGAAAGCATATGCACGGATTGAAGGCCGCTCTGCAACTACCATAGATTATGTGTTTGTGAACACCAAGTGTATGAAATACATTAAAGATTTCGGCATTGTCGGACGAGAAGAAAGTGACCACCATCCGCTTTGCGTTCTATTTGAATTTCCTACTCCATGTCTATCAGAGATGGAACAGGATGCTAATGGTGCATTATATTTAAATGAGGCACAGAATAGAATCCAATGGCACCCTCAGAATGTAGCACAAGCAAATAGGGTCGCAATGGAATTAGTTTTACTCCAATGCTTGTAGGCATAAACTCAGACAACTTCCCCTTGGCATTAAGACGAATACAAACATTTGTATCACTGCACAATAGTATCAGCATTTTCAGTAGTCCCTGTGGTATACCCCAGTTACTCAATTTGTGCCAAAGCCGGTTACGCAAAACCGTATCAAAGGCAGCTGAAAAGTCAATATATGCCCTATACACATTCAGCTCTCTGTTGCCTCTTCACTATAGCTAATCCCATCAAAATAAACACAGTGGCTGTGGGTTGGTTGGCATATGCTAATGACCTATTCATTTTGGATTATACTCCAAAAGGTCTGCAAAATATGCTAGATACACTGCCTAAGTATGCGAGTGAAAATGGACTTGGTATAAACATAACCAAAAGTAAAATAATGGTCTTCCCTGTAAAGAAAACTCCAAAAAAGTACATTTGGGAAATAAATAATACCAGGTTAAAACAAGTAGCAACATATAAATACCTAGGGATCATAACAGGAGGCCTAATATGCTTCTCAGAAGCAGGAGGTACCCTGTTTAAAATAGTGTTTCCCAACAAGGACTCACCGATTGCTGCCATACTAGCCAACACACAAACAGTTGGCCAGTCCACATTTAATTACCTGCTGTTCCTCCTGCATATTGTTTCATTAAACAAATAATGCTTTGAGGATAATCAACGTTTCTGAGTCCGCCGATTCATCATCATCCAAAGAGTCTGTAGAGTAATTGGAATTATATGCCGGGGAAGAGGCATACACTGATGCAGCTATCCGCTCAAGTTTGGGTGAACATGACGTTAGTAAAAGGAATCGGCTTCCCCTCCAGCACCTTAGCCTGCTCAGTCACTATGAGTGGACCGATGCCTGTTTAAGTCTGTAGACTTAAACTTAAATTTAGCAATGAGTTATTGTCAATCAACTCCAGCATAGAAGACTCCTCAACAGCCTGCAACATAGAAGCAGTGGGCTCAGGAAGGGGAGCCTCGAGGCAACTTACAGCAGTAGGTTGACCAACTAGCTTGAGGTATGTTGTAATTTTACCCTGTATAATGTCTTCATAACCATGTTTCTCGCATACAGTTTGAACAATTCCAACAGAAGCAGCTTTGGAATTTAGATTCTGCCTATTTCCTTTTTTAGCAATCTCTGTACCACTAGAGCACGGGTGCATTTAGCACGCACAGAGCTTCTTAGTTAAAAAAAAATGTCTGCAGCAGGCATACTAAACAATTAAAATATAAGGGAAAACATAATCCATTACTGTTTGTGCATGCCTGCCTCGCAGCTGCTGACCAATGCAGACCACTTTTCCTCACCAACAGCCATGCTGCTGTGCAGAAATGGTGTTGAAATCTTCTTAGCAGGATCAAACTCCAATAACAGCCACCTCCAGCAAAGTGTAAAGGTGTAAATACTACTCCATGCTTTACAGTAGCCACAGTACCCCCACTGCAGACCACATTTCCTCACCGCCCTAATAGCGTCACTGTGTTAAAGCTGAACTTAGAAAGGGTGCCCTAATAGCATCCCTATGTTAAAGTTGAATCTAGACGTTATTCCCAAGATCACTGTGTGCCCAATTTCGTCACAGTGTTAAAGTTGAACTTCGAAGTATGCCCTAATAGTGTCACTGTATTAGAGTTAAAATAAGATGGTATTCCCAACATCGTTGAATGTGCCCTAATAGCGTCACTGTGTTAAAGTTGAACTTAGAAAGGGTGCCCTAATAG
This sequence comes from Ambystoma mexicanum, assembly GCF_040938575.1. Lineage (NCBI taxonomy): Eukaryota > Metazoa > Chordata > Amphibia > Caudata > Ambystomatidae > Ambystoma > Ambystoma mexicanum. The sequence goes on from NC_090924.1 coordinate 102,044,645, forward strand.
CATCCCTATGTTAAAGTTGAATCTAGACGTTATTCCCAAGATCACTGTGTGCCCAATTTCGTCACAGTGTTAAAGTTGAACTTCGAAGTATGCCCTAATAGTGTCACTGTATTAGAGTTAAAATAAGATGGTATTCCCAACATCGTTGAATGTGCCCTAATAGCGTCACTGTTTTCAACGTTTAATTTAGAAGGTATTCCCAATATCATTGTGTGCCTGATCGCATAGACTTTACTGATTAGCACAATATCACACTACTACACTTATCCTCTCATATACACCACCATTCAACTAGAACACAGCAGTACTGTGACACATTCGGTAAAGCTGTTCTCATACTAACATGACTCATCAAACTACCCATCATCCTAATCAAACAAAGCTAGCTAGCACATACCGGCTAGCTTAGGCTTCTCCTCAGGCCTAACGCAGCCAGCTCGCAGTCTGGATGTCCCCCCTCCAGACTGCACACATTCAACTGATCTCCTCAACACCACACCTACCGCTAAGACCTACTACCATGCAACAACCACACAAGCTGCACACATACCTGGTGTGCCCATGCACTTTGCGACTCTCGACTGACTTGAACGGTGGTTCCCGAGGGCGTTCAACCTACCAGCGCCTTGAGATCATACCAATGATACATAAGGCGCTATACAAAGGCAAAATAACATAACATGCTCTGCTGCGCTACCACGCAGCAGAAATGGTGTTTAAATCTTCTTAGCAAACTCAAACTGCACATCTGTGGGAGTGTCAGTGAGTGTCCAGTTGCCAGCACAAGTTTTTGCAGAGCCTGATTATAGCTCTGTTACTGCAGGGAGTGGCTTGATTGTCTTGTTTTGAACTGGCTTGCAGAGGATTAAATTCGACCCCCAGCGCATGCATCTGTGGGAGTGTTAGTGAGTGTCAGCAGTGAGTAGCAGCGGGCAGCAGAGGCTGTGAGTTGGATATTCCTGCTCTGCTGCGGACAATACTTCCATTCCCTGAGTGGACGCATCATTGGTGGTGAGTGAACAATCTTAAAGCTGGCTAATTGTGAAAAGTGAAGACACTAAAACAGCTCTGCTTCTTTGTACAGTGAAACTTTCAGGCAACTTTGCAGACCCTCAGTAAGGGACCCATCATAAAGCCGGCCATGTTTGAACATTAAATGCCGATAAAGTGGCTTTGCTTTGCTGTATTGAAATTTTGACTGTGGAGTCTTTCAGTAATAGTTTACCACCACGGGAATCAAAGCTAATTGGAGTAACAGCCTCACTAGTACTTTGTGCTTTTAAGGCAAACCTACCAACATACAATGTTTATGGTCCACTGGTGAGAATTTAAGTTATGCCTGCAGTTCCAAAAAATGATCAGTTACAGAGCGCAATCAGGTCGGCGTGCAAGAAAGCGCTGAATGGTACGAAGCACAAAAACCTTTCTATTGTAAAGAAAGGTAAGGCTATGACAAAGAGTACTGCGGTGGGAATTATTAACACAGTTTGGGATAAGAGAGGCCAAAGGTGGTCCAAGAAAAGATAACCAATGTTTTAAAACCTATGGCAGCATGTCATGAATTGGCATCTTTGAAAGTGGAAGATCACATGCCTTCCGCTCTGCACCTTTGTTTGAGTGTTCCAAATGAGAAACATTCTGTTGATCCTGAGGGTCTCTCATTGTTCATTCATTCCAACGACATGGCAAACAGTGTGCTGGCCACAAACCTAGCAAGATCACCTGATCTGGCTAAGATAGCTGCAAGTGTGTATGCTTCATCACCGGCTAATATTTCAAGATTTTCGGTTGATGAAGAGTTGAAAGACTCAGAATGTTTGACACCTATGTGCAATGTGATGCATAAAGACCAACAAATTCAGAAGGAATATCTGAAGAAATTAGTGGATATGGTGCTTTCTAATGATCCTGGAAAAACACAACATATAACCACGACTTAATGGAAGAGCAGCAAGGGGAGTTTGATCTAATTAAACAATCCTGGCGTCTAAATAGTTTGGAGAGCTCCTTTTCTGCAGACAATTCAGATTCTCATTCATACATTGAGTGTATTGTTATTTTGGAAAATATGACTCCCAAATTTGAAACGAAAGGGATCAAATGTAAATAAAAAAAGAAACATTTGAGTAAAAAAAGATTAAAAGGAGTTTCAAAAGGTCACAATCATTAGGGTTGATCTCACCAAAACAGATGACCTGTAATGAAACTCCAAACCACTTCCACTTGGTTAATAACTAGGCTACCAAACAGAAACATCCTTATAGGAAGGATGTTCTTAAAATCTGGCCGAAGAATCAATCATGCCGACCGAAAGTTCCCCTCTGTTCAAATCTAATTAATGTATTGACCAGGTGGAGCGGTTAAAGACTTTTGATTTATTTTATTTTATTTTATTATTAATTTATTTTGCGCTGGTAGCTTGCAAGCTTTGGGCCGCAGAGACATGTACACAGTAGGACAAACATGAGGGACATAGATTGCACGATACAATTGACGGCTAGAGAGAGATGAGAGACTCGCTGGTCGACATTAGTTGAAAATGTGGGTTTTCATCAGTTTGCGAAAGCGCAGATAAATTGTTTCCATTCTTATATGTCCAGGAACATTGTTCCATAGGCCAGCGACTATGACGGGGAAAGATTTTCCTGCTCCATTTTTACGCTTGTGTGCGGCCACTATGATCATGCCTTGGTCAGCAGATCTTAGCTTTCTGTTAGGCACATATAGGAAAAATTTGGATTTCAGGTAGGCTGGAGCCTTTCCGTAGATGCATCTGTGCACCAATGTCAAAGCCTTGAAGTGGACCCTGTCTTCGATTTTTAACCAGTGAAGCTCTTTTCTAGCTTCACTGATGTGCTGGGTTCTGGTTTCTTATTTAATGATCCTCACTGCATTGTTCTGAACAACTTGGTAGCTGTGGAGACATTGTTTGTTTGATCCTTAAATGAGTGCATTGCCATAGTCGAGGCGCAATAGAATAGTGGCTCTTGCAATGGTGCTTTATCCAGATGGAAATGCCCTTGGAGAGGGAAACACAGTTTGCTTTATTCAAAACTAAAGTTAACCATGCAAATAAAAATCGAATTTCCTATCCATATGCACCAAAGAACAGCCTGTTTTTTAATAGGGCAAATGTCCTGGAACTCATTCATCAATCATCAAATTTGGATATGACTCATTTAATGACATTATATTTGTTGAAATGTAAGCTTCATCCATGGAAGAAAACTGTGTTCATTCATTTGGTCTACCCTGTTATTCCAGAACTTATATTAGCATTGTCTGCAGATTTTTTAGAAACAGGTTAGGTATTCACTGGAGTTGAGGAGATTGAAGGAACAAGAAAAAGTGCAAAATGCACCCAAGAAGTTAAGCAAAAGGATGATTTTAAAGTAAAGGTCAACAAAGTTATAAAAGCATTAAAAAGCAGGGTTCAAACCTCAAGCTTGGGTAAGGAAGTCCCCCATAAAGAGGCACTGAGCGATGTCTCTTGACCAAAAAACTGGACAAATGATAGGCTTAGATGTATTTCATGTAACACTAGAGGCTTTCAATCTTTTTTTTCTTAATTCTTGGAAGTTTGTGTGTTTGCCCTGCAAGAGACTTGGCTATTGCATACATTTTCACTAGATGCGGTTCAAATAATACAGAGAGCTGCTATGCGCAACGTGAGGTAGACCCTATAGTGGTCTGATGCTGGTTGTTACCAATAAGTTAACAACAACTGAGTATAACATTAAAAAAACATATTCCTACCTCTTGCCTGTCTCAATTGTTTTCACAGTGATGAGTGTGGAACAGCAGATTTTATTGGTTAATACTTTCAATTCCCCTGGTGATAGATTTACTGTGGAGATTATTAAAGAGCTGAACAGAATCATTTGGGAGTGGACCAAGCATAACTGAAAAGTGCTGTATATAGTAATGGGAGATCTCAATTATAAAAGATTCGATAATCTGTCAAAGTTGGAACAGAGTGACCCCATGATAACCAATGGACTTGGTGCTAGAGTCATTGATTACTTGGGTGACAATGTGATTCTAAATGATCCTTGGAGGGTGTCTTTAAACACGTTTTTCCTGCTACAACTTTATGTTGAAAATGAAACTGTTTGTTCCACTCCCTTCACTTGGTCAAATGCTGTTGCTTCTTCATGGTTGGATTGTGTATTATTTCTTGATGTGGTGTTTGAACTCATTGGTAAATTCTGAATATTTCCTTCACTTGTGAGTGACCATAAAGTATTGCAATTTACAACAGAAAATAATCAAGGGTAAAAACATCAACTGGTTGGCAACATAAAGATTAATAATGCAGGGAATAAAATCTGGTTGGAGAAGAATATAGAAAAAGAATCATTTCTCTTTTTTATAAAGAGTTATTGAAGAAACATGAGACTAGGTTCCTTTATATAGAAAACATCCCTTGCAGCAGTTACATTACAAAGGGAGACACCTTATATGTCTTGAAAGCAAGACAGCGTAATGCATTATTTGACATAAACATTGCAAATATGAAAAAACAGCTGAAAGCTGATATAAAAAAGTGAAAAAGGGATTATAGTGATTTACAAACACGACAAAAGGCAATAAGGAAATAAAAAATGCCCCACTAAAATAATGTAAAACACTACAAGGGATCTGACAATACCCGACAATTGTTTCTATTGTACAATGCGCTTAGAAATTCAGATACCCGTGTTTTTTTGGGAATTTCTGTAAAACGCAATCACAAGTAAATTTAGGGTAAAAAGAAGTAAATTGCATCTCTGAATCAGTATGGTTGGAACATATAACCAAAATTTATTTTAAAGTTCAAGATCTTCCCAGGGCTAGGGGTGCCCAATGTTTCCTTTTGAGGATGATATATTAACTGCTTACTCTGAAGACCTAACTCAGATGATAGAAAAAAATAAAACCTTCTCGTGCCCGTGGCCTTGTTTGAATTTCTAATTTGATAATCAAAAAGGACATTAAGAATTGTGCTCCTAAGCTGAATAAACTCTTCCAGACCTTTAGAAAGACGGACCAGGTACCAAATAGTTGGAAAGCAGTCATAATAATTCCCATATTTAAAAAAAGTTCTAGAGAGAATCTCCAGAATTTCCATCTACTCGCCATGGTGAACGCTACTTCTAAATTATTTGCTCAACTACTGGTATTTGAAATAAATGCTTGGACAACCAATAACAAATTATTGGGGAATCAACAATCCGGATTTAGAAAAGGATTGAGTACAATTAATAACATCTGGTCACTTTTCTATTTTATTCAGACTATTATATCTAACAAAGATGCTTCTTTGGTTATTCTTGTGGATTACAAAGTGGCTTTTGATACAGTAGACCAGACTTTGCTTTGGGAAAAACTAGAAAAGGGAACCTCAACCCAATGATTCTCCATTTTTGACTTCGGATATGCCACCAAGCTGTAGCTTGGTTGGGCCTACGAGAATGCCACCCTACTCCTAGTCAGAACTGAGATTAGTCTGCACTGAGTTTACAGATCTTGAGCAAATACTCCAAAGAAAATGGCCTGATTATAAATTATTTAGAAACTAAAGTTTTAGAAATCATTGTAAAAAAAGGAAGTGTCTAAAATAAATATGGAAGATGGAAAATTAGACCATTGAGATTGTTAGTTCTTATACTTATCTAGGGGTTTTAGTATCCGATTCACTAAAAACTAGCACCCTAGAAAAATGTGTTTCACTGAAAACTGAAAAGAAGTTTATTGTGATTAGGAACTTCATTAGATCCAAAGGTGGCTTCTCAATTGAAGGTTTTCTCAAATTATACAAGTCAGGTTCCTAGTCCTCGATTAGACATTTATACCAACCAGGAAACAAATAGGTTGAGAAAACCGGTAAGCAAATTGTGGCGTAGAATGCTTGTACTGCACAACTCTGCTCCCATCGAGGCAATAAAATGTGAGTTAGGTTTCACATCCTTGGTTACTCAGCACATATTTTGAACGGGAATATTGATTAGGAAAATGTTACTGCAATCCGATAAGCAAACTATGTTGGCTACATTTTACTGAAATGTTATTACAACTTTTGAGCCCTAAATCTTTGGAAGAATGAAAAAAAGATAATCATCTATTTTTGGACGAAATTGGGTTTGACCGCTGTGAAGATTTTAATATGTCCCTAGTGGAAAAGAACATAATGAAATTAGCCAAAATATGGGACAGAACTAATAATATCCCTATTCTTTCAAAAAATATCATCTCTATGTGATGCAGAGCTTTCCGGTGGAAAAAATGCACTCCTATCTTAAGAATCTATATAATACGAATGTGAGAAGAATTATGCAGCATAGATTAGAATTGCTTTCCACATTGTCAAAAATAGGAACATGGGAGGCGATTCCTTACCAGGCAAGACTTTGCCACATTTGTAAAAAGGAAGTAGAGACTCAAGACATGTATTTACTAATTGTACAGGATTACAGGAATTTTACTGTAGAGGCTATTTTAATTTGAGAAATCAACTTGAACTCTGTCAAAACATGGGGCCTTTTATATTCTGGCAATAGCACAATGCTAAATTTGACTTTGAACCAAATTTGGTTGAAGATTAAAAAAAACTGAGCGAGTCAAATGACTAGGTTTGTCAAAAGATGCAATTCATTTAAACTGTTTTTTTCTTTTAATTGTTTAGATGAATGAAATTCTTTTAATCGTTTGTAACATAATTCCTTTTATAAGTTTCTATAGAGAATGTCGTGTTGAGAGATATTCTTGTGTATTAGATGTTTTTATTGTATTTTGAATTGCAGTGTTAAAAGGTTAAATTAACCATGAAACACTTTAATTAAAAAAAATAATAAAGACCACCTTCAGCAAAGGGTAAAGGTGGAAAAATGCTCTGTGCTTCACAGTAGGCATGGTAGCCCCACTGCAGACCAATTGTCCTCACCACTTGCCTCACCACGCTGCCGCGCATAAAAGAAAATAACTAGGTAGTGATTGCTTGGTCACATCTTCTCTGGGTGAGCCAGGAACCTAAAGGTATGGTTGCCTTACATAGATCAAAAGCAGAGATATCTCCTAAACAGATAATTGTGGAAAAACGCCCGATTATTAGTTTACCGAAAAGTATATTTAGTGCTCCGCTACATACAAAATAGTGCAACAAGTATTCAGCAGAAGCAGCATATGAAGCAGAATCATTCATTTGTTTGCTGAATTGCCTTCAAAATTAGAAAGTCGCACTTTAAAAAAAGAAAGCATCATTTTAAATATGTGTTCTAATAAGCATGAGCAACCAGAAACCATTGATACCTTTAGGTCTGTCCAAGGCAACTAACTGCCTGCTTCCCTCTTGTTAAGTTTTCAAATGTCCAAACACTGAAATCCACCTCTGCTCTCGTCTTCAACTAATTTCATCAACGGAGCGTGGCTGTCTGTCAAACAGAGTCCTTACACTTATCACGCCACAACCCCTTTGGCTGACTAACCCATAAGGGAACTGGAGATATTTCATAGCATGAAGCTTCTTCGAGAGTCCTCTTTGGCCGTGGCATTTCACTCTGACTGACATATGACTCACTTTAGACCAGCCCTAATGATCTCCTCTACCTGTTGTGGATGATTCAAGTTTCCCTATAGGCCATTCACGTGGGAACAAACCCTTCTCTCCTCTCTCTTAATTTGATCACTCTTTCTCTCCAGCTCACAAACACTTTGGTCTGATATTTAATCAAGAATCCTTTAAGACAAAGTTTAATTCCATTCAGTTGGCAAACTATACTCTATCTTTGCCTCTCTGAGTTGTTTCATTGAATTCAAATAAGAATACAAGGTGTTGGGCTCCAGCAGAATACTATGATGAATCCAATAGAGTCAGCACGGATTTCCCAGTGGTGACCTCCTCACATGTGTGGGTATGGCAGCCAGTACCTTATCCTGACCCTAGGGGTGGTTATATGATGGAGGATCACATGAGAGGATACAATTACAGGGAGATGTTTTGACTTAATTGGACAAGATGTGTTATTCCCCTCTTTCCCATGAGGAAGACCCTCTAATACCCGAGTTCTTAATGGTCTATTGTCATTCTGGTCAGGGCCACACCTTTGACCCAAACACCCACAACTCACACATAATACCTTTTGTTTCTGATGTGCCTTTATGTGAAATCTCTGAGAAAAACCATTGAAGAGTTAAAGGTCCATTGACAACCATGGACTCCAACTCCCATAACCACCCAGATACTGAGATGAGGAAGAGGATGAGTGTGTGTGTGTGCAAAGTGAGAGGAGCTCAAAGTACAATGTGCAGGCTAGTTGTTTTTCCAAGTCTTCAGTGTGCAGGACATTCAAAGATGGCAACCGCACTATTGAATCGAGCAGTGCAGGATAAGACCTTGAACCCCATACTGGGGCTCATGAACATGAGGCACACAGACAGGGGTGGTGGCTTGGAGAAAGCTACTCGGACAGGAGGAGCAACACCATATGTGAGCAAGAAGGGCTGTGGAGATGCTGGGAGCTGTGCAGGAGCTCCTGGATGTTGGGCCGCTTGAAGAGACAGTGATCTCCAGTCATGGCCGAAAAGGAAAGCTGATGTGTGACCGCGCAGCCACACAGGACTCTGGAAGAACAGCTTCACCCTCCAAAGTGGAAAGCGGGTGAAGGAACCACACCGCAGATCCATGAGCAGGATCGGAGACAATTAAAGGAACCAGTGAGGCTGCCCAAGGCAGCTGGGGACTCTGGGGCATTCGGTCAAGCTTGCCAACAAATGTTTGAATGGTGTGAAATTGCTGATGCAGAAAATACCCGAAGTTTGTTTGAATGCAGTTAAGGCAAAGTGCAAAGGCAAATCTCTATCAAGTACAGATGCATGTGATGCCATTGTGGGGTTAAAGGTTGAGCCAATGTTACCTTGACAGATATACCAAGCACCTCACGGTATATGCAATTGTGGAATAGACAAAGAACTGTGAAACGCATAAGAGGAGTCCTGGAAGGTGAGAACACCAGGCCTCTGAAATTGTATAAAGTTTCATGGCAGGTGAGTATACAAGCTGATCTGCAAAAAACATAAGAGAAGTCTTGGCAGGAAAGTACACCAGGCAGCGGAAAGTGTATAAAGATTCCTTGCATGGGAGAATACCAGGCGATCTGCAAAGCTACAGGAAATACTACTGAAAGACTGTTCAAGACCCTTTTGCTTAAACAATAACCCTTTGAGTCCAATGAAGACATTAAGGTACTGTTAGCTAAAGAGGCATTTTTGCCGTCCTTTTTAAGAATCCAGACAAAAGGGACCACTCTCTGGATCCAAGGCTCTTTACCTTGGAGAACATTGTCAATTTAGTAATTCTTATACATTTGGTTTTGAACTTTTTTGCCAACATCAAACTGCACCCCTTTGTTTTTTTTGCTTGTAGTGTGAGGGACAGGATGGGATGTTTTGGACACAAGGGTCACTTTTTAGTTACTGACATTCTGACACAGACAAATCCTTAGTTTTGGTTTCTAGGTAGGGGAGTTACTCTTTAGAATAGGGTCAGAGAGACAGTTTCCCAAGCTGTTTTTATTGTATAATGTATTTAATAAATGTCTTTAACAAAGAAACATGACAATTTTGTATCCGGCTTTCATGTCTGACTCCTCACAACACCCAGAAATTATTTGACTGGAGCTGAATAGCTTTTTTTTCAGTTACGATTCAGCCAAGTCAATGTTGAGAACACTCTTATTCCTGACAATATGTTACAAATGTTGGAATTCTTTAATTCACATAGATTTATGGTGTAGAGGAAAAGGCAATGATTTTGGGTAAAAACCCAAAGCCACTGGGTCAAAGTGTTTTAAGTACCTCACTTTTAAAGCTGATGTCAACAGTGGGGTTAAAGGTGTTATAAAAGACACACATGCCTCTATGTAGCTAAAGGTTCAGTCTAAATGTTTCTTAGGAGTATTGTGGGCCTTTGCGGCAAATTAATTGTCAAGAATTGCTATTTTTAGACAACTGGGTGCGCCTTTGGCAATGCTGAATCTTGCCCAGGGGCTAAACTGCTGTAAAATACGGGTCAACGGAGGTCACTAGCACATGCTTCTGTGAGTGTCTGAACCTTCTGATCCGGTTGTCTATGCCCATCTACCCTGAGAAGAACTGGGTCTAACCCCCAAAAGAGAAAAGCGTAGTTTGTATTGGAAGCACTGAAGAAAATAAATCAATCATTTTTAAAAAGTTATAATTCATTTATTTATAAAAACACATGGAAAGCAATACATTTTTGGTACAAAAACGCTTACAAAATGTACCGTTGATAACAGAGTGGAGGATATGAGTCTTTTCCTTTACAATGGGTTAAGAGAATGTGACTTGCAGACTAGATTTTGCAGGGGAAGGTGGAAACATAAACCAGAGATGAGGACAGGACAAAATGACATAGGAACGCAATGGTGGAGAAAGTGCTGAATTAACGTGGAGGGATGACAGAAAAGTGCTGTAGGTTTTGTCCATGAAGGGTCGTTAGATCGGAAATCCGAGTGATGCAGTGGCGTAGAGTGGTAGGAAACACATTCTTTCGTAAGACGGAGAGTTTTGAAGTTGGATTTAAATAGTGGTAGAGTTGGAGTAGTACGGAGAGAGGGAGAGGGAGAGGAAGAGCATTTCAGAGATGGGGAGCAATGAGAGAGAGCGGTAACTAGAGGGAGCACAGGGGGCTTGAGTGGTGGCAACGATGCGAGCTGAGGAGGATCGTAATGAGTGAGGAGGAGAGTAGGAAGTGAGATGAGCAGATAGGTAGGGAGTCCATTGATAGGTTTGAAGATGAGAAGAAGTTTATATTTAGCCCTGTGTATCATAGATAGCCAGCCAATCTGGTAACGGGCAGAGGAGGTAGAGGTAAAAGCGAGTAAAGTTGAAAGGTGTGCAGACCGTGAAGTTGGGCACTTTGTCCAGAGGTAAAAAAGCATAGTTGCGAAGGCCATAGATGAGACTGGCACAGTGGTGAGATCTAGAAAGTGCTAAGGAGGAGATTAGCTGTTTAGCCCTATTGAAAGGAAGATGATGACCAATTGTTCTGATATTGAAGAGGTTTTCATGTATGCGTGTGACTTGTATATTACTTCTTGCAAGTTAGCATTGTAATTGAAGGAGGTACTGGTTGTAGGAGGCTTAGAAGTGGTGTATGTTGTGTATCTTTTAGATCGCATTATATTTGTTAGAAATCTGTCTTTTCAAAATCATACAATATACCTAGCAAAATTAAGGAGAACTACCTCTCCGAGTAGGCCATGCGGCTGCCCACTTATTAACGGTTAACGACGCATTTGCGCAGACGCTTTCGTGCTGGTCTGCATCTGGACACATCAGTTCAGTGAGTTGAAGTGGTGATCGTGGTGATAGGGGTGTGCTGACATGAATTCTGAACTTTATTCTTCAGGCTCTGCTGTGGGATTTTTATGGCGGGCAACATGGGGCAGGCTAGCATGTATGATCCTAAGGACTCAAATAAAAGGGTTATGTTAAAATCGCAGAAAGTGAATAACATATTCCGACGCTATTTATCCCTGGCATTGATACGACCGGCTGAGTTTCAATCTTCATCAGACATGGGAATAGAAAAAGGGCTTGGCAGGACTGAGCAGGGGCAGGTGCAGGTGCAGGAGCAAACAGGGGTTATGAAATCCATGGAGACTGCCTATTTACATGAAGCCAGGGGAGAGCCTCTTGTGGGTATGATAGGGGAGGTAAAGACCTCTAACCTACCCCTGTTGGTGAGAATGGAAACAATCTCTCTGGATGGAGGAATCTCTGTGTGAAGAAAATACAGAGTGAGTACAGGCCAAGGTGTATGGAGGAAGTTGGGTAAAAATCGATGCAAAAATCGATGCCCTTAAATGGCACAAATCAGTGTTTCCCAGTAGAGTAAATCCTGAGCCCATGGAGTACATCATCCTCAACAGAGAGCCACTGGGTAATGTCGCCATTACAAACAACTTGCCCATGTTCGGCAATATGAAAGAGAATTACTCAGGGGCAGTGTGAGGTTTGTGCCGAATAGATGCGAACACAGTCAAAAGGAGAGTTAATTTTAACTTGTTCCCAAGATAACTTTTATTCTCAACGTACAACTGTTCTAACTTTTATCAACCTTTCTTTTGAAACTAAACAAAAAAATAAATAAATAAACAAAAGGATACAGTGGGTCTCTGATGGTATCTTCTTGTGAGGACAAAGATCTTCCAGGTCAGCAGATCAATAGATTTCAGGTAAGTCTTTGTTAATATTCGTTCTTCCTAGTCCTTGAGAACTGCAGCATGGGTTGGGTCTGGTTCCTGTCGTATGCTCAGTTTCAGTTCCTTCTCAAGATCTCTCACCGAGTTTGCAATTGCTCTTTATCTTCTTTGAATTAAGAGTGACTGTCTTTAGCGGATGGTGAAAATATAGTTTTTAGAGTATCCTGACTTCACCATCGAATTTACAGGTATAATATTCTATTTATCCCTTAAGGTCTTCCAGAGAGTATAGCCCAGACCCTCATATATACTTCATTCTGTCTCAATATTTTCGGGGACAACTCGTGAAGTAGATTGTTACTTTCGTTCTTCTGCTATTTTGTATTCACTCCCCCTACTATACTTTCGTCTCCTCTCATACGAATGTCTTCCCAGAGTTCATCTATATCGCCTGTTCACTACGAGGTAGCTGCTTCCCCCTCAGTGCGGCTCGTAGCGTCCCAATCTCCCCCTCGGTTCTCTCTTACCGGTTGAAGCCGTTTGTTCCTGGGTGTTTCCGCTATACCTCAACTCTTTCTCTGGCCTCTTCTCCGACCTTCAGTTCTTCGCCTCAGCGCGGCCTCCGCCGAACAAAACTCCTCCCCTTTCCGCACTCGGCGAGATGTCAGCTGTTCGACTCCGTGGCTCTCGTTAACCGCGTCACCTTCCTTCGGCGTTTCGTGGGACGGATCAGATGTTCCACCCGACGGCCTCAGATGACGGAAACTCCTCCCCTCTATTTTCTCAATGTGTGGATATCTGCTCGGCCCAGCGCAGCCCCTCTTACGGTCGATCAGCTGCTCAGCTTCTCTGTATTCCCTCTCTCCTCCGCTTCTCTCGCCCACACAAGGAGATAAGGGAATAGCGATTTCATACGATCGCCTATAATATTAAAATTCACAACTTGTATCTAACTCAGTGCAACGGCACAAATCGTCTCAGCTTCTCGTCTCCTAATATGCCCAGCTCAAACTGTCGTCTTTCCAAACCTCCTCCTCCTCCGTCTCCTGGCAACAAAACAAAAACAAAACAAAGGAGAGACAATTGTTGTCATAAAACTTCCTTTTCATCAAAGCCACTCCATGATTGGTCCAATGACCTGTCACTTAATCCATTGAATCAGAGCGACTCCATTAACCCTTCATATGGTCCTTCTGCCTCGTATTAACAGAGCCTGAGCCTGCTGGTGTCCTTAATGTCGAGACTGCCCCATTTTTATCACATACCCTCCCCTCTAGTCCCTTACGCTCGGGAAGGGAATTATTCCGGGATAGGAAATCTGCTTGGGTCAATAATTTTCCTGGGCGATGAACTGTTTTAAACGTAAAAGGTTGTAGTGATAAAAACCATCTAAGTACTCGGGGATTAGTATCTTTGTTACGGGCTAACCATACAAGAGGTGCATGATCAGTCACTAGGGTAAATTCTCTTCCTAATGAGTAGTAACGTAATGCCTCTATGGCCCATTTTACTGCAAGACATTCCTTTTCAATCGTAGCATAGTGTTGTTCATGCGGTAAGAGTTTTCTGCTTATCAAAAGTACTGGTCTTTCCGTTTCATCTTGCCCCTGGAATAATACCGCTCCCAGACCTGTTCCGGAGGCATCCGTGTGTAGGAAGAACGGCGCTGAGAAATCTTGACATTTTAAAATGGCTTTTTCCGATAAAGCATTCTTTAAGCTATTAAATGCATTCATTGTTTCTGTTGTATACCAGCCCTTCTTCGTGTTGGACGAGTTTTTCAACAGATCCGTCAGAGGAGTTGCTATTGTTGAGAAATGAGGAATGAACCTTCTATAGTACCCAATAAAGCCAAGAAAGGCTCGCACTTGTCGAATGTTTGTAGGAAATTGTAAGTCTTTTATGGCTTTCAACTTGTCTTCTTGTGGTTTAATCATCCCTTGTCCTACAAAGTATCCCAAATATCTAGTATAGAAATTAGCCATGCAAGTTTTCTTTGGATTTATGCGTAGACCGGATTTTTGTAAGAGTCGCAGTACCTTTTCCAAATGGGTTAAATGATCGTCCCAAGTCTGACTGAAGACAATAATATCGTCAAGGTATGCTCCTACATATGCTTCATGCCCTCTAAGGATTGAATTCATGAGCCTTTGAAAGGTTGCGGGTGCCCCATGTAACCCAAAAGGTAAGACTGTAAATTGGAACAATCCCGATGGCGTAGCAAAAGCTGTCTTTTCTTTGTCCTCTGGGAGTAACGGTATTTGCCAATACCCTTTTGTCAAATCTATGGTTGTTAGAAATTTAGCTTTACCCAGCTTGTTTATCAAATCTTCTATCCGTGGCATAGGATAGGCGTCGAACTTGGAAATCTCATTCAATTTTCTAAAGTCCATGCAAAAACGAACCGTTCCATCAGGTTTCGGCACCATTACCACGGGGGATGACCATTCGCTATGAGAAGGTTCTATTACGCCAATTTCCAGCATTTCTTTTATCTCCTTGTTGATAGATTGGAGTTTTGTTTCTGGGATTCTATAGGGTCTAATCCTTACTACTTCTCCTGGCTGCGTCGCAATACGATGGCACACCAGGTTCGTTCTCCCCGGTAAAGAGGAAAAAGTATTAGCAAATCTCGTTACCAACTCCAGAAGTTCTTTCTTCTGTAACTCAGATAGGTCTTGATTTACGTTTAACGCCTCCAGTCCTATCTCTTCTTTGAGCTGAGGAAAAGGTTCGAAAGATACCTCCTTTGTATTAATCACTGCCACCGTCGCTATAGGTTCTACCCATCTCTTCAGTAGATTCACATGATATGTCTGTGTTGGGAATCTCCTGTCATTTTGTCTCACCTTGTATGTTAGTGGACCTAGGACCTCTTCAATCTCATAAGGACCTCTCCAAGCGGCTAGCATTTTGTTCTCGGTGGTCGGGAGCAAGACCAGCACTTTATCTCCCTTGTTAAATGTTCTCAGTTGAGTATTGCGATTATAATAATATTCCTGTTTAGTTTGTGCTTGTAACAGGTTTTCTTTGGCAATGTTCTGTAACTTCTCTACCCTTTCTCTAAGTTGGTAGGCATATTCGGTAAGGGAGATTTCTTGACTCGCCTCTTCTTCCCAGTTTTCCTTTAAAACATCGAGAAGTGTTCTCATCGATCTTCCAAACAGAAGTTCAAAGGGTGAAAACCCGGTTGATGACTGTGGCGTATTCCTTAAGGTAAGGAGTATCCATGGTAACAACCTGTCCCAATTCTTTCCTCCCGGCTCTCCTGTTTTACGTAACATTTGTTTTATGGTTTGATTGTAGCTCTCTACAAGGCCGTCAGTTTGAGGATGATATACAGCGGTCTTTAAATGCTTCATCTGTAGAATCGTACACACTTGTTCCATCACCGATGACATAAAGTTGGATCCTCGGTCCGTAACAATCTCCTTCGGTATTCCAACTCGGCTGATAAAGGGTATCAAGGCATCACATATACTTTGAGTACTAGTAGATCTAAGAGGAAAAGCCTCTGGGTACCTTGTAGCATAGTCTACAATCACTAGAATGTATTTATGACCTCTGGATGAGGGCTCCAAGGGCCCCACAATATCTAACCCAATCCGATGAAAAGGTTCTAACACGATTGGCATCGGCTGCAAAGGGGCTTTTCTCACATTGGCCTTATTTTTCTTCTGGCATTCGGGACAGGCTTGGCAAAAACGAGCTACTTGAGCATAGAGCCCTGGCCAATAAAACCTAGCAAGGATTTTCTGAGTGGTCTTTTCCGTTCCTAAATGGCCTTCACCAATTTGCAGATGGGCCACTTCCAACACGGTTTGATAATATTTCTTGGGGACTAACAACTGTTTCAGAACGGCTCCAGTGGCATCCTTGCTAATTCGGTAGTATAATCCTTTTTCTTGAACAAAAGAGGGACCATTTCCCGATACCACTGAGTGAACTGCAGCCCTAGCATTTCCTAATAGCGGATCTATTTCTTGTGCCATTCGGAAAGTATCTCCCGCTTCATCAATTCTCCAGTCAACTGCAATTGGGCAAACATTTTTCTCGGCCCAAACTCTCTTTAACTTTCTTAGCTCAGATTTTACTTTCTTTTCTTTTTTTGGTGGCTCTGCAATCGTCTCCTGGGCGAAAGGAGCATTTCTTAACCAACTCTCTTCTATCTTCTTTATGATCTGTGAAAAATTAGGAACATCGGAACCAATCAGCAGAGGCTCTGGTAATACTGGCATGAGGGCAGCCCTTATCTCCATCTGTTCCCCGGCCACTTTTAAATTAATTTCTTTGGTAGGATAAGGTTTGACATCACCATGGACACAACGGATGGGAATCATTGTATTCGGGTCCCCCGTATTCCCTACCAGTTCTGTACTTACTACTGTTTGTAAACTGCCGGTATCCACCATGGCTCTTGTAGGTTTCCCATCAATTTCGGCTTCACAGATATATGAATATGATGTTTTTGGGATTGCTGTCACTTCTTGATATTCTCCTTCTCTGGGAACCTCCAGGTTTCCCACGTCCATCGGTTCAGTTTTAGCTCTTTTGGGACACATTCTTGCCAAGTGTCCCCACTCCCCACAGTCAAAACACTGTATACCTTTTGGTACCATATTAGGGGGTCTGATGCCTACAGGGCTTTCACTCGTTGGTCTCCCTCTAGGAGCCTCCCACTCCGCCTTACGTAACATCGAGTTCGGCCATCTGGTAGGGTTGGTGGTTCTGAGAGAAGGGTTATTCCAACTGGGTGTTGAGGTTGGTTTGTTGTTTATCGCATATGACATGGTCCTGCCTTGTCCAGCCTTTTGATAGGCTGAAGCAATGTTAACGGCTTCAACCAGGCTGGGTCGGTGATGTTGGTGGACCCAACGTTGCATCGGTAATGGTAGGGCTTCCACAAACTGCTCCATCACAATTTTCTCCGACATCTCATGAGCAGTACTGGAGTTAGACTGCAACCATTTCTCTCCTAACTCTTTAACTCTATAAAACAACTGCCTCGGTGTTTCTTCGGCTTGTAGCTTGATCTCTCTAAATTTTATCCTATATGCTTCTTCATCATGTCCCAAGCGTTCCAGTACTACTCGTTTCATATCTGTATAAGGTGTTTCACCAGATGGATTTGCTGCTTGGTACGCACTCTGCATCTCACCTGTCATAAGGGGTGCTATGTAGTGGCACCAGCTATCGTTTGGCCATTGCGCGTTCCTAGCCACTCTTTCGAAGTTCACAAAGAAGTGAGCCGGATCCTCTCCCACGGCATACTTTTGTAAGACTGATGCTGGAACCTTGGAATGTCGTCTTACGGTGGTCGCCTCCATTAATTGGGCTTGTTGTAGTTGTATGGCCTGTTGAAATGCTTGCCTACCGGCTTGGGCTTGTTGGTTCTGTAACTGTAACGCCTGTTGAAGCAATTGTTGCCCCTCACTCAACGTTTTAATGAGTTCCTCCATGGTGTTCGTTTTTTTTATCCCACTTCTGACACCAAATTGTGAGGTTTGTGCCGAATAGATGCGAACACAGTCAAAAGGAGAGTTAATTTTAACTTGTTCCCAAGATAACTTTTATTCTCAACGTACAACTGTTCTAACTTTTATCATCCTTTCTTTTGAAACTAAACAAAAAAAAAAAAAATAAACAAAAGGATACAGTGGGTCTCTGATGGTATCTTCTTGTGAGGACAAAGATCTTCCAGGTCAGCAGATCAATAGATTTCAGGTAAGTCTTTGTTAATATTTGTTCTTCCTAGTCCTTGAGAACTGCAGCATGGGTTGGGTCTGGTTCCTGTCGTATGCTCAGTTTCAGTTCCTTCTCAAGATCTCTCACCGAGTTTGCAATTGCTCTTTATCTTCTTTGAATTAAGAGTGACTGTCTTTAGCGGATGGTGAAAATATAGTTTTTAGAGTATCCTGACTTCACCATCGAATTTACAGGTATAATATTCTATTTATCCCTTAAGGTCTTCTAGAGAGTATAGCCCAGACCCTCATATATACTTCATTCTGTCTCAATATTTTCGGGGACAACTCGTGAAGTAGATTGTTACTTTCGTTCTTCTGCTATTTTGTATTCACTCCCCCTACTATACTTTCGTCTCCTCTCATACGAATGTCTTCCCAGAGTTCATCTATATCGCCTGTTCACTACGAGGTAGCTGCTTCCCCCTCAGTGCGGCTCGTAGCGTCCCAATCTCCCCCTCGGTTCTCTCTTACCGGTTGAAGCCATTTGTTCCTGGGTGTTTCCGCTATACCTCAACTCTTTCTCTGGCCTCTTCTCCGACCTTCAGTTCTTCGCCTCAGCGCAGCCTCCGCCGAACAAAACTCCTCCCCTTTCCGCACTCGGCGAGATGTCAGCTGTTCGACTCCGCGGCTCTCGTTAACCGCGTCACCTTCCTTCGGCGTTTCGTGGGACGGATCAGATGTTCCACCCGACGGCCTCAGATGACGGAAACTCCTCCCCTCTGGTTTCTCAATGTGTGGATATCTGCTCGGCCCAGCGCGGCCCCTCTTACGGTCGATCAGCTGCTCAGCTTCTCTGTATTCCCTCTCTCCTCCGCTTCTCTCGCCCACACAAGGAGATAAGGGAATAGCGATTTCATACGATCGCCTATAATATTAAAATTCACAACTTGTATCTAACTCAGTGCAACGGCACAAATCGTCTCAGCTTCTCGTCTCCTAATATGCCCAGCTCAAACTGTCGTCTTTCTAAACCTCCTCCTCCTCCGTCTCCTGGCAACAAAACAAAAACAAAACAAAGGAGAGACAATTGTTGTCATAAAACTTCCTTTTCATCAAAGCCACTCCATGATTGGTCCAGTGACCTGTCACTTAATCCATTGAATCAGAGCGACTCCATTAACCCTTCATATGGTCCTTCTGCCTCGTATTAACAGAGCCTGAGCCTGCTGGTGTCCTTAATGTCGAGACTGCCCCATTTTTATCACAGGCAGCCATGCACAATCAGGTGGAGAACAGTTCTAAGGAGAACGTCTCATCAGGCATGGTAATAAATGTGGTTTCTCTTGTAGGTTGTCAGCATGTGGACACTACTGGTTGTAACATGCTGGCCAGAGGGGAAGACATAGGGCCTCAGATCTCAGAGTTTGGATGGAGGCGGGAACGTCAATCAGGAAGTCCTAATGTGCACCAGATCAAGCTTATACTTTTAAATACCAGATAATTGTTGAAACATGGGACTGAAATAGCAGCTTATGTAATTTCGAACAATATTGATATATGCATCCTGACAGAGACCTGGCTGCATAAAGTGGCTTGCCCACTACTCCCTCTGGCAATTCCTGAAGGTTATGATCTATTTCCAGCAGATAGACTGAGTGGGCAAGGAGGTGGACGAGCATACATCTATAGATAGGACCTACAGGTCTGGGAAGTGGACTTCTGGGACTGGAGGGTAGCAAGATAATGCATATGAACGTCCTTACTGATGCGACCACCACACTCAATATAATTCTACTGTATAGACCACCTATAGCCATGCCGGAGTTCGGAGATCAATTGGCTAATACGTCACTCCCTCTATTAAAACCCACCTCCAAGTTCATTCTTATGAGTAACTTTAACATGTGGCTAAGTGATGCCTCATATCAGGCTGCTATGAGGGTTGACTCACTACTTAAAGAATTGGGCTTTAATCAACAGACACATAAAAAGGCAATACATTAGATTGGGTCGTGACATTAATTACATTAATTAGAAAAGCGATCGTGACCACTTTTTTGTCAGTGTTGTTGTAGTGTTGCCTGAGAAGGCCTATAAAAACTAGAATTATAATAACGTCAAGACATCTTCAGAAACTTTCTCCAGAGACGATTGAGGCCTTTATCTCGCCCCCAGTTTTTGAATATAACTAACGCCAATTCGGCCAATGATGTGGCCCTTATGTATCAGGTTGTTGTATCCAAAGCTGTCAGCGCTATTGCTCCATCCAAGATGAGACTAGTTCCGGAGAAAAAAAGTGAAGACATGGTACTTTCTGGAATTACAGATGATGAAAGCAAAAAGAAGGAAACCTTTTCACATCTGGTTTACATCGAGAGCATCAGGAGATATGGCAGCCTACCTAAGAGCTGTCAGGATATATAAAATGGCAATCATCAAAGTCAAAAACTTCATGGTTATTAGCAGGTTTACCAATGCTGAACATGACTCACAAGAATTGTTTAAAATCTTGAAGGAGCTGGAGAACCCATGTCCTAAAAGAACTGCAGGGGTCTCTAAAGATAGTGTCTGGTGTGCTTCGATTCAAGAGTCCATGTTTAACACGCTACACAGTATTAATATCCAAGGTGGTTTGTTAAACATCGGGGATGGAACAGAGGGAGCTCCAGATAAAACTGTAGAGGTCTCCGGGAGCCCGGTCAGACAGAGTTTAGTTTTAGATCATTAACAGATGTCGATATGGTAGACATCTTAAGGAAGTTTAAGCCTACTAGCGATGGGGGAGACGTTTGTCCTGCGGTTACAGTAAAGGCATGTCTCATTTCACTGATCACTACTATAACACAATTTGTCAATTTGTCATTTAAGGAGTGTCACGTTCGGAATATATTAAGAACACATGCATCACACCATTCTTAAATAAAATAGGTCTTGACCCTCTCCTTCCGTCTAATTATCGGCCAATCATGAATATGCCATTCCTGTTCAAAATACTTGACAGGGTGGCATATCTGCCAGTTTTGGATCACTTAGAGAGTAATAATGTTGTGCATTATGCAAGTGGCAGTTGGGTTTCAGGCCAGCCCACGGGACTGAGACAGCCTTGCTGGAGTTGAAGTTGAGTATTTTACAATCTTTCGACAGGGGGCAATTGGTATTACTAATGATGTTAGATCTGACCACAGTGTTTGACCTTCTAACATAGACTTCAGAAGGTGGCTGCTTTTTCCATCTCAGCGGCTGCCTGGGTGAAAGCCTTCTTGGAGAATCGGTCAGCAAGGGTTTGTAGTGGTACTGCAGAGGCAGCCCCAGTCAAGGTTCTGTATGGGGTCCAGCAAAGAGCCTTCCTTTCACCATCACTATATAACATCTTCATGCTACCACTATTTCAACTGCTGGAGGACAAGGGAGTACAAACTACACAGATGGCACTGAGTGCGTAATGCCCTTGTCTGGGGTGTATCAACAGGACTTGTGGAATATCAACACAGTGACTCAATGATCCAGTCCTGGATGGGGAATAATTGGCTTGCCCTTAATGATAATAATACCAAGCTCATGATTGCCTGTCCTGGGTCCAGGCTACACAAACGGGGTACTGAATATCAGCATTTCATGATTGCAGGCTGCAGGATTGCTACACAAGCTAAAAGTAAAAAACTAGGATATTTACTTGGGCTAAACCATGAGTATGGCTAATAGTCTGGTCTCCACATCAGCCTACTATATCAAATTGCTGACACAGATCGGGACGTTTCTGTCCAAAACTAATTGCATCTCCGTGGCTAGGGCTATCATTGGAACAACAATTTACTATTGCAACAGCCTCTTGGAAGGCATTAATAAGGGTGATTCTTCAAACTGCAAGTGAGTCAGAATAGTGTGGTGAGAGCGGTGGAAGTGCTAAAAAGGAGAGAATACGTCTCCCAAGCCAGAAACGCTCTACATTGGTTGCCATTGAAAGCCCGAATCTTGCCTCACCGGCTAACGATAACTCATAAGTGCCTCTCAGGAAATAATCCTGAGTATTTGGCAGAAAGCCTGGTCGAAAGGCACACTCTGAGATCATTAAGATCTAATTATACTAACTTGCTCTTAGTTCCAAGAACTAAATGGTCTAAAGTGGGTAGAAGTGCATACTACTCTGCAATGCCCAGGGCGTGGAGTGCCCTGCCCCCTGATATTAGCAAATAATTGGAGATTTTTAAGCAGAGCCTTAAAACATACTTTTTTAACTTTATACCCTGCCTTTGGTGGCTTGTGGTTGGACCGTTTTTGTTCCACACTGGGTGCATATGTTGGTTTGTGATTGTTCTGTCTGTACCTATTGGTGGGTTTAGCGCCATCATGCCTTCAGGCCTTTCTAGGCGCTTTATAAATAAATGAAACTAAACTAAACTGAGTCTGGCTGCAGTGGTAGATTTGGAGAAAAAGAGCAAGAAGATGTGTGATGGGTTGACAATGACACCAAGGTTACTAGCGGAAGCAGAGTAAGGAAAGTAGTCAGGAGAGAAGAGAAGAAGAAGGGGAGAGGAAGAGATACCCTGTTTGGCTGCAAAGTAGAGAACTGCAGTCTTAATGGAGTTGAGCGTGTGAGACGCCATTCAATATTTGATGGCAGTGAGACAGTTTGACATTTTTTACAATAGCTTGTTGGATAAGGAGTGTAAGGATGAGAAGATCTTAGTGTCATCAGGGGACAGTTGATAAGAGAAGCACTACCAGGAGATCTGGGTACCTGGAGCTGAAGTATAGAGTGTAGAGTGTGAAGAGAAGTGGACCAAAGACAGACCCTTGGGGAATTAGAACAGTAAGGAGGCTGAGTGGAGAGGTAAGGCTGTTGCAGGACACCTGAAAGTGTCTGGGGGCAAGGAATGAAGCAAACCAAGCAAGGACCTTTTCTCTGATGCCAAGCAGAGATAATGTAGAAAGACGGCAGCAGAGAAGTTGAGAAGAATAAGAATAGATTAAAGATTTGCATGACAAGGGGAACAGATGAGGTTTCTGTCTCAGTATAATGCATAGGTCAGAAACCAGATTGAAGAGGGTCCCAGAGATTGTGAGTATCAAGGAACTCAGTGAGTTGGTTGAATACTACCCACTCTAGGATTTTGGAATGGTGTGGTAGAATTGAGTTGACAGTAGCTGTCTTATAGAATGAGGAAAAAGTGTCCTTGTCAAGAGAGGAGTTGGAGAGGGAAGCAAGATGTGAGAAACACTGGGAGCTTTGTGCTTCGCAATGTGCGGGGACAGTGGGGGCACAGGAAGGGTTATCCTTGAGGAGCAGGTAAAGAATCTAATCAGGGTGGTGGGTGCAAAGGAAGAAATAGTAGTGGTAGAGGAGGGCAGGGGTGGTGGAGAAAAGTGAGCAGAAGGAGAGGATATAAGGTAAGTAGCGAATGTACTGTGAATGGTAGAAGTTTTAGACACAAAGTAGAGAGAAAGATCCTTTGCAGATAAAGTGGAGGAGATGGAGGAGAGTTTAGGAGGTGAGTTGAGGGATTTTTAGAGGTGACTGGGTTGGGAGGATTGAGATGAAATGACGGAGAGATAGAAGTCACGTTTGGCAGAGTCAGGAGGAGAGGAGTAGTTTTGAAGAGCAGTGAGGTTGAGTTGGAGATCTGATGAGTGTTTTGGCCTTTGCCAAGTTCAAATTATTTTTGTGCATTGTTGTTTTCAGGGCAGATATGGGAGGCATAAACCAAGGCTCTGGCAGAGAAGATTTAGGAGTAATTGTGGAAAGAGGGTTGTGAGAGATTAAGGGAGCTTAGAGAACAGTGTTAACGTTAGTGATGGCTTCGTGAGTCGATGGAAAGCTGAGCTCAAAATAGGAGGAGAGACAGTGGTATGGGTCAGAGAGGTAGTCAGGAAGTTTGGAGGAGGGAAACTTGCAGTTGGTAACAGTTGTATTAGGTGGGGTGATTGAGGAGGAAGCAGGAGGTTAAATTGAGGAAAAGATAAGAAAGTGCTCGCAGGGAGAAGAAGCAGTGGAGATATTATAGGTGGACAGGTGAGAGGAGATGAGAATAAGTTTGAGGGAGTTTCCATTTATATGGGTGTTGTGAGGGGTCAGAAACGAAAGCCTGACACGAAGTTGCCATGTTTTTGATTAAATACATTTATGAATTAAATTGGGTTGGAAAAATGCCTCTCTGTACCTGTACTAAGAGGAATTTCCCTATCTATAAACATCAACTAAAGAACAATCTGTGTCAGGATGTCAGAAATCAAAAGCCGTCATTGTGTCCAAACATTATATCCTGGCACTCACACTACAAAAAAAATAAGAAAGTGAAAAGGGAAATGTCTTTATCCTGATGCTTGCAAAAAGTGTTGATAAAATAGCACAACTCCAACTCCAATTTAAATATTCTCCAAGATGAAAATACCTTGGCTCCAGAGGGGGATTCCCTTTCCTTGGATTATGCACTGGTGTAACAATGTCTCTTGGACTAACAATTCTTTGTGTCTTTCTTGGCCCACAACAATCCTGTTAGGTATAAAGCTGTTTAGTTCTTCTTCAACAAATGTTTTGTCTTTGTTCAACAAACACTGCCCTGTCTTATTCTTTCTCATAGGTTTGCAATTGTGCCTTGCATACTCGTCTGCTAGGACTCTTCATGCACTTCCAATTGCCTGGTACTCTCCGGCCAGGATTTCTCTTCCACTCAACTGCCTGGTGTTTGCTTGCCAGGACTTTCTCAAATGTTACACTTACTCTTTAAAACCAAATGTCACATGTATACCTTTCGGCTTGGTATATCTACTTGTTCTCATTCAAGCTTCTGCCACATTTATATTCACTTCTTATTGGGGTTCGGGTTGGCACTCTGCCCTTTCGCTCAACAAAAACAATCCTTGTAGTTTTTCACTTTCTGTAATTTTACACTGTTCAAAGTCTTTTTGGTGCGGTTGCTGAAATGATCTGGGGCCCCCACTTTTCAGACCAGAAATGGCAGTTTGGTCTGAATGATATGGGGGGAAAAGATTGTTTACTTTTCCTGAAGGGGGAACAGATATATAGAAATAGGCTGTTAGGGTGTTGGGTATCAAGGGGTCTTCTTCAAATGGGAGATACAATGTCTCAGCCAATCAAGTCATGACATCTCCCGGGAGTTGTCTCCTCCCATGTGATCCTCTCTCAAGTAGCCGCCCCATGGTCAGGATCAGGTAGCAGTGGCTGTCCCCTGGTGGCATGGAAGGAGGTTATCACCAGAGAATCTGTGATGACTCAATTGGATACATCACAGGGGGCAGAGAGTGGAAAGAAGAGTGAGTGGTTAAAGAGAAGAGATTTAAAGTCAGTGTATAGAGTAGCAGAGAGAGAGAGAGAGAAAGTCAAAGTCACCAATGACAATGAGGTGGTGATCGGGAGGGAAAGGGTCAATTAGTTGGGAGTGGTGGTTGAAGAATTGACCTACCAGACCATGTGGCTGATAGAGAGATAAAATATGTATGCAGTAGGGGGCAGTGATGGCAGAGATAGTATATTTGAATGCGGGAGAATTAGTGGGAGATAGGGGATAAGGAGAGATAGGAAGTTTAGAAGATGAAAACACTCCTTCACCACCAGCCGTGCCATTAAGGCAGGTCAAGCAGGTGTAGGTGTAGGCAACATCACGAAGGGCAGCAATGCAATGTGTCTTGTTCTTTCTCATAGGTTTGCAATTTTGCCTTGTATGCTCGTCTGCTACGACTCTTCATGCACGTCCAATTGCCTGGTATACTCTCCTGCCAGGATTCCTCTTGCACTCACAACTGTTTGGTGTTTGCTTGCCAGGACTTTCTCAAATGTTACACTTACTCTTTAAAACCAAATGTTGCATAAATACCTTTCGGCTTGGTACATCTACTTGTTCTCATTCAAGCTTCCTCTACATTTATGTTCATTTCTTATTGGGGTTCGGGTTGGCACTCTGCCCTTTCGCTCAACAAAAACAATCCTTGTAGTTTTTCACTTTCTGTAATTTTACACTGTTCAAAGCCTTTTTGGCGCGGTTGCCGAAACAATCTGGGGCCCCACACTCTACTCTAGCGGACTCATCAGCTATGTGTGGCATTGTCAGGTTGGACGTGCTTACAGAATGCTCCTCTGCCACTTGCTCCGTAGTCTTGCTGTCTCTGATATTTCTCCAGCCTCTCTAACAGTTTGGCTCCTGCATGCTGGCTTCTATTTGGCTCCCGGTAAGGACCACACTGCTTCTTTTGACTGCTGGATGCCCAATTTCCTCTCCCGTTTCTCGGCGCCTCCACGGCCTGCCTCTCTTGCACCACATTCCAGTCTTCTTTTGTTGGCGAGCTCCTTCACTCCAACAGACCGGCTCACGCCTCCTCCAGATTCTGCACAGTGGCTCGTGCCTCCAGCCTCTGTCCGCCGTTGCTGGAGAAGCCATGTCTTCTCCCGAGTTGCCTCTGCTGCTACTTCGGTTACCATTTTAACGGTCCTGCATACATGTTTCTGCATCCAATAGCTAGCACACCCATTACGCTTGTTGCTATGCATCAATACCTTCATCCTCCTCATCTCAGTACTAAGGTGGTTGTGGGAAATGAAGTCCATTGATGGTTCTGATGTTTAGCATTTGGAAACCCGTTCTCACTAATTCCACATGACAAATCAGTTCCAAAAAAAGCATAATTTCAGCTTGTGCTTTTTAGACCAGAAATGGCAGTTTGGTCTGAATGATATGGGGGAAAAGATTGTTTACTTTTCCTGAAGGGGGGAACAGATATATGGCAATAGGCTGTTAGGGTGTTGGGTATCAAGGGGTCTTCTTCAAATGGGAGATACAATGTCTCAGCCAATCAAGTCATGACATCTCCCGGGAGTTGTCTTCTCCCATGTGATCCTCTCTCAAGTAGGCGCCCCCAGGGTCAGGATCAGGTAGCAGTGGCTGTCCCCTGGTGACATGGAAGGAGGTTATCACCAGAGACTATGTGATGACTCAATTGGATTCATCACAGGGGGCAGAGAGTGGAAAGAAGAGTGAGTGGTTAAGGAGAAGAGATTTAAAGTCAGTGTACAGAGTAGCAGAGAGAGAGAGAGAATGTTAAAGTCACCAATGACAATGAGGTGGTGATCGGGAGGGAGAGGGTCAATTAGTTGGGAGTGGTGGTTGAAGAATTGACCTACCGTACCATGTGGCAGATAGAGAGGGATAATATGTATGCAGTAGGGGGCAGTGATGGCTGAGATAGTATATTTGAATGAGGGAGAATTAGTGGGAGATAGGGGAGTAGGAGAGATAGGAAGTTTAATAGATGAAAACACTCCTTCACCACCTGCCCTGCCATTAAGGCAGGTCAAGCGGGTGTAGGTGTAGGCAGCATCACGAAGGGCAGCAATGTAACAGATTCCAATCGGGCATCACACACCGGAATAGGACCTTTGCCCTTAGCCTTAGATGTAGCACGCGATAAGAATGCTTTTTCTTTATTTTCTACGAATTCGAATTGAGCCGATACCTGACCCGTCTCACAACCCCTTTAACAAATACCCCGGGTCGCAATGGACCATGAACCAGACGGTGGGTGGTAACACAATATTTACACCACTCCGCTCGCTGGCTGGCTGTGTGTGTAGTGGTCGCTTCGGGTGGCTCCGTGACACCCACAGCCCTCAGTGGCGGGATTCTCCTGGGGGTACCCATAGGTCATCTTGTGGCTCTTGTGTCCCGGGTTCAGGAGAGGGGGGCAGTGGTCCCTCTTCCTCTCTCCTGATGAGGTGTTTAATTTGGGAACTGTTCCTCTTGACCTCGCTGAATTTTGAGCAATCACCGAGGTGCCCTTAATGGCCACGACATTGGGTGGTGTCTGTGCAAACCGGGTGTCTGTTTTCTTGGTAGTTGTTTGTTGCACCAGAACTTATTTGCCCTCTTGGAAGTCCACGGGCATTGCTTTTCTCCTTGCATCCGTATCCACTTGTGCCTTCTCTTTCCTCTCGGTGTCCCTTCTTACGACTTCAGAGTCCCCTTCCTGTTGGGCAGTTGGATGTCTCACGATGCAGAGTGTACCGCGTACCATATCATCAATTCCACAGGCGTCCTGTTGGTGGTCTCATGTGTTCATATAGTCTCTCAGTAGCTGGCATAGCGCTTGATGGGAGTCTGTGCCTTCAATGCAATCTCTCTCCATCGTTTTCTTAATGGATGCCATAAATAGTTCACCAATTCCATTGGCTTGTGGCCACCTCTGGGTCATTTTCTGATGGGTGAACCCCATGTGTTTCGAAAAAGATGTGATGTCATGACCATTGAATGGTGTTCCATTGTCGGATTTAATTGTCCTTGGTGCCCCACTCATTCAACACTTCGTCGAATGTTGCCACTACATGGGCATACGCAGTGGTCGCCATTTTCTTGACAATGGGGAACCTTGAATATTTGTCAATGAATAGCAGGAGGTATTCCCCTGACTCCATGGGTCCATAAAAGTCAACCACTACTCTGTTCCATGGCCCATCAGGGATGTGCTTTGGTTGGAACGGGGCTGGTGCTTCTGCCCTAGCCGAGCATTGGCATGCTAAGCAGTTATTCACCCATCTGTCAACCATCGAATCCAGGAAAGGAAACCACATGTGGCACTGCAGTTGTCGTTTCGTGTTGTCAGCGCCACAGTGCCCTTCATGGGCTGTCTTGATCACCTCGGCCTTGAGTGTCACCAGGATGACTAACCGACACCCTCTCAGTAGGATAGAGTGATCCTTGACGCCAGCTCTGTGTGTATCCTTGCATGCCTGTCCATCTCTTCTGTGCACAACCCCGGGTGGTTTACAGCAGCAGGTCTGTAGTCTTTCCATTTGTTGTTTCCAGTCAGGCTGATTGCTAACGCCACGGACGTGTCTGCGGCGGATGCAGCAGCGACCACTCGAGTGAGATCACAGGTGGAAGCGCACTGGAGGCCACATAGTTAATGTACTCCGTATCTCCATCTCGGGTTGCTGTCGCGCCTGCTGGGTGTCGTGATAGGTAGTCCGCCGGGTTCTTCTCACCCCCAGGCCTGTGAACGATGTCATAGTCCTATTCTTGTAGCCTGATGCCCCAGCACTCTATTCTGGGAGGCATTTTGGTGTGTGGATTCCCGAGCAAGGATAGCAGGGCTTGATGGTCCGTGATAAGCGTGAACTTTTTCCCTATAATGAAGTTATGAAAGTGTTCACAGGCCCATACTGCAGCCAGGCTTTCCTTTTCGGCTTGCGAATATGCAGATTTGGGGCCGGCTAGAGCTCTACTTGCATATGCAACAATATGCCTGGGTTGTGTGTCGGGCCACTCGTGTGTGCCAGTATGGCTCCTAGCCCCACGGGGCTTGCGTCCATGATGATTTCCGTGTGCCAGTCAGGGTCGAAGTAGGCCAAGTGGCAGGCCTCAGCCAGAGACATTTTGATAGTGTCGAACACTTCTTGACATTCAGGCAAACAGGTGAATACAGTGTCCTGCAGTAGGCATCTTAGAAGTTTGGTGATGGACGCCTAGTGGGGGATGTAACAAGCGCAGTAGCCCACCATTCCTAGGAAGGAATGGATGTCTGCCACTTGTGTCGGTGCACACAGATTCATGATGGTGCTGTCGGGGTCCAGCGTCATTCCGTCCGTGGAAAAGATGTGGCCAAAGAATTTCAATTTCGTCTTACTGAAGCGGCACTTCTCGATGTTGAGCATCAGCCTAGCCTCTTGGACCGATGGGCATGTCGCCAGTAGTGCGGCATCGTGGTCTTCTCAGGACTTGCCGAACACGCGGATATTGTCACTGTAGTTCAGCGCCCCCTGGATTGGCCTAAGACTTGCCTGATAGCCTCCTGAAAGATTTCAGCTGCCGAAGAAATACCAAAGTTGAGGTGTTGGTATCAAAATAGGCCATTGTGGGTGGCAAAGGTGGTAATGCCCCTCGAATCAGGGTGTAGTTCCAGCTTGTGGTACCCCTAATTGAGGTCCAACTTTGAAAACATCACAGCCTTGTTGAGCTGGACAATCATGTCCTTGATTCATGGGCCTGGGTGCCGTTCTCTTTGGATGGCGGTGTTAGCCATCCTCATATCTACACATATTCTCAAAAGTCCACCTTCTTTGGGCACGATCACCAGGGGCGAGACCGTCATTGAGCAGCTGCTCGAGTTCTCTCGAAACTGCCTCTTGCAGGTGAAAACCTACTCTCCTGGGATGCTGGGGGATGGGCCGGACCGTGCAGTCAATATGCAGTTTGATGGGAGGTCCTGTGCACAGGAGCGTGAATTTCATCAGGATCACTTCCTTCGTGATGAGGTTCTGCGGCATGGGGGTGTCCTTTATCATGAACACAACCTCTTTCTTGACACCTGATGGTGCAACGGACTGGATTACGTCGCCTTCATGGCAATGAATATCGATGAGACCCAGGCGTGATGCAGTAAGGTAACTCAGCAGGCAACGACCTTTGGTTGGGCTTTGGATTACATGCAAAACAGTGGCTATGGTCAGTCTGTTGCGAATGAGGTGACGCTTGAAGTGTCCAATGGAAAGTAGAGGAAGGGTCGCACCCCACTGGAAGATTTTTTAATTGGCTTTTCATCATTGGCCTCTCAGGTATTTGCAGGACCTCTTGTACGCCCATGATGTTGACGGTGGCACCAGAGTCAACCAGGAAACAGAATTGTCTATTGCCGATGTTAACGGCTATCCGGGGCGCATTTCTCGCTTCCTTGTCATCCAAGATGATATTGACGTATTCGTCTTGGACATATTGATCGTAGTTGTCTCCTCCGTACGAGGGCTCAGGATGTTGGTGTATGTTGTGCTCATGAAGCTCTTGCGGGGGTCCGTCGTACTCATCCATGAGGTGTGTGACCTGGTCGTAGGGTGCATAGTCCTGAGTGTAGTCATCGGGATGATATTCTTCCACGGCTCTTATGTAGCATCTTGGTCCCGGCTGGTAGAACCTGGACTGGTACGATGGGCTCTGAGGGACATGACTGTACATTCTGTACAGTGGTTGCGGGGTCAATCGTGGTGTGGGAAATGGTCTGCCATCCTGCAGATGGATTGAAAATGTCCCTCTCTTCCACAGTTTCTGCACCTTTGAGAGACTGCGGGGCACGTCCCTGAGTGTGGGAACGCCATCCTGCAGCAGTAGCACTGCCTTTGTGGTCTGGGCCCGAATGAATTGCCCACTCTGTAAGGTGCAGCTCCACGGTCGCAAAGTTGTTGGGTCATCAGTTGAATCGCCACTATGAGCTTGCTCTTGTCTTGTTTGGAGTTGGTGGCCCCTGTCATGGATGCTGCATGCGTGTCTACCCTTTCAAAAATTCTTGTTAGCTCACTCACTTCATCTAGGGTATTTTCTTTTAGTAGTTGTTTCTTCAGGGCCGAGGACAGGCACCCCTCTATCACTCGCAGTCTTATTGCCTCATCCAGTGAGAAGGTGTGGAACTGACAGTGCTTGCCCTTGACTCTCAGGCGGGTGATGAATTTGTCGACTGTTTCTTCCCCTCTCTGTGAATACTGATTAAACATGTAGCGTTCATAGTTGCGATTAGGTTCAATCACGGGTTTCTGGTTTAGGGCAGATATCAATGTGGGGAAATCCGGCTGTTCTTCCGGGGGAATTGTCGTGACGATTGTCTTGACTTCACTCCCAACAATATTAATAAACACGTCCAGTAGATTTGGTGATTTCTCCTCACCCGCTGCTTTAATGAAATGGTTAAAGTCATCTAACCATTCAACCTACCTCGGGCATTTGCCTGCTTGTGGGGTCATGGAAAATGGAAGAGGCATGCGCAGCAAGTTGGATTTGGACTGGGATGGCAGGAGTGGTGGCGTTGGTTCGCTCAATGTGGTGAGTGCGTTGGTTGAGGTATCTGTGTATTTCTTCAGCCGTAGGCTTCCTAGCGGTGGTGGCACACGTGCGACCTGTGCGCGGGTTCACTTCCCCACCTTAGTTTAGTCAGGTTGGAATGTCCTGCAGGAGCCATGATTGTGTAACATGTGGCCGTTTCCTCTGCGGGGCAGTGCGCGTTCCTACCCGAGGCTGGTGTTATCACCCATGCCTGTCATGTGAGGCAGAGGGCTGGTAGGATGGCAGACTCACTCGTGGTGAAAAGGGGAAGGAGAAACCCTTTGTTATAAGGGCCGGCACGGCTGCCATAGTGAGGAGGAGGCAGGGCGTATTGTTGGCGGGATCTCCAGCAAGGAAGGAGGAGGAGGCCCCCACCTCAGGGCTCTGCGTGTTCTGACGTGCTCCTGCATGTGGGAGTAATGAAGACCGCTGGCAGACTGCCGCGTGGTTTGGAATGGATGGCTGTGTGCTGCTGGCACAGCAAGGAGCGTCGCAGTGGTGAGGGCTCTCAGAAGTCCTTCAGCCACGTCCTGGGATCAGGCATCGTTGGTTGCCACGGGATCATAGGCACTTGTAGTGTGCACAGCCTGTGCAACGGATTTAAATGCTGGAGGATTGCGGAGGGCGCGATGGGGTTACCCGCTAGTATGAAGGAGTATGTGGAGGGCGATGTGGGATCACCCCCAAGAATGGAGGACTCTGGGTCATGGGAGACCGCCTCATCGCCAGTTGTTAGGCCGCATGGCCTATACAAAAGAAGGACCCAACACCGGAGTGGAAGACAACGTCTTCTTTATTCTCATACAAACTACGTACTAACCTTTTCCTTTCTACTCCTTCCCTCTTACTCCGTCATGTCCCACATGGTCGCTCCCTCCCACGTGGTTGCTCCGTCTCTTAAGGAGACAGAGCCCTGAAACAGCCTCGATACCAGGCGGTGGCTTGCATGGGTGTTATGGTATATTGGAACTTCTAACAATGGCTGGTGGGGACTGAGTCAGTGGCCGCTTTAAAGATCGCTGAGTGCTGCCGGCGTCACGACTCGCTGGGGAGGCGGTGAGTAGGACGAGAGCACTGCCCAGTTGTGCATCCCTGCCTAGTCTATGGGGGTCCCTGATCGCCCTCTACTCCGCAATGCCAGTTTGAATATGCAGCCCGCAGATACATTGCTGGACGTAGATGAGACCCTGACTGATTTAAGATTGTACATTTTACGATAGCATTTCACAGCACGCTTAAAACACACATTTGCCTCAGGTACGGCGACAGCACTGGAAACATTGCAGTAGCCATTTTCTACCCTGCTACTGTGATGGGAGGAAGACTAGAGCATACAAAAGTAAGAGGCTTTTGTGAAAAAAAAAGTCTGGGGGAAGGTGTCTGCACGGCTGGAATTGATAGGTATTTTCCCGAATCTGAGATCCAGGAGAAAATATCTCAGCGGATCCGGAAAAACCCCAAGCCCCTCACCACAGTGAACACTGCACTCTGAATGTTTAATGTGTTCGGGACCCAAACCCAGGTCATTGGGATCAGGGTTGAAATACTTACCCAGAAGACTATGTGACGGTGTAATCACAATGCTGGTGAAATCGCTCATACAGCTTCTTAGGTCTAAAAGGTGTGTACCTTTTATTCTTTGGCAGCAACATTATAGAAAATGCTCCTCTCCTGGGTTTATGTGAGGGAGGGAGAACAACGTCCCATCTCCCCTCTCCTGGTCACCTATCACTGGTGGGATCCCATAGTAAGTTATTTCCATTTCTAGCACTGGGTGGATGACCTTCAATGATTTAGGACTGTGACGAGGAAGAGCAGGAATAGGTGTAATGAAGATTACTGGCAAGTAATCCGAGCATACTGCACCCCAGACATCCTTAAGCAGGGCATTGGTTCAAAATGGTGCCTGACCCGCCCGCAGCCCGGGAAGCTGCGAGAAGGGAGACATACTTCGGTTTTTTATTGCACTGGACATGTTCCTGAGCGAGCATAGGCTCTTGAGAAACCTGCTGGTGCCAACATACTCACTAGACTTCCAGGCACAGGAAAGTAAACAGCAGAAGAATGCTTCCATCTTTATGACTCTGGCACGCCTGCCAGGAATTCTCTAGCCAGCAGACCACACCTTTCCTCCAAGTGTTTAGATGTGGGGTAGAGCGAGGCACCGCTGAAATGCGCGAGGTCAGGGATGTAAGGAGCGCGTGAGCAGCCATTTCAGTCAGTGGTGGAAGATAAGTGGCAAGGCAGAGGAGACCGGACGCCCTCCTGTACTGACGTTGTGGCGCCCACGGCCTCACGTGAGAAGGAGTGCGAGACCACTCAGAGAGGCGGAAGTGTATAATGCTGGGTATGAGCAAAAGTCCATGAAGTGTACACCATCAATAGTTTCTTTATTTCAGTATAGTGTTTTGCAGCAAAATGCCAGCGGACCACAGCAAGCTACAACACTTTTAGGGAGACAAGTCATTCTTTTTGTGGCGACTTTCTCAAAGTCTGTCTGGCATTCAAAGGAAAGGAATAGCTCCAGCATAGCCATTCTTGCCTTGC
Source organism: Ambystoma mexicanum (assembly GCF_040938575.1). Classification (NCBI taxonomy): domain Eukaryota; kingdom Metazoa; phylum Chordata; class Amphibia; order Caudata; family Ambystomatidae; genus Ambystoma; species Ambystoma mexicanum. The sequence continues at coordinate 102,078,893 of NC_090924.1, forward strand.
AACTACCTCGCTCGATGTCAAAATGGTGGGTCATTTCTATATTTCCATGTGAGCCGGCCATAGGGTTTGTGAGGCCCTGGGTGGCAAAAGATGTGTGAGGCCCCCGTTATTTGCATATTTAGTGAAATCAGTGATATTTCAGAAAATTATATCACAGAATGAGTCTGTAATATGCAAAGTTATCAAGGGAAGTTACATTAAAAACACGTTCCCATGAGTAAGACAGAAGACAAATACACTGTCAAGTCCAGTATATGAATTGTCACTGTTATATATTGTATCTACCTATGTGGCAGTATTCAGAATAAGGCGCTTGTTGAAGTATCAGACAGTGTGAGCTGAATGCCTTGTAGCAATTGCTAATTTTGCCACTTAAGGCATAGTGAGATAAAAGGATTTGCCCGGGAGCACACACTTTTGTTAAGTGGTGAAGCTGGGATTTGAGACCCGGCTGCAATTCAGCAACTTGAACACATCTTTTCCTCAGATGCCATTGGTAGAAATATTGTTTGCAAGGGGCTTTTTTGAAACTTTCGTTTGAAAACACCAACTGATTGTGGAAGACCTTGCACAAATGTGGTGATTGTGTTTTGCTACCCGAAGCTGTTTTTGCAGAAGTTCCTCAATTGTTTCTATTGTGTATATATTTGGGCAAACTAGCAATATGCTTTTATTTCATAAGCAACAGATAAGGATTGTTTTGACTGTTAAACTAAATCATCTCCAAGCAAGTTTCAAGTAAGGGCAGGGACTGGGCCTTGGACCGATCAGTCAGGTTGCGTCTACTGCAAGATTGCCTTACAGTGCGATATAGCCTATTTGTCTGGCAGGTGTTGAGACAGTAAGAGTAAGGGATTTTGCAGGTCTTCAAGTTTTAGCAATATTGTCAGGGCCCAAGTTCCCAAAAAAGTTGGTAAACTGAATAATATACGCCTAGAAGCTGCGTACATAGGGGGTGCGGGCACAGTTGAACCTCTTTACCTTGGACAATGGGGGCAGGAGTGTCACTTTCCCCCTGTGGTCATTTTGAAAGTATTTCCTTGGGACAACCAAAATCTGGCTTGAGGGCTGTGCTCCTCTAAATCACTGGGAGTGTTAGGACTTCTGTCTCCTCTCCACCTGGGTTCAGGCTTGTCGACGCGGTAGCGTGCATTTTGCAAAATGATCAAGCGCTGCTCACTTCAAAATGAGAAGGGGGCCTCATCAATGTACCCCTTCAGCCTTGAGTGGATGGAAGGCGCAGGCCAAAACTGGTTGGTGGGTGCGGGAATAGCAGGGGGAAGCAAGGGATTCTATAGCAGAATGTCCCAAAGGCAACTCAGCAGGTTGCTGAGATGTTATATGTGTATACCTCCCTGTAACTCATATGGCTTTTTTCCCATTCCTCCTGCAAAATTGCTGTAAAAGGTGATGTTTCGAGCTGAGGACCTTTTCAGATCCACGAAAAAGAGGCAAATGCTTCCCACCTATCTGCATTGGTGCATTTTTCAGTAATCAGTTTTCAATAATCCACCTGCTTGGATAGTTGGCATCATGCAATGTTCTTCTGCCCAGTCTTCTAGGCCCTGCAGGAGCCACTTGTCCCATATCTTGCTGTCTACATCTAACCGTGTGATAGGCCGTTAGGCAGTCCGGTCAGTCTGAGCCGGCTCAAGAGGCGATCGCGTGGTGCAGTGGCACAGGGGGCGTTGCAGATGCAAGTGTGCTGTCAGCTCACACAATGTAAAGTGTCACGTAAATTGCATGGCACTTTACATTGTGTGAGCTGGCCTGGCGGCGCCCTTTATCTGCGACACCCTGATGTAAAGTATCAGTCAATGACATTTTATTAGTGGGTCGCTCATTAATAGGAAGTCATTGACTGACACTTTACATGACAGTGAGTGGCAGAGGCGTGGCGCCAGCGCCGAATCAAGAATCACGCTGCGCCTTTGCCTTCTGGTAGTTGTACTCTAGGGGCACAGAGAAGCAGGAGCTCCCAAAGAAATGGCACACAGGGCACTGGTAGACCTGGGGCCGGCACTGGGGTCAGTCTTTGGACCTTTTTTTTGTTGTAAATAATGGGACAGATATGCCAATTTTTCAGGATTACGTTGGGGTTGCCCTCCCACATACAAAGCCCATCACCAAGCAATGCCATGCCTGCCACCATTGGCTTTATTTATCCTAAGCTGGTGATACTTGGGCCTGGGAAGCTACACTTGGCATATGATGGCAATACCCACATTTTACTTTGTACATCGCCTATTGGTGTGGCCGAAACCACTCATTATTAAGTTTGGGAAGGCAGGTAGTAAACAGCAATCTTACGTTAAAAGAATGTGTTAGGACTGTGCAGAAGTCATGAAATCCATAGCCTGTTGTGAAAATGAAACGGCTTTGCATAAGTAAAGGCCTGGCACAGAAAATGTGTGGCCTGCCCATTACCCCCAGAAAATCGCATCCAAAGGGTTTACTAAAAATGGAAGGTTACTTTGGTGGGCATTCTTCTGGCTTGGTATCATGAGACCCCTCCATTACCGATGGCAGGGACCTTACTCGCTGCAGATCTTGCGTATAATGGGGGGGAGGGGCAGGTGCTTAACTCAACACAAGAGCTCCAAGATGGCTGGAGGGTTATATGTGATTTTATCAGAGGTAAAATCAGAGTGGTACATTTCAGAGTGGTAAAAATACTGAAAAGATACTGAAATGTTTTTTGAATTTTTTTATTTGGGGGGTCCCCCCTAACCCCTCTGTTTTTTTGTCCTTTTTACTCCACCCCAACCCTATCCCCACCCATTTTGACCCCTTACCCCACTACCATATATATTTAATTAAAATGTTTGGTATTTTTCGGTATTTTGGCGTACCACTCTGTTTTATTTTATGACCGGGTACCGCTGGAGCCTGGATCGCTCTGCCTACAACTTCTAATTGGGTGCAAATCCTAATTGTCCACTTATTTGGATGCATAGAGCTAATAGGTTGGTACACCCACGTGGTATACCTCCGGTGCACTCCAGTGCACAATTCCTCTGAAATCCCATATTGGACCTCTGGACCAAGACTGGGGGGGGGGGGAACGTAACCGGGCGCACAGCTAAGGGAACCGAAAACAATGAAACCCTCACCAGCAATGATGGAGTTCAAAGAAGATCTGTGAGCTCAGTGTCGTGAGAAAATGAGTGACACTCCCCTGACGTTTAGGAGGCTATAACGCCCACGTCACTGCCACTCACACATCCATGTCGTCTGTCATGTGTATCCCTCGCTAGCTGCCTTCAATTCATTGGGTTGGTCACATGTTCGAACAACATAGTCCCAGCTATCCCAACTTGGGTGAGTAGCCATTGAGAAAGGTGGGGTGGAAATGGGCGGGACTCTGTGGAAGTGTGTGGGATGGGGAAGAATGAGTGTAACTCAGTTGCTTGGAAACTCCCTGATCGCCAGGGGCCTGCAATACATCACATTATACCGGACTGGGGTTGCTACCTTAGCTGGCCACCAGAGCATGCCAGTGACAGACAGGTTCCAGATCACAGCTCTGTCAGCAACACGCAGAGCGCTCCCACTGCGGTATCTAGCCACTTAACACTTAGCACCTCTTTGTTATGTTTCGCTGATAAGATCTGAAAGGGTCATTTGCTATGTTGCTTCAGAAAACCCAAAATACAGCCTTAGTTAGGTAGTGAAATCGGTGTCTTATTTCGAGACTATTAGGGTGTGAGTCACACACAAAAAAGATTTAGACCGTCGCCCATGTTCACGAAGTATCCTTATTTGACACACACAAAGAACAGCGTTTCCCTTTTTGCGGAATGTTACATCTGCGTCACACTATATATAAATAACAAGCAGGATGACTGGGTTCATTGACAAATGTGCAGGCAATCTTATCACAGCATTTATTTGTTGTGTGTAATTAACTTTTGAAAGTACATTTGCAAAACATAAAGAACACTTTTTAGGGCCACATTAACACGTATTCCTACCAACTACAACTGAGAAAGGCATAGTGAAGTGCTTAAGGTGCAGAGTAGTTACAAATCTCGGCTTCACCGCTTACCTAAAGTGAGTGTGTGATCCTGGGCAATGCTGTCATCTCACTTTGCCTTGCCTGCAGGAGTTTTGATGAAAACTATGTAAGTCCTGTTTTTGCACTGACTAGAAAACGATCTAATACTTAGAAATAACAAATGCCTCCCTTTGCTTTTTTTAATCAACAAAATAGGAATATTTGTGGTTATAAAGATAGAAATAAATTAAGATGCTGATGCTAAATTGCAATTGCTGCATTTTCTTTCAGATATCTCCATCCTTAGAAATGTGAAATGCATTCATGGGTGTGTGTATATCTATTTATGCTTTTGTAGAGATATACAGTTAGTGAAAAAAAACTATAGTTAAGAGAGAGTTAAGATGATCCAAATCAGCTGAACAAAACACATGAAATTCCGTGGGTATGGGAAGTGACCGCCAACTTAACCTGGAGTCCCCCTTTTAGGTTTCCCCCAGCAGAAACATCTTTATGGGAGGGCCAAAGGGGCACGTGCCCGGGTCAACAGCTCGTAGGGGCCCACATGGCTGCATGATCCAAAGACGTCAGTGGCCATTGTTCATAAAACATCAATAACACACGCCATTATATATTGAGGCACGCTCCTTAGGCTCCAAACCAACTACCTGACTGTTGTTGACAACTGCATTGCTGTCTTTGTGCTCACAATGGTATCAATAGTGTGCGTGGTCACTACGGCACAACTCCTGTATCATTCTCACCTTTCTGTAGGGAAAATATGAAATGCAATAGCCAAGGTTGAAATTATAAATATAAGTGAGGTAACGGCACAGAAGATAGCTCAGTGTGTGTTAAGCATTCTTTACAGAGCTGTGTGTTCATATGCCAGGCCACAGTGCCAAATGCGAGCAAGGCCGCCTCAGCTTTTCCTTTGAGATTTTGTCTATACTTTATGGTAATAGCACCTATCGTGCCACAAAAGACCTTTTCTGCACCAGCTAGAGGTAGTTAAGAAACTGGCATAGTCTCAGTCTGGTGAAGGTCTGGAACTCGATTCCTCCAGACAGGGTTTGTAAAGCCCCAATGATGAGCATACAGGGCTGGTTGAGAGAGGTGATTAGGTAACCAAAAGTGAGCCTGTGGGTCTCATTACAAGTTTGGCGGTAGTCTGGCCGGTAAAACCGGCAGGCTGCCGCTAAACTTGTGAATATTTCCAGCCCCTGGCAATGGGGGAATACAGGGCCATTACAACCCTGGTGGACCCTGTATTTCCACATTGCCAGGGGCCGGACACTTTTACTCTCCATTCCCATTTGAGCCCCGTAGGGCTCAATGGGAGTGGGGAGGCCGGATGTACCGGCACCATTCATGGTCCGACCTGGCGGATGAAAAGGCACCCACGAGCAGAACTCGTGGTTTGCTGGTTCGGGTAACTACGGTTCCCGGCAAGCTTTCCGTTACCGTAGTTACCAGACTGGCAAACTTGTAATGAGGCCCACAGGAACTGAAGTGGAACCAAAGTGCTCAAGCTTATTTCCTGCCACCGCACGACACAGTGATCCTGGACAAATTATATAATATCACTCTATGGTACTTTACAGCCTTCCATGAAAAGGTGTTCCTTCTCGCTTGCTGGTGGTATTGTTCAGTCCATTGCCTGATCTTTATTTTTATGTAAGTCATTTGAGGAAAAGGAGATCTAGTGAGAAGAGAGCAGACCAAATGTCACAGGCCTCCGGTGAGAATATTTTCAGGTCTGCTAATTTGACACAAAAAAACAGTTTGTTTTTTTACAATTTAAAAGGCTCTTCTTCACATCGCAAATAATCCGCAAGTCTTTGTATTGTCATTTTAAAATTGTCAGCCCTTACGAGTGATTGCGTTCTCAAGACATGTGGGCCTCCTTACGAGGCTGGAAGTAGTCGTGTCTGTAGTACAGGCACGGCTGCCACCGGTATCCATTTTTTTCCAGCACCTGTGAATGGGCAATTGCCGGGTCATGCCGAGTTTGGCGGACCCGGTAATTGCCCATTTGCGGGTGCTGCTAATGAGGGACTCCCATCCCCATTCGGCCCCATAGGGCTGAATGGGAATGGGACGTCGGATGCCCCGGCACCATTCAGAGCGGTGCCGTTGCATCTGACGTGCTCTGCTCGTGGGTGCCGCTCTGGCCGCACGGTCAGACCTGGCGGGCTGACACGCGCCTGCGAGCACAGCTCGTAGTATGGCGGTCCGGGAACTACAGTACCAGCATGCTTACCGGTAACGTAGTTCCCGCCATGCTTGTAATGAGGCCCATGCTCTTCAAAAAAAGCCTCACTCATGGTTTAACTGGCTATATTGTTGTTTCATATATAATAATACTGACCCCCTCAGCGATTTGTTTCTCTGCTCTCTAACAGCAACTCCACTTGGAAACCTTGGCCCTTGTTTTATCTCAGTCTGTGTCGGGGTACATGCACCTTCATGGTAGCTTCTAATCTGTATCTGCATTATTTTCATATATTTCCCCTTCTTGTTTCTTCCAGTTGGTCTCCTGTTTCAATGGGTCTCATGAGTCTCGGGAGGATAGCTCGAGGGCAACATGCTCGCTTTGGAAGCAAGACGACACGGAGCAACACCGGTTCGATCCACGGGTCTGCGCTTAGAAACCTCTTGGTATTAAGCGTGTTATAAATAACCTATCGTATCATATCAAGGCTTGAGCACTTTTGCATTCTGGGAGGCTGCTAATATGAGTCCTATGTCTACTCTGCGGGATGTGCGCCTACTTCATGTGGCCGCCGATCTGTGTCCTATACTTTTACTATAGCCCATGCGCCTACTTCATGTGTACTATTGCTATGTGTTCTGTCTGTATACTACAACAAAAGTGCTCTCGCCCTAATCTGCTAATGCCGCCCTTCAAATGCCATTTGTTTTTTATACTGATTCCAGCAAGGATGAAGAAGGTAGGTGGAATGGAAAGGGGTACCCATACCTATTTTGATACCTGGGGAGCATATCAAGCTATGGCTTTTGACTGTGACGAGGGGGTGCGACCAGGTATTCTGGATTACCCAACTTCTTTTGTTCTATAGAGAGGGACCCCAAAAGTGTCTGTGACCGGCTCCCAAAATTGCTTAAGACGACCTTGCCCCCATGATGTTATTTTTGATCTCATTGTTGATCATTGCTGTGATTTCATGTATGGGCTCATGGGCTGAGCAAGGGGCGAATTTGAGCTAGTGGTGATGAAATAGATCATTTTAACTTTGTCTTAACCAACATTTTTTGAAGAATTTTAAGGATTTTCTTAAACTATATCACGTCCAAGGCACACTGGTCATAGCCTTTGGGCGTGGCCCCATTTTGTTACCCCTTCTTTCATTTTCACAACAGTCACACCCGAAAATGTCCTCTCGAAACATAACCACGATCTTGGAGGTGCTGCCTTGAATTGCTTGGATAATCACTCACACTGTAATCAAGCGTTGTCCCATTACCAAGGTAATGGGCAACACTTCAAAATTAAAATCTTTCCTCATCTCCTCTGGCAATCTCCATGTGCACCCATCCTCCCTTTTAGGTCCTCCCAGTTTCCCCCAAATATCTCTTGACCCTCTCCTAATATCCTCTTTCTCCCACTCTTTCCCATGACACACTTTCTTTTCTGATCGCTTCTTGAGTTTTTTCCCATAGCCCTACCATGATCTGACTCAAAACTAGCTCTCCAGTTCTCACCAAAGCGTCTAACTAACTGTGGTTTTGCACCCGTTGTCAATAAAAGGAGCTGAGCTGGCACGTGCATCAGCATGGCAGCAGACTCTGTGACTAGTAAACTGATCTTCCGTGTCCGTTTACTGTGTGTTCTGCCGTGTGATCACGGCCTGCATGTTTCCCCGGGCCTGTGTGCCCACGGAGTCAGGGATTGTCTGCTGGTTGATCCCAGCCCACTGATCCAACTGGGTGATCCCGATCTAGACAGGTTGTCCCCCTCTGCTTCTGGAGACCACGTGATCGCGGCATTGGCTGTTCTGCTTCCAGCGGCTTTGAGTTTGGCCCGGGTGCCCCAGAGCCTGACACAATACTGGCAAAAAAGTGCGGGATTCGTGTGCCCACTGTGTTTGTGCCACACTCCAGGCAGCGTGGAAAATGTCCAAAAGAAGAGGTTTTCGTTGCTCCGGGATCAGAGCTTCTGATGAGTGCCTGCTGCCACGATAGTCATCCTGGCTGATGGGTGGTGAAGGGCATTTGCTCCGCAGTCGGAGTGGGAGCTGCTTGGAGGCCCCCTGGCACTCCTGGGCCACAAGCGGTGAGTGCCGGCAGTGGCGCAGTTGTTCTTCAGAGTCGCGCAGCTGTATGCGCTCTTCCTTGGGTGGTCTAGTTAAAAAAATGTAAACAAAAGGAAAACCCTACTGCAGACTAACTTTGTACATGGAGCTGAGCTCACGTGGAAGGACGTGCTCCATGTCAGCATTAGAAAAGAAAGAAAGATAATGAGAACACATAAAAGGGAATCAACTAAAGAAACTCTTGGCATTTGCTCTCTGCGTTCCATGTTAAAGTGTTGGATAACTGCAAGGGGTAAGGCATGGGCTGTGCTCAGTACCTGTGGCAGTGTGAATAGACTTAAAGACCAAATGTCCTGAAGTGGTGCACCGTGTTTGTGGCTGGGTGAACATAGAGACAGGACACCAAAGGGTTGCGGCTCCTCGTTAGAACGTTTGCGTCCTTTTGCCAACACTCAAGCCATATCACTGTGGCACACAATTCTTGTATGTGCGTAGTGCATAGGAGCATCTGTTAAGACTCTATGGGAGACGATGGAGATGGGGCACAGGAAGCTGGGATGTGCACCGTCAACAAAGACAGCTGGTGCCGCTGAGTAGATTTGACCTTCGGCCTCGTGGACCGCATAGATACAAAATCTTGAACTCTATTTCGAGGCTGTTGAGATCAATGAGCTGAATTAAGGCGAGGGATTTGTTAATCTCCCTGATTACAAGCAAGAGGAACTGGGCTGAGTAATTCCCCCAAACTCAAAAACAGAAGAGTCTGACAATGTGCCAAAAGTTTACTGTTTTGTTTGACAGCTTTCACACAGGGATTAAGCAATGGACAACACAGCATTCTCCAATACTCTCTCATCGATTACAGGCTCGTCCAGGCATTTTAAGGTATAGTGATATCACAAAACAATGATACATTGCACGAAACCTATGGTGGAATGGGTTTGGTTAGTGAGGTAGACTAGATATAGGAAATGTAGGGTAACAGGATTGGTTGAACCATATCTGGTGGCTCTTCCTGCAACCACCTCCTAAATGTTCCAACTACAGGTATTGCAGGTTAGTTTGCTGTGATTGGGTTATGCAACAAAGTGTGAGCTAGCGAGGAAGGTGACCAAGGATTGGTTAGAGAGAGTCTTCTCAGCCTTGGCGCTTTGGAAAGTTATCAGTTTATGGGCAACTATTCAAGGTGGTGAGAACGGCCCTAAAGGTACTGCTTGTCCTCAACAAGTTACCACCTTCAATCCTCTCGGCCTTGAGATAGAACATTAGGCTTTGAACCTGGTATTACTTTTGTATCATCCTGTCTTTAGTTGGATGAGAACAACTGCCTAAGTCTGGCTAGAATGAATAGGCTTTGTCTCCCAGGTTCAGAATATTTGTTCAGGGACACACTTGATTTGCCCTGCTTATAATTATGAGGATGTTCAGCTTTTACACATGCAGATGTCCTATTTCATCTGCTACTATGACACTTTCTCCCTCCATGTCCTTGGCAAGAATATGCTGCATCGACAGCCTGGTCTACGTGCTTCTGCAAAATCAGCATATCGGGTCTTCCACTGCATTCTCAAATCCTTTCACCACCTTCCATTCACTTCAATGCAATTGTGGCTTCCATCTTGATTTAAATGGCCACCCATGTTTAGTTGCGTTTAGCATCAGCAAGCAGCCTGTATGTATTATTGTGCCTCTTTCAATTACTGCATAGCAAGAGTGTGTCTGTCCTCTATCTAAGTGGGTAATAAGCATGTTCTTCATGTCTGCAAGCAATTTAATCTAAGTGTCTCTGTAGCTTCATGATGGAATGCATATGTGCTTCATGTCTAACGCATCTCTGTCACAGTCTCTGTCGTGACGTCATCAGCTTCTGCATGGTCGCAGTCAGTCTACCTGCTCCATCGAATGCAAACTTATATCCTCCGTGGTGTTGTTAGGACATGGTCTAGAGGGCTGTCTGAGTGAGTAGCATTTCTCACACCTTTGGTACATCGATGATGGATATGAGGGAACCAGGAATGATGTACACCTCTCATTTCTTTGCCGCTGAAATGAGAGTGGGATATGCAGAACAAGGGCTATGTTTAGGTCTCCCTCTTCAGAGCAGGCAAAATGGCCAACCATGCTGTATTCGGTGGGCCCGCTGTTAGCAGCTGTTCAAAACACTGCAAGATAGGAATTTATCGTACACCAACACCATATAGGTGTTAAACGAGCACTTCATTCCCATGACCAACTGTGACCATGAGCGTTTCATGGTTGAGATTAGCAAGGTAGGAAGACAGAGAAAGCCTGGACGCGATCCATGGAAGGTTATGGCACATTGTGCATTGGGCAATAATGAGGACGATGAGATTAGGCAACAGCTCATCTATGCCTGATGATCTGTAGGAGATGGAGATGCCGTCAATCGAACAAGCCGACTGACTGCAAATCAAGAAATCAATGACGCCATCACTGACATCACGACGTAGCCGCACTTCGACATGATGTACTAAGCCATCCATTCACGAAGTTACAAAAACATGCATTAGTTTGTTGCATATAGACATGAAAAACATGCTTATGACTCATGCAGGTAGATGACAGACGTACATACATATCTCTAGATATATCCAAATTCTTTGCTAAAGTTAAACTGCAAACGCCAAAGTATACGTATACCAAGCTTGCACATGCTCGACTGCCACTAACATGGAAAATCCATAAGGACAAATATGGAAAGTATAGGCCCACTGAAGTGAATCAGGAAAGGGAGACAGGCTTTGAGTACATGGAAGGGCTAGCATGGTCGCTGCAGCCAGAGGCAAGCAGAACGATGCCCCCTGCCAAGGACGAGTGGAGACAGAAAGTTCCTGGTTACCAAAACGATAAGCCACCTGCAAGAAAATCAGGGTAAAATCCCCATAATTACAGGTAAGAGGGCTTCATTTTGTGGTCTCAACACAGGTGACTCAGCAGAGCAAGACAATGCCCATTCAATCAAGGTAGACGCAGAGAAGCTGTTCCCACCAAATCAGAGGTGGAAAGACACAAGTGTTGCTCGCGAACTGCCAACTAAATGCACTCTCCCAGGCTTAGATGATCAGAGATGGCAACATGAGGGAGCACAGAGCACCCCATGTTCATTCCCATTGCCTTGAAAAGGGTACACTCAGCCTGGTAACAGTCCAGTGTCCTAGGGCTGGGAGGACACATTCTGCCCAATCCAGAGTCGCCTTTCACATGAAGATATTATAATTTGCAGGAGCCAAAGTTCTCGCTGCGACCCTGCAACATTGTAGATTGACACATGTAGAGGTGGTCCCAGGAAGAGCCACCAGATATGGCTATCCAATAGTAGAATGAAACCGTATAGAATGTGTATATGGTTTGCTGGGTGCCCCCAAGCCAGACACAACACTAACCATTTTGTCGTCTTTCACCCTCCCCACCCCAACCCTGATGTGAAACCATCTCTTTCTCATCTCCAAATATAATTTTGAGCCCTTTTTCTTTCTTATCACTCTCGTCAAGCAAAAGAAAATGCAATTTTTCCCTTGTTAAAATCCTTGGTGCTGCAACACACTATCGGAGATATAAAAAAGAATTATTGGACCAGGATTACACCCTTTTCCATCGAATATTTAGACAGATTTACAACGAAAACAAAAGAAAGAAGATCTGCAACACGTTGTGCCCAACTTGTTTCTTATTTGGCGCAAATCTGTCAAGCGGTTTTCGCAGTGCGCATGTTCAATGGCAGTACCTTTTTCACTATGGGAAAATTAATGGCATTAGGCCCAAAACAGCTTTTTTCTTTGCATAATAATGTTTGAACCATTTGAAGCATGTTCCCCAAATGTCCAGTTTTGGGGTGGAGGGCGGCATGCCAGATACTTTTGTTTTAGAAATGTTCAGCCAAATCCATTCTGTGAGTCAAAATTTATAATAAATAGAAATTTGGGAAAAGTAATTGCAAATTGATTTTCTCTTAATGATAAGGTGGCGATTGATATGTTATGTGACTGGACATTTGTATGGCGCCTTTTACCATGGGTATGATTCCAAAGCGCTGTGGCTTGAACGCTCTCAGGGATCGTAGTCCAAGTCAGTGGAGAGAGTTTTTTAGTAAATATTGCTTGGGGACACTCGCAGCAAGGGCGGGTTAAGTGGTGTGTAGCTGCATTCTAGTGCTGGGCGCAGTGCAGTGGTTGTGTGAGATCAGTAGAATGTGCGCAGAAAGGCCAATTGGACTTGGATAGCTGCATTCTGGCGGCGGTGGAGTTTGTGAATGGGATTATGCGTGCAGCTAGGCTGATTTTTTACATGGGGTATAGCTGCACTCTAAAAACTGTTGTAGTGATCACGGGGGTGCATACGTATGTGTGCAGATAGGCCGAATTAATTGAGTGGTATAGCTGCATTCTTTTGTCTGATGGTGCAGAGGAGAGAGTTAGCATATTGGTGTGTTTGAGGGTCGGTGTGGATTGGAGGAAGACTGTTCCTTGTGACCTTCCAGTGCCTGTGGAGCGGAGGGGGTAGTATCTCCCTTTGGGGTACGGGGCTGTTATGCTAAGGTCATCGCTGTGTCTTGGGGTCTGCAATTGCTTATTGGAGTACCGCTGCATCCACTTGAGATCTTTCGGTCCTAGCACTACATCATAGAAACGATGGCCGGTGCGCATGAGCCCGGTCCAGCATCATCGTATATGGTCATTCCTTTGCCTTGCTGAGCATGCAATTGCTTGTTGGTAGCGCCTTCTCGCTGGGCGCTTGCATGAAGTTCTATCCTAGCAGACCTACGAGTACATTCTGGATATGGTGGCTGGTATATCACGTTTATTAACCTGCATTGGGCCAGGGCGCCATTTCGAGTACTTATGGACTGACTGAGGAATGCAAGCAGCTCAAGCAACAGAAATATCAGGGCTTTTGATTTTCAAATGCAGTCAGGTTTAAGTGATACTTCTCTCATGTCATTATTGATGAACGAGCGAGACGCCATTTAAACTAGGGGTGTGAGTGACATGGAAAGGAGTGAGACTCCACAGAAATGTACGAAGTGAGGAACCGCCTGAAGAGAAATGAAAAAGGTTTGGGGGTGGGGTTCCCTTCAGCATCCATGACTGGTGTTTTTCTGCTTTCCAACAATAAGACTTGGGAATTTTCTAATTGGGAGGGGCCAATCGTCACATTCTCCCTGAGGTAAACATGGAAAATATCTACTTCCTTTAAGACTTGTGGGCCTTTTTTGTAAACTTACGTCCGTTGGACCTCTTCCCGAGGTGTCCTCGAGCTGCGCAGTGCTTGTGGTCGCGAGCCGGAGACTCAAGCTTGGCGGTACAGGCCCAGCTTCAATCCAAACACTGTCAGGAGGTCTGGAACAAGCACTTCTCCTTTCAACATGCGTATCATTTCGCGCTGCTATTGTGGTTTGAAATTCTGGCTCTCTCCCCTCAGACACATCACTTTAATCGCTGGCAATGGGTGGATGTGGAGGGCCCTGGCAACCACAGCTGTCTTGAGGTTTCCTTTATGATAGTCATTTCAGCAATGCAGAAATGCGATGACGGGGGAGAGAGGAGAAAAGGACAAACAGGGCCATGAATGGCCTGGCCTCAATGTGTGTGTGTGGGGGAGAATTACGTGGGGAGATACTGGCAATACTGGCACCGGGGAAGAGCTCCTCCGCACGCCATACACAAAATAACGAGACCACCAAGGAGATTGGGCTGGAACCTCTTCTGTGACGTGCACAGACTACCTCCAGCTTTGCACGTGCACTGCCGAAGAGGCAATGTAGTTCCCAGAGTGTTCTATAGAAATGGAATCACCAGAGGCGTAGCCAGGATTGTCTAGCAAATGGGGCCTGAAGCTAATGTAGTTGGGCCCGCTGCACTGACAAAAATATCTGTAAATGCCCATACAGCGCTGCTGAGTGGGCATTTACAGATTTTGGGTGGGCCTGGCCCCTCAGGCCCTACCCTGCCTACGCCTCTGGTAATCACCACTAGGGATTCATGATGTTTGCCTAGTTGTACCAACGATTCAGCCAGCGTTGTTCGGGTGCACAAAGGGACCTTGGAATGAGGGGCATCGTCCTCTTACGCCCCTAGGACTGTGGAACATGATGTCACATGCGACGCGAGGTGCCCTCACAGGCATCCCTGGACCAGTGATTAGCTGCTGCGGTGGCGCATGCCGGACCTAACGGAGAAGCCGTTATCCTCCAGTAGGGTCAACCCATCACAGCGCACAGTGAGTTTATCTCAGCCTGCGAACACATCTGATGGCTGCCTGGCAGGGGGCAGAGCTAACCACACAATTTTGGGGGTGGCTGGATGGCAGTTTTGAGAGCTAAAAAATTAACATAACTGTAAAGTTTATTTTTTTTTTTACAATCTAACAGGTCCCCCTCATATCAAACATAAATACAATACCTCCTTTGTGTGGCATCACAGTGGTGGCACTCTCAGTCTAAAGTTGGACCCATGCTCGTTTCCATTTAAAAAAAAAAACTTTCCTCGTTTTCAACATTCATTTTAATTAGCCCTTATTCCCGAAATCAAGGAGTCCGCAAAACTATTACACAGCCTTATTTTGGAAAATGTCTTACCTTAAGAGATAACCAGACATCTCTGTGTGTTATACTAGTATTTTAGCAGCAAAAAAAGAACAAACAAAAAATACTAAAAATCCACTTTCACACAAGCATCTTGTGAATAAATGTTGCCAGCATGCAATGCATGCAGCATCGCTCTCTGTCTTGTCCAAGAAGAGAGCCTACATGCAAGCCTATGAAGCTTCTAACAAGACGTCCAAACTCTTCAACATGCGCAAGGAGATGGCCAATCCGGCTGCAGTCTCCACCTCCCCTGTCCCCTCCCAGCCCCTCGGCACAGCACTGGCTTCTCACTTCACCACTAAAATTCAGGACACCCTATCCACTCTCTCCTCTTCCTCTCTCCTCTCTCTTTCCAGTCACCTTTCCTTCTCCTCCTCCGTTCTCCTCTTTCCCAGTGTTCACTCCTGACAATGTTTCGAGACAAGTCCGATCTATGAAAGTGTCATCCAAGCAGGTGCTCCACTGCTCCTCCAGAACCATCAAGGACCACATTGACACCCTTGATCCAGCCTTGGCCGATTTCTCCAATCACTATTTTGCCACTGGAACTTTTCCCTTCCCCTAAATCACTCCCTTGTGCACCCCCTCCTTAAAAAGCCTTCTGCCAATCCTTAATCTCCGGCAAAGCTACAGCCCAATCCCTATCACTCCTTTCCTAGACAAACTCCTGGAAAAGCTGGTAATCACCCAGATTACTGTCCATACTGAATATGTTAGTTGTCTACATGACCATCAGTCTGGCGTCAGAGCAGGCAGAAGCACAGAAACTGCTCCCCTGAACACCCATGAAGATCTGATCTCCAATCTCGACTCAAGCCTTCCTTCTGTCTTCATCCTCCTTGATCTTTCCTCTGCTTTCAACACAGTTAACCACGCTATCCTGATCAATCGTCTCTGTGACAACCTGGGCATCATGGCTCAGGTCGTAGCCTGGTCGACCTCCTTCCTTCTGGATCGACCCTCCCAGGTCCAACTTGGGTCCTTTCTCTCCACCACCTCTCTCTCCACATGTGGTGTTTCCCAGGGCTCCAACCTCTTATCTTGGCTTTTCAATGTTTACTTGGCACCTCTGGCCCCCCTCATCTCTACCTTCTCATTTAACTTTGAGTGCTGTGCAGATGACACTCACTTCTCCTTCAGGCTCCTCTCAGCCTCCTCCTCTCTCTCGCTCATTCCTGACTGTCTACCCGTAATTCAGGACTGGTGCACCTCAAACGATCTCTGCCTTAATGCTAGTAAGACTGAAATCCTTCTCATTGGCACCCCTGCTCCTGCTTTCCCTCACTCACTCTGGCTACCCTCCTTGTGCCCTATCTCTGCAAGTCACATCATATCATGGACATCTCTAAGTAGTCCCACTACCAGTTGCACCTCCTCCGAGGTATTCTTTCTTTTCTCACTTTCCCCCAGAACCTCACTGTGTCCTGAGCCCTGGTTCTCTCTAGGCTGGACTACTACAACAGCCTCTTTCTAAATCTACCTGCCTCTACTTTTCGCACTCTGCAACTAATCCAGAACAGGACTGCAAAACATGTCCTTGGCCTCAAGCCCAGGGAATAATATCCCTCCCACCCTGAAATATCTCCACTGGCTCCCCGTGGCTGCAAGGATCAAGTTCAAGACCCTCTGCATTGTCCACAAAGCTTTCTGGGGCCGGGGACCACAATGCATCCAACTCTATCTTCCTAATCACTTTCCTTCTCAAACCCTTCCCTCATCCACCTCCAACTCTCTGAGGGTCAGACACTTCTCCAGGCAGAGAGTGGGGGGTAGATCTCTCTCCTCATGTGGTGCCTCCCTCTGGAACAGCCTTCCTGTCTCTCTGAAACTTGAGCAGGACTCCGTAAGGTTTTGGAATCAACTCAAGACCTTCCTTTTTGCTTCTGCTTTCTCTCTCTCTCTCTTCCCTGCTGATGTACTTGTCTGCTGCGCTAACTGGTTACCTGGTCACCCTTTGAACCTTAATGGGCACCAGGTTCCTACACAACCAGTAGCCCCCTTGCACTGCCTCTGGCCTATTGCGCACTAAGGGACTGTATCTGCAACCCTACAGTCCCCTGCCTCCTAGCACTTACGCAGAGTTGGCCACCCCGGCGGCATTTACTCAAGCTTTGCCCTATTGAACTTTACCCCCTTACTTCCCCTGACACTTCTCCTCTCTGCACTTGAACGATCTGAATGACACAACGCCATTTGTTTTGTCCTCCCTTTCTCTCCCCTTCCTTGGGCCTCATTATGACTTTGTCGGCTACCGGCGCTGTTGTTGCCTCACCGCCTCATTACAAGTTCTGCTCGCAGGGCCGCTCTGTATGCCTGGTCAGACCAGACGTGTGGAGCGGCACCCGCTAGCACAGCAGGATGCTAACAACGGCCTCGTTATTAACAGGACCGTTGTTAGCATCCTCCTCATTCCAATTGAGCCCTTTTGGGGCTCAAATGTTAATGGGGACGTACAGGGTCTGGGTCCCGCGAATGGGAATTACCGGGCCCGCAAAGGTCGGAATGGCCCGGTAATTCCCATTTTTCGGGACCCGGACACGAGTTTGGGGGTAGCCATGCTGCTAAAAAAGGCATGGCTACCTCCAAACTCGTAATGAGGCCCCTTGTCTTGTCACGCCTAGAAACACGTGTGTTCAGGCGTGTTATAAATGACTTATGATATAATATCATATCATAACACACTGTTTTAATAAGTTAAAAAAAAAAACAGTTTATCCAGTGGAGATATTCACTGTAGAGTACACATAGTATGAGGGGCTTTGGAATGCTAATGACCTCTTCCCAGTGAGCTGTGACTTCACAGAATGGGGCCATTAGCACTCCCCATTTCACACTTGTGTCTGCCCCAGCGCAGTAATAAAAGATGCGACTTGAAAGAAACAGACTTGGGAGAATGACTTTGGCCTGCAGTATACAAAAGCAGCCCTTTTGTTAGGATTTCACGAAGGCAGACCTCTGTGTTTTCCACCTCAAAAAAGCAAACATTTTCCAGGTTGTTAGGGACGAGGATGCCTACCACAACTCAGTTCAAGGGCCACCACCGGGTGTGGCATGCAATGCTGAGGCTTCTCTTCAGAGCTGCCCTGGTGTGCATCACTGAAAGAACGTTTTGCATGTAATTGAGTCCAAGAAATCCTTTCCACAGTTCATCTGCATAGGGGGACGGGTTAGGCCAGCAAAGTGGGAAAGAGGGGGTGAGCTGGGGAAATGGGAGGGAGAGGGGGCGCAAGGCACGGCAACAAGAGGGAGATGCCTGCTTATATATTGCTCCGTTGTTTTTTTTTTTTTTTGCAGTATGAACCTAATTTTATGGAGTAAAACACAGATATTCCACTTCTCTGGCGGGCTGCAATCAGCGGTGAGTGGGGCCATTCAACCTATTTCACTGTTGCTCCCCACCTGGAGCCCAGGAGGCTGAATACACCTCAAGCCTTCCTTTGGCTCATTAGATGCATTTTTCAACCCAGCTCAGCTCACCATGGGCGTAGCCAGGATTGTGCAGCAAGTGGGGCCTGGAACTTATGTAGTGGGGCTCACCCTAAAGTCAGCCCGAAGAGGGAACTAGGCTTGTGCTGCCCCCCCCTGGCTAAATCTGTAGGAGCTACCCAGCGTAGCGAGGGAGAGCGGACCAACCAAGTTGGGTTCATAGAGGTTCCCGCCCAGAGAACAAGGTTTAAAAAAGGAGTTGAAATGGTGAATTCTGCAGTACACTTTCTCTGATACATTAGGTAAAAAGTCACACAGTTTACAATTGGTTTTGTAAGACATGAAAAACGTCCATTAGATGCCAAGCCATCAACAATGCGCAGGAGCATTTTCAGACACTTTTTCATAATGCCTTTGCCCACTATATGTCAGTAAAAAACATTTTCATACTGATTGTACCCAACACGCCCATTCTGGTGCACCTATATATGCCAGTATTCCCACATAAGCAAATACTCATGATGCTTTGCCCATGATGCCAGTAATGGTACTGTAACACAACATCTCTGCTTCGTAAGTGCATTCAGTTCTAAACAGCATCAAGAAAGCTAAGGTCGAATAAGCTCGCTCTAGAGCTAGTTCTTAGCTTCAGCAGGAAAAGACAGGATATTCTTTCCTGCTACTTGCTAGCAGGCTCTGTAGCTCACTACCCAAGTCGCTTCCCCATGGAAGAGGACCAGCCCAAGGCGTGGCTGTAAGGGCCTATCCAAAGTTGCGTTGTGAGTTCATCCCCTATATGGCCCACTTGCATACCAAAGCTCCCGTACCTTGGTCTAAATGTTTCTCCTTTCCACAATTGTGAAACATGGCTATGATCTTTGCAGCCAAGGAAGGACTCTACCCCTCCATCTGAGGAAGCATTTCTGGGCCCACACTCCCTTTCCTCCTTCCCACTAGGTTGCCTCCCTCACTAACCTTCCCCACTGCTGAAATATCGGGGTTTTACACTGCACTCACTCCCAGTCTGATGGCCCATGAGGGCTAGCATGTGAACCACTGAGGCTTCTGATTAGGATAGCCCACCTAAACATCCTTTCAACCCCAACTCAGAGAATCACTGCTGCCACACATGGGCTTCTGACCTGCACTCATGAACACAAGTTTCTGCATCTGCCTCTCCCTCTATACCATTAACAGATCCCCGACCCATCTTCCTTACAGAGCCTAGTGCAGCAAGGCTAGCATTAATGTCAGGAGGCGATGTACGTGACCACTGTTCATGGCCTAAATTGGCAACAAAGTAAACATTTTTAAAAGGGGATTTTTTGTGACTCACTTTATTTGTCTTGGAAGAAGACAGCAATTGGTTAGATATCTAGAGCTGTGTTGGGGTTTACATATGCAAATGTGCCCGCCATAGTTCAACATTCACACTTATTTGGGAAACTCGTCCCATACAATGGCCACTTCAATTATAATGATCAATTCCCTGCTCACAAATGTGTCTCCTGCTTTCCACTACTAAAAAAGAACTTAAAAATGTAAATGTTGTATTGATTATAAGGAAACATGTAGAACGGGAATGTTCTAGGACTAAATGCAAGTTCCTGCCTGCAGTCTAGGAGGAGTGGTATTCACAACACAGTGTTTCTCAATCACCCACTCATGATAGCTCTGGCAGTGCTGGAGATGAGCGAGGGCTGTGAGGTCCCCGTGAGAGTGAGGTACTGTGTTGCAGGAGAGTCTGCCCAATCATTGTGCATACGCTGCAGCCCTGTCATTGTGGCCAATGGGACATGGGTGACATGTAGGTCACAAGGAACGACCTTGGGTGAAAATAAGAAGTAGCCATTTCGACAAAAGGGGTGGATCGTTAATATTCTTAAAAGGGTGTAGGGTGGTTTTGAAGTTCATTGTTTTTGTAAAACAATAAAAGGATTTTTGGCAGTATGGCTGAAAATGTGGAATTTTCAAGTCGAGTGAATGCAAACATTAATATTAAGACGACTGTATGGATGTTGGTTGTACTCCTCTGATGCCCCAAATTGTGCTCTTGATATGTGGAGCCAACCCCTCCTGTACTTGGCGTAGGCGACATTACAAACACAGGTCGACACTCCACTTTGAAAGCCCACTCACAGTTAATAGCATCAGCGATCTAGATCCACACAAACCTTACTGTTCGAGCAGCCAAAGTTGCCAAACAATATAGATGGCGGCTGCAGGCAAAGGAAGCTACAGGCAGTGCTTACTTTGTAAATAAATAAATGGTAGGGCCCAAATATTTTCTAGCAGCCCTTTGCCCCAATGGGGCAGCAGCTTGCTGTCTATTGCTGACTGCACCCGCTGCTACTCCCACAAGGTCATGGGACTTGATCTATGCACAATCCAGGGCAGATGTTCGATTTAGAACAGACCAATCAAAATAGCTTAGCATAAGATCATAGTTGTGTTTTATAAATGAGACACCAAATATTGAACTATTTCTTCAAACAGATCACGCTCTTTATCAATTCCTTCCAATTCTACAGGCGAAAACTGGAATACTTTGACCGCCTAACCACAGAAAATATAGAATTAGTGCTTTCTTCCCATACTAAAGTGATGGACCTATGAAGGCAGAGTCCTGACTGAACTGATGAACTTTACTGTGTTAAGATCCCATCCTGGAGCAGGATTGCCACTGGTGGGTGTATTCAATCGATGACTTCCTTGAAAGCGTTAACTAGTGGAATTGTGCCAGGGGAGGCAGGAGTGTTGCTACGTGTGGGAAAAATCTGGGGCTATGCTGTTGGGACTGTCAGAACTGGGGCTAGCTAGCCTTTTGATAGTAGCCCCAGAGATTCTCCCCAGGACAACAACCAAAAGACCCAGGGCTACAGTCCCCCCAGACCCTCCTAGTAACGCCTCTGATGGGGGGGGGCATGCAAGTAATCCCAAAAGGGAACAAGGGAAAGGAGGAGAGATGCCCAAGGAGACGACCGTCTGAGGCAAGGATGGTAGGAGCGGTGCAGGGAGCAAGAGTGGCCACAGATGTTATGTTTTGTTATTGGGCATTTGTATAGCACCTTTTACCATTGGCATGATTCCAAACCGCTGGGGGTTGAACACCCTCGGGGACCGTAGTCCAGGTCATTTTAGAGAGTAGTATAGTAAATAGTGCTTGGGTGAACTCAGTATGTGTGCAGCCAGGGCGGATTAAGTGGTGTGTAGCTTCATTGTAGTGTTAGGCATGGTGCAGTGGTTGTGTGAGATCCATAGAATGTTTGCAGAAAGGTCAATTGGACTTGGGTAGCTTTATTCTGGCAACAGTGGAGTTTGTGAATGGGTTTATGTGTATAAGTAGGCAGATTTACGTGGGGTATAGCTGCGTTCTAAAGACTGTTGCGGTGATCATGGAAGTGCATTAGTATGCGTGCAGATAGGCCCAACTAATTGAGGGGTATAGCTACATTCTATTCTTTGTTGGTGCAGAGGAGAGAGTTGGGGTGTTTGAGTGTCTGTGTGAATTGGAGGGAGACCCTGTTCCAGATGACCTTCCAGTGCCTGTCCAAGGGATAGTATCTCCCTTTGGGGTTCGGGGATATCTCTGTGTCTTGTGGTCTGCAAATGTTTATTGGAGTACCAGAATGAGGTAATGTGAGGTGAGTATGGAGTGCTTAGGTGGTAAGCCATTGATTAAAATTGTTCATGAATTGGATAGCTGCACACCTGTAAATGTAGAGATTTACCCTCTAAAGCTGTATAAATTGACAATGAATACAAATACATATTCACGGTTGCACGCTTGTCCCTTCAAGACAATAATGACTTTCTTGTCTGAAATTATTTGTAGTTGCAATTTATTAATTGCTTGACTGTTTCCCAGTTTGCCGACACGTGTTTCAACCTTCTGGTCGTTTTCAAGGCTTGACTATATACAGTCAACACACCTGATAAATCATTACAAATTAATAACAATGTCAAATACAGTAATAAACAATATTGAAGTAAAACAACTAGAAGTTCATTAACATTACCAATCCATTTTCAAATGTCATCATTTGACAGAAGTTGAGAAGAGTTTGGGAACCAGGAGAAACTGGCATCTATGTGTGTCAGCTTTCTGAGTGTGTTTGGATTTTGTGCAATGTGGTCATTGTATCCGGAGGGGCAACGTCCAGCATCTGGGTTGATTGTTTGTGGCAGTTTGGTCTTTTGGTGGCTGTGTGAGTTGTGTGTTTGTGTGAGGTAGGGTTTGAGGTGATATTGTGGGATGTGCCTTTTTTTGTGCTAATCACTGTGAGTTGAACAACCAGGTTTTCAGTCGTTTTCTGAAGGTGAGGTGGTCTTCTGCCAGTCTTATCTCCTTTGGGAGTTTCATAGATTGGCTATTATGCATGAGAAAGTGGTTCCTCTGAATTTGCTTTTTTTTGTAGTGTTTTGGTTGAATTGGTAGGTTGTTGCTTGATCTTAGGTTGGAAGCGGTTCATTTTGGCATGGAGGAATTCAGCTCCTTGTCCGTGATCTGTGGGCGATGCAGAGGGCTTTTAAGATAATGTGTTTTTGGTACTGAGTGCCAGTATATGTTTCTCAGGATAGGTGGGATGTGGTCTCTTCTGTTTTGTCTCAGGAGTATCCTTGCTGCAGTATTTTGGATGTTTTGGGGTTTTTTAGTGAGCCGTTCTGGCATTCCAAGGTAGAGGCTGTTTGCATAGTTGATTCTTTATAATAGTAAGCAGATGATTAGGAGTGTTCTCTGTGGGAAGGAGATGTAGGGTAGGATCCCTCTAATTAACCACAGGATGTAGAAGCACTTCTTTGCTATGCGTTGACTTGTTGTTCCAATGAGAGTCTCTTATCCATGAGAATTCCCAGGTTTTTTATTACAGCGGATGTTTCCGGTTGGGTTCCCATGCCTGGTTTAGTTTGAGATTGTTGGTTGTACCCAGGTGTTAATGTCCGTGAGGCATTTGTTGAGGGTGTTGTTTCGGTCCTGGGTTGATATTATGTTGAAGATGGGTTGGGTATCATCTGCGTAGGTGTAGGTGGTTATTCGATGGGTTTGAATGAGTTAAATTAGGGGGGACATGTATATGTTGAAGAGGAGTGGGGAGAGGCTAGAACCTTGTTGTACCCCACAGGAGATGTTTTTGGTGTTAGAAGTGTAAGGGATTTCAATCAGGCACACACCCAAGTCTTGCCTACTATTTAGTGCGCAAATGAAACGCTTATTTTATTTTTGTCTATAAGTTCAATATTCTGAATGATATACCACTCATTTCACACCCTTCGCAAAATACCCCCCAGGTCACACTGAACCATGAATCAGGCTAGTTTGTAAAGGTAAAGATTTATTTATGTATTTAAGATTCAATCACACACAGGTTTAATATAGATATATATGGGGCAGCAATCACCCAAAGGTTGACAACACAATTCAGAAAGGTAAGCAAAGCAATTGAATGAACTTATAAGGAGGCAAAATCGAAAACACAGGGAAAAAGAACAGTTTGTTTTGCACACAGATAGTGTTAAGGTTAATGTTCCCCCTCCAAAGTTTTGTTTAAGTACAATTGAGCAGTCCTACACCAATGTGAGTAATCAGCAGGTTTTCAGGAATGAAACACAATGTCTAGAGTTATAGGCACTCTTCCCTCCCTAAACAAGAGACGAAAACCGTTTTGGCAAATGACACTTGTAAACTGGCAGATGGAAAATGGCTTTGTGAAAGACTGCAAACAGTCAAAAATGCTTAAATGGAGAAAAATCCTAAGGAAAGCAACACTAAACAGGTCCTAACACACATGAGCTATAATATAAACAACAGCACACACTTTATATCGGTATGGGAAGGAAGAAGCACTTTGAAATGGGAGAATGAAACGTGTACACTTGTGAATTTTACAAATTCGCGGTGAACTTTTACTATGCGGTATTGAATAAAAATGGGTCAAATACACTGTTCTTCCATGCCAATTGTTTTAGTTGTGGGGGTAGCTAAGGATGTTAGGTATCAGTGAGAGTTGGAATTCCGTTTCTATCTTTAAAACTGAAGGAGTTATAGAGGTTTTAGTGAGAGGCGTTTTTGCAAAATAGGCACGAAATTGAAAACTGAAATGCGCTTTTGAAAATGACTGATGGGGTTCATTACACTATATTATGACTTTGAAAAAGAGAATGCCACAGATGGATCTTACAGTCATGTGATCAGAGTAACCCGTCCTGTTGTGGATACTCTACTTCTTCCTGGGATGTACTTTAGTTATTCAGAATCACTATGGAGTTATGGTTTTGGAACACAGGTAAGACAATCAGCGCAAGAAGGATTCAAACACTACTGGAGTTATGAATTAAAGATGGGATGGGTTGAGATAGGGATGATACAATGCATATATACTAAGGGTCACTGTTCTTCCTGTTAATACTTACAGAAGAAGTTATTAAATTGGACCGTCAGCTCTGCCCAATAAATTGGATCTGGTCTACCGGCAGAGAGGCACCTCTAGCGGGATTGGATCAGCAAGGCGGTTCTGGTCAATTGGACTGCACCTCAGCCTGGATGGTTACTGGACACGGTAGATAGAAGGATGCAAGTTTTCAGCGTGCAAGCCTTAGTGGTAGCAAGCCAAGCTGAATCAGAATTAAATCCATTCAAGTTTGGGATGTTTGCAATTGGGCCAGGCTAGCAATAGTTTTGCAATGCTAGAGTCGGGATTCTGCAAAGAAATCTGGATCTTTCAAGAATTTTGGAGTCAGCTACAAGTTGAAGAGTTCTGGAATAAGGTGCTGCACGGACATCTGTAAGGGTTCTGGAATCAGTGTGTTCTGGAAGCAGTCTGTCTTTTGTGTAGTGAAACTTCTATATGTATACATTACAAATACCATCCCCCAGTTTATGGTGTGGGCAGAACTTCAAAACACACCCCATGTCTGTAAGTGGCTACTGGCGTGTGCTTTGTCCTGGTTGGCGTCAAAACAGAGCTGTCATTTTATGACAGGATTTAGGAACTCCCACCTGGATTTTTACCCAAAATATACTTTTGCACAAATGTACATTTCTACCATTATGTACCCTCATAAAATTGTACACATATACTTTATACTCGATTATCTACATTTACATCCCCTTCCCATCTTTGTGAGAGCTGTATTGGTCATTCTATGGATTTTTCATCAATTTTACCCATAACACTTTGGATTAATCATTTCTAATTTGATACATATCTGGGCGCTGATCAAGGGAGCATATACATACACATACAATTTTAAGCTTGCAGCATTTATAGTTTTAACACAATCAGTGTTTTAGTGTATATTTGGTTCCTTATGTAGTACAAACACCTACCACATCTTCAACTGTCTAGCATGAGTTAAGATTTATAAGTTTGTATTTTTCACTTGTCTACTTATTTTGGCTGTCCTGTTAAATGTCATAAAGTTCTGAAGCAAAAACAAGTAAATTCCATTTGAATTCCAGTCCAGGTTTTTTTTTCTTACTTTCAAAGTGAGGAAATGGCCAGTCCTTTGAAGTTCACTGAGAAACCTCCTCCACATCCGGCCCCTCCTTTAGGAAGGTGGGTGTCCAAGCCTGCCTTTGTCCTTGGGTCAGCTAGGAGACAAATTGCGGAGGCTATCTTTGTTTTCATTATGCGGTCCCCATTAACAGCCATTAGCCTTCCTGTTCTTAAGGAAGTGTCAAGCAGAGATGTCAGTTTTCCCAGGCCAGGCTATCAGATCAGAAATACACAGTGGATTGGTCCCAGACTGGGCCCTTTGACATTCAAATTTTTTTCATTTCCCATATAAAATATAAGCACAGTTTATAAAGGATTTGAACATTTTTAAAAAATTAGCCCTTCACCAACAGAGGCAATTTTTGCCATTTTAATCAGGAAATAGAAACACTTTTAAACATGGTTTGACAGCTAATTTTCTGATGTAGCTGTCAGTCAGTGAGGCCTGGATTCCTCTGACTGCCTGGATAATCCATGATTTCAGCACACTTTCCTTTCAATAATTCAATGAAATTACTGAATTTAGCGCCAAAACAACAGTTTGAAGGTTGCCATTGATTAGGAAACTGTATTTAAGAGCATTTTCGGTTTTTAGCCCTTCTGTGACCTTGTTTCATGTGACAGGTGACAGATGACAGCAGTGATTCCTGTTTTTACACCAACTTTGCCTGTGTGTGTGGCAGGGTGTGCAGCTCTTTGATGGTTTATGCACCACGCACAATTTTTCAGATTTGGTGCGCACAGGGTTATTTCCTCAATTTCTGACAGTTTTCTTTCCCCATTGGCAAAGGGGTGCAGTGTGGTGCAGTGTTGTGGATAAAAATATTGCACATATATCCCTCCCCCCCCCTGATTCCAGCATGATGTCCAGTCATGGGGGAGTTGGGCAAGTGGGATTATTTTTCTTTCAGTTCATGTGAAAAATCTGGTTGCTTCTCCCATCAGTGATAGATGCGACACGCTCTCCCTGCTGGTTCTGGTTGGGAGTTTGGAGCGACACTCCAGGCTCTTGGTTCTTTTTCCTTTCCGGTCTCCTAGGAGTCTTCCTTGGTAATTAGCTGAGTTTTAGTTCCAGGGCTAGAAAACAGAACATAGCATGGTTATGGAAATTTCCCCACTACTACTCCCCGAGGGTGTAGTGGGGCAGATGCATGCATTGAATACAATTTACAATATTCCCCGCCTTTGTTTAATACTGGCCTTAACACTCTTTCCTAGTATGTACTCCAATAAGCTTTAATTCTTTTTCCCCCTCTGGGTTTCCGGTTGGCTCCCCTATTTTCCGCAAAGTATCCCTGGGATGGCAACTCTTTAGCTGGTTTATGTGGACCCTTCTGTCAAACTGCACTTGGGGATGCAGATTCTGTAGGCGACTGGTGAGATTCTGTCCACAATTTTAAATGGACCCTGCCAACTTGGGAGGAATTTGCACTCTTTGGCTTGGTTCCTTTGGAAATTGTACAAGTAGAGCAGGTCTCCTACTTGATATTCCTTTTTAGTTGTCTTAAGGTCATAGTGGGTCTTCATACTGTCTGCAGATCTTTCTAGATTCTGCTGAGCATACGCAAAAGCATGTTGAAGGTGTTTTCTCAGATTCTAAACATACTCATGAGTTGTGGAGGCATTTATCAAGGTCTGCTCTTGGATTCTGTAGAGCAGATGCTGGGGTAGCACCATCCTTCGTCCAGTCATCAGCTCAAATGGAGACATTTTTGTTGCAGAAGAAGGGGTAGATCTGATGGCCATCAGGACAAAGGGTAATCGAATATCCCAACTTGGCCCAGAATCTGCCACAAACTTTTTTAATATGCTCACAATAGTTTTATTGTACCTCTCAACTCCACCACTAGAGGACAGCCGGTAGGAAATGTGTAGTTTTCTTTTTACCCCAAGTATCTCCCACATCTTTGTCATCACTTCACTAGTGAATTGACTACCCCGGTCTGACTCAATCCTTTGGGGTAGTCCAAAACACGAGAAGATGTGATTGATCATCAGGGCAGCTGCTGCTTCTGCCTTGCAATTTAGGGCCGGGAGACATTCCACCCATTTAGTAAACAAGCATGTTACGGTTAACATGTACTTGTTTCCCCTGGAGGAGCGAATCACGGGCCCGATAAAATCGACTTGCAAATCTGACCAAGGCAGTGTCACCCCCCTCTTCTAGAGGAGAGCACTGTGTGTGAATGATGTTGGCTGAAATTGTGCACACACAAAACACCCCTTCGAGGTCCTGCCCCATATGTGGCCGGTATGCAACCTCTGATAAGATTTCTAAGGTCGTATGAAACCCCCGATGACCGGCTGTGGCAGCATCATTGGCGTAACTTAGCATCAGGTTTCGGAATGAGGTAGGGACCACCCACTGGTCATGGCCAGATATGGGTCTCCTCACCAGCAACCCGTCTTGGATTTGGAACATTTTTGGACATTTCATAAACACTCTGAGGTCCTCTTTCACAATGCAATCGGTATCCGTCAGGGGAACGTTCCCAGGGTCCTCAATGTGTTGATAAAACTTACCAATTATTGGATACCCTTTTTGAGCCGTAATCAAATCAGCATCTGGGGTCTCCTTACTCCATTGGGCAGTTTAGAGTTCATTGTGAGCATTTTTCTGGGACCTAGTGATAGCAGTGACCTGGATTTCCCCCTCCGGTTTTGGCCAGCTGATCAGCTAGGTCATTTCCAGTTTTGTCTAATCCCTGTACTTTAGAATGACCCTTGATCTTTTTCCAATAGATGGTCATCCCATTCGAGGGGACCAGATCATCAATAGTCTAATAATTGTCCATGTTTTAGTGGTTTATTGTTAGCACATAGGATGCCTCTGGTTTTCCAATTAACCAGGTGCTCCACAAACCCGTTCCGTACATAATCTGAATCATTGATTATGACCAGTTCATGGGGTTGTTGTTGGACAGCAATAAGGATGGCTTGATGCACAGCCATCAGGTCTGCCACTTGACTACTACGGGGACCGATTATGTACCCAGCAGAGGGTTCTGGGGCATCATTCACCCATGCATTCCCCACGCCGGCCACAAGTTCATTTTCCCCGTTGTCAACATGGTAGGAGCACCCATCCACATAGACAGTGGGCATTCCCTCACACTTGCCTTCTTCATAGACTTTGTGTGGGAAATGAAGGTATGCCTCCATGTTGTCCTTCATTTTAAGACTCCTCGAGACAGTTTTCTCTGGCACAATCATGAAAGTCAGCTAGACCTTGCGCGAGGGGACGCTTCTTGTTTTGGTCTTATCTGACCTCCACAGGAAAGCCTTGCATTGACAGAATCCAGGAAGTAATTCGGGAATTACTCACAATTCCGGCCGGATTCTGTCACTTTGAAGATATTGTAGAGGCTGGTGGGAGTCTCCACTATGATGTGTTCCCCCTGGAAGAACGGGCGGTAATTCTTCAATGCCCACACTGTTGCCAGAAGTGCCTTCTCACAATCCTTGAATTTTTCCTCCACAGAGGATAAAGTCTTACTCGCATAGGAGATTACTTTATTGACCTTGTCATGCTTTTGGTATAATACTGCAGTCAAGCATGTATTTGAGAACACTGTCTCCAAGGAGAACTCCTTGTTTTCGACAGGGTAAGCTAGGCAAGGCGCTTGTGAGAGGCTTCTTTTGAGTTGTCTTACTGCCTCGGCTTGTTGTGGACCCCACTCCCACTTGACCCCCCCTTCAACAGATGGATCAGGGGTCTTGTGATCTCTGCGTAATCCTCAATGAACTTTCTGCTATAATTAGTCAGTCCAAGGAGCCTCCTTAGCTCCCCCAGAGTTGTGGGGTCTTTTAGTTTCTGGAGTGCTTCTACTTTATTTTCCTGGGGACAGAGACCCTCAGGAGTTATCTCATGCACCAAGAAGTTGACAGGGGTCCTGCACCACTGTGCCTTTTGGAAAGAGAATTTTGATCCGGCAGTCCTCAACTGTGTCAGAACATGACAGATCTCTGCTATGTGTTCCTCCACAGTTGAGCTTTTGATTAGAACATTATCTACATAGGCCAGGTTTCCCCTTTCACCCAGGTCGGGCATGGCCTTATGCAAAAAGATATCAAATTCATTGCCGGAGTTGATGAATGGAAGTCTGGGTCCAAGTGTACTGCTGCCCCGCGAAGGTAAAGGCCAGCTTTTATTGCTCCTCCCTACTGACAGGTACAGTCCAGTACCCATTGGTCAGGTCAATGGCAGTGTATACCTTTGACCCCTGGATCTGGGCCAGCCCTTGGTCAATGTAGGGAAGAGGCCATCGGGAAGTGTGGACCCGTTTGTTCAGTTCCCTTAGGTCAGCACAGAGTCTCCACTGGCCATTTGGCTTCAAAATCCCCAGCACCAGAATATTGAAGGTGCTGTGGACTGGTCGAATTACCCCACATGACTCAAGGTTCTTAATTATTTCTGTAAGGGACTCCATTGATGCGAGAGGCAAGCGATATTGCTTCACAAACAGTGGAGTCATGCCAGGGTCCGTGGGAATTGTTGTCATGTGGATTTCGGTGCAACCACAGTCATATGAGTTGACCGCAAAGAGATCTTGAAAATCTAAGAAAAATTGTTTCAATTTTTGCTTCTGCTCCAGAGTCTCACAGGCATCAGCTAGGTTGACTCCCTCTTCGAACATCTGCCTGAAGCCCAGAAAGACTTCTGGTTTGGCTATCTCATTGGCCTCCTCCAGCTGGGTGGAGAAGTCCCTGGTTAAAGTACTGACTTGGACTGATGGCTTCAGGTGGGGAAGGCAGTCCTGGTGGACTTGAAAGATCAGCTCATCCCTCCCGAAGTCACAGGTCACCTCTTCCTTACCATAAGGGCAGGGAGAGTACACCAGGTCATTCCCCCCATGCCGGGTGAAGATCCTGTCTGGTGTTGTGTCATTGTCGCTATCACTGTCAAAACAGTCATTGGGGATTGGTCGTACCAGTTTGTTACCTAAATCTATGGAAAAATGCCGGTCATCAACCGCCATTCCAATAATGGTGCCTGCTCCCAGAGTGATACTCCTAAGGTCGCTGTTATCCACCACTGTTGGAATGGTGTTGTGTTCTGTATGGACTAGTGGTGTTGGGTTTAACCCCAACCCCTGCTGTTGGAAATGGGCATTGAGGTGAACATATGCGTCAGGATTTTTCTGTTTCTGTCCCCTTTTAATTTTTGCTTTAAGTGTGAATTGTCAGGTCCATTCTGGGATGGTGACTTCCTCTCCAATCTGAATTTCAACTGCATATGGCAGCAATTGAGCTGACCAAAATGCTTTCTCTGGATCATCAAAGTCCATAGGATTACCCGCTAATCGGGACCATGCTTTGAAGTTTATTAGGTCCAAACTAATGGCAAAGCGATTGAGAATGTCACTGCCTAAATAAAATGTGGCAGAGACCTCTTGCATGACCCAACAATTATGGACTATGGTCTTGTTGCCTATGGACATTTTGAGCATACACCTGCTAGGCTGGAGATGTTTGGAATTGGGAGTTTCCAGGTCCATTTCCCATTTGTCTATCAATTTAAATATGGGCATGGCTGGATCTTTTGGGAGTTTTCGGAACAATGCTTTGCTGATGAAGCTCTTATTGTTGTTCACGCACACTTGGGCGAGAACAGAGTCCTTCCCCCCATTTAACTGAATGGGGATGAACAACTGTTCTCCAATTTTCTGAATGTCAGCCAAGCTTTGAGCTGATTTCTAATCATTTTGGACTATAGGAGTAGGACTTTCTGATTGTGAATTGGTATAGAATGTCAGAGTATTTCCTTCCAGTGTGGAATGCCACTTTAGACTGGAAGCAAGGTTGATTTTCAGAAATAGAGAGGACTTCCGATCACCAGTTTGTTGTCCTACTGCAATTACTCTCATGTCAGGGATTTGGTTGCTTGAAAATGGAATTCAATTTGGTCAGGTTTTTGTTAAACCATGTGGCATGTGCCATTTAAACTAACATGGTTGACGCTATGTTTTAATTCTATTGGTCGGTTAGTTTGGGTGCAGAGGACCTTGTTTACACAATATATTAGGGGAGACAATCTATGCAGTATGCAATTCCCTAGTAAACATGGTGTGCCCTCTGGAGTCACAACTATGACTGTGTGTTTCACCTTGTGTTGCCCAATTTTAATATCAAAATCCACAGTCCCCTCAACAGGAATTTCATTCCCATCAAAGTTCTGAAGTTGTCCAGGAAGAGGGGTGAGAGGGATTTGGTATCTCTCCCCCCTTCTTGAATTCAGCTGATCAAAGGCCATTTTTGACAGAAGAGTGGCTTTGGAACCAGTGTCCACCAGTGCCAAAAATGTACATTGCCCCTGTATTTGGACCAGGGCATGAAATCTTCCCTCCTTTTCCTTGAGGGGGCAAAGATAATGCGCATTTTGGGCCAATTGGTGGGTTAACTTCTTTACTCTTGATTCTGACATAGGGGTAGTTTGGGCAGGATTCTGTTTGGGAGCTTGGGAATCTGTAAGAAAAAGGTGACAGTTGGATATTGGGGAAGTTTTGGGCTCACCTCCCCCCTTTTCGGAGGCAGTCACCAGAATTGTTTTGGGCAAGGTGATTTTCTGGCTGGTCCTTCTGGGGTCCAATGATGGGCGGTTTCAACTCAGTCCCCACATCTACCCAGTCTGGATTAGGATCTCTCGGGACCCATTTTTCTTTGGGAGGATTTCCCCCATCCCTTAATGAGAAGATCCTTTCCCCAGAATCCTCTGAGGACCCCTCTCCTTCAAATTGGAAGACTCTAACCTTCTCCACAAAATGGGTCTTTGTATGCCCTTTATTTCTCCTACCCGCCCTCTGTTCCTTAGGTTGCAGACTTTCGGGGGCAGGAGATTTTGGTTCCGGTTCGCAGGTTTCCAGGTGCTTTTCAGAAGTGGGGAAGGAAGCTTCCTCTAAGGCTTTACACCCCCCTTCCCTCTGTGCCTCCTCCCTTAGAACCGTGTGGATTGTCAGGGGTCTCTCCCCGTCATTGCTCTGGAGTACCAGACCCTTGATTTGAGGGGTATGGGGCCGCCATGTTCATCTGAGGGTTCTGCTGAGCCCTCAACATGTGACCCAGATCCTGTGACAAGTTCTGGACCTGGCGCTCCAGTTGGGACACCCGCTCTGGCTGGTACGGGGGTCTCTGGTCCATCCTAGGTTGATCACGGGAAGGGTAACTGTCCCTTCTCCCATAATACCCTTGGTTGGGATAGTTCTGGTGCCCCTCCACCCTTGGCCTCCCCTCTCCTGGATTGGGTTGTCTGGGCTCAGGAAAGTGGGGAAAGAAATAAGGGTTGTTTTGGGGGTTGATGTTTGACGGGTACCGGGGAAAGAAGCTCAACCCGGCATTTGGGGGATTA
Organism: Ambystoma mexicanum; assembly: GCF_040938575.1. Classification (NCBI taxonomy): domain Eukaryota; kingdom Metazoa; phylum Chordata; class Amphibia; order Caudata; family Ambystomatidae; genus Ambystoma; species Ambystoma mexicanum. Next base: position 102,112,038 of record NC_090924.1, read on the forward strand.
CTGCCCTCCTGGTGAAAGTTAGGAGGGAAGTTTCCTGGGTTGGTAGCTACCTGGTTGGATCCCCCCCCTGGGGTTGGGGGAGTCCACACATAGGCCATGACGGGTCTGTTGCCCTTGTAACAGGGGCTTATATAATCAGGGGAATTAGGGGTCCCATTTGTGGGATTACCTCCCTGACTACCTGTTTGGGACTGGCCCGAGGGCCTTCTGGGTCTTTGGTTAGGAGGATTTAGCACAGGAATATTTTGCCCCCCCATCTCCAGATCTAAAATGGGGGCAACCTTCACCTCCGCCACCTTAGCAGCAGCAGGGGTGTTGGCTGGTTTGGGGTTTTTATTTGTATTTTTGTTCTCTACCGGTTTCTGCACTTCATAAATGCGAGCCGCCTGATCAATGACCCACTCTAGTGATCTTTTCTCATGAAAGTCCCTCACCAGCTGGGTCATGATGTATTTGGAGTGCATGAAAGAAGGTATTAATGAACTCCCTACTATCTGTGCGCACCCGCCTGGTGGTCTGTGCAAAGGCACATTTTAACTCTTGTACAAATTCTTGTGGGGCCTGATCTTCCCCACATTGCAGATTGTAGCCCACCTTGCAGGCCTCTTGAGGGTTTCTAAGTATGGAGAAATGCTTTAAGATGGCCGCCCTATAGGTGGACCATATTCAGTGGTTCTGACCCTCCAGCCCTGCAAAGAAGCTGGAATATTCGGGGGAAAATGTCCATTTGACATACTGAATGCAACTCTGGCTATATTTCAAATGGAAAGTATCCATCATTTACTCATTTAACTCAAAGTGCTCCTAAACTTTAAATTTGGCAATTTCATATGATAGGGAGTTATGATGCTCCTAATGGCCTTTATCTGTTTCAGGGGATCTTTCAGTAGCGCCCTCTTAATTTTGTTGGCCTTTTTAGTCTTGGTCAACCTTGTCCACTCATCCTCTGACTCAGAGGCACTGCTACAGGAGGTGGCTATCTGATCCTCTAGGCTCTTCCTGATTCTGCGAGCTTGGGAATGGCTTGCAGAACGTGGGGGCCTAGTCTCTTGAGACCTGTGGCGCTCAGAAGGGTCTTCTGACTCTCCCTTGCCTTGCTCCCAGGGTTGGCTGAGTACCCCCCCCCCACTGCCCTAGCTAGTTTAATGGAGTTCCCCACCAAATTTGACAGACTGATCCCTTGGTAGGCGGTATTTTTGAGGATCCAATTCTCTGATTCTCCCCTCACTGGAGTCTTCCGGATCAGAGAGGCTAGCCCTAATATTTGGGAATCGGTACAGGGACGACCGCCTGTCCATTTCTGGGAGATGCTGATCTGTCAGTCCCATATTTCCTATTCTGCTGAAGTCTACCATCCCGTGGCCCTTGGTTCATATGAGCAAGTGGACATGAGGGTGGCAGAGTCCATGGTACCGAAGGGGTTAAAGTCCCTGATGGAAGGAGTCCTGAGGTTATGCTCAGGGGTTTCTCTGTCCCTTCATACCTCATCTCTTTCAGCCCCTATTCCCTGGTGACATGCCAAAATCTGACTCTTTTGCTTCTCTTTTAAGGCCTTACTGTTCTCAATGATTTGCTCCTGCACGGCTATCTGTTTGTGGAGCCTGTCATTCTTTTCACAGAGAGCCTCATTGTCTCTCTGTGCTTCCTGTCTGGCTTGGGAATACTGGGCCAATTTGTGCTGCAGGAGACTCACCTCCTGAGTTTGGTCCTTATTGGTCTGAGTGTTCTTTGCCAGAGCATCCTCCACCCGCCTGGTGTGCTCTAGTAGCTTTTCCTATTCAGTTTTAACTTCACTAAACTCCTGAACGCCAGCTTCCTTTCCTCCAACTTAGTTTTTAATTGGCTGACTTCCTGGCCTAAGGCGTCCCTCTCCTGAGTTAGAGTGCCCCTCTGTGCAGCCAGGTCGTCCCTCTGTTTTTTAAATGCACTAGATTTCTGGCGCTTCTCATCAAATTCCTCTTGAGAGTGGATGTCTTTAATAATTAATTTATTATTTTCCTCTTTCAAGGATTCTAGGCGGTTTTGTAGGGTGACTACCTGCTCTGCGCAGGCTCTGTAAAAAGTGAATTGCTGCTCCAGATTCTGTTGACTCTGTTGTAAAGAGTCAACCCTTTCCTGACATTCTTTTTGCAATGTCTATATCTGGGTATCTTGCTCTGCATTCTTTTGCTGCAAGAGAGACAGATCGTCCTTTAATTTGGTGATATACTGCCTAGCCTCTGTTTCTGTTTCTTGGCTCTTCTGGAGCCTTTGTTCTGCGGAGTCCAGATTAGTCTGGATTTTCTGCAGTGTCTCCTCTTGCCTCTTTGCCAGATCTATGTTGTCTGCATGCTTTTCCTGTATTACTCTTACATGGAGGAAGAGGTAGGCTGCTATTTTGGCAATTTTGCGCTGCTCCTCTTTCATTTTTGGGGCCATGTACAGTTTGCTAAGCGCTTGATGTAATGGACACTTGTCCTGCCATGTATTCAGGTCTATTGCAGTGACTTGTTCTTTTATTCCCTGCAACCATACCTGTTCATCCTGTTCTGGCCACTCACCCCAGACAAACAGTTTGTGCAGGGAGTGTTCCCTAGCAATATTAATTTCCACTGGGGTTGCCATCTCAGAAATATCAATTTCCTTATGGCTTATTTCAGGGTTAATTTACTTTTGCAAACAGGCTCAATTCTCTTGAGTATTTCTTTTGAGGGGTGCTTGTACAGTGTAGCACAGTATGCCAACCCAGCAGGGTGTCTGTACCCTGCAGGGTAGTATGCTATGTTAGACTGTCACGGGTGGTATTTCAATTCAGAATCGCGGAACAAGCCCCCAAGCTGTAAGGGATTTCAATCAGGCACACACCCAAGTCTCGCCTAATATGTAGTGCACAAATGAAACACTTATTTTATTTTTGTCTATAAGTTCAATATTCTGAATGATATACCACTCATATCACACCCTTCTCAAATACCCCCCCAGGTCACACTGAACCAGGAATCAGGCTAGTTTGTAAACGTAAAGATTTATTTATTTATTTAATATTCAATCACACATAGGTTTAATATAGCTATATATGGGGCAGCAATCACCCAAAGGGTGACAATACAATTCAGAAAGATAAGCAAAGCAATTGAATTCATTTATAAGTAGGCAAAATCATAAACACAGGGAAAAAGAACAGTTTGTTTTGCACACAGATAGCGTTTAGGTTAATGGTCGCCCTGCAAAGTTTTGTTTAAATACAATTAAGCAGTCCTAAACCAATGTGCGTAATCAGCAGGTTTTCAGGAATGAAACACAATGGGCTTCATTACACGGATGACGGTAAGGGTTAACGGTCACCGTTAATGGTACCAGTGACCGTTAACCCTTACTGCCTTACTACGAGGTCCCTTTGCGGGTTAGAGACTTAAACGCCTGCTTTTTGCAGGCGTTAAAAACCAATCCGCAAAGGGACCAGAGAGCTAATTACAGTACCGCAATTTGCGGTGCTGTAATTAGCACCTTCCCCATTCCCATTATGCCCATTGGGGCAAAAATGGGAATGGGGACGGGCAATGGGGGAAGGGGGAATTACCGCCCCACCAACCTTGGAATAGGGCGGTAATTCCCCTTTCCTCCAAGGCGGTACTCGTATTTTACCGGCATGGACCAAGGTGCTAATAGCACCTTGGTACACCGCCGTCCATGTAATGAGGCCCAATGTCTAGAGTTGTAGGCAATCTCCCCTCCCTAAACAAGAGAGGAAAACCATTTTGGCAAATGACACTTGTAAACTGGCAGATGAAAAATGGCTTTGTGAAAGACTGCAAAAAGTCAAAAATGCTTAAATGGAGAATAATCCTAAGGAAAGCTACACTAAACAGGTCCTAACACACATGAGCTATAATATAAACAACAGCACACACTTTAGATCGGTATGGGATGGAAGATGCACTTTGAAATGGGAGAATGACACGTGTAAACCTCTGAATTTTGGTAAGTTTGCGGCAAACTTTTACTAGTTGTGGTGATAGCCAGGGATGTTAGGTATCAGTGAGAGTTGAAATTTCGTTTCTATCTTTAGAACTGAAGGAGCTATAGAGGTATTAGTGAGAGGCGTTTTTGCAAAATAGGCACGAAATTGAAAACTGAAATGCGCTTTTGAAAATGACTGATGGGTTTCATTACACTATATTGTGACTATGAAAAGAGAATGCCACAGATGAATCTTACAGTCACGTGATCAGCGTAACCCGTCCTATTGTGTATACTCTACTTCTTCCTGGGATGTACTTTAGTTATTCAGAATCACTATGGAGTTATGGTTTTGGAACACAGGTAAGACAATCAGCGCAAGAAGGATTCTAACACTTCTGGAGTTCTGAATTAAAGATTGGATGGGTTGAGATAGGGATAATACAATGCAGATGTACTAAGGGTAACTGTTCTTCCTGTTAATACTTACAGAAGAAGTTATTAAATTGGACGGTCAGCTCTGCTCAATAAATTGGATCTGGTCTACCGGCAGCAAGGCACCTCTAGCGGGATTGGATCAACAAGGCGGTTCTGGTCAACTGGACTGCACCTCAGCCTGGATTTGGAAGGGCCCCTTCTGGTTACTGGACACAGTAGATAGCACGATGCAAGTTTTCAGCGGGCAAGCCTTAGTGGTAGCAAGCCAAGCTGAATCAGAATTAAATCCCTTCAAGTTTGGGATGTTTGCAATTGGGTCAGGCTAACAATAATTTTGCAATGCTAGAGTCTGGATTCTGCAAAGAAATCTGGATCTTTCAAGAATTCTGGAGTCAGCTCCAAGTTAAAGAGTTCTGGAATAAGGTGGATTGTGGACATCTGGAAGTGTTCTGGAATCTGTGCATTCTGGAAGCACTCTTTTGTGTAGTGAAACTTCCATATTTATACATAACAAATGCCATCCCCCAGTTTATGCTGTGGGCTGAACTTCAAAACACACACCCATATCTGTGAGTGGCTACTGGCATTTGCTTTCTCCTGGTAGGCAATCTAAACAGAGCTGTCATCTTATGACAGGATGTAGGAACTCCCACCTGGATTTTTACCCAAGACATACTTTTGCACAAATGTACATTTCTACCATTATGTACCCTCATTAAATTGTACACATATACAGTATACTCCATTATCTACATTTACATCCCCTTCCCATCTTTGTGAGAGCTGTATTGGTCATTCTATGGATTTGTATCAATTTTACCGATAACACTTTGGATTAATCATTTCTAATTTGAAACATCTCTGGGCGCTGATCAGGGGTTCATGTACATACAATTTTAAGCTAGCAACATTTATAGTTTTGCCACAATCAGTGTTTTAGTGTATCTTTGGTTCCTTATGTAGTACAAACTCCTACCACATCTTCAACTGTCTAGCATGAGTTAAGATCTATACGTTTGTATTTTTCACTTTTCTACTTATTTTGGCTGTCCTGTTAAATGTCATAAAGTTCTGAAGCAAAAACAAGTCATTTCCATTCAAAATCCAGTCTAGGTTTTTTATATTCTTACTTTCAAAGTGAGGAAATGGCCAGTCCTTTGAAGTTCACTGAGAAACCTCCTCCGCATCCAGCCCCTCCTTTAGGAAGGTGGTGTACAAGCCTTCCTTTGTCCTTGGGTCAGCTAGGAGACAAATGTCTGAGGCTTTCTTTGTTTTCATTATGTGGGAACCATTAACAGCCATCAGCCTTCATGTTCTCAAGGAAGTGTCAAGCAGAGATGTTAGTTTTCCCAGGCCAGGCTATCAGATCAGAATTACATAGTGGATTGGTCCCAGATTGGGCCCTTTGACATTAAAGTTTTTTTAAATTCCCATATAAAATATAAGCACAGTTTATAAAGGATTTAAACATTTTAAAAGAATTAGCCCTTCACCAACAGAGGCGATTTTTGACATTTTAATCAGGATACAGAAACACTTTTAAACAGGGTTTGACAGCTAATTTTCTGAAGTAGCTGTCAGTCAGTGAGGCCTGGATTCCTCTGACTGCCTGGATAATCCATGATTTCAGCACACTTTCCTTTCAATAATTCTCTGGGGAAAATGACTGAATTTAGCGCCAAAACAGCACTTCGAAGGTTGCCATAGATTAGGAAACTGTATTTAAGAGCATTATTCGTATTTTAGCCCTTCTGTGGCCTTGTTTCAAGTCACTGTGACAGATGACAAATGACAGCAGTGATTCCTGTTTTTACACCAACTTTGCCTGTGCGTGTGGCAGGGTGTGCAGCTCTTTGGTGGTTTATGCACCATGCACAATTTTCTTTCCCCATTGGCAAAGGGGTGCAGTGTGGCGCAGTGGTGTGGATAAAAATATTCCACAGAAATAAATGGCGGTAGGTTCTTTTGGTTCGGTTAGCGAGGAATTATTTCAGCCATTGCAGAGCAGAGTCTTTTACTTTGCATTCCTCCAGTCTCTGGATTAGTGTTGTGTGCCTGTTTGTGTCGAAGGTAGCTCATGTGTCCAGAAGTATAACGGCCAATCTGGAGCAGTTCTCTGCATTTATTTTTAGGTCATCCCATATGAATAGAGGTTCCGATCCCATTCCTCTCCTGGGTCTGAAGCTGACTTGCTAGTGGTCAAATATTCTGTTTGTTTGTACATGGTTGAGTAGGATTTTGTAAATGTGGTTTTCGAATAGTTTTGCTGTGTAGGTAGATTCCATATAGGTCTGTAGTTGGTGGGATCTTCTGAACTTCCTGTTTCATTTTTAGGAGGGGCTTGATGCATGCTGATTTGAAGGTTATAGGTACTATTCCTGTGTTTAGGGATTGGTTCAGCAGTAGCCGGGAGTAAAAAGCTGGGGTTCTGTGGTTGAGGATTTTTTTTGTAGATGCCAGGAGGGCATGGATCACTGGGGGATCAGACGAGGTAGGTGTCTTCTATTAGAGTGGCAAAAACCTCTTCATCTATGGGTTTGAATCGGTAGAGTGTTGCTGCGGTTGGTGGTGTGCTGGTTATTGATGGTTCCGTATTTTTAATTATTGTTTATCTTGTGTTAATGGTCTGTTGAATTGTTTGTATTTTTGTTCTTCTGTGGTTATTGATGCTGTCACATAGTGATTGTAATGATATGATGCTTTGCTGCAACATGATGGGTTTTTGATTTCTTTGATTACTTTGAATATTTATTTTTGTGGGTTTGTAGCCTATTCGATTCTTGTGGCGTAGTATGTTTTTTTGTTTGCTTTAAGGATTGCTGATTTGTACATTCTGAGATCTCATTGGTGTTTCATTTTGTCTGATTGATTGTAATGGTTTCTCCATAGTTTTGCCAGTTTGCAGTTTGTTTTTCTGAGTTCCTTCAGATCTTCTGTGATCCATCTGGCTGCCATTTTATTTGTAATGGCATTGAAACGTTTTGCTGGTGCTAATTGGTCTAGAGCCTCTGATCCATCTGGCAAGTTTCATTTCCTGCTGAGTCAGGAGTCATTCTGTTACGCTTGGAGATGTTTGGTTGAATCCATCAGTTCTGGTAGGGATTTCAGATGGAGACTCTTTAATTTTCTTTTGTTAGTAGCATGCAGTATTGCATTTCTGGGCAGTATGCAGTTTGGGTGTTTGATGAAGAATGGGATCAACTGGTGGTCCCTCCATATGATCAGTATTGGTGGGGCGTGCCCGATATTCCCTCTCTGGAGAAAATTGCATCCAAGGTGTGCCCAGCAGCTTGGTTGGATCTGTTCCCTTTTTATCTGAAGTGGAGAGTTTATAGGAGGGTGCTGAGAGAGTTTGCTGTAGTTTTGTTTTCTCTTTCAAACCAGATGTTGAAATCCCACATGATGAATATATTAATTATAATATATTAACATGATAAGTGGAAAGGTTTGCAATGGAATCAGTGAGCTTCGTTGCAAAATTCGGCTTGTAGGATGACGGTCTGTTGTTCAGAAGGAACAGTAGATTGGTTGGTTGTTCAGCTTGATGTTGATTAGGAGGGATTCATAGCCTTCTATGTCAGTTAGGGGTAGTGGTGTTGCACAGATGTGGTCTGTGTGTGTGCCATTGCGATTCCTCATCCTCTTCGGTTTTCTCTTTTGGCATATATTGATATGATATAGCATTTATAGCACGCCTGTACAGAAGTGTTTCTAGGCGCGAAGGCTGAAGTTGTCTTGTATGGTTTCATATGAGAATGTTTTGTAATTGTCTAATAGCGATGTCTCTGTGAAGAAGAGTGCGTTGGTGCTGCCTTCACTTAGGAGATCATACATTTCTGTTTTGTGTTTTGCTAAATATCTTATGTTGAGTAGGCTGCAGTGTAGTGTTTGTGTGTTTTTCCTTGTTTGTTGTTGACTATTCTTTCTTGCATCTCGGTCGGGGTGAGGTTTGCTGGGTTTTCTTTTCCTGATGCTCTATCTTGGATGATACTGTTGTTCACTCATATTCTGGTTGGGGTCTCTGTCTATTCATCAAGGAGCTTGATTAAGTTGACAGAGGGGTTTCTTGGTACTTGTTCGTGGTGGAGGGTTGTTTTTTTTATGGGTTGGCATTTTTCCAGTTTTTGGTTATGTAAGGGGTGTGGATTGTTAGGGATTCCAGTTTGGCTCTGATTCTTGTTGGGGTTTTACCTAAAATGACTTTCCAGTTGCTGTGTTCTGTATGTTAAGGTGTGACGTTTGGTGTCTGGTTGGGGGCCCAGATTTACTTTGGTCCTTGCTTGTGGGTTTTTTTTTTGGTTGCTTTTCGGTTGTTTGTTTTCCGTTGATGCAGGGACATAGGTGAAGAGGTAATGCAAGACGTACTCGGATTTTGTTCTTTTATTGGTCCATATCCTTACTCCAATGAGTTGTGTCCGCAGGGAATTTTGGGGTGTTGTGAATTCGGGTAGATGGTTTCTGTTCCCAGAGTGTGGTTCCCTTCCTGTTTCTGTTTTCCGTTCTTGTTTCTTTGTGTTTTTTATAACGGGGAATGTTTGTGATCTATGTCTATTGCTCTGGGGTTGGGTTTGTGGACTGGGTTTGTGGTATATATTCCAAGGGCAGGTGCCCTCCTGGGTGACTTTCTTTACTTGGAATTAGTAGTAAGAACGTATGCTGTGGTATACATTGTTGTTTGCCTCAGAGATTTTAGATGTGGTATATTGTAGTATATTCCATGGCGGATGCCTTCCTAGGTTGGTTATTTCCTGATCTCCAGTTCGATTGGTCTGTTTCGACAGTTTCTCGGTTTCTGTTTAGATTGGAGTGTACCGATGTACAGTGGCCTCTGCCTTGTTGTGAATGCTGTGTTGTGCCTCTGTATTGGGTTTGGGTTTGTGGTAATTTTATATTTGTATGTGGTGATTGTATCTCATTCTCAGAGTCACGTGGGGCTTGGGGCCTCCGGATGCTGGCGGTTTTGTCACTGTATGAGGTTCGTAGTGGTGAAAGCCCCCTGTGTGGAGGCTGTATTTGCTTCTCAGAGTTTCCTTGGTTATGGCTCCTGATCCTCTTATGTTGACGATTAACTTATATTGGATTTATTCTCCCAATGGTTTTGCTCTTCCCTTGTGGGGTCTTGTGTATTTGTCTGCTTCACACTGGGGAGGGCCTACCTTTGGTGGTTGAATTTGGTCATTGTATCGGTTTCACAGTGGCTAAAGCCTCCCTCTGGTGGGCCAGTACTATTAGGTTGCAAGGTGTAACCAGCATTACATCAGGATTGCGCAGTGGGAGGGTATACAGCGTGGTGTAACACAGCAGTGGGGTTCAGAGTGGTGAGTGCCTCTCAGTGGTGGTTGTATTACCTTCTCGGAGTTGCTTTTGTTATGGTTCCTGATCCCCTTATGTTGACGAGTGACTTAGCTTGGTTTTATTCTCCTGATGGTTTTGCTTTTCCTTTGTGGGGTATTGTGTATTTATCTGCTTCACAGTGGTGAAGGCCTCACTGTGGTTACTGGATGTTGTATTTGTATTGGGTTGACAGCCACAAAAGCCTCCCTGTGGTGGTTGAATACTAGAAGCCGTAAGATGTAACCAGCCTTACAACAGGACTGCACTTTGGGAGGTTGTTCAAGAACTTCCTGGTGGAAGCCCTTTCCAACCTCCACCTTACATGGATAGAACAACCCAAATCGAATTGCGACTCTCTACTGGTAGTACTCGCCACCCGCTCAGCTTCCAATGACCGACAAACACTACGCCTCTCAAACGACACCTTTTTAATGAGAGGTGTAACTCTAGAATATCACAGAAGGTGGATCCCCCTTTCTATTCAGGTTGAAATCCCTCCACATCAACCACTCACACTGTGAGTACCTCACACACCTCTGAGAGTAGGCATCTATAGAAGCACACCTTTTAATTGAGCGGTGTTGCTCCGTAGATGACTACACGCATTGCAGTCCCTTCTTCAACAAACAACTACCTCACACTGTAGTTATAGTCCCTTAACATCCTTCTAATCAAGCACACCTTTTTATAGAGCAATGTTGCTCTGCGGATAATGCACTCCCGCTCTCACTGCAGCTCATCTCTCTTCTGTTGAAACTGTCACCTTTGATGCATATTCCTCTAGCCAGCACAGTCTCTCCTCTGTAGCCCTCTGCAACCGGTAACGCTGCTGATAAACCACAGAGAGGCTTCACTGCACTGACACTCCAGCGGCATCATTAAATTGCTGCCGGATGCCACCACCCCCAGGCTCAGCTCTGTTGCTGCTTATTTCAGTTGTACACTGACCTCACTTGTCAGACCCTCGCAGGGCTAGACGTGAGACGTGAGGCTGTCCTTTTCCCTAGCGCTATGAGAGCGTAATAATTCCAAGGGTCACCAGCGTCCCCATTACTCACTTCAAAGAATGTTGTATATCGTATTCTACATGATCACCAGCACCCGGCTCTTCTACGTGACATCAACAGTACTTCCTCAGCTTGCACGCACTTCAGAGCACCTGCCTCTTACCATCAAAGCAGGGACACGGCCCTCGCTTCCAACGGATGCCACACAGAGGAACATCACTGCTTCCAAGACAAATATTCTACTTTTATGGCATCCACCGCCATCCACGCACTAGGCGTCCATGGGAATTTGGGCACAGTGCTTCATATGCATTCACATTAAACTCATCTTCCGATTTTTCCACAGTTACCATTACTGGTCAGACGCACTTAATCTCATGTGCTCTGCCATTGCCATCCTTAAACAGCACATTGCTTCCTTGGCTCATGTTTCTTCCGTGTGCCCTGGGGCAACACCTCTGCACCCGGGGTCTTCTCCCTTTTTCAAGGGTGAGACTCTTTTTCTCTGTCCAAGATCTTCTCCCTCATCCTAGACCCTCTTTATACACAATCTTCTGTTCTGCTCTGGGCCACCTCTACTTTACCATGGGTCTTCTTACCAGGTGGGTCTCCTATTTTCAGCTGGCACCCCTTTCTCTGGTCACTTTCTTCCCCAAGCTTTGTGAACTGGGTTTTGCCATAACCTCCTTCAATTCTGTGGACCCAATACCTTTTATACAGGCCCAGGATCTTCTACTGGGTGGAACAACACCCCCTCTCTTGCTTCGACCTGGGTGATGGGGCTTACTTCTAAGGAGCAGTGGGTCCTCTCTCTCCTTTTCTGAACCCCCTGCCACAGATTTCTCAGCTTAAACTTCTTTTTGTGCCATGCAGGTCCGTTTCCATGTCCCTCAGAGAGACCCGATCGTCGCCATAGATTTAATGCAGTTCCGCAGGCACTTCAGGTCAGTTACCAGTAAGTTGCTTTATTGTAGTTACATCAAGATACATTAATATGTCTCATTGGAAACCCACTGGCACCCATCACCCAGGCAAGCTCTCCTCAACTGCCTGAGTGTGGAACCTATTCACATAGCATTCTCTCACTCATACCACAACATTCTCTCTTACATCATCAGTCTCATGCATCAATCGAAAGCACTATACAACAGAAACCCACTCTGGATCCCGACAACTTAGGTAACAATCGCCCGATCACCCATGTTCCCTTCCTAGATAAGATCATTGAAAAAGTGGCAGCCGCACAACTGAAGCAACACATCAATATCAACAATCCCCCCCAAACCTACCAATCCGGTGTTTGGATCCAGAAGTAGCATGAAGACTGCAACCATACAGGTGGTCGACGACACCCTCATCATCCTTGACGACGGCCACCCCTGCCTTCTTGTTCTACTCAACCTCTCACAGCTTTCAATACAGTAAACCAACAGGCACTTGCAGACACCCTAAATGTGGGCATGGGGATCAGCAACCTTGTCCTACACTCTTTCAAGTCTTACCTCGCCAACCGCCAGCAGTTTGTTCAGACGGACTCCTCTAGATCGCCAAAGATACCCATCACCTGTGGAGGCTGTGGAGTACCGCAGGGTTCCATCCTCCCCCCATTGGTCTTCAATCTATACACAGAGGTGCTGGCAGCCCACCTAGCCACACACAACATCCACATCCACCAATACACTGACGACACACAGCTATAGCTCAAGATCATCTCCATCAAGGACATCCATAGGCTCCAAACCTGCCTCTTGCTGATCCAGTCTTGGATGTCCAGTGCATATGTGAAGCTCATCCCCTCCAAGACCGAATTCCTACTTCTCACCCACACCACCGAACACCATGACATAAAGACCTGGCTATCAACATTCCACATCGACAAACACCTCTCTTTCAAGGCACACATAGCTGGCACACATAGCTAAGAAAACCCATACAGCTTGGTATGAGCTCTACCTCCTGTGGGAAGTCAAGCCCTTCCTCCCTCCGGACAGCTTTAGATCCACTGTTCAAGCACTGGTCCTATGATGGGGCAATGCATTCCTCAAAGGCCTCATCAAGGGGCTACACAGATACAACCACATCACTCCGGCCCTCATCAACCTTCACTGGCTCCCATTGCATGCACAAATCACCTTCAAGTCTTGCTGCATCCTCTATATGGCAGTCACCCTCAAGTCACCAAGCTACTTAGCTAGGAAACTCAGCATCTCCGGCAGACAGCGCACCACCAGAAGCCAGGACACGTGCATACTTGAAATCCGGGGATGCAAAAAGAAAAGGACCAGGAAACAAGCCTTCTCTGCCTATGCCCCAAGACTATGAAACCTCCTCCCTGTCAGCAAAAGACTAGCCCCAAAGCTCCTACAATTTAGAAAAGAACTAAAGACCCATCACTTCAAAGAGTCTCTCCTCCTCAACATCTAGGCCATCACATCGCCCCACGAGCCACCTTACTCGCTAGACGCCATCTGCCGCTCTGCTCCCCGCCACCCAGTACAGCTGTATCTTTCCTCTGTATCCTACCCCCTGCTGTATAGCTGTTCTGTTGTTACCTATGAAAAAGCACTCCATTATGCATCTGTACTGTTGAATACCTCTGTAAAGTGCTCTGTTGCTTCTCGAAGCTAGGTGCACGCTCAATAAATACCATAATAATAATAATAATACAGTGTGGTGTAACTCAGCCCCACTGAAGTCTAATCAAACATGGCCCGTTTTAGCGGTTTTTGTCAATGAAGAGTGTACTATGGTAAAGAACACAATATTATCTAGAATCAGAAAGTAACTTTACTGCTGTGACTAAGTACCTTAACTGCGTGTTACTGCAGGCAGCCACAGTTATGTTTTGCGGGGATAGGACGCGAGGAAAGCTCCCGGACAGTGGAGAATCCCAGATGGCATCCAGATTCTGCAGAATGTCAAACTTTACAGCGCAACAAGGTTAAAAGCACGTAGCAAAGTGTCTATCTTCAGCAAAATTTAAAGCAATGGTGATCACAGTATCTGACTTCAGAGCGCAGCAAACTTTGAAGCAGTGTCAAAGATTATGGGCACCTGGGTTCCACATAATGGGCCTCATTACAGGTCCGGCGGAAACCCTATTTACTGTGGCTGCTACGCCCGGCAGGGTCAGACTTGTCGGGCACAGCGGCTCAGGCAGGCAGACTTGTAGTTTGCCAGTCCGGAAACAAGGGTGCCGGTAAGTTTACAGGCACCCTTGTTTCCGGACCAGGAACATTGTAATGAAGACCAATGTCTGACTTCGGCTTGCAGTAAGATTTAACGTGGTGGCAATCACAATGTCTGAATTCAGAGCGTATCGAGGTTTAATGCTTTGGCAAACCTACTGTCTAGTTTTAGGGTTCAGTAGGTGGTTTTAGTGACAACTGCAAAGGGCAAAACAGTGAAAGAAAGGATGCAGCGAGGTTTAAAACAGTGGTAATTTAACAAGGGACCTGGATTGACTGAAATGGCTAACTTTGAAGTGGAGCAACGTTTGAGGCAGTGACAAACTCCACAAGGACACAGTGGAAAACTTCAGAGTGCAGCACATTTTAAGCAGTGGCAAACTTCACAAGGAACCTGAATTCAACGAATGGCTAGCTTCTGAGCACAGCAAGAGTAATCACAGTTGCAGATTTTAGAGGGCACGTGGATTTAACCCAATGTCTAACTTCAGAGTGCAGGGTAAAACTAATTCAATGCAGTGGTTATACTCCATATTTAATACAGTGGTTCTACTTTATGTTCACCTAACATCGATGCAGTGGCTATACTCCAAATTCAGCTGCATTCAATACAGAGCGTAGAGGAGCAGGCGAATGCCTCTGCAGGAAGTCCTGCCCCTATTCTGCCTATATGTTGGAAGCTGGAAGTTGCAACATGCGCAACGCCAGTGATGGGGCCTATTCCAAGAAGAGCCTTTGAGACAAGATATCCGCTGAGAAGACCCTATGTGATGTACCCTCACAGAGATGACGATCTCTTGCAGGAGGTCCCCGAAGGAAAATGAAAATGAGAAGAAAAGAGGCTGATTACGTGACAAGAAATTAGCATGACGCACTGAGAAGAATGGTCAAAGAAGAAGACGCATAGACCTTATACATTCTGATGACGAAGTAAGGAATCGAGAAGACTTTCATATGCGGAATGAAGATTGCACGTGCAAAGACCACTGCAGAAAATGCAAGCCATTTTATAACTGTACAGATGCTGTAACGCAAGTAGATTAAGTAATCATAAAGGTTGGCTATACGTAGTGAATAGACTGCAGACGGTGCCTCCATGAAGAAAGAAGGATCAGAGGGCTGTTTCGCAGAAAGAAAACAGCTAAAGACAGAGGAAAGGCCTGCAATAGCTGTCTGGCCTGGTGTCAAAGGATGGAGCAGCCAAGAACTGGTTATCTATCCTTGAAGAACAGTGGACGTGAGAAGCTGAATCAGCCCTTGATAAGGTGCGAGGAGAGAACAACATGAGTGCCAAGTTCATTAATTCAAGACAAATGCTGCAAAATAAGCCAAAATACAGTCTCCTGTCACGTGAGTCGAGGACAAAAATAGGAGTGGATGTGCAGACCTGAACTACGATAAAGAGGTACCCATACTCCCTTTCATTCTCTGGAGCCATGATACATTCCAAGGCCAAGTTCAAAAACAATCTGAATGGCAGAAGGCATGAGCAATGAGAGATTTAGGGCTAATTGGGAGGGGAGACACGGTCAAGTCCACCAACCAGCACCTGGGGTACCAGCTTACGTGCTGCTAGTTAGCCGAATCTTCCAGAAAGGCACGAGCGTGCCAACCAATTTTACAAAGCCATGGGGGTCATTACGAGTTTGGAGGTAGCCATGGCGCTACTAGCGCCTTGGCTGCCTCCAAACCCGGGTTCCGGTCTGACTGAATGGGGACTTACCGGGTCATTCCGACCTTGGAGGACCCGGTAAGTCCCCATTCAGTAAACCATTCTCCATTCCCATTTCAGCCTTTTACTTTAGGTTCAGCTAAATTCAATAGCTAGACTCCAGATTCAGGTAAATTCCATACAGTGACTATACTTTAAGGTTCAACTAAATCTAGTACAGTGGCTATACTTTAATTTCAGCTAGCTTTAATGCAGTGGCTATACTCTAAGGTTCTGCTAACTTCGACACAGAGGCAACACTTCAATATAGCTAACTTCAATGTAGGGCTAGATTCTAGATTCAGCAATATTCAAGCCACTGGCTATATTTTAAGTTCAGCTAGTTCCAATAGAGTAGCTACACTCCAAATTCTGCTAAAATAATTGCAGTGGCTATGCTTTAAGGTTCAGCTAAATTCAATATGGTGGCTATAATCCAAGTTCTGCTGAATTCAATACAGTAGCTATACTCCGGATTAAGCTAAATTCCTTAATGTGGCGATATTTTAAGGTTCAACTAAATTCAATATGGTGGCTATGCTATACATTCAGCTAGCTTCAATACCGTTAATGTTAATGTTAAAGGACATTTGTAACGCGCACTATCACCACCGGAGTGGTCCCCTGGCGCTCTGGCGGCTCTGAAAGATGAGGGGAGGTTGAGTTAGTGGGAGGCAGCAGGAAAAGTGCAAGAGAGCAGTGATGTGCTGTTGGCGGCCTCAGCCCTGTGGGTCCATTGGCTGGGCCTGGGGTGTTTGCGGTCAGTAGTCATCGTGTACTGTTGTGCAAGACTATGGGGGTCATTACGACCCAGGCGGTAATTACGCCAACTTTACCACCATGGTGTAAACTACGTTTACACCATGGTGGATGGCGGATTTACCGCCCCATTCCAAGGTGAGTGGGGCGGTAAATCCCCATTTCCCATTTTCCCTTCCCCATTCCCATTTTTGCCCCATAGGGCATAATGGGAGTGGGGAAGGCGCTAATTACGCCACCGTAAATTACGGTGGCGTAATTAGCATCATGGCGGGTTAGCGCCATGGATTTTAACGGCTGCTAAAAGCAGCCGTTAAAATCGGAATCAGGCGTTAAGGGTTAACGACGGCGTTAAACCTTAACGCCTGAGTTGTAATGAGGCCCTATGTGTGTTATTGTTTTGTTGTTGCGATGTAGTGAAGCTTGTTTTTGTTGTTGTGATGTAGTGAAGTTTGTGCGGTTTGTTGTGCTGTAGGTTTTGGTTGTGTTTGGTTTGGAGTTTGAGAGGTGTATGCAGAAAGGGAAATTGTAAGTAGGGTTGGTTAGTTTGCGTCTCTATCCAGAGTTGAGGCGCTCGGCTTGCGTAGTCTCCCCTGATGCGGCTCCGTCCTGATCTGGGTCCGACTGGCATATAAGGTTCCTTACTCCTCTGGCCCCCACCTCTAACATGCTCTCTCATAACTCCCCTTATCCTCCCTTCATACTCCTCTGGCCAGTGCACCTGCCAATGTTAACCTCTCAGGTAGTGTGGTGATTGCCAATGTCTCGAAAATTCCACATCACTGTGGTGCCTGGCGGTAACTAAGGGGCGGGCGAAAGTGTTGGTGGGATTGTCTGGGGTAGTTGACTCAGTTTCTGTGTATGCCGCCTGTGTTGCAGTCTATCCGGTGTCACCCGTCCAGGTGCCATGGGGTTGCCCTCTTGGGTCGGGGATGTCCGTGTCCTTTCCGGTTTAGTCATCCTTTTCCGGTTTTTGGTTTCTAGATTTAGTCTGTGGTGTTGAAGAGCCAGGTTTTTAGTGATTTCCTGAATTTTAGGTGATGTGTTTCTCATTTCTTTTGGGATGATGTTCCAGGTTTTTGCGGCTAAGTGGTAGAAGGAGGTGCCTCCAAGTTTTTTCTTAAGGTATGGTTTGAGTTCCAAGCGGATTTCGTTGCTTGATCGGAGGGGTCTCGTTGGTTTGTAGACTGTTATTTTCTTTTGTAGGAATTCTGCTCCTTGTCCGCTGATTGCCCTGTGCGTCATGTACATTGTTTTGAAGGTGATGTAGTGTTTTACTGGGAGCCATTGTAGTGTTTTTAGGGCCGGAGTGATGTGGTCTCTTCTGGATAGTTTGAGGAGTAGTCTTGCTGCTGCATTTTGGATCCGTTGCAGTTTCTTCAGGAGGTATTCTGGTATTCCGAGGTAGAGGCTGTTTAAATAATCAATTATTGACATGATTAGGGCGACGATAGTGAGTGTTTTGTGCGTGAAGGAGAGGAAAGGTAGAATTCCTCTTGCTGTGTGGAGGAGGAAAAAGCATTTCTTCACTGTTGCATTTATTTGTGGTTCCAGGGTTAGGGTGTTGTCCATTAGGACTCCCAGATTTTTTACTACCTTCGATGGTGTTGGTGCGTTTCCCATTTCCGTAGGCCATGGGATGGTGGTTTTGTTCCCTTGGTCTTTGGATACGATCATGATTTCTGTCTTTCCTGCGTTGATTTTCAGGTTGTTGGCATCCATCCAGTTGAAGACTTCTTTTAGACAGTCAGTTAGGGTCGAGTGGTCGGCATCGGTGTCTTTGATTTTGTAGATGATCTGAGTGTCATCTGCGTAGTACAGATATACAGTGGCTATAATCCAAATTCAGCTAAATTCAATACAGTGGCTATACTCTAAGATTCTGCTAGCTTCAATAGATTGGCTATCCTTTTAGGGTTCAGCTAAATTCAATGCTTTGGCTATACTCCAAATTCAGTTAAATTCAATGCAGTGGCTATATTCCAAGATCAGCTAGTTTCAATACGGTGGTTATACTTTAAATGTTCAGCTAATTTCAGTCCAGTGGCTATATTGTTATTTTTTTTTCTTTTTTACATTTTTTCAGGGAACACCTGAATTTTATCAAAGTTTCGATTGCCGATTGTGTAGTCCCAATCTCAAATTTCACAATGGTTTTTCCTACAGATCTACCGATACCTCTGAGCTGGTCAAACAGAACCCTGTTTTTGCTCGACATCTCTAAGTAGGCGATGGAATGGAAGATGCCTAGTTGATCTGCCGGAATGCTAGTTTGATTACATTCACCATGGCCACTGTCCATCTGGTAGTTTCTCCAGATATAAGTCTGTTCCATAGGTCGTTTCTTGCCACATCCACGGATTCGAAATCAGAGGTAAGAGGTAAGAGGTAGGTAGATCTGTTTTGTTTGGTGTTGGGGCAGACTATTACTAGGTGTTTTAGGGTTTCCGCCACCGCCGTCTTTTTGCATAGATGGCATCCCTGTTTGCCTGTAGAACCCCGGATGGTTAGAATTTCCAGAGTTAGCAGTAAATTTAATCTTGCTTTCATAAAAAGAATTATTTTCATTTTTTCCGGAAATTTGGCACAGTAATTTAGCAGCTTTTTCAATTTGTTAAACGTCAGGGGAAGATGGATTAAGAGTTTGTTTTCCACTGCTTTCTCAATCGTATGAATCGGGTCCATTTCTTCCATTTTTTGTTTAATTCTGTCTGGATTTTCTTTTAGTTCTAGTTCTGTGCATACTATTTTGGAAAGCTTTTATTTTCTGTTTTTGACCCACTTATTAAGAGCTTTGCATTTACCATTTTCCAGTTCTTCTTTGATGATGTTGTATGCGGGTAGCGAGTCTGCCAGGATTATTTTTCTGTAAAATCTCATGGCGCTTTGGTCAACCATAGATGCGAGAGATACTAGACCCAGTTCTCTTCGAATGGCCGCCATTGATGTTGACTTCGGTACACCGAGGACAGCTTTCCAGACCAGACCCTCCAACTTGTTCAAAATCGTCTGAGGGATAGCCAGTGAGGCTTCCATTCCATACGCCAGCGCTGGTACCACTTTTGTCTTATAGAAGTTGATTGCCGGAATTAATGAAAACTTCCCGAACATCTTGTCTACAGTTCTCATTTGAGATGTTAATCTTTTGGCTTTGTCCTAGAGCATGTCTTGCATTGCCATATCCGTTCGTGTGCCGTCGATTTGGACTCCAAGGTATCTGATATTTTTTACCATTTCAATCTTGATGTTATCGAGGAACCAGGACTGCTGTTTCGATTGATTCTTCGGCAGTTTCTCGATTAACATAACTTTTGTTTTTTTTTTGGTTTATTTCAAGGTGTTTTTCGTCAATGTATCTTGCCAGGTTAGTTAATTTACGCTGCAAACCAATTTTCGACTGATCAATCAGGATCACATCGTCCGCATACAGAAGTCACGGGATGATGGTTTTTACTATTTTTGGTGGAAAGGTCCTGATATTTGCTTCAGAGTGTTGGAAGTCTCCCAAGAACGAAATAAATAGGGCTGGAGCCAGGGGACAACCCTGTTTAACCCCTCTTTTGACCTTGATTTCCTCCGACAATGTTCCTTGTTGGTTTAGCTTAACTCTTATGGTGGTTTTCGAGTGCAGCGCTTTGAGTGGGTCAAGTACCGCTTGGGGGCAGTTCCAGGTTTCAAGTTTCGACTACAACATGTTCCAGTTTATTTTATCGAAAGCTTTCGACAGGTCAACAAAAGCTAAATAGACCTTGTGTGCCCCTTCCTTAACTTTTGCTTTCAGGGTATTGATTATCATGATGTTAATTGATGTTGTGCCGTGTTTTTGAAAACCCGTTTGGAGGTTGTCATTGCAAGGACCAATTTTTTCCCAGGATCTGAAATGGTCCAGCAGGAGTGAAGCAAAAATGTTTCCTATGATATCAAGCAGTGCAATCGGCCTATAGCTTTCAGGGTCTTCCCTGCTGCCCTTCTTATATATCGGGACAATGACGGCTTTCTGCCATGTCTCTGGAATTTGATGTTTTCTTTCACATTCCCCGAAAATCTTGCCGATCACTTCCGACCACTCTTTAGGGAATTGTTTGAGATTAATATTTGTCAGACCATCAGGCCCTGGAGCCCTGGATTTTTTAAGGTTCATGATTTTTGTTTCAATGTCTTTGGGGTTGGACACGTCAACCAGGGTTGGATTAGAATTGCGCTCTGTCACACGAGGAATTTCCTCTGGCTCGTCGAATTCAGTCGTAAAGTACTTTGTCCATTTAGCTTCTGAGACTGCGTTGCGTATTTTTTATCAGCAACCAGAATTCGCTAGATTTGTTTGTTGCCAATCTTTTCATAATTTCTTCCGCGTCCTCTTGATATTGAGCTGCTGTTTGTTGTTTCCGCCAGCCGTCATACCTTTTTCTTTCTAGCTGCCAATTCGCCCAGTCTTCTTTGGCGTTTGTTTTCTTTGCCCTTCTTCTTAATTGTCGCCCCACTTTCCTTTGCTCGACCAAAGCTTTGTTGTAAGCGTGGATGAGGTGGTCACGTCTCATCCATCTTCCCATAACTGGCTTTTGGTACGCCAGTAGTAGCGGAAGATAGTTGGGTCTTTCATCAGCCATGCTTGACCTGTTGTACAGAATTTTCTGGTCCCAGGAGATTTTGATTTTCTGGATGTCCGCTTCTATTAAGCGTAATCGCGTTTGTTGGCAGTTTGTTTGCCAGGTACATGACAGTAGATTGTGGTAGCTGTTAACAGTTCTTAGAACCTTGAAGCTCACGATACTGGATATTAGCCCAGCTGTAATGAATATATAGTCTAATGTCGCTTTAGAGGAAAAGCGTTCCCAGGTAGGAATGTTAATTTGGTTCGGAAAGAGTGAGGCTATGTTATGGATGTTCCTTGATCTGATAACTTCCGTCCATGCTTTCCCACGTTCCATGGTTGCATCTATTGGCTCGTGGGGTTGATTGACGGTTGGATGCCCCTGTTGTTCCTCATTGCAGTTCGTGTTAAAATCTCCGCATATGATGATTTCATTCTCCTCAAACTCTTCATATAGTTGGTCAATAGTTGCTCCCATATTTGAGCAGAATGATTTTGAGGTCATGCGTTGCGGATTCCAGTAGCACTTTATTATTGCTAGGAGATTCAAGCGACCTCCTTGGTTCTTCCAGTTGGATTGAGACCATGTTGTCAGGATCACCAGCATTTCATAGGTTTCTTTCCACTTCCGGGGTTCTGCCAGGCCGAGGTCCATTTGATTGCTGTTAATAGGCCAGACGATGGTCTTCCTAAGAGGCCCTTGACCGCTGGTGAAATTTCTACAGAGAATCCGTCGAGCGAGGGTTTGTCCATCAGCCATGTCTCTTGCAGGCAGAGTATATCATATAGGCCTAAGTTCACGTCTCTCAAAACCGTTAAATGCACATGGCCTCTCGTGTTCCAGGATCCCAGATTGAATTCATCCTTGTCGGACTGCTCCTCTCCGCTTGTTGCGACGGTGAAATTTTTGGGGGCCAGCCCTGGTCGCTGCTATTTGTCACTTTTCTTGATCCAGGTCGATGTAAACCAGTTCCAAGGGCCCTTCGGTTGAGTTGAGTCAAGTGCCTTTGCGTTGGGCTTTGGCTCACAGGCTTTTGAAGGGAAATCACTTCTTGGCCGGGGTTCCTCGTCTTCCTTTCTTCTGGTTCTTATTGCTCGGTTACCCTGATTAGAATAGTTTCTTTCGGAGGCGTGCCTTTGCCTGATATTTTCATCTTCATCTTTCCTGTTCCCATCGTGTTGTCGTTTTCCATTTCTTTGGCCGTAGGGGGTCTTTCCCCATGCAACTTCATCAGCCCTTGGAATTTTCCATCGATTGTGTCGATATAGGTTCTCTGTTTTTGATTGGTAGTGAAGTTCATACTTTCTCGGTCGTTTCTTTTCTGTGTCTCTCTCATTTCTTTCAGGCTTTTTTATTTCCGTCAAGCGGAAGCCCATCTGGTCTATTTCTTTGAATGCCGACTGCTCAATGTGTGTGTTTCCTGCTGTTTTTACATGCAGATATGCTTTGGCTCTTTTATCGCGGTGGTAAGGCTCCACTAACTTGAGATCTTCAGTTCTTATATACCTTAAAGATGTGGCTCTCTTCATTATCTGCAAAACTGTTGGTCGATTTAGTATTAGATATTCTTTTTTGGAATCTAATTGTTCAAGCTTGAATAGGCGGGTCTCTTTGTCTGTTCCTTTTGGATTCCCTTTTCTCCACTTCTCTCGTTGAAATCGGGTGCCCGGGGCTGCCTCTGACTCTTGTCCTTGCGCTTGAAACTGTCTGATGATCCTCTTTCAGATGGCCACGGCTGCTCTGGTGGACATCTCCCTTTTTCGTCACTATCAAGGTGTGATGAGCATTGTCAAGTTGTTCTTTCTCTTTGCTCAGTTTTTTTGCTTCTCCAAAGTCTTTTTTTTGGGTGTTCAGTTCAGTTTTTTTGTGAGTTGTTATGTCAACTACCTTCATTTCTGTGGTTTTTTTTTCCCAGTGTTGTGATAGATTCATTAGGGCAGTGTCAGTCATAAAGTCATCCACTGTTCTTGGTGATCTTCATGTGTGGGAGTCAGCTCGAAGTTCTTCATCAAAGACTTGGATCTCCTCTGCATGAGACCCTGTTTTCTTGAGTTTTAGAACTGGTTGTTCCATTGGCGTCTTGGGTCCATCGGATGACTTCTTGCTTGTGGTAGTTAACATGTCTTTTTTTTGTTTTGAAGTAGATTATCTTGATTTAACTCTGGGGCCATAGCCAGTGTTGTGGTTTCCCTGTTCACCATCTGAGACCGTGCTTCGTGCGGTTTATGTGACAGCGAAGACTGAGGTGTTGTAAGTTTTCTAGTCAATTGCTCCATGCTTTCAATCTTTCTTTCTAGGGATTCAATTTTACTTTCCCAGGTTTTTTGGTGCGTACTTTTCTGATCCTCCACAGCTGTTATGTAGCTTTCTACGTGTGACATTTTTGTTAGGATGTTTGTGAGAATTGCCGTGTTATCTTGAATCTCCTCTTTTATGGCTTTGTATAGTTTGCAAAACGGAGCTAATACAATGGTCATCGCAGACATGATTGCTATCATGTCCGGCTTTTTGTTAGGAGAATCTTTCTGCATAGCTGCAGCTATGTCACTTAAACAGCGATTTTTAGGGGAGGATTGAATTCTCTCGGTTCTCCTTGGAATGGCTGGGATGTCCATTGCAGAACGCTCCATCGGGGAGCTTAGATCCTGGTCTGTCACTGTTCAACCAGCTGAGGATCTTTGGTTCGTTTGAGAGGAGTCTCGCCAACATCCGTCCCCATCCAAGGTCTTTGCAGACAGGTCGCCAAGTGGGGCTTTGTCCATGCGAGCTGATGCTCTTTTTCTCCCACGGCAATGTCCCACCGTTGTGCCTCCTGGAGTGTTTGAATGGAAAGAACCCTCCTTACCTCCACCTCGCTGGCTTTTGTATCGGCTGGGTTTGTCTGCAAGGCCTTTTTAATTATTTTAAGGATGTCATTAGGTGATGTGGTCTCGGGAACAATGTTATTTTCTGTTGGACCAGGAACCAGGGGCCGGTTGCCCTCCCTCCCTTTTGTTTTTTGGGGTTGTGTTTTCTTCCATGCTTTTTTTGTTCAAATTTACTGGCTGTTGGATCTCTTCCTCGGCCGGTTTTGCTGTAGGTGCCCAGATTGCATCCGTTTTCCTCAGTTTTGACCCTGGCAGATTTTCTTGTGCCACTTCAAGCATCTCTGCGTCCGAAACTTCTGTCTCCGCCGTCAACTTTCTTTTGTATTGCTGGGTAGAAAAGGCCTTTAGGGGGCACGAAAGTAGTGGGTTAGGGAGTTTTTTAAGTGTGGTTCCTCTCCTTTTGATCACCTTTACTCCATCGCTGCCTTTATCTTTCAACTCCTTTATCGGCAGTTTATTTGTTGGATTCAGTTTAGGCTTTGGTGGATTCGGCCCCTTTTTTGTTTTGGTTCTTTTTTTTCTTTGTTTATTAGGTGCTAACTTTAGATGATCCCCCTCGGTTTCCTTGTTGGAGTCTTCTGGTTCGCTGGCTGTGTTGCACACTGAAATTTTGTCTCCATCTTCAGACACACCATCATTCTCACTTTCTGCGTTTGATTCGCTTGCAGAGATCTCAATGATCTTTTTGTTGCCCTTATCGGGCTTTCTCTCGCCAGCTGCTGCTTTAACCCCATTGAGTGAGTAGGGGTCTTGGCACTTGTTGGCGGAGTGAATCAGCGCCTTGGTTTTTATAATGTTCTGCACAAAGTCTGTGTTGTTTGTTGAGGCAAGAGGCATTGTTGTAAAATATTTTACGTTGTTTTGGAAATGTGGAATTTCCATGTTTTTCCATTCTTTGCCCCATTTTTTGCCCCTTAGCTGCCCCTCCTCATGCAGACCCAGCAGATGTGGGCTCTCTACTGGGCTCTTTTCTCCATCCACGGTAATCGGTTTGGTGGGGGATGAGGGGGTCCCGTCACTCGGGGCTTCCTTTCCCCTTCCCATGAGCAGGGCCGCAACGGTGGAAGTGCTGTCGCCGTTCCGCACCTCCCAGGGTTCATCTCCTGAGGCCCCACCCCTCAACCCCTCCCCACCGCCGAGGTCCCGCTTGGCTCCTAGCGAGAGCCGTCCTCTGACTGCCTTCGTGCTGGATCCACTTGCCCCGTAGGTGGTTGGCGGGCTACACATGGTAGAGGGGTGGAAGAGGGGCGTGGCCTTCTTTCCTCTGCGGCGCTTTCCTCTGCGGCGCTGCTCTCCTTGAGCTCACGGTCGCCGGCCTCCACGAGTACTCCAGTTCCCGGTTCACGAGGCCCTTCCCCCGGCGACGTTGGAGACATGGGGGAAACCAACCACAGGACTTTCGCCGATGACAACCGTACAGGTAACGGGGCTAGCTCTTGTTTCTTACCCCTGACTCCCTGGAGCACTTCATTTTGTGCGTCCGCTCCTTCCAGGGAACCTTCCGGGTTCGTTACTTCTGTAATTCTTTTACTAGACGGTGGTCTGATGGTCGATCCCACCTCACTCTTCTCATTTCTACCTTGTGTGGTAGACTTTGGGGTAGGCTTTGGCATGGCTTTCCCTTTGGCCACAATTGGCCGCACTTCCGGCTCCATTGAGCTCTTGCTTCGCGTCTGCAGCGGACTGCTGCAGACTGGCTCTCCACTTCGGCTCACCAGCTCCGCTCACAGCTCCGCGGTGTGTTGGGTCAAATATAGGTACTTCCTGCACAATGAAGTGGATAGGCTGCACACTGCTGCAGACTGGCTCTCCACCTCGGCTCACCAGCTCCGCTCACCGCTCCGCAGTGTGTTGGGTCAAATATAGGTACTTCCTGCACAATGAAGTTGATAGGCTGCACACTGCTGCAGACTGGCTCTCCACCTCGGCTCACCAGCTCCGCTTATTTATTTATTTATTTTTACATATGTAAAGCACCTAAACCCAGAGGCACCAGGGCGCTGGTGCGGACCACTTACATGTACAAAAAGTTTCAACAGAGGAGTGACAATATACCCCTGACACACCCAACACAGTAAACCGTACAGATTGGACCGGTAGTCAGTGGTTGTGTTCGAGTGGGAGCACTAGCCAAATTGCTAGGTTTGCGGATAGGCTAGGCACTTGCCATGTCTGAGAAGACTCTCATGGATTTACCCTCTACGAAGGAAGCGATCCACGCCGTGGCCTCGTGGGAAATGTTGGCAGAGATGGTGAGGTGGTGACAAAGGGTATCATGGTCTACCAGGTCGAAGGCGGCCAAGAGATCTAGTAGTAGGAGGATGGCTGGGGTGCCCTCATCTCTGTAGGCATCCAATTGGATTTTTAAATCCAGTAGGGCTGATTCTGTCCTGTGACCTGGTCAGACGCCAGATTGTTGAACCCCTAGGATTTAATTAGCTTCTAGGTAGTGTTGGATCTGAATGTGTGCAGCTCCTATTCAGGATCTTGAGCAGGAAGGGAAAAGTGGTGACTGGGCAGTAGTTGTTATGCCCCTCTGGGTCCAAAGATGTTTTTTTTCAGTAGGGGGAGGACCCAGGACTCTTTAAGGCTTGCCGGGACCAAGTTATCAGAGAATGAGGGGTTGATAAATTTGGTGATGAAAGGGACAAGGGCTTCTGAGCAATCTTTGATAATGGTTGCTGGGCAGATGTCTCCTTTAAAGATGGAGGGTTTGAGGTTTCTGAGGATGTTGGTAGTTTCTGATTCTGAGATGTTTCTGAAGTAGCATTGGGGTTTGGTGTGTGTTTTAGAGATGGGGTGAACTGGACGGGGAGATTAAGGTTAGTTTGTTAGCAATATTTTGTTGTAGCGTGTGTATTTTGGTGCACATGGCCTTCTGGATGTTAGTGCATCAGGTTTCATCTTTATTGAGGCTGGCAGGGACAGGGGATTCTAATTTCCTAAGTATTTTAAATAGTTCTTTAGAGTTGGAACTGGCTTCGGCGATTCTGGAGTTATAAACTTCTGCTTCGGCTGCCGAGATGGCTAGTTTGTATTCAAAGGCAATCTTGTTAAATATAATTTCATGGTGGTTGGATGGGTTTCTCTTACAAATGGCTTCCACTTGTCTCTTCTGTGCGCATAGCACTTGGAGGTCAGCAGTGAACCAAGGGTTGAGGTGGCCCGTTGGTTTGGACTTTCGGGGGAGGAGTGGAGCCACCAGATTTACTGCATTGGTCATGCTACGGGCATAAATGTCAGCTAGACTGTGGGGGTCTGAAACCTTAAGGCGATCCAGTGAAGTGAAGGAGTAATCGATTCTTAAGTGATTTTGCGGGAGCTGCGGGCTAATGTGGGTGGTAGTGTGGGTGGTGAGGGGGGAGTTTTCCGTGCAGGCAGGGAGAAACTCAGTATGTGGTGGTCAGACCATGGTCAGGGGGTGTTGGTGGTTATAACGATCTGGCTGTACAGATCAGCGATCCAGTCCAAGGTTCTGCCTTTCCAATGGGTGGATGAGGCCACACAGTGTTTAAAGCCAAGGTCTGTAAGGGCACTGGCTGTTGTGGAGCCTGCTGAATCTAGGGGATCGTGGATATCTAGGTTGACGTCACCCATGAGGATAACTCTGGATGTGGGCTTGATGTTGTTGCCTAGAGAATGAACAAGGTCTTCCTCGAAGGTGGCTGATAGAGGATATGTATAGTGATAGTGTCTGTGGGGGAAGTGGTGAGTCTAATGGAGAGACCCTCGCAGTGTGCTTCTGTAGAAGTGCTCCAGGGTCTGACTTGGTGGGAGTCTCTGTAGATGCGTGCTACGCCTCTGCCTCGTGTGAGCGGTCTGTCACACCTCAGGATGGAATAATGATCTGGAATGGCTAGAGAGAGTACTGGGCCAGAGGCTTGGTGAAGCTAAGTTTCGCTGAAGGCTAGAAGGTCTAGTTTCTGCAAGGTCATCAGATAATTGATATCCAGCGCATGAGCCGGGAGTGACCTAGCCTTAATGAGGGCTCTGAGTAGATTGAGTCAGCTAAATTCAATACATTGGCTACACTTTAAAGGTGTAGCTAAATTCAATACAGTAGCCATATTCCAAATTCAGCTTACTTCAATGTCTATAGTCTAATGTTCTGATAACTTCCATATAGTGGCTAAACTTCAAATTTAGCTAGTGCACAGCGGAATTAGACAACAGTTTATTTATTTATTAACATTTATAAAGCATGCAGCAGCCCTGAGGCATTGTGGCGCTGTTACAGACAAATTGTTACTGGTTACAGAGAAAACTTAGTTGCATGAAAGTGAGGCATGATATACATACATGGTTAGATGGAAGAAAAGATACATGCAGAGTAATGATAGGCGAGGGGGTGCGGCAGAGTTAGAGATAGAGAGCTAGAGCCAGTGGCGAGCTAGAGAGCGCAGCAGGGTTCAGCACGAAGGTAAAGCCCAGATCGCAACAGGAATCAACGAAATGGTGAGCTAAGGAGCACAGCAACGTTCAACCCAATGGTAAACTAAAGAGCACAACAGGGTTTAACCAATGGCAGGCTAAGGAGCGCAGTAAGGTTCAACAAAATAACGAACTTCAGTGCACAGCACAATTCAGCAGTATTGGCACAGTAAGAAATCAGCAAGGTACAACAAAATGGCAAACTTGGGAGGGCAGCAAAAGTCAACAAATGTGGCAAACTAAGGAGCGCAGAAAGGTTCAACAGAGTGGGAACTAAGGGGTACAGCAGGTTCAACAAAATGACAGGCTTCAGAGCACAGTAGAATTCAAAACAATGCCTAACTAAGGTATGCTACAGGGTTCAACAAAAAGGCACATTTTGGTTCACAGCAGAATTCAACACAATGGCTAAATGAAGGATGCAGCAAGGTTAAACAAAATGGCAGGCTTCAGAGCACAATAGAATTCAGCACAATGGCAAACTAAGGTGTGCAGCAAGGATCAACAAAAAGGCAAACTTCAGAGCACAGTAGGATTCAATACAGTGACTAACTAAAGAGCGCAGCACAGTTCAACGAAATGACAGACTTCAGAGTGCCGTAGAATTCAACACAAAGGCTAACTAAAGAGCGCAACAAGATTATAAAGCAAACACAGAAAGATTATAAAGCAAACACAAGCCTCCTAAGCTTTCAGTGTTCCACACAGCTGCAAATGTCCAAAGGTAATGATAAAGAAGTGGCAGGTTCTCAGGAGTACAATGATGGATGTGCTCTCCCAGTACATATCACCTTACCTGGTTGTTGTAGTAGATAGCAACGTTAGGGTGCCCAGGGCAAATAGGCGCAAACAGGCAATGGGAGGTGACTTAAGAAGGAGCCATTTACCTTTGGCCCTTCGCTGGCTGTCTGGGAAAGGCTGCCCTGCGATGCTCGCAGTTAAGAGGACTGCTTCCTGCTAGAAGCACTAATCAAAGGAGGGGTGGGCGGTTGTGGGGCAGGAATAATGACTTGGGAGGGGATTGGGTAGAGGAGGCATGGGGAGCCTGGGAAGCATAGGGGAAGTGCGGAAAAGCAAAATAAATGGAAAAAATGGCCACACCAGGAGGAAGTGGGTGGCTCCCCAGCTCAATAAGGTCAAGCAGGGGGCTGGAACATTGGACCCGCTTACATGGATCTTCAAGTCACAGAGGGAGCGTTTGTCTTGCAGCACTCAATAGAACTTTTGCTTGCTGAGTGAAGTACCAATTATGGGAGGGGTGGGCGGGAGTGGCGTGGGAATAAGGGCTTGGGAGCGGGCAGGTGTAGAGAAGGCACCGGGAGCATTTGAAAGGCACAGGGAGTGGGGAAAAGCAAAATAAATGAAGAAATGTCTGCACCAGGTGGAAGTGGGCTGCTCACCTTCTGAATAAGCCTAAACCTGGGAGCTGGAAGATTGGACCTGCTCACATGGATCTTCAGGTCTTAGAGGGAGCCAACTGCCATGCAGCGCTTGATAGTCATTTTGCTTCCTGAGCGAAGCACCAATCATTGGAGTGGGGGGCAGAAGTGGGTTGGAAATGAGGACGTGGGAGGAGGCTGGGGCAGAGGAGGAACGGGTGCCTGGGAGGCACAAGGGAGTGGTGGAAAGCAAAATAAAAGAAGAAATGGTTGCACCAGGTGGCAGTGGACCGCCCACCCTCTGAATAACCCCAAACCTGGAAGATGGAACATTGGACCCGCTCACACAGGCCTTCAAGGCAAAGAGGGAGAGTCTGCCATGCAGCTCTGGATAGACCTGAGCTTCCTGAGTGAAGCACCAATCACAGGAAGCGGGAGTGGGCCGGGAATAAGGTCTTGGGAGGGGGCTGGGAAAGAGGAGGCAGCGGAAGACTGGGAAGTACAGGGGAGCGGAGAAAAGTAAAATAAATGAAAAAGTGGCCGCACCAGTTGGAAGTGGGCTGCTCACCCTCTGAATAAATTCAAGCCTGGGAACTGGAATATTGGACCCGCTCACTCAGGTCTTCAGATCGCAGAGGGAGTGTCATGTCTCAACATGACAGTGCTGGCTCTACGCCATGGACTGCTCGTGTACCACGGCGTCAGCATCATGAGCCATTTGCAAATTAGCCATGTCTTCTGCTGCACTCACCTGAGCATTTTGAATGACTCCTCCAACAGACCGCCCCATGACAGTGGCAATGAGAGGCTGCTGACTGCCCACACAAAGTGTACACATTTTGTTACTGAGCTACCAATCTTTACGGCCCTCCATCACAGCCTGTGAGTCTTCCATTGCATCAAGACTGTTGCATTTGCTCCTAAAGCAATAAGGTAAAATCCTATCAGGGCTGTTTTCTCCCTGTGGTAACGGTAGCAGTTCATGATTATAGTTTTGCTGACACCATGCTTGATAGCGCCAAGAAGTCTGAAGAGCGCACATGTTTTCAAGTCGTACAACAGCAGCTGTATATCTGCATTGTGAGACCCCGCCCCTAATGGAGTCCTAACCTTAGAACCACCCATAGACATATGCCTATTTAGCACATAGACCCATTCAAACTGTAAGGGAGCTTTCAAAGGTGTATTTTTACATGAAATTCACTGGAGTTGTCGCTATTGTTTTGCAAATAGATTTCGCACATTCTACAAAATTCACATTGCTAACAGCATCGTTAGCTACACCTGGCCACATTAATTGGTTTCTTGGTTTCACATGGTTGTACCTGTTTTTTAACAAGATCACTTTCCTCGTTTGCATTTTGCTCGTGCAATTTTCCCTGCCGTCGCTTTTTTAAATGGGGTAGTTCCTCATCTAACCCTATAAAAAAAAATCCACAAAAACAACAGTGGGGAAAAATGCACACGCAAAGTGCAAACGAGGAAAGTGACCTCGTTAAAAACACAGCATATGGTTTCACACATGCATGTAACTTACATGCTGGTGCGCATGCCTTGTTTCCTGGTGGATTCTGCCTGCTTCTTTCAGCAATGAGTACATGGTGGATTGTTTGGGACTTCAGAGAAACTGACCCCACCTCTCCTACATTGTGGGATACAATTTCACTGGTTGGCCTTATAGGCTGTACCTAATGCACCCGAAGTAATGCAGGCCTGGATGCCAGGCTTTACATTTGGTATTTGCAATTTGAAATGGTGGCTGCTCAAATAGCACAGAGGGGTATGCCAGGCATGCACTTCACTTAAATGCTTGGCAAACCCCTCTGTACTGTTTTACTCCATGCAACCTGCACGCTGGGTCCAGTGATACCCCGCGGCACTGCTCATCCTCCATGCTCGGGGTGACCATGGCACGACCTTTTGCAGGTGCAGGCATGCACACAATCAATCATCCTCATGAGGTATGGTTAGGTGGTGACTCCATGTCCCAGTGAAGACTGTACAGGGCTGTGACCCCAACCTGACAGGTGCCTGCACATGGCTGACTGATGGAAAGAAGAAAACAACACTTACCTTTGCACTTGCCACCCGTCGGTCGCACTTTTTATTTATTGTTTTATTAATTTAATTTATTTAGCTGTTTATCCTACGTACTGCACTGCCCCTTCCCCACTTCCCCCACACTTTCCCGCTCCCCACTCCCCTGCGCTTGCACGAGGTCAATGTCACCTGACCCAGTAAGATCGTTGTCTCTGTCTTCCCCCCTGTTCCCCCTCACTTGATTCGTCGCGCCTTGAAACACTTGTGTATAGGCGCGTTATAAATGCCATATCATATCATATCACTTGTCAAGATATTATATCATCCACTGCTGAGGCTCTGAGCCTCTGTCTGGATGTTGTTGAGATCTAAGCTCAGATCTGGCTAATTTATCCTGTAGTTAGTTGTTTGCTGTTGCCATCACCACAGCACACATTTTGAAGCGTGTTCACCTTTTTATAGGGTGTAGCCAAACAATTACTATCCGCAGGTGATCGGTGTCTTTAGTCTTTAGATGGCTTTATTTAAATCATTAATAATATAGTAGTGAAATCCAAACATTGCTTGATCAAATCAATTAGGATTGATATTTGAAGCCTTGCGTTTATGATGGAAAAGTACAGTTGCACTCATGCTCGACTTGCATAACATTTTCAAGTTTTCCTAATGTCCTTATGTTGAATTATGTGATTTAGCTTTGTTCTTTTTTTTTAAAATATTTTATTTATAACATTTATACAAAGATACACAAGCAAATTAACTAATACAATTAAAACAAAGCAGATAAATGCATACAGAATATAAATTACAAATAACCATCAAAGAACTAGTACAAACTCAGAAAATCATCCCAAATCTTTGCATGTAATCTCAACTTCCCTTGTCGCTTATAAATCACCCTCTCCATGGTTGCAAGCCCCGACATCCCCTCAATCCAGTGCTCCACAACAGGTGCAATCCGTGTTTTCCAACCCCTCAGAACCAGTTTCTTGCCCAAACTGGCACCGCGAAGTAAAACATTTTTCCGTGAAACAGAGAGGTCCTCTAGCAACTCACCTCCCCCCAAAATCATTGTCATGAAATCCAACTCTACATCCAAATTCAAAACACGCAAACAGATACCACAAACATCATGCCAAAATCCCCACACACGCACACATTCCCAAAGCAAATGCTCCAGACTTCCCAATCCATTACCACAACACCAGCAATCCTCCGAATCAATCATCCCTCTCTTGAACATTCGTTCAGGACACCAAAACACTCTATTGAGTATCTTTACTTGTCTCGACCGTTCCTCCAAATTAATAGCACAAAGCTTAACATTCGCACACATTTCAGACCACATCTCAGGCGAGTTAGCTTCGTTCTAAGTCAGGTTTACAAAACATTCTCAAATAATTACACTTACCTGTATGACAAGAACTGAGAAGCTATGTTGTCAAGTGCTGACACTGCAGACTTTGATATAATCCCATCTTTTCCACTTAATCAATCACATGATGCCTAATGTCTCCAAAAATTGCTAGTCCATGGTTCACTGCTGAACAGCCAAGCAAGATGGCTGCTGATCCGAAATCTTCATTTGTTGCCAGGAAATCCTGGTGTTTGCATTAGGGATGGGCAAGCTTTTAAGTGCTCAACTCATAGATGCACTCCATAGTGCATCTGAAAGGGGAATACATTGCATTTCAGCTCCTAGCATGGTTAACTATTAGGGCGAGGCATATAGATCCGGGTGACCATTGGCACGCCTTAAGTGTCAAGAGAAGGGCAGAGGTGGTATATCCTCTATTCCCCTTAAGAAAGGCATCACCTGTACCAGATGCCCCTCTATAAACACTTTTTTGCGTTGTAGTCATCCCCACACAAAAGTAACGCGCTACAACTAATTGCAGCATTTTATCCTTTGTTCCTACTCTCTGGATCTCCATATTGGCTCCGGAGACTGCCTCTCAACCAGCCTTACCACTTCTATGTACTCTAGACGATAACCCTAATGGAAAGGCCCCTGGGTCTGATGGCCTGATCCTTGAGTTCGGTAAAGAGTGCCATGATATGCTGGCCCCTTACTTTTTGAAACGAAGGGCAGGGGCAATCAATAGGGTCACTACCATCTTCCCTTAGGGAAGCAGATATCACTCTGCTACTAAGCGTGGCATATAGCAGGCCTTTTCTTGTTAAGGTTGATGTAAAATTCTTTGTCAGAGCTCTGGGTTCCCATTTCTTGACATATATGCCCCATTTGGTCCATCCACACAAGACTGGATTTATACCTGCTCGCTTCCACGTCACTCAATTTGCAATAATTCTTTTCCATCCTATCTCAGGCTGACTCGGGTATCGATGCCAGTGTTGCCACTCTGGGTACCAAAAAGGCATTTGACTCCAGGACTCTGGAGTTTTTTGCTCTGTGGGATGATGCAATGTCGTTTTGGCCCCTATTATATATCCTCTATCAGGCTGCTAGAGGGTAAGCCCACTGACAGGTTCCCTGACTGCATCCATGGAGCACCAGACACGGCTGCTCCCTGTCACCCGCCTGCTCACGCTCGTGACTGAGCCACAGGCGGATTTGATTTGACACAAACATTCCATAGGGTGCTCTGTTTTGGGAGTTCCCCTGAAATCATTTTAGTAATTGTTGATTATATTCTCATAAATCTAAGGGGTCCCACCAATAATTTAGGGCCTGTTATGCAGGATAGTCCACTTTTGGGTCTTCGCCCTGGTCTTTTCATTAATTGGACTAAGATCTCCGCCCTGGTCTTTTTCATTAATTGGACTAAGATCGAGTTATTGCCTCTCACTAAGTTCAAGTTCAATTCATGTATTTGTTATCAGGTTAAAACCTATGACAAATCCTGCAAAATGTAAATCATAAGAGACACCATTGCCAACTAATAGATTATCCAACCATACAAATAACTCAACTCATAGAACAAATTACAAAATAAAACATAAAAAGGGACCATTCCCTATACAGTCTCATCTTAGATTTATAAGATTTAAAATGTTTATGAATAACACATTGGAGGGATCCAAACCAGAAGCCAACCTGCTCTCATGGTCTGTATTTGAAATGTTAAAACCAGAGGATATAACTATAATTGCTCTTCAACAGCTAACACATGACAAGTTCAAGAAATCAGGTTTAAGGTCCTCTCTGCCCCCTCTAAAGAAGAACATACTCTATGCTCTTCATCTATACATATCCATGCCCCCGTAACCGTATCTGTTTGTAGAGTGCCCAGTTTAAGATTCAAAGAAAACCGTCGACATCTGGGTCTAACAATTACCTTTGTGGGGTGCCCGGATTAGCCATAATTACTAAAGGGTCACACTTTGAGAATCTTTGACAAAGCTCTATGTCTTTTCTAAATCAAAAAAAAAATACCCTTTCCTGTGCAAAATGTTACTGTTGGAAAGGGGTATAAGCAGAAGAAAATGAATTTGTATGAGGGTATCAGGGGGAGGTTTTTGGAATTGGCGTGATTTCATTTGAACAGTGCTCTGTTGTCCTGGCTAGTTTGTCTGTATTGTTTTATTGTAAATATATTAATAAATATGTCAATACAAAAACAAACTACCCTCTCCTTAAAAGTCCTCTTCAACATCGAGTTTGAGTGATTTTCAGCTACCATTTCTTTATCTAAGCCTAACATTTCAGTGGTGGTATTCAGAGGCGACCAACGTTCCACGAGGATATCCTCTGCCCTCAGGTTCCTTTAACTCTACAAGGGTTTTGTTGGGCGCCTGGTTCCATCACATGTCTGCGAGTTACTGTGTCTAGGTCACCAGGGTCTCTGCTTGCTGATCATCGGAGATGGGTAAGGATCCCAAAGCATTTGATGGGAAGGAATGCCATGCCCTCTTGAATTTGATTTTTTTTTCCCAACCTCCTCAATTATTTTCAGAATATTTAAATTTGGCAGGGCCTATGTTTTTCACTGAACTCCTCAGAGTGGTTTCAGAGATCGTTTGGAATCCGGAAACTGTTTTGATGAAACGGCTTAACATGGCCAGGCCTGATGCCCAGGGTGGCCTTCATGTGCCAGATTTTGAACTATATTCTTTGGTTTCATAGCCTGCGTTTGTCATCTTTGGTACAGCACACATGGACCATTGCCCCATGTGAGAATTCATAGACTTGCAAAAGAAACAAGTGGGCAGGATTGATTTGTGTCCAGTATCTTTGTCTACTTGACCACATTAGAGTGACAATGGATGCATGGCATAAGATATTTCACAGGTTAGAAATATCTACACCTTACATTAAAGACATCCCGCTTTGGGGCCTCCCTGACATTGCCTCCACTTTGGATTAAGTGCCCTGAACATCCCGGGAACAGCAGCGCTTCATTTGTGGGGGTGTTTGCCAGGGCTGAGCCCTGGCACTTATTGCCTCAGACTCATATTGATTATGAAGTGATTATAGTCAGAGCACCCATCAAGCCCAATAAGAAGGTGCAAGCTGTAGTTTAACCCCAAATGTGTCCACACTGGGGAGCAGCGGTGGGTAGTGGCAGCAATGGTGGGGGCCTGCCTGCTGTGTAACAAGCGTGCTAGATAACATTTGGACCCGGGCACTCATTTTCTTACAAATTAAGCACTGTATGCAAACTTGTCAAATGTTTGTTGAGGCCTTGTTTATTCCACTGAAGCTGGTGCAGGTTAGTGCGGGGGGAGGCATAGTATAGAATCCACCCCGCTGTGTGCAGGTACTCATTTCCACTTTACATAATTTGGTTCAACATCACATCCCATCAGGCTCCATGGTGTCACGTGATGGATGGAATCAGCATCTGGGATCAGGGTTTACAGATGAACGATCCCATACATGCTTACACTTACTAAGGACATTCTCCTAAACGCCAGATGTCGATTAAAACAATTTAAAGAATTACATAGACTCCATTACACCCCCAACTAACTACTTAGATCATGGGAGCTGCTGCCCCAGATATAAATATGGGGAGAGCTTGACAGGATGAAAAATTATGGTCTGGAATAATACCTGTGCTTATGATTAATTCATAACTTTCCAGCCAACACCCTTCAGTTTTGCTTTAGTAAGATGAAAGGACATGCCCAGATGTGGGTCCAAAGCCTTCTGGGCCTTCAGACCCAAGCTACACCTCCCTGATGGTGCCTAATGAGGCAACACATGTCTGGGGTTGCTTGTGCAGAAGGAATGTGACTTAGCAGTTCCTGCTGGATGGTTCCTTTTGGGGGTGAGACCAAGCCTGATTTTGATATGGTCTTTCCTCTTCTGTAATGGGCTGACAGGCTGAGAAATGATGGTCTGGAGGGTTGCCCAGGCCAATGCTTGTGGTTATGACTACTTCAAAACCTTCCAGCCATCACCTTATAGTTTTGCATAAATAAGATGAGGCAGGATGCATGAACACTTTATGGTGCAGTCCATCTTTGAGCGTATTCTGATAGGCAATGTCTGACTGATTGGCTGACACCCAAGGCATGCCCTTGCTGGAAGAACCTACACATGTTCTCCTTGATGACATTGCTACACTCCTTGTTGATAAAGAGAGATGTGTAAATCTTGCATTTTTGTTGGCGAAAGTCTGCCTTCACAATAAATAAATGCAGTGATCGACACCTGCAATTGGTATATAGCCTGGCATCTGATCTGGGCTAATAATAATGAAGAGGCATATGCCTCCTTGGCATCCCCTTAATGTTGTCCCAAAGACTTCTACATGGGTCCTTTTCTATAATTCTAATCATAGAGAAGCTTGAGTAATAGTAAGATCACATTAGTTTACCAATCACCCCGAATTCTTCAAACAATCTAATTTCTTATGGTTTATCTTCTGTAACAAAAACTCCCCAGGTCTATAGTTCTTATTTCATTTATCCAGATTGTGAGCTCTTGTTAAGACAGCCCTATTGTAATTGATGGTTTTTTTCATCATATTTTTCAGATGGTGATTTTCAGACATTGACTCCACACATTGTGACTGCTTTTACCATTTCTACAGTGTTCACTACTTTCTTACAATTCTTTATTTATTATCTATTCTGATTATTATCTATTTTAATTATCCCCACATTTTATGATCTATCTTCGTTTTTACTCAGTTTTACTCACTTTTATGAACAGCATTCTACTGGTGTATCGCCCCACCAGTGTTCTATTTGCATCCTATATTCTAGTCAGATTCATTTTTTCTCCGTGTCACTTTGACCCGATACACATACATATTTTTAATGCGCATGCGTGCATCGACATCACAGTGTTTACACAGTGACGTCATGTGCTACCGACGCACAATGCCACACAAGACCATTTTTCCACAGGCATTCAGGATCTGCTTTGTTACCTTGTACAAAGCGGATCCTGTTTGGTGACAGTATCCTTAAACCCTTAATCGTACTTTCCGTCTTTACTTTAGCCCTTTTTGGGCCCACGTCATTCATGCACTTCAACATTTTTTTCAAATTGCGCATGCGCGTGATGATGTCACAGTGTTTACACCGTGACGTCACACGTTTTCTGACGCACTACGCCGATTTAGACCGCCATTTTTCAAGTATTTAAGGACCGCTTTTGTTACTTTGTGCATAGCGGATCCTGCTATGAGACAGCTTCTTCCAGAAGACAGTGGGCCTCATTACACGGACGGCGGTAAGGGTTAACGGTCACCGTTAATGGCAACGGTGACCGTTAACCCTTACCGCCGTACTACGAGGTCCCTTTGCGGGTTGGAGGATTTAACGCCTGCTTCTTGCAGGCGTTAAAATCCAACCCGCTAAGGGACCTCGGAGCTAATTACGGCACCGCAAAATTGCGGTGCCGTAATTAGCGCCTTCCCCAGTCCCATAGAGCCCTATGGGGCAGAAATGGGAATGGGGAAGGGCAATGGCGGAAAGGGGATTTACCGCCCCTCCAACCTTGGAATGGGGCGGTAAATCCCCTTTCCGCCAAGGCAGTGCCGGTATTTTACCGGCATGAGCCATGGCGCTAATAGCGCCATGGCTCACCGCCTACCGTGTAATGAGGCCCAGTGTCTTTTTTCAAGCACCATTTCGATTGAAGTAAGTAGATCAAGATTCTTTGGCCCTTTTTCCTTTCTTTGTTTACTTGTGCTACAAAATCTATCCTATTTGGATTTTTTCCAGATTTTCTTTCAGACTTCTATGGGGATTTCGTTAAGAGTTACCCTGACACATTCCTTACTGGTCAGAATGGCTTTCTATACCATAGGATAGGATCCTTCTACATTTGACCTCTGTTACCTGGTTCATACTTATTGGTAAGATACAGCCGCTCCATAGCTTCTTCTACCACTTTTTTACCTTATGTGTCAGTTTGTTAAATTGGTTTTCCCCTGTTTATTCCATGATTAGGACCTCATTCAAATTTGACTCGTGTACATAGGAGATCAGCCGCCCTCCATCTTTATGATGCACAACTAACTACTGATGACTGACGGAAATAAAGTCATAGGTAATTGTTTTTTGAATACAGATATGCCCTCATCTTGACAATATCAACTAAATTGATAATATGGGTCAATATAGAATACAAGATTGATATATTCTATGTGATTCAGCTTTATATTGATGGACTTTTCGTTCACATATGAGACAGTTGGTCTATGACAACTAGCAAGGAATGCATTCTGATGTCAACATGTACAGTATCAGATAATCTATTTGACCTTTGTCCACAAATTAGGTTTCAGGATAAGACTAAATTGATTACCTTGAAGATGGTATATACTATACTCTGTATTGAGACGATTGGTTCTAATATGTATTTATTTGAATGTTATGTTTTTCAGATATTCTTGAAACAATTATGAAAATTGCCCCTGAAGAAGTGAATTATTTCACGAAACGGGTTGGGCTTCTAAATAAATGATTGGATTTAAACTAATGTATATTTTGTCATTGTGTATTGATATACATATGCAATTTAACAATTATTTATGATTATGTTCTTGTAAATCTCATTTGAACACACTACCAAATCATCTATTTAATAGAAAATTAATAATAGGACTCAATATTGAGCCACCCATAGAGTGCAGAGGACGGGAGTTCCCACATTTGGGAACTTGATTTATGTCAGATGTCAGATCTTCTAAGAGCACACACAAAGGGGTAAAATACACTTGGGGAAATTTTGGTCGATATCAGTAGTCTGCAACCTGCAGCTCCCGACATGTTTTGGGCTTCAACGCCAATGATCCTTCACTAATTGCTATGATGACTAGAGCTGATGGGGGTTGTAGTACTAAACGTCTGAAGAGCCAAAGGTTGCAGATTCCTGGTATATATATTTGATTCTAGTGAATATTTCTAGTGCTCCTTCATGAACTGATAACAGACATAATACATGTCGTGCCATCTTGAGCAAACTATCTGCACTTTTGATAGCTCTATGTTTTATATTGCCAGGTACCTAAATAAAGTTGTGCAAAAAAATTGCAATCCCTAAATATGTTAAATTTGTCAGTCTCTAAGAATGATTTAGTTCTTATGGTATGCTTTTTTAAAAATGCTTCACCAAATTCTTACCAGGCTATAATGTTGTTTAATAGATGATAATAGCGACCATTCCTATATTGACACCACAAAATTATTTGATTCTTTGTTCACTCATGGCAACATCACTGAAAAACCTGCCCTCTTCCAAACTCAGTCTCTGGTCAGATATGTGCACCTTATCCAATCCCTATGCTCTATCTTTACTGCAGTGTGTGTAACTTCCCTTGTTGCTTCCCCACTGTCTCATTTTCCACGCTTTAGCATGTGTACATTTTCTGAGCAGGGACGTCATATGGGGGATGTCAGGGGTACCAGTTGCTACCCCTGGTTCCCCCTCTGCTACTCCTAGACCTGTCCTTGTAACCCCTGGGCCACTGGACAAAGAAGCAGTGTCAAGAGCAGATATCTGTGCTCCGCCTGAAAAAGACAGTTGTAAGTGCAGCTAATTGTGCCACTGCTTTTTTTTAGGTTTATCTAGCTAGGAATGGGTGAGAGCAACATGCAGTACTCAGTGACAGCACAGCATGAATGCAAATCTCATCAATGTTTCCCGCTGTCCACTTTGTACATCCAGTGAACCACGGGGTCTGTGATGAGAGGGGTGTGCCCCACTAGCTTCTGCCACCAATCCTGCCTGGGCACTGTGTGACCCGACCCTGATCTGCCAGACCTGCATCACAGGCACACTGTAGATAGAAGCAAGGTGAGATATTTAATTGGCATGAAGTTGCCCTCCGCCATTGCAGTAAACCAACTCTTATGTCCTCAAGCAAAAAAAATATATATTTTTGGAAGAATATCTCAGGGGCAACACACTTGCTTTTAGAACAAGAGGATGCAGAGCAACATGGGTTCTGTTCCTGGCATTAAGCAACATATAAAGGACCAACAAAAATAACAAAATGGGCCTTTTCTAGGGGTGATATCATAGAGCTACTGCTGTTTACATTTTAAAATAAAAAAATACAATTACTGTGATCTGCTCCTCAACAAATGAGACATTATTTGAACATAGTAGAACGGGGGAGTCCTCAAAACTCTGTCAGAAAACAAATTCCTGGTAATAAAAGCAGCAGACAAGGGAGGGGGCATTGTTGTCCAGAATACCAACCAATATAAAGAAATAGCCATGGCCATTCTTAATGAAGAAGGCAACTATAAAAAACTGAAAAAAGATCCTTCAGCTGGTATAAAATTCAAAATACTTGAAATTAGCAGGTTCCCTCTGGGGCATAATTGGATTTCTGAGAACAAAGAGACCTTTTTGAACACCTCAAAGGGCAGGATTCCTGCCTTTTATGCCCTCTCCAAACAGCATAAAAACATCACCCCCTGGGTAGACCCATTGTTTTGGGGTGTGGCTCCATCTTGGAACCTATTGGGAAGTTCATTGATCATTTCCTCAAGCCACTTAGCCAGCAAACTCCTACTTACTGTCAAATTTGAACATCAG
Organism: Ambystoma mexicanum; assembly: GCF_040938575.1. Lineage (NCBI taxonomy): Eukaryota > Metazoa > Chordata > Amphibia > Caudata > Ambystomatidae > Ambystoma > Ambystoma mexicanum. Next base: position 102,153,693 of record NC_090924.1, read on the forward strand.
CCTTTTAACCAAGAAGAAGACCAACTGGTCACAATGGACATTAAAAGTCTGTATACGAGTATCCCTCAAGACACTGCAGTTGAATGCATTAGACACCATGTGACGCACCACATGACTCAGAAGAGGGTCCCTATTAATTTCATTGTTAAACTTTTGGACCTAGACCTTACCAACAACTTGTTCTCGTTTGACAAGTCTTCTACCTCCAAGCATGTGGCACGGTAATGGGGGCAGCCTTTGCCCTCAGTATGGCTATCATTTTTATGGCAGAATACGAACACAGCCATGTCCTTAACACCTCCAACCCATTCCTCGATAACATCCTGTTATGGCATCGGTACATAGATGACAACATTTTCATCTGGAATGGGCGAAGTGACACCGTGGAGAACTTCTTCAATTGGATTAACTTACAAACCCAGGAGATCAAGTTCACCATGAATATCAGCAACCAGAGCATACATTTTCTGGATCTCACTATTAACCCTAGGAACAACTTGCTTGAATGCACTATATTCAAGAAAGACACAGACAGGAACACCGTCCTACACACAGAAGCTACCACCCCAAAGATCTTCCTTATGGGCAATTCTTAAGGATACGTAGAAATTGCATAGAGATGGAACTATTTAAGACACAGGCTATGACTTTGCAGAACAAACTTGCACCAAGAAACCACTCAAAAACACGAAAAAGAGTGCACGCTTCACACCTAGAGAATCATTACTCTCACCTAAACCTCGCAATACCACCAATGAAGACACTATGACATGTGTTTCGACATTCGGACCCACTACTACCAAACTCAAGGGACTAATCAAAAAGTTCTGGGCCTTGGTACAACAGAGCCTGCCAGGAGAACCCACACGAGAATGGCATTAAAGCGGTCAAAGAACCACAAAGATATGTGAACCAATGCCAGAACTGGGAAGAAAACCACAAGATCATCTATGTGTAACATGAGAAAAATGTGAGGCCACCAATCCTGTGGTACCTACACCGTCTGCAGACAGACCAAAAAAATTAACTCCTTCCTTATAGATGACAAAGAATGGCAGCTGAGACACTTCTCCAATTTCAAATCATCAAATGTCATTTATGTGATCAAATGTCCTTGTGGCCTTCGCTACGTGGGCCAAACGTCCAGACCCATTAACAAGAGAATTGGAGAACACAGCTCTAGAGTCCGCTGTAGAACAAATACAGCACCCTTAGAACCTCATTTCCTTGAATTCCAGCATGGCCCGGAGGACTTCATGTGGTGGGTAGTAGACAAAGGGCTGGACATGACCAACGCCACCAGTGCTCTGACTTTTAAAGAATCTTGGTGGATTTTTAAGTTAAAGTCTACTACCAAAGGGCTGAATCAGGCCCAAACTACTGGTCCATACACATGATCCGGTAGGTTCCCCTCATTCCATGCCCTCCTTTGATTCCCTCCTCCGCCCACACCCTATTTCCTTGCCTGACCCTATTCTTCACATCAAGGCACCCCTCCCTCATTACCCCACTCCTGTCCCATTACATTACTTTCATGATGCAGTATTTTTGGGCACCCACCCCTCACTCCCGCTGAGGCTTCAGCCAGCTCCAAACCATTTCAATCTTTCCCGCCCAGGCTACTACTGGATTACAGTTCCTTCCCACATTGGGGCCTTTGTGGTCGCTTTTTCAGCGTTTGTTCATTCATAACATGAGGATTCCATGCATATAACACGCTAGCCTGCCCAGTTTCCAAGGCTAGGAAATGCGGATGGCAGTGCGCATGCTCGCCTCTGACGGACACTGCTCTCCCGCACATGCGCACTAGTGTGAGTCACATAGCTCCACTTGCCTACGTGCATTCCTCTACAATGGCCGCATTTGCTTGCGGCAGACTGAGACCCACAAACCCTTCTTGTTACGCTATCCAAGGTAAGAGCCCCATAGAACCTTGTCAAGGGGTGAAAGGTTGTGTGCCATCACTGCCTGTGATGTCACATGGGGTGAGGGGGTGGTCAAATGACATCACTTCCTGTGATGTCATCAGAGGTCAAGAGTCATTTGATGTCACTTCCACTACCCCTGGCATTTTGGTGAAATGACGTCCCTGTCTGTGAGGCTGCTAATCTGAGTTCTGTGTCTATGCTCGGGTATACATAACATACGGTTACTGACCTATGTCCTGAATTATAGTACAGTCTGTATACCTTCCTCGCGGATCCTACTGTTAAAATATGTGTTATGCCTATGATAGAACACAGGAAAGCTCACTATGGATTGCTAATGTTGCCCTGGAAATGGAACTAGTTTATTATTATTATTATTATTTAATTTTTGTAGCGCGCCACATGCCCACGGGCCTCAGAGCGCATAACAAACATAAAAAGACAAACACAAAAAAACAGGGTTCAAAACCGGGAAGGGGGAATACTATTATTATTATTTCAGAATGCATAAAGGGGGTATGAGACTGTCAGGGCACTCCATGCTCATTCTTATCACTGGCAGGGCAGCATATCAAACTTGGGGCTATGGCTGGGACAGGAGGAGTGGAGATGTCCAGAGATTCTTGGATCCCTTCCATTCTTTGGCTTGGGGGAGACCAAATATGTCTGTGCCTCAGCCCGAAGAACCCTTGTCCTTTGACACGTCAGAAGGGCTTGGTGTGGAGGGTATTGAGTGCCTGTTTGGTTAATTCCTATGGAGCAATCCTGTTTGGCCCCAGAAACCAGTTCTCCTGTTCCAGAGTATTCCACCTCTCCAAAGGTCATTGAGGATTTGCGTAGTTCCCAATCAACTCCTGTGGGCTTGTTTTGGTGTTTTATATAGTGCTGACATGCCACCCTAAGTCCACCGCTGAGTCATGTGACACACTTCAGCAGGCCTCAAAGCCAAACAGCTCAGACATCTCCATCCAGCAGAAGTTCATCCGTGTTTACAGGGTAGTGTATAGAGCTATGCAAAAGGGACGGGGTGCGTGAGGGGTCAGGGTGGGCGCCAGGGACCTCTCAGGTGACCCCCTTGAGTGCGAGGAGGTGCATTTTCGGGATCATTTCTGGCAGCAGCTGTGGCTCAAAAGTTGGTAGGAAATATGCAGAACGGATGACCCAGAAGATGCGATTGGCAGTCGAATTCTCCTATCCATTCCTACTGCTTTACCCTGGAGGACCCATTGGAGCAAAGATCCATGACTACCTGCACAGCCCCGTCATTCGTCGGCACATACATCACTTTACAATGAACGGCATGAGTGCATGGCATGCCACACACCTGCTAAATCTACAGCACTGGCACACGGAGAGGGTCCCACAAGAAATGAATGCCGGTGGTCAAGCCATGACAAATACTGGCTTTTCCTGTGCCACACCAGTGGAGCAAAGACTGGTCCCCCGTGCCCGACCATGGAACGGCGCACTCACGAGGGAAAAGAAACGGATCCTGCCATCTGTGGAGCTGGCGCACCTCTCTGGCCACACCTGAGTTTATAGAAAGCACCAGCTCGGTGCCAACCCACACACACATCAGAACCGCTGGAGGTGTTGTGCCAGGCAGCGTGCCATAATTCAGCGGCCGAGGTCAGGAGTGGAGGGGCTGCCAGCCGATGGCTCTAGGCTTTCGCTCATAGCAGGCACATGTTGAAGTCGTTTGCTGATAACTTCCCACTTTTTGGCGTGGGCAAGGAGGGAGGGAGCAATGCCATGGCAGGCACACGGCTTGCTAAGGTCACTGGAGGACCGGAGCCTGTGGGGATGTTGTGTTCTGTTAAAGATGATTAAGTAAGCCCTTCTCTGCCTTTTAAATTAACCATGTGAGGGCGACGACTGTTGTAAGTAATCGCTGATTGGCTGCCATGTGGAAGGGTTCAACCTGAAGGCCCATTGAAGTGTGTCAACATGGTAGGCGATTTGGAAAACATATGGGTCAACCCCAACACCTACGAACAGGTCGATTGTGGAACAGATCGGTGAGAGTACGCAAATTGGGTAGTTCCCGCGGACGGTGGGAGTGGGTACATTTGAGCCCCTCCATCTTCTACCTGAGAGTTTATTGGGGGAGGGGGGGAGCATCTCTGAGATTCCTAACGGCTGCTGTAAGGGGGAGACTGCCAATGTGTTGGCCTTGGAATGCATGTCAAGGCCTAAGATTGTGGTGTCGATCAGATGTGTAGTTAGTCGTGGCAGCACATTGAGTGCATCGTCTTTCCCCACATGCCTGTCTGCCTGCAGTGTTTTGAGGTGATTTATGAGAGTGTCATTTCTGATCTTTGATCTATAGCTGCTGAACCATAGGCCGCGGGAAGGGTTGGCAGGGCCTAAGCATGAGTGGCAGGTGAACTGGGGCATCATGTCATGAGGTGAAGAGTACCTGTTGGTCCACCGCACGCACATCCATGGTTAGTTGATTTAGTGTATGAGTGTTTTCAGATTTCGAAACTGTGCTTGCAGGCACTTTCCTGCGATGGGCCTGACGTGGTCTAAGTCTCCAGTGTTGGGAGTCCTGTTCTTGCACGGGGTTGGCGGGACTCAGGCCTTCCCCATGCACATTGCTTTCAGTTTTTGTGTGCATGGACTGATGTGTGAGCCTTGGTGGGTGAGCGAGCATTGGTGGCGTCTGGCTTGGATGCTCTTACAACATTGGGAGATGAACATTCCTAGGTATGGGTGCGATTCAAAGTCCTAATCAGTGACTCCGGCATGAAGGCCTGGTCTTTTTCATTGTCCCTGCCTTGTTTACAGCCTCACTTTTCTAGATGATTCCTCATACAAGGCCTCCCCTAGACACAAATCCCAAATGGGCCCCTAAAAGGCCTTAAGACTCTCAGATTTAAGGTGTTCAAAAAGTACCCTTTTCACTATGGGAGTCACTGTTGGTGGTATGCTCTACACTGGTTGGTGTGTGTGTGTGTGTGTGCGTGAACAATGCCTTATGGTAGAGACCTGTTTGTCAACTGTGTCTGCCTTCAGCCATAACACCAAACATGGAGAGAAAGCCTGGTAAAATGGCAGTGAAAGTTAAAAGTGGCAGTCCCTCCAGTGACTGGACGGCCGCCAAACGTTTGAATGGATGAAACCCTGTGATTGGGAGATGAAAGACCCTCTAAGCCGCACATTCCTACTGAATCTCGAGGTACTGGCCTTCACAAACCTGCAGATGGGTCCCAAACAATCTAAACTGGCGCAAACCCAAAGAGGAAGTGCGAGGAAGCTTTTCCTGACCGCCCATCCTACTAAGACCCCATCCGATGGGGATGCGTTACCAGTCACTGAAGACACAGGACTTCTTCGAGAGAACAAGGGGAACCGATGAACCATCAATGCCTTCCATGTTCCTGGATAGATTGTGGACCCGCCACAAGGAGGCGCACGCTGCGTCCTAGGAACCAGGGGTCCTGCATGGGCACATCCCGCTGCTCAGACTACCTTGCTGTTGTTGACAACTTAGCTCCAATTTGATGAATTACTCTTGTAAAGTGCTTCATGTTCACTATCATATATACAGTTTGCGTGTTCACTGTAGCACAACCCAGTGTTATCACCTTTCTTTGGGATTATACTGATCAAGTGGAGTATTTGAAGCTGTACTACATACTGACAAGTTAGAGTGCCACAATGGTTAAGATGTATGAAGCACTTGAAGCAGAGATCTGTATTCACATGCCAGATCAAAGTGCCAACGCCTTGCAACACTGACTCAGCTATTCCTCTCTCTTAGGTATATGAACTTGAGTATAAAAATGTTGGCAATGGTAATACGTAATGTTATGTTATATTGATTTTTGCATGGTCTCCAAGCGCTCACGTGGCTCTACAAAAAAGTGGGTGAGGTAAGTTAATGAGGGAAGAGGGATAGGTTAGAAGTTGTGCTCTTCTGTTGATACTTGCAGAACTAGGAGAAACTGGCATCTGTGTGTGTTGCCTTTCTGAGTGTGTTTTGATTGAGAGGGTAGTACCCAAACTGATTGCATCCAATTGATCATATGGTAAATCTGGATAAATTTGGACAGTACCATTTGATCATTTGGAAACAATCAGATTGGGTAATCACTACCAAAAATGGGAAGCGGGGTTGCGGGGGTGTCCCCCGCTTCCCATGTTTGGTAGTGATGGCCTTTGGGGGTAGCAGGAGTGTTCCCCGCTTCCGGAGGTTTGGAGGTGGGGGACCAAAAAAAAAGAAAAGCGGACCCTAGGCGTTGGATCCGACCCGTGTAAAAGGGACGGATCCGACACTGCAGGGTCATTAGATGAGCAGATGCTAAAAAGGTAAGTAGGGGGTGGGTGGGGGAATGTATTGGGGGCTGTGGGGGGTTTAAGTTCAGCCAGATTTGGCTGCAGAAAAATTGTCTTCGGGGCAATTCGGCCGTGAACAGTTGTGCCACGGCCAAATCATATACATCCGATTGAGTGCACTGGGCTTGTTCTGTCCATAAGGTAATATCGAGAGTATGGGTTCTTTGTTGTTTGTGGCTGTTTGTTCTTGTGGCAGATCTGTGGCTTGTGTTTTTTGTGTGTAGTATGGCTAGCCCTTTTGGGCTTGTGTGGTACGTGGGAGAAAAGCAGGCAGCAGGGGGTGGTTAGTAGTCTGTAGTTGTTTTATTGTCAGTTCCAGGATCCGTACAGTCCCATGATTGCCTTGGGTACGAGCTGTGGGAGGTACCCACTTTTATGCTTGTCTCAGTGAATTGGTTGGCAGGTTTTTTGTCATTTTCTGAAGGTTAGGTGATCTGTCATTATTTCCATCGGTAACGAGTACCATAGTTTGGCTATTAAACTGGAGAATGTGGTTCCTCCGAATTTCCTTTTCTCCTAGTGATTTGTTTCGATTTGGACATTGTTACTCGATCTCAGGTTTCTTCTTGGTTGATAGCGGTTGATTTTGGCATTGAGAAATTCGGCTCTTTATCCATGTAGTGATTTGGGAGTGATGCAGAGTTAATGTGTTTTTTACTGTAAGCCTGTGTAGGCTTCTCAGAGCTGGTATGATGTGGTCGCTTCTGCTTAGTCTCAGGAGTAGTCTTGATACAGTATTTTGGATACGTTGGAGTTTTTTTGTGAGGCATTCTGGCAAGGTAGAGGCTGTTTGTGTAGTCTAGTCTCAAAAATACCAAGGAGATGATTCGAGAGTTCTGTGTGGGAAGGTCAGGTAGAGGTGTATTTCTCTAATTAGTTGCAGGATGTAGAAGCTTTTCTTTGCTATTTTGTTGACTTGTGTTTCTAGTGAGAGTCTGTTGTCCATGACTAGTCCCAGGTTTTTTATCACAGAAGGTAACTTCGGTTGGGTTCCCATGCATGGTGGCCAGCCCAGATGTGTGTGTGTTGTGTTATCCTCTGGGAGATGATCATTATTTTTGTTTTGGTCTGGTTTAGTTTGAGATTGTTGATTGTCATCCAGCTGTATATGTCCATGAGATTTTTGTTGAGGGTGTTGTTTGGTTCTTGGATTGAGGTTATCTTGAAGATGAGTTGGGTATCGTCTGCGTAGTTGTAGGCGGTGAGTCAATGGGTTCGAATGAGTTTCATTAGGGTGGAGATGTGGATGTTGAAAAGATGTGGGGAGAGGCTAGATCCTTGTGGTATGCCACAGATAACGTGTTTGGTATTTGATGTAGCTGGCGGTAAGTTTGCTCTTTCAGTCGGTTGGCGAGGAAAGATTTTAGCCATTGCAGAGTGGACCTTTTTATGCTGCATTCCTCCAGTCTCTGTATTAGTGTTGTGTGTCTATTTGTGTCAAAGACGGCTGATATGTCTAGTAGTATGAGGGCCGATTGGGTGCAGTTGTCTGTGTTTATTTTTAGGTCCTTCCATATGGATAGAAGTGTGGGTTTCGTTCCTCTCATGGGGCTGAAGCCAACTTGCAAGTGGTTGAGTGTTCTGTTGCATTCTACATAGTTGAGTATTTTGTAGATGTGGTTCTCAACTAGTTTCAATGGGTAGCGTAGGTTCGACATAGGTCTGTAGTTGGTCTGGTCTTCCACATTTCCTGTTTTGTTTTTAGGAAGGACTTGATGTATGCTAATTTTAAAACTTTAGGTTCTCCCGTGTTTAGGGATTTATTTATTTATTTATTGGTTACTTGTAATGTGCACTTCACAGCAAAAATTGTGTTTCTAGGTACATCAAGACAAGGGAGGCGGAATAGGGAAGAGGATGGAGGAGAAGAAAAAACCTTCTTAGAAGGTCTTGAAGCATTCAGAACGTGCAATTGTAATTGGTTATTTATAACGCACTTAATACCCACAGGTTTCGAAGCATGGACATGGGGATTAAACCTGTGTTGCTCCACATCGTCTTGTTTCCAAGGCGAGCGCATTTCCCCTGAGCTATCCGCCCAAGATAAGTGCTATAACATGAGGCAGGGGGAGTGGGAGAGGAAGGGAGGTGCAGGAAGGTAAGAAAAACAAACAGTAGACAAATCAAAAATGCTCTGACTAGATCGTGAGACGATTTAGAATGTGTAAGTGCTGAGACATGAAAGCGGAGAGGAGGAGGAAGGGGCGTGAAGGTGAGGGTAAACATGCAAAAACAATTAAAAAGTGCTGGGACGAGTAGGTGAATTGCAAGTAACGAAGACCGAAATGTCATTATGACAAGGTAAGTAAGGGTGACTACAAGCTGAAGAAAGCCTCACCTCATGGCATGAGGAGCTACATCAGGCATGCAGGCAGGCAAGACAAAATACATTTCGGAATGTCCATCAATGGTTGTAGGAAATCAATGCAAAAGCATCAGCAGAGCTCCAAAGTCAAAGTCAATCAGTGGTGCAGAATATGATATGCACAACACAGCAAGGATCCAAAGTCGAAACAGTGATTGCAGGTAAGACAGGCTCAAGAACACAGCAGGGTTACAGGCAATGCAGGGTGCAGGTAAGTGAGACAAAACGTGGCAAAAGGGGGAAAAAGGAAGAAGGAGCTCAGGCTGGATGGGAGAGGGATTGAGAGTGAAGAACAGCAAGGCATGGGGGTAGGGCGGCAGCAGGGTAGGAGCAGTGGGAATAAGAGGTAGAAGGCGACACGTGAAGTAGAGGCGATAGACATGATGCAGAAAGGAAAGAAACTAGGCTAGGGACAATAACGGGAAAGTAAGAGAGTCAAAGAGATGAGTGTGCAGGAGGGGGAAACTGGCGAGTGGCACATGATGGCAATAGAGTGAAAGAGGGTGCAGGACAGGTGGAAGGGTGTCAAGGAGGAGAGGAGAGAGCAGGACGAGCATAGAGACAAGCGAGGAGGAGGAGGAAACCAGCAAGCAGCACACAATGGCAAGAGAGTGAAAGAGGGGGCAGGACCAGCGGAGGGTGAGTCAGGAGGTGAGAACAGGAAAAGGCCCAGGGAACAATAGCACAGGCCGAAAAAGAGAGGGAGGGTGGAGGGGAAAGATGGTAGAGGGAAGAAAGAGAGTAAAGTGGCAAGAGCAAGGACAGCGGGGAGGAGACAGCAATAACAGGTAGGGAAATGAAAGGGCGTCGAAAAAGAGGTAAGAAGGGGGAAGGAGGGAGAGAAATAGGCGTAGAACAGGGAATAAGGAGAGCACTGCAACATTACCTTGTAAAAGTAAAGAAAACAGACACAGCAAAGTCGGAACAAAAGGAAGGTAAAGAAGTGTTGTGGTATGGAAACCACTGGATCCAGGGAGGCATACGGGCAGGCACCTCTGAACCGGCAACACCATGACAGGCCCAGACAGGCGTTGGTCCTTAAAAATGGGTCCTTAGAGGAGGGGGACGCCGGCCCAGCCTGCCGGCTGTGGATCCAATTTTTTTTTTTAGTGTTCCTCCAATCGTAGGGTCAGGTAGGCCACCATAGATGTGGCCTCAGTGGTAGAGCGGCGCTGCCTGCTTCAATCAGCAGGCTCTATGGAGACAGATGATGCAGGCCACGCAGAGGTGGCCATCTTCGAATGGTGCTCATGCTCCGATGTTAAATGAGCAGATCGTCAGTATTTCAGCAGCTGTCTCCTCCTATCATGCAGAGAGCTTTTGGAGGAGGCGGTTGCATCGCTTCTGATGTTCTTCCTGCATTAGTAGCCAGAAGGATGATGCTGGTGCTCTGGTTTAAGTATTATTTCTTTGAAGATGCCTTATGGCATGGGTCACTAGGGGATCCAGCTACGCTGGTGCCTTTTATTAGTTTGTTGAGGGTTTCTTCAGTTAAAGGTTTGAACCGGTCGAGTGTTGTGATGGTTGGTGGTGCACTGGTTTCTGGTGTTTCCGGATTTGTGCTTATTGTTGTATGGCGTGCACGATGGTCTGTTGAATTGCTTCTATTTTTGTTCTTAAATGATTTGTGAAGATCTCACATAGGTATTGTGATGGAACAACGCATTTGTTGCACAATGTTGGGTTTTTGATTTCCTTGATGATTTTGAATAGTTCTTTTTGTGGGTTTGTTGCGGATTGGATTCTTGTGGGGGTTTATTTGTTTTAGGTCTGTTGATTTGTACATCCGGAGTTGTCGAAATGTGTTTTTGCCCGATTAGTTGTAATGGTTTCTCCATTTTTTTTCCAGGTAGATTTTGGAGTTCCGCCAGTTCTTCCGTGTACCATCTTGCTACCATTTTGGTTGCAGGGACTTTGAATGGTTTTGCTGGTAGTAATTGGTCTAGGGTCTCTGTGATCCAGGTGACAGGTTTTTCTTCTGCTGAGTCTGGAGTCATTCTGTTTAGCTAGGAGATGTTTGGTTTGGTTGATTCCATTAGCCCTGTTAGGGTTTCCGGGCCAAGACTCTTCCCATTTCTAGTGGCGTGGAGTATTGCGTTTCTGAGCGTTATGCATTTGGGGATGTTGATGATGAATGGGATCAAGTAGTGATCACTCCATATGATTTGCACCGATAGGGTGGTGGTCGAGAGTACAACTCTGCAGAAAATTGCATCTAAGGTGTGCACAGCACAGTGTGTGGGTCCATTTACTATTTGTTTGAAGCGGAGTGTTTCCAGTAGGATGCTGAGGTGGTTGGCTGTGGTTTTGTTTCCTCTTTTGAATCAGATGTTGCAATCCCCCAGAACAATTATGTTATTGTGATAAGTGTGGAGAGGTTGGCAATGGTGTCAGCGAGCTTTGTTGCAAAGTAAGGGTTGTCGGATGGCGGTCTGTAGATCAGGAGGAACAGTACGTTGGCTTGGTCATTGATCTTGATGTTGATCAGGAGTGATTTGCAGTCTTGTATTTCAGTTGGGGGGAGTGGGATTGTGCAGTTGTGTTCTTTGTGCGCTATTGTGATTGCACCACCTCTTAGTTTTCTCTATTGGAATGCAATAGTTTGAAGTTGTCAAATTCTTGGGCACAAATCACTTTTGGAGTTGGATGAGAGAGCATGCCAAAACATTCCTAGGCACACATACATTTTATAGGCAAATGAGAGCATGGCAAAACATTCCTGTGCACGTGTCATTTTTGTAGGTGTAAAGGGAGCACACCACGGCATTCTTGGCCACATGTTAATTTTATAAGCAGAGGCGAGAGAATTCCACAACATTCATAGGCATTTGTTATTTTTAGCTGACAGAGAGCACTCCAAAACATTTATAGGTGGAAGTTCATTTCATAGGTGGAGTAGAGAGCATTCCAAAGTATTCTTAGGTGCAAGTGATTTCATAGGCAGAAGTGGGCGTGCCAAAACATTCTTAGTCGTATGTCATTTTTGTGGTGGGGAGATAGCACGCCCAATAATTCTTAGTCGCAAGTGCATTTTATAGGCAGAGAAGAGAACAGGCCAAGCCATTCTTAGACACACTTTGTTTTATTTGTGACAGAGAGCATGCTAAAATATTTGTATTTGTATGTGCATTTCTTTTTTGTAGGCAAAGAAAAGAGCACAACCAAGCCTTCTTAGACACATCTTCATTATATCGGTGGAGGAGAACATGCCAAAACTTTCTTAGGCATACATTTGCGTTATACTTTTAGAAGAGTATGGAAAATCTTTTTTTTGTGATGCATGTTCATTTTGGAAGCAGGCGGGAGAGCATACCAACCACTCTTAGGCACACATCATTATATAGGCCAATTAGCCACTGTCGCATCAACCACAGACACTGTAACAGAGGCTGCAGTGTGTTCCAGCTCCTTTTCTTCCCCACCTGGCACTCCCCCAGCACTCTCTCCACAAGAAAGGACATTTTGCTATGTGTGTGGCCTAAGGTGTCAATGTGCAATGAAAACTCAATGACAAAGACAAACAAATGCATGCACGGGAAAAGGAAACAGTAGGGATAAGGAAGATAAGGACCACAATATAAACACAGTTTTTGGGGTGAGACAAAGGCAAAAAGGAACTTGTAAAAGTACAACAAGCCCTGTTTGAATTGTTTGAATTGTTGTGGTGGCAAACGAGTGGGAAAAAGGAGCAGCGAAAAGTACAACAGGACTTTTTTTGGCTTTTTAAAATGTTAAATAAGGAAGTAAGGAAAAAAGAGTAGTTAAGAGTCTGGGCATAACACACAAACAGACAAGGGACAAAGTAAGAATCAGGAAACACAAAGAAGGGCACACAACAAACTCTTCCAAAACCTTCCTATATACACCCAAATCACACCCAAACTCCAACCACGCACCACCAAATTGTGAGCCTGTCCTGTTTCCATAGACAAACAAAACACACAAAATAAGCATGATTGGCTGGCTGAAATCTTTTATTCAAAATGTGTCTACCCAATTAGACTGCAGGACTCAAACCCTGCCTTGAGACCTGATGGCAAGCTAGACCCATAGGAAATAGAAATGGGACTGGACTGCCAAAAAAAGCTTGACTTTCGCGATAGGCACATTTTAGGAAGTGCAAACATCCTTACTTGTCAGCAGATGTTCACAGCAAACTTGAGGGAAAATGTCAAAAGCCTTTCTGCAAGGCCCTCCAAAGAAAACAAAGTGTCAAAATGATTTGACTGCCACCTGCCTGCTTCTTTAATATAGAACCCAAAATGAACCCCTTTTTTTAGCTGACAAAAAATTATCTTTAAAAAAAACAACACTTAGGGTGTAATTTCGAGTTTTGCGGTATTTCTTCTGGAAATACCGTATTATAGTAATGCTGTTATTGCATGCCGTAAGCATAAGTAAACTTTAAAGGCCAACATGATTCTATACCATGTGGACACGAAAGTTATCCCCATTTTGGATTCCCATAGGACTCCAATGGGATTTTCTTTTATTATATGCATTAATTACTGCATGTGGCAATTACCAAAATGTGTTAATGTTTGTGTGTGCTTGTTATTATCACCAGGCAAAGCAGGCAGAGAGGATGAGTTTCGGTAATGAAACTTGGAATTTTAAGTACTCTAAAATACTAGACTGTTTACGACTGCACTCAAACTCATAATCAAGACCCGGTATCAAATTCACAAAAAGTTAGAACTTAGAACCTGACCAGCGCAGACCCACCCCTTTACTATTGTACATAACTGTTTATAATTGTAACTGTACTATTGCATTGTAATACTGTGTTCCACACTAAGATTGTATTTGCCACTGTCTGTAACTACGCCGTGATACCTCAGGGTCTGGGCGTATAACAAATGTAATAAATAAATAAATAAAAATAAGTAACGTAAATAGAAAGTGTGCAGAGGATGCTCTTTTTGTTATTTATGTTACCTTTAGAAATGCTCAGCTCACCTTATTGAGAAAAGTGCCCCGTGCATTTCCAGAGGCTGTGCTGCAGCGCAAATGATGCACTGGCGAGTCCCCTTTCATACATTAGTGTTGAGATCCTACTCCCGACACTAATGTATGACAGGATCTCAGCACCCACATCAGCGCTGGGAACGCTTATTGCCTTAACGGGCCCTTAAAAGGCCTATAATTGCGTAATATCTGATAAAGAAAAGCATTTCTACCCTTTTTTATCAAAAGTGATATGGACTGTACGCCTATGATGGCCTAGTACACAAAGATCAATGTCCACACATCTCATTGGTTGATCGTGCACTTTTTATGGCATATGTGATATCATGTTGTACACCCTATCGACCCGCCACCCAAGTGAGCCCAACGCACCCCCTCCACCCTCCCACCTCCCCCCCCAACACCAGTGTCCAAAGATGCTCATCGTCAGTGGGCAGTCGCTATTGCAAGCCCCCTCTGCGGGTATCAGGGGCACCCCTGCCTGTGGAGCGCAGGTTCCTCCCAGATCTACGTTGGGGGCTGCCCTGGACGGAACTTGCAACGGATGATGTCTCTGCCTGCTCACGTCCATGCATGTCCCTAAGGGTTTGCGAGAGCTCAGTGAGCACACGGCGCACTGCGGCAAGTTCACCACATACGTCTTTGGACGTCGCATGCAGTTCCCCCCTCAGGCTCTCGGTGCTTCTCTCCATTTGGACACTCAGGCTCTCGGTGCTACTCTCCATTTGTGCCCTTAGTGTCTCTGTACCTCTCTCCATTTCTGCCCTAAGTGTCTCAGTTGATGTTTCTATGTCTGCCTTAGTGCCCCCACATTCATCGGCATGGTCCTTGAGGAGCGTGGCCAGTTGCTGCTGTTGCACTATTAACTGGTCGAGGGACTGTTGCCTCTGCTGGGCCATGGCCATTTGCGGGGGTGTCACAGAGGGGCTGTTGTCCTCATGTTGCCCTGCCACAGGGCTTGTGGGGGATGGCCAGTCGTCGTCTTGTGGGTGCCCCTGCGTGGTATCCTCATGTAGTACGGGATGGGACAGACAGGGGGATTGGGACAGGTCATGGATGGATCTGACTTCGACATCCCCGTCTTCTGTGTCGGAGCATGCTGCCATCAATGGGGTGTCACCTATGGTGCTGCTGCCACCGGAGGCAGTACCTTCTGTGGCATCCGTTGGGGGGACCTGTGGTGGTGGTGTTGTGGGCATGCTGGCTGCTGGGGTGCCTGTTGATGTTCCCTCCTCTGTGCTGCCACCTGATTTGTGCTGCTGCCGTGTCTTGATGCGTGCAGCTGAGGTGGAGGGTCTTTGGCCGTTGGTCTTGGCCCTCTTTGCAGGTGTGCTGGTAGGGGTGTCCTGCAGCTCGTCGTTTGGATCGGACCCTGTGGTGGAGTAAAGGAGGGCGAGGGTTATTGGTGGGTCTGTGGGAATTGGAATGGCATTGTATCACATGCATTGGGGTGGTACCTGAGGGTGATTTGGGTCGGGGCCTTGGAGGTGCTTCCATTTGTGTGTGGAGTGAGGGTGCAGTTGTTTGGCAGCCTGCAGTTAGGGTGTGCCTGCTGCACGTGTAGTGCGTGTTTTAGGGGTTTTTAATTATTTATGTATTTATTGTGGGTTTTAACGTGCGCTATCAGGACGATGTGTGTGGACGTTCTCCTGGACATGTGTTTCTGTTGCACTATGGGGACACATGGTGCTTCACATGGATGGACTTTGTGGTTTTGGCATTGTTTCATTAGGCCCACCTACCTGATTCTTCGGATGTCTGCACTCCTTTCTCCATCCCTCCGACTCCCTCTATGCTCTCCATTCCGATGGTGGAGGCACAGATTTCTTCCCAGGGGGTCAGCTTGATGGGTGATTCCGACCCTCCCCCGGTGGCTGTGGCAATGTTGCGGTTGGCAGAGAGTATGCTGCGGACGCGTATCCGCAGGTCGTCCCATCGCTTACGGCATTGCTGTGGGGTGCGGGGTGCGGTCCCCACCGCACTTACCCGCTGTGCCACCAGAGCCCATATGGCCTTCTTGTTTGCGAGTGCCGTCCTGGTCATTTGCATGGAGAAGACGACGGCAGCATTCTCCTGGAGGGTCTCTGTTAGCACGGTGAGTTCCTCACGGGAGAAGTGGACCTGCCGCTTGCGGTCGCACGCTTTCTTCGCTACTTTTCCCATTTTTCTTGGTTTCGCTAGGGTGGATGACGGGTTGGGTTGTGTCTTAGGGTAGTGATTTTAGTGGTTGTGTGGTTTTAGTGGTTTTATAGGTGTACGGCGGGTTGTTTCCCGTTCCGGGCCCGTGTTTTAACTTCCGTTTCCGTATATTTCCGGTCACCGTACTTTACGGTAGGCGCACACTGCGGTGTCCGCTGTGATGGGTGGCGGTATTGCACCTAGGGCGCCGTACGGCGGCGGTGTGGGCCGTTTTGGGTTCATTTCCGCCATCGCGGACTTTGCACTTCCGCCATGCCGTGGTGCTCGTGCCCGATGGGTCGGAATGGGCCGCACTTTGCTCCTTCTTGCAATGGCGGAAACGCTATTTACGCTGTGGCGGTCCGGTCAGTCACTTTCCGCCAGTGTCGTAATGAGGGCCAAAGTCTTTAAATAGCAGACTTCAACGTTACTAATTTTATCAACTTCAAAAGCATAAAAGGCTGAGTTGTTCTTATCCAGGTTTGATCATGGAACCTCAAGGTTACGCACAGATGCCTGCAGTAGGTGAATAAGCCTCCTCAGATATCTTACTGCTGAGTTTAATGTACTGTCCCGTTTGGATAACACGCACAGCAGTCAATTTCCTCTTGCTAACCTCTCATTCATCCTCCATTTCCCCTACCCTTTCTCTCCCTTCATGCAGCATTTGAAGTTATTTTGCATACAATTTTTTTCCCAAGCATCACCTGAAATTCCCTGAATAATGTATTGGTCAAAAAAGAGATTTGGGCAGATTCAGCATCTGAAGACCTTAGTTTGTTCTTAGTTGATGTAGGTCTACCACATGGGACTGCAGATACAGTGGCCCCTGTCCCTGAAATATTCTGATGGCTAAATTAGTCACCCTTTATTTAACATGAAAAGCCACAGGGAACCAGTGCAGATAGAGCAAAGCGGAGGTTATGGGCACGATCCATGCAATATTGCACAGAGATCCCGCAAAGCCTGCGTGCCGAGAACGACTTTGTGTATTCATTGAATTGTTCGTGTAAAATGAGCGTATACAAAAGCTGCGGCCGTAACGCCCCCGACACGCCCCCGCGCAAAGCAAAAACAGCAGAAAATTCAGCTACCTTTGCATGTTCCCCGGGCGCAAATACATGCAGCCTTTAAATTCGCCTGCAAATCGGGGACACTATGACGGGTCCCCGTAACTGTTGCCGGAACCCCGATAACTTGCATGCGACTTACCGTATCTCCTGTATATCTCTGGAAAATCTGTGAGCAAAACCACGTAAAAAATTCCGGCACCCTCTTACACTGCATACGCGCATGACTAAGTTAAATTAGAACCCCAGCTGAGTTCATGGACCCCTAAATCCGACACCCGACCTCACCTCTGCGCTGTGAATCCTATGCATAAGTGTCTGTCCGCCTACCTTCGGGTGGTGGATAGAATGAGAGCTTTGCATGGTCACTTCCCCGGCGAGAGGTTTTGCGGTCATATGCATGAAAAAGTATTGTTCCCCGCAATTGTGAGCATGCAATAGATTGCCTGTGGGCCGTCCCACGTAATGCCCATATTTTCCTTTGTTCTTCCTCATTCTCCGAGTTCTGCCCCTTCCCTACCTTCTGCACAAGCCAAGCCCATGCTCTGGATGGTGTCTCATGAAAGGCACTCGGCCGCTCCTGTGCAAAGTCCCCGGAAAGTGCGAAAAAGTGCCATGAATTGACATACAGGATTTTGCACGTATTATGGCACGGAAAGTCCCTATTTGCAGCGCAAAAAATTCCATGAATCAGCCCCAATATATCTGAAGCCCGAGACATGATGAAGCATTGAAACACATTCTATGTTGCATGTTACCTTCAACTCTCCTATTTCTTCACCATTCCAATCCATAGTCCCGCAACTGGTGTTTACAACTAATCCCTGCCCGATGGGCTTATATCTCCTGCACCTCGTATGTCTATCTTGTCTCTCTTGCTTCCCAGCTAATCCATTTGGAGATGGTCCCTGCACACTTCAGACTTGTGTGGTGTGTGTGCACACACTCTTCTGCGGGTGTGTACTACCCCTTTTCCTTCATTCCAGGTGTATGTTCTTCCCTCAAGACCTGGAGAAGGTCGTGGTTGCCGCATACACTACCCTACCCCCACATTACTTCTATTTTATTTATCTGAGCATCCCGAGCTTGGTTGGTACTCAACTTCCATGAAAGCTTTTGCATGCAGTGCACTGGGCAGTCCCTTCGTCTGTCCCGTGGGGAACGAGAGCAGTGCATTTGCATAGCAGAATGGCGCTAAGAGGGCTGTATGCCAAAGGGGAGGATGCCATGGAGGAAAGTACACACACCACCTCACTCTATGCCTCATTTCCTTTCCTTGCATTAAGCTCGGACTGTATATCAGGGTCGTCAGCTTCATAGCCAAGCTCTCACTATTCAGCAGGGGCGTTGCTAGGGGGGGGCTAAGGGGGCTATAGCCCCTGATCTTTTGGTTGTAGCCCCGGATAGAATCTCAGGAGCTACAGCCAAAAGACTAGCTAGCCCCCAGTCCCAACAGGTCCGACATCAGTTTAGCCCCGGGTCTTTTCCAGAGCTAGCAACTCCCCTGCTATTCAGGTTTGCGAGAGGGGAGATCTGTGTGCAGCTTGTGGACTGCTACATGCTTTCAGGCAGACGGGGCTGACCTTAGCTGCATGCCCTTCCTGTCAGGGAGTGTTGTATATAGTATGACGACCTATAATCTGAGGCTGTACATGATGTTTTGGCCGAATACGCCCACCGCCTTAATCAAAATGGACTGAATGGCTCAGATAGTTCTTCACTCCGTTTGTATTCATTATACCATCTGTCAGAAACTTGTGTAAGTGCTATAGCCTTCAACGCAGCCGTTTGGTGCCGCATTGGCCTCGTGTGTGGGTCTCTTCTTACCCCCCACCCATCACAGGAACCACTCCCTCAGCAAACTTGCAAAGCTGTTCTACTTAATACAATTATACAATGTTGTTAGTACTTTGCCCCTGATGGCCTGCCCATTCTACCACGTATTGGGCAACGTTGACAAGCTAACAAGAGCTCTCTGCCTTTAGTTGCATTATAACATTTGTTCCAGATCCGGGTTCTTTGTATCCTTAATCTGCCTTTGATTTGAAAATGATTTATCATTTTTCAGGTCTCTAATAAGCCTTTGCATCGAGCATCAATTATGGCTGCCTGGTTTGCGTTATTTGCTTTCTCATTTTCAGCCACTCATTCTGCCCTGTATGTTCAGGGCCAGATTCATGGAAGTGTTTTATAATGGCGCACTGTCATAGGAAAACGTTCTGTGAATCAGGGTAAAATCTCTGCTGGCCTTTAACAAAGTAGTGCCTCTCCTTTTTTTAACACCCATATTCTGGTCTATCTTGAGGGATCCTGTGAGTTGCAATAGAACTGCCTTCGAGAGAGGACCCGTTTCAGCGTGTTCCTGAGCTTTCATGTCTCACTGCCCTCTCTATTCTCAAAACGGTACTGAATCACAGGTAGGGATAAAACAGACCTCTTGCTCTGTGCACATACACTTATATAAACAAAAAGACAGTCCGATATTTACTTAGGTGTCACTAAACACTCTTCCCACAGCAAAAAGTGGTATCAATTATCACAAAATTTTATTAAGATTCTAAATTTCATAAAACAATCAAAAAAATGATGATCATCGTACATAAAACATATACATTATGCTTAAAACCACACAAGTAGAAATACCATAAGTACGGCAAGTTTTCAGATGTTCTATAAGGATCTTACATTGTGTGTACAACTTGGTGTACCAATAGTAAATAGGCCATTAGTAGTGTGACATAGGAATCAGAGTGTGAGTTGTACACACAAAGGATGGTGAAGCTGGTTGCATTGCTCCTAGGTCATTATCTTTCCAACTAGGAGGCATTGCTTCATTAAGGCCATTGGTAAGGATTTTGAATTGATGGTCCATTCTTTTGCTGCTATGTTGAACGTCTTCGTTTTCTTGGTGAAGCGGCACACCATGCATGTGCCGCATGGGTAATGCCCATTAATTTTATGCATGTTCCACTGGGAGCTTCTCGTTTCCTTCTTCCCTAGTTGTGCATGGGTAAGGAGTTCTTCCAGGTTCTTGGAATGCTTTATTGCCATTAATGGTAGTGGTTCTTCCGGTATGCTCACTTGCACTAATGGGCAGAGGTTTTTGATTATTGATCTAACTTGGCCGGTGTTTAGGTGAAAGGTGGTTACACATGTAAGTGTTTCATCAATGCTGGTTCTGATCCTAGGGGTCAGGAGGGTTTCTCTGGGTGTGCATTTAGCTCTTTTTTTCACGTTCTTTAACAGTTTCCTGGGATATCCTCTTGTTCTTTGATTTTATTCATGTTACTTGGCATGGTGTTGGTATTGGGATAGCTCCAACCAATTGGATCCTTAAATATTGTCCATATAGGAGATTCTCTTTTAAGTTCTTGGGATGGTGGATCTGATAGTGTAGGAGTATATTTCTTTCTGTACTTTTTCTGTATACAGTGCAGGATTGTTTGCCCTCTTTGTTGACGATGGTTAAATCAAGAAAATTGACAGACTGCAAGCTACTACACTTTGTAAATTGAATTTCTGGTATACGATTGTTGAGCCGCCAGCTATCGAATTCGTTCAGGGTTTGTAGGTCCCCTTGCCAGATGAAAATTATATTGTGAATATAGCGTTTCCACTTACTGATACTATGCTGGACGGGACTGGTATTTGTAATAACATGCAGTTTCTCATATTCAGCCATGTATATCACAGCTTAACTGGGAGCGAAAGCTCCTCACATAGCTGTATCTCAGATTTGCAGGTAGTATGTTTCTTTAAATAGGAAGAATTTGTTCTCTCTGTTATGAAGCTGGCTGGAACTCTGTTCTGTATCATACTGTGTGTAAGATGGTTTATAATGCATTCCTGTGCTACTTTCTGAGGGATACTCATATATAATGCCTCAATGTCCATTGTCACAAGGAGATGTGTGCTGGGGTCGCAGAGAGTATCTTCAAAGTAGTTGATTGTGGTCATCGTGTCTTTGAGGTATGTTGGTGTTTCTTGGCTCAGTGGTTTAAGAAAGTAATCAATAGATTTGCATATGGCTTCAAGGATGGAACCATAGCCAGATATTATTGGTCTGCCTGGGGAGTTGCTGAGATTTTTTTAAATTTTGGGCAGGGCGTAGAAAGCCACGCCCCGCCCTTGTGAGTTGTTTAAGTAGTCAAGTTCTTTCTTAGTAATCAATTTATGGTTGTATGTGAAGTTGGTGATTTCTTCAATTTCTGTAATGATTCTACCATCTTTTGGTACATATACTCCTACTCACAATTCTGCATCTCTTGTGGCAGACTTGATGACCATGTCCTTGTTGTTGGTGAGGGTTTTCAGGGCTGCCCGTTCATTGGCCGTCAGGTTGTGTTTTATCCATTGTTTGCTGGATTGCAATTTGGCCAGTTCTTTGTTGCCACCTTTTTCAAATGAGATGATCCCTCTTGGTTTCTGGTTCTCATTTGGATTGAAAGTAGATTTCATTCTGAGTCTTGTGTCATCCTCCATTTCATTAGTGGGGTTGGCATCGAAGTGGAATTTGAGACAGATTTTTATGAAGAATTGCTTCATTTCAGTTTTTAATGTGAACCAATTTGTGGGATTAAATGGGACAAATGACAGTCCATTTGCCAGAACTGATTCTTCATCTTTAGTAAAGGTGGTGTCGGATAGATTGAAGATGGGGATTTCATTTACCTCTGTTGTGAGCATCTGCGAGACCTGGGGGGGGTCTCCACATTGGAAATCCACAACTCTTCTTCATCCCCATACTGAACTTGAGATCTTCCACTGGGTCAATTGGTTTCTCCTTTGTCCCAGTACTTAAGGGATGCACGTCCCTTCATGAGTCCACACTCTTCCTTGTCACAGTACCTCCTATACTGACAGTTTGGCATAAACATATAGGAACGCCAGGGAAAGTGTTAGTGGGAGGGGTGTAGGAAGGTGTGTTAGCGTTAGGTGAGTTATGGGGATACCATGCTCTACCCCAGGTCATCACTAATCCCAAAGGGGGTGTTTCTCTCCTCATGAGATCCGCCCACTAAGAACCGCCCGCAGGGGGACTATCAAGTAGTGTCCTCACCTCCCTGGCCTTGTGGAAAGGGGCTCCCCTAGGGGAGAAATGACGACATCTGGGGATTCATCACAATATGCATATATCAAAGGATAAATGCTTTCTATTATCATTATTAGGGTATTTATTGCACACAGACCTAGCTTGGGGAAGCAACAGAGAGCTTTATAATCATGGGGGAAGAATAAGGTTAGGAAGCATAGAAACAAGGGAGTGGGGATTTAACAACAGGGGAGGGAGGGCCATAGTCAGCAATGGATCTAGAAGTAACCATGGGAGGATCAAATCCCCCAGTCTCAGGTAAGGTGGGGAGTGGATGGTATATGGGCCTAGGTGTTAGGGATGACCTATTCCTTGAAGAGGAGGGTCTTGAGCTCCTTCCTGAACTGTAGACGTGAGAGAGTGAATCAGATGTTGATGGGGAAGAGGTTCCATAGTCTTGGGGCATAGACAGAGAAGGCCTGTCTTCAGTTCAAGTCTGCATATGTCTTTACTTCTGGTGGATTGTCAGCCACCGGAGACGTTGAGTTCCTCAGTATGGTAGCTTGGGGACTTCAGGCTGACAACCTTGTGCATGATGCAGCAGGATTTGAAAATTATATAGGCTTGCAATGGGATCCAGTGCAGTGCGATGAGGGTTGGGGTCATGTGGTGTCGAATTTGCAGAGTCCTTTCATGAGTGGTGCTGCAGCATGCAGGACACATCTCAGGGGAGCCAGGGTAGTTTACTGAAAGCCTTCCAAAAAGGAATTGCCCCCATCCAGATGGGAAAGCATCATGTCTTGGACAGTAGATCGGACATTGTTTTCTGAGATGAAGGGCTTGATTTTTCACTGGAGAGAAAGTTGGTACCAAGCCGTTTGTGTCTTCCTTGCTGTGTGCTGTTTGAAGGAGAGGTGTCTATCAATGTTGCACCTAAGGGATTTGGCGCAGGCGGCCAGCTAGGGTGCGAAGCCATTGAGGTGCATAGTAGAGAGCCAGATCTGGATGTCTGGGTGTCTGGTGTTGTTGGTCAGCAGTAGCAATTCGCTCTTAGATGCGTTGAGCTTCAGGTAAGCACTGGACATCCACGAGTGGATCAATGAGAGGCAGGCTTTGAGTCTGTGGATGTCTTTGATGAAGGATATCTTGAGGATATCTTGAGGTAGCGCTCAGTGTTATCTGTGTATTGGTCGATGTGAGTGTTGCATGGAGCAAGGAGGGTACCAAGCGGGTCAGTGTAAAGACTGAAGATCATGGGGGAGAGGATGGATTCTTGAGGGACTCCACAGGAGATGGGTGGAGTTGGTGGTTTGGAGGAATCCATTTGTACAAACTGTTGGTGAGTAGAAAGGAATGATTTTAACCAGCTGAGGACAATCTCGCTGATACCCTTGCAGCAATGTAGATTCTCAATGAGTGTCTGGTGGTCTATTGTGTCAAATGTTGCTAAGAGGTCAAGGAGAACCAGGAGGCAAAGGTGGCCATCATCAAGTAATTTAAAGGCATTATCAATCACCTTTAAGGTAGCCATTTCTGTGCTGCATCTGGGTCTAACACCATATTGTCAGGACAGAAGGAGGTTGTTGGCTTCGATGTGTTGGAGGAGTTGCATGAATACTGCTTTCTCAAGGATATTACCCAGGAAGGGAAGATGGGTGATGGGGTGGAAGTTGCAAAGGTCATCAGGCTTCAGTGTTGGTTTCTTGAAAAGTAGGAGGATTTGTCCGGTCTTGAGGGTGAAGGGGCAGGTGCCTTGAGTTGGGATGCTGTTGATGATTGTTAGGTAAGGGAAGGTAGCTTCAGTCAGAAGTGTCTTGAGTACGGAGGGAGGGACAATGTCATCTGCATATGATGTGGGCGTCAGGGATGCTATAATGGTAGTAAGGTCTTCCATAGTGAGTGTCTTGATAGTTGTCCAGGTGGTTGTGGTTTTGCTAGATGGAATGTGTAGTGTGCTGGCAGTTGTAGCATTGGTGTCTGTGTGTTGGTGGATCATGCTGATCTTATTGATAAAGAAAGAGTGGATAAAAGTGGCTTTCTCGATGGAGTGCGGTATGGGTGGGTCGGGCAGAGGGTTGATGCAGTGCTTAATGACTTTAAAGAGGGCTCCACTTTCATTGTTGGCATTGGTTATGGTGTTTTGGTAATAGTGTGCAGTTGCACCTTGGAGCGTATATCATGCACAGAATGGAATTACCATAATAAATGACCTCGGACCGAAATGACCGGACAGACTCAAAGAATATGGCAAAGTACTACTTTATTGTCAGCTCAAATAAAGTAGGGAAATCTGGTGACCATACAAAATGCAGCTCACTCACGTTTGGTTACTTTTCTCTTCTGGAAAGAAATTATACTTTGATGTGTGTCAGCTATGATGTCATCCTACGTGGAAAACAGTAAAACCTATCGAGGGGAGGGATTGGTTATGGGAAACATATATAGCTATAGTATATATACGTGTTAATAGCATGGCCGCCCCTCATCTGGTAGGCATGCTTAGAACTGTGTATAATACTGATTATAAAAATAATAGTAGCGGATTGGCTATTGCAACATTTTATAGCATGCCACTACAGGGCCACTCAGGATTGGTTGGCATAGTCTCCCAACCTTGAACATTCAGCTTGCAAGCAGCACATGGACAGAAAGAAACTCAGGTGCAGAGAACAACGTCAGACCAATGCCCACTTTGGTTAATTAGCCTACCATCTCTCATCAGTCAGACCAGGAGCCAAGGCGTCTCCTTTGTAGTTGACCTTGTTAGCTCTTTTCTTCTCTGGGACTTTTGAGGGAATCAGGGTACAGCACTATCTTCGTCTGAGGCTTAATGAATAGACCTTGTTTTTGAGTCCCACATCACGTGTCAATAGACCACGAATTTGTCAATTTCAACATGTTATTTACTGCTATTTGATTTAATTATGCTGGGTGCTATTACACCTCTTGGCCTCTGGAGACTTGGTTGCACTGTCTTACTTGTGATTTCTGCACTCTTGATTGCCCAATACTTTCAGATGTTTTCACTTCTGCTTAATCTAAGAGAAATGTGCCCTTCATTTATATTTTATTCTGGTTAACTCCCTTTGTACTTTCCAATTATGTCTTGCAGTGTCATCCTTAGTCTTGGTAAAGCAGATATTCTTTGTTTCTTGCATGAAGCTGTTTTTTGCAGCGTTTCCGATCTGTGGCCCTGGTTTGTCTCTGAGGTAGTTTTGACACGATCCAACATCCATCTTTTCATCATGCCCGCTTTCCTCACATTATAGTTTCTACTGCAGCAAGCTTCTATGTAACTCAGCTACCTTGCGTTTCTGCATTAATCCATTTACTACTCGTCTGATTACTTATCTTCTTTGTATGTATGATTTCTTCATCACTGCATACATGTTTCTCTTCTTATTTCAATTACATTATCATTCTTTAATCATTTGCTTATTGTTTCAGTATGTTTTAGTATCTTCTCTTCATGACGTCACTTTACTCTGGTCTGACTTAATTTACAGTTCTTCTATGTCCAATGGTGATTGCAAAATAAACAAATGAAATCGGACCATAGCTGTGAGGTTGGAAAGAGGCTTCCTTAGACATTTTGTAGTGTTGTACACATCTTCCACTTCATATTTCTAAAGGGTGAAGCGGCATTGGAGCCTCACCATTGTACTGAAGAAGGTCGGGCCAAAAGAGGGCAAGATCATATGCCTTCAAAACCAACCGAAGCACTTGTCGACAAGTTCACAAGTGGATTTTGCTGCTGTTTAACAGATTTGTAATTAGGAAAGGTGTGAAGGAAACGTTTTATTAATTGTTTGTTTAAGTGGGGGATGTAGAGTTCATAACCCAGTGAATTATGCAATGTGCGGGTGTTATGTGACATTCAGAGAATGTGGATATATGGTGGAGTGAAATAAGTGATGTTTGATGTCTTGGTCTAATATAAATGTGTATTTGTTTTTTTACAAGATCACAACATGATGAAGTTAAAATATGCTATTTTGTAATAAATGTAATTGTTTTGCAAGAAATGTGTAAGTAAGCCTCTTTCCAACCTCACAGCTATAGTCCAATTTTGTTTGTTTATTTGACTCTTACTTGGAGGACCAGTAGCGTTACAGGTAACCTTATATTTTTTATACAATGGTGTATGCCGACATCCTTTCACCACATCAGTGCTAGGGTACATTCGATACGGTTGTCTGATCAAGTCGGGAATATCCCAGGCCATGTCCTGATCTTCCCAGATGCCATCCAATATTCCAATGGTTCAATCTGGAGTTTGAGATCGCCTGCTACCAATGTTAAGTTATTCCTTCTTTTTCCCACAGGATCGGGATTTACAAAATCCTTGAGACTGGATAACGTGGCCATGTCCTGCGGGGTGGAAGGTCTATTATAAATGTTATATAGTTGTATTAGTTCGTCCTCCTTTGTTAGAATAGATAGATGTTGCCATGTGGGAAGCCAGTTTGCTGAACTACCACCCTCCACCCCATGCTGACATCCACCCAGACGATCAAACCTCTGCTAGGTCTACCCTTTAACCTCTTTGTAGCAGGAAAATGGAATGATTGGTACCTTTGGAAAAGAAATGGTTCGGAAACCCACGTCTCTTGGAGCTCTATTACATTGAATTTCCTGACAAAGGCACACCAATTTGCATCATCCATTAGTCTGTTCAAGCCTGTGGCCGGGCAAGGGAGCAGTGTTGTGTGACGTTCTGGGACCCAGAAACACTGCTTGGTTCCTGCGATCCTCAGGCCACGCCCCACTGGACACATACCAGCTGTTGCAGTCTTGCAGCGGTGAAGCTCGCAGCGGGGCAAGGGCGCAGTGATTGGTGCCGATCTGGGGCCCAGAAGCACTCCTTGATTCCGGCCATCCTCAGGCCACACCCCTGTGGACTTATACTGAATGTTGCAGCCCTGCAGCAGTGAAGCTCGTGGCATGGCAAGTTGTGGTGTTTGGTGCCGTTCTGGGCCTGGAAACACTCCTTGGTTCCTGCAATCCTCAGGCCATGCCCACCTGGTCATATACCGGCTGTTGCAGCCCCACAGCGGTAAAGCCTGCGGCAGGACAAGAATGCAGTGTTTGACGCCAAGAGTGTTAGGCGCAGTAGGGGCCCAAGACTAACCCGAGACTGCTTCGAACTCTCCCTGAAGATCTGAGGTGAGAGTACGGCGAAGGTGGAAGTAACCTAGGACTGAATTGGAGATTGTTGTGGAAGAGTGAGGCAGGTTATTGTCTGGACAGTATACCGGTACGTTAGGACCTTTGGGTCTCGCTCATGGAGCCTTCGCTCACCTTCCACTTTCCCTGCTCCTTTTTTGCACTCAGCTTGCTTAACAAGATGCACAAGATCAATCAGTGCATACTTCAAGGTGCAAGATGTTGGTTTTAAGGAGGCATCGGCAAGAGGGGGTGTTACCCAAAGTTAACACCTCTGACTTTTCTTTTGGGGGAAAACCTGGGTCGTCTACTAACAAGCCCATTGATCCTGTGAGGGAGGCTCACCTGCTGATAGAAGAGATCCTCCAATTCATGAGGGACAGTCAAAACACTCTGGGAGGAGCACCACCAGCATCTAATGATTGCCAGCAGGGAGTGATGTACAGTAACTTGGGTGGATTGTGTGAGATACACCTTTGAGTAGGTTGCACATACAAGATCCAGCAGGACTCAGCTACCAATGGAAGTATGTCTGCCATTGGAGGGAATCTTAAATTAATGGATATTGTTAATGACAAAGCCAAAGGGTCAGTTGGCACAAATGATATTTCCCACCTCCACTTTAGCTGGCACCCCCTGGTACTGTGACCCCTGATTCTATTCTGGCCCCACCATGTCCAACCAGCATTCGTCATTTGGCCTAACATGTCTTGGGCCGGCGAAGCTATTACCAGTGATGGAGGTTGTTATCCCAGCTGTCCCTGTTAGCTGCACTCTGTCACCAAGTCCTACTTCTGTGACCCCCCAGACAGGTCCCTGATACTGCACCTGTCACTGGCTCTGACATTGACCTTTCTTCATCTACCCCTGATCCATCTTTGCCGAACCCAGTGGATACAGTGATCCACGATGCATCTGTACACCAACCCCTTTTTGGCTCCTCATGTACTGCTTGGAGTGAGTATCTATCGTCTACAAGCTCAGGGGCTAGTTCTTTTCTTTGCTTACCCCTCTCAGGGCTGCTAAGCCCCAAGTCATGCAAGCATGTCTGTTGGTGTGTTGTCGGTTCCTGTTTGCAGTATGTCCAATTTGTATTACATTGTGTGCACGAGCGCCAGTTTTCAGCTGATTGTGCTTTCACCGAACAGCAACTGAATTTAGATTTTTGATTTCTTGCTTGTGATTTTGATCATTGCAACATCATAGTCAGCTCAGTTGGATTGTTATTGTGAGCTATGCTAGTTAGAAGTTGTGCGCAGTATTCCGTTTTCATTGCAGTAGCTGCCTTGTTACATTTAAGCTGCTTGGGGCAATTGTGAGCCACCTGCAGTTCCATAAGACTACATATCCCAAGTTGCCTACTGCAGCTTAATTCCATCATCGGCACGTCAGTGTTGGCGCATTAGACAGGCCGGTTTATGCCAGTACATATGGTTGTGCATCTTTAGAGCACTTTGATGTCTGTCTGTGTGTTGTCGGTTCCTGTTTGAAGTGTGTCCACTTTGTGTTACATTGTGTGCACAAGTGCCAGTTTTCAGCTGATTGTGCTTTCACCGAACGGCAACTGAATTTTGATTTTTGATTTGTTGCTTGCGATTTGGATCATTGCAACATCATAGTCAGCTCAGTGAGATTGTTATTGTGAGATAGGCTAGTTAAAAGTTGTGCGCAGAATTCTGTTTTCATCGCAGCAGCTGCCTTGTTACATTTAAGCTCGTTTGGCCAATTGCGAGGGTGGCTGAGAGGAAATGGAGGGCTTCCTGTTCATCCTCTGACAAACTGGCCTGTCGCCTGCTACAAAGGCAATACCGACTCTCTGTCCTCACCAAGAAGAGAATCCACATTCAAGCTTGTGTCTCTGTGGCATCTAACAACTCGGCCAAACTCTTTAAAATCTGCAAGGAGCTGGCCAACCCTGCTGTGGTCTCTACCCCTCCTGTTGCCTCCCAGGCTCTTTGCAATGCCCTTGCCTCTCACTTCATTTAAAAATCCCAGGACATCCTGTCCACCCTCTCCACCCCCACCCCTCCTCTTCCCCTCTCCATCTGTGCTTGCTGATCCTCCTTTAGCCACCCCCCCACCATCCTTCTCGTCCTTTCCTCTTTTCTCCCCTGACAAGGTTGTTAGACAAGTCCGATCTATGAAAGCCTTGTCAAAACGGGTTAATCCCTGTTCCTCTAAAACCATCAAGGACCACATTGACACCCTCGCTCCGGCCCTTGCTGATTTTTACAACCACTCCTTTGCCTCAGGATCCTTTCCCTCCCCTCTGAAGCACTCCCTTGTGCATCCTCTTATCAAGAAACCCACAGCTGATCCTTCTTGTCCAGCTAAATATCGCCAAATTTCCATTACTCCCTTTCTGGGCAAACTCCTGGAAAAGTTGGCCATCTCTCAGCTTAACCTTCATTCCAATTCTGTTGGCTATCTCCATGACCACCAGTCTGGCTTCAGAGCTGCCAGAAGCACAGAAACTGCTCTCCTGAACATCTGTGAAGATCTACTCTCCAACCTTTACTCTAACATTTCCTCTGTCATCATCCTCCTCGATCTCTCTTAGCCTTCGACACAGTCAACCATACCATCCTGCTCAACCGTCTCCATGAAAACCTGGGTAACACTGATCAGGCTCTGGCCTGGCTGACCTCTTTCCTCTCTGATTGACCCTCCCAGGTCCTACTTGGGTCCTTCCTATCATCTATCTTCCTCTCTACCTGTGGTGTTCCCCAGGGGTCTAACCTCTCACCCTGGCTTTTCAACCTACACCTGGCAACTCTCGCCCACTGCATTGCCATTTTCTGCTCAAATTTCCAGTGCTACGCTGACTACACTCAACTCATTTTCAGGCTGCCCTTGGCCACCTCCTCTCCCTCTCTCATCTCTGATTGCCTAACTGCCATTCAAGATTGGCGTACTGCCAATGATCTTTGTCTAAATGCCAGCCTGACAGATATCCTGCTCATCGGCACACCTTCACCATCCTTTCCCCTCACTCTCTGGCCAGTTCCCTTGGCCCTCCTCCTACCCCCACCTGCGAGGCTAAGAACCTCTGGGTCATCTTTGACTCCACCCTTTCCTTCTCCACCCACCTCTCTGAGGTGTCTAAAAAGTCAAACTTCCTACTGCACCTCCTCAGAGGTACTCTGCCGTTCCTCTCATTCCCCCAGAAGCTCTGGGATCGTATCTCTCTAGCTCTGAAATCTCTCCATTGGCTCCCAGTGGATGCAAGGATTACATTAAAAACCCTCTGCATTGTCCACAAGGCTTTCTGGGGCCTGGGTCCAAAATACCTTCAGCTATCCCTCCGCAAATACCTCCCCTCTTGAGCTCTTCGCTCCTCTACCTCTAACTCCCTCAGGGTCAGTTGTTTTTCAAAGAAATGAGCTGGGGATAGATCTCTGTCTTCAGCTGGGGCCTCCCTCTAAAACTTGAGGAGAACCATCTCCGGTTCCCGAAGCACCTCAAGACCTGCCTCTTTTCTTCTGCCTTCGCTCCCCCTCTCCCCTGCTGATCTGTTCTCTCTTGGCACCGTGCACCTGGCCACCCTCTGTCCTCCGGGTCCAGGTACCTGCTCACCCTGCCACCCTCCCGCACTGCCCCGGCCCACCCCTTGCACTGGGGTCTGTATATGTACCCATACAGCTCCACCCTTTTTTCTTCCTGCACTTATCAGACCTACCCTGTCTGCTGCCTTAAACATACCACTTGCAAATTGCTGGCTACACTACCACTGTTTGTTGCCTTTATTATTTATGTATTTATTATTATTTATCTGTTTCTCCTCTGCTTCGCACTTTCGCGACTTCTCCCCTCCTTCCATGCACTTTTCCCCTCCCCTTCCCCCTCTCCCATGCACTTGTGCGTTCTCAAAGTTACTGGGCCTAGTAAAACCGCTGTTTTGTTCTCCCTGTTCCTCTCCCTTGCCTTGTTGTGCTCTCAAACACTTGTGTACGAGCGCGATAGAAATAAAATATCAATATCAATATCAATATCATAAGACGACTTATCCCAAGTTGCCTACTGCAACTTAATTCCCTTGGTGGCGCGTCAGCGTCTGCGCGTTAGACAGGATACTTTACGCCGGTACATAGGTTTGTGCATCTTTAGAGCACTTTGATGTCTGTCTGTGTGTTGTCGGTCCTGGTTGAAGTATGTCCACTTTGTGTTACATTGTGTGCACGATCACAAGTTTTCAGCTGATTGTGTTTTCACCAAATGGCAACTGAATTTAGATTTTTGATTTCTTGCTTGCGATTTGGATCATTGCAACATCATAGTTAGCTCAGTGAGATTGTTAATGTGAGCTAGGTTAGTTAGAAGTTGTGCACAGCATTCCGTTTTCTTCACAGCGGCTGCCTTGTTACATTTCAGCTGATTGGGCCAATTGTGAGCCACCTGCAGTTCCATAAGACTACATATCCCAAGTTGCCTACTGCAGCTTAATTCCATCATCGGCGCGTCAGCGCATTAGACAGGCCGGTTTATGCCAGTACATAAGGTTGTGCATCTTTAGAGCACTTTGATGTCTGTCTGTGTGTTGTCGGTTCCTGTTTGAAGTGTGTCCACTTTGTGTTACATTGTGTGCACGAGCGCCAGTTTTTAGCTGATTGTGCTTTCCCCGAATGGCAACTGACTTTTGATTTTTGATTTCTTGCTTGCGATTTTGACCATTGCAACATCATAGTCAGCTCAGTGAGATTGTTATTGTGAGCTAGCCTATTTAGAAGTTGTGCACAGCATTCTGTTTCATTGCAGCAGCTGCCTTGTTACATTTAAGCTCCTTGAGCCAATTGCGAGCCACCTGCCGTTCTATAAAACTACATATCCCAAGTTGCCCACTTCAACTTAATTCCCTCGGCAGCACCGGCATGTTAGACAGGCTGGTTTACGCTGGTTCACGCTGGGTCACGGTGTCATGGTGTCTTCTCCTGTACCCACAGTTTCCAACACCAGCCTGGTGAGCAGAGTGGTGCATACCACCAGTACCACGGAAGCCGGAGGGGAGGAGGTTGGTACTTTCTTGTCCCCCGATCAATCCTTTGTTGGCAGGCACGCTCAGCAGGCCCAATCCTGATAGTGACAAGTCATAATCTATCAGCATGGGGATTACTTGCATAGCCCAAGCCACCCGGGACACACATGTTGTGGGACAATAGCCCCCGTAGTTAGTTCCTGGAGGCATTGTGTCATTGGGGCCACCTCAATAATGACACAATCACACCCTCTATGTATTGTGGATTGCATTTGCCACGTAGTGAAGGCAAAAAATGTATAATCAAGGGCAAGGCGAAATGCATGCTCCTTAATACTAGGTCTTTGATTCAGCACGCTACAGAGGTCGCTGATCACATTATTGATCAGCATATCGATCTCTGTGCGATTAGTGAGTCGTGGCTGCATGCCCAGCCCTCACTTTGGCGGTAACTTATGGATACAATATCCTCAGGAATGACCGAGTGAATGCTAGGGGCTGTGCAGTAGCTCCGTTGTACAATCAAGCTTTGAACATACACAAAATTTAGATTGTTCAGATCCCAGACTGCAAAGTAATCTGGGCCAAGTTTCAAGTAAACCCTAATACCACGATCAATGTCATTATCATTTATAAACCTCTCCATAGCACAGCAGACTTTGTTGACAAATTTCAGTGATCTCTCAGCCCCTACGTTAAAACCCAATGCTAGAACGTTGATCTTAGGGGACTTTAACTTTGGATATTTCAATCAATCGGACATGCCAGCCATGTTGACAAAGTCCATGCTACTCGATCTCCAGGTTTGATCAGCATATTACTTCATCTACTCACGAAAAAGGAAAATCCCTAGACTGGGTCCTATCACAAAATATCAGCTTCAAAGAGGTGCATAATAGACAATGTTCATGGTCAGATCATCATCTCTGATGACTATGGCTATTCCCCCATTCATGAAACTTTCAAGGGAAGGGTGCAGGGTTGCATTTAGAAATATCTGCAAACTCACTCCGTTAGCTATGGTGCCCTTTATTATGCCCATGACGAATGACTTGTCTAATCTGAACTTGACCGAAGAACTCTCCAACATCTTTCATAAGACACGGGAAACAGCTGTTGACAGTTTAGGGCCAGTCAAGACACGCATACTTAAGAAGCAACCTGATAAAAAATGGTACACTTGAGAGATTCAGGCACTCACGAACAATGTGTGCTCTGCACTTAAACAATGGGAAAAAAATAAGTCTGACAAGGATAAACTCCTTCATCTTCAGGCGGTCAAGGCCTATAAAACATCCATTGCCAGCGTCAAAAGTAATTACTATGAGCATCACATCTCTGGGGCAGCCTCCAGCTCGATGGAGCTTTTCAATATCCTTAACGATCTGGAGACTCCCTGTTCTCCGCCTAGTCAGGTGGTCAAAAATATGAAATTGTGCAGTGATATTCAGGAGGCATTCCGGGACAAACTAGAAAAAATGCAGGAACGCATGCGCTGCATAAATAGGGAGTATCCGGTGGACCTGAAGGACACTGTTGAGCATGTAATGCCCAAGATGTTCCCAGAATTTGATTTCCAGCCCATTTCAGAGCTGCAGCTGTCCGAGATTCGGTGCCAACTAAAACCCATTAATTGCAAGGGTGATGTCTGTCTGGCTATTACGATCAAAGCCTATGGTCCACACCTGGTCCCTTGATAACAAAATTTGTCAATGCATCCTTCAGGGAAAATGTTATCCCTAGTTCCATAAAACAAGCATGGAACTTCCCACTAATAAAAAAGGCTTGGCTTGACCCCAGCATAGCAGGCATCTATCGGACCATTACAAATGTACCTTATCTATTAAAGATCTTAGATAAAGTAGCACATCTACAGATCAAAGCCTATTTGATCGCACATGACATCCTGGGGCCCAAACAATCAGGCTTTAGAAGAGCTCTTAGTACGGAATCTACTCTTCTTGAGCTCAAAACCAACATATTGTAGTCCACGGCCGAGGGCAAGATCCCCATGCTTATGCTTCTTGATCTCTCTGATGCTTTTGATCTTGTGGATCACTCGGTTCTGGCAGAGAGACTACAGACCTCAGCGCATTTCTCTGGTCCAGCGATTGACCGGGTCAAATCATTCCTGACAGATCGTAGAGCAAGGGTCTTCTTCGAGGTTGTCCGGGCTGAGGAGTTCACTGTCATGTGCAAGGCCCCGCAGGGCTCATTCATGGCACCCACTCTTTTTAACATCTTCATGCTCCCTCTATTTGAGCAATTAGATAAACTTGTAGTGGTGCACGCCAATTATGCAGATCCTTGTGCCCCTTACTGGGGATTACACTCTCAACTCGGCCTCAATGAACTCCACCTACGAATTCTTTCAAACATGGATCCAAGTCAATAAGCTGGCCCTAAATAGTTCCAAAACAGAACTTATGATGCTAGACACAGCGACACAGCTGAAGAAGCTAAACTCGAAGTACCTTTCCTTTAAAATTGCAGATTGCAATATTGACGCCCAGCACAAGGTCAATACACTTGGGGTGATTCTTGATCAAGAATTGTCCATGAAAAATCAGGTTACTGGGCTTGTGTCCAGCACTTGCTACCATCTGAAGCTCCTGGCCCAGCTACAGCCCTTTCTGTCATTGGATAATTGCGCCATAGTGGCGCGAGCCATTATAGGAGCCAAAGCGGACTATTGTTCCATTCTTCTGCTAGGAATCTCCAAACAAGACATGACCCGGTTGCAGGTGAGTCAGAACAACGCAGTGCAAATCATAGCAGGACTGCAAAGGAGAGAACACGTCACGGCTGCTAGGAGAGCATTACATTGGCTTCCCATTCGCAGCTGAATTATCTATCGCATGATATGCATTACAAACAACTGTATTTGGAGTCCATGGGATTTCATGGTGTATTTTTGTGAAATACCACAAGCGGTCATTTTGCTGCGGTAATTCGTTGATTTTCGGCTTTATGATGGTTATTTACCTTCAGATTTTTGGCAGAGCTCCATCCACCACCTTTCCGCCAAAAATTAAAGTATGGCTATGCAGTACCTTTGCAAAAAAGTGTCAGTAATGGAACTACTGTCACTGCACTGCCATGCTAGTAAAGAGGCCCAATGTCCTTTATTATGATGTCTTGACAAAATTAATTTGACATTATAGTGCAGCACAATAAGGGAATTAATTAAAAAAGGACAGACTTTTAAAGAGAATAAAAGTAAAATGTTTTAATATTATTCATAATATTATTATTACTAGTAGTAGTATTAGCAGTAGTAGTACAAGTAGTAGAGTTTATTTAGTGTAAAATGGCCCATTGGACATTACAGCCCTCATCGTAAGGAGATCATGCAGAGAGAACAAGAGAATGGTGAGTTAGTTAAAAAGGGATTTTTTTCAATACTAAGCACCAATTTAGGTAAATTAAAACCCCTGCCAGAGACATGAAGCCATACCATTGGAATTTGGCTAAGCTTTTCCCCCTTGGAAACAACAAAGTGTAACCTTCGGGCTACGCTCTAGGGGATCAAATCCAGCTATGGATAGACAGGTGACAGAAAATCTGAGAAATAACTAAATCTGAATGTAGATGAGGGAACTAGTGCCAGCCAGCTGCATTGATCACACCATCTGGCAGAGTGCTTGTGGCAAATCGATGAAGCAGGTACCACAATGTTGTCAATCCTATGGGTCTATGTTGCCTAAGCAGAAGCCTCGACGTCCAGGACTTCTTGTCAAATGTGGCTGACTTCATGAGCTATAAAGGCCTTGTTCTAGTCTAGGTTACTCCATAGAGCTGTACATTGGGTAGGGGTTCACTCAAAGTTTTCTCCACTTTAACCAATGTCTTTGTCCTCAAACGCTCCTTTTGATCAAGTAAGAACATTACGCTCAGGCTCTCTCTGCTCACCCTCTCAAATGATGATTTGGTTTCTTGTTGGCAAACATGTTGTTGAACATCCCAGCATAGGTGGAAAACTGGGGCATGAGTAGTGTACAGTAACTAGGCAAGCTTAAAAAGCAAGGCCTACGTTCTGAATGGCTTGTGGTTGGATGAGTCAATTCCCTACGTGATAACACAGGTACTTTGCAGTACTGTCAGTAAAAGTAAATTTCGTTGAGTTTGCAGTAAGTGCTGCATTTCTGAAAGTAGAGCAGACCAGCCTTAGAATTATTTGTAGTTACTCTTGCCAAGTGGCACTAAAAATAATGACATCCTCCAAGTAGGCCCCTGGGAACACCTGATGTTAATAAAAATAGATTTTACGGGATCTTGGAACATGCCTGTTCCCAATGAAGTAAGAATGGCCGAACCTTGAAGTTAAAAAGTCCTGAAGGTGTACTAAATGCCTCTTCAGCTTATTCTAGTGGTGTAATGTATATGCCAGTACCCTTTGTTTAAGCCTATGGTGATAGTGAAGTTGCACTGGGCCAAGCATTGTATTAGTTTGCCTATGAAGGGAACCGGGTAGGCATTGAATTCCTATACTGAATTGACTTACTTAAAGTTAGAATAAAAGCTTCCTGTTCCATCCAGTTGTTGAACTAAGACAAAAGGAAAGGGTCATTTGATTAATGATCTCTCAATGGAATTGTTGTTTAGCATCTCTTGCTGGATTAATGCTCTATGGGCTTCCCACGGTAGATATGTTGGATTATTTCCGGGGGTTGTTTTGATTTTGTCGTGTATAATGATGACTTGAGGTGAATTTTCAGATAAGAATTCTGGAAATTCCATGTGTTGAGGAAGAGGTTTATATCTTTTCTCTCTGGTCATTGATGATATTCTGTTCATTGATGATATATATATATATCCCCTCTGTGGTTCCCACAAGTCTTTCTAAGCATGCATCTGAGATATTAATATGCTCACAAATGTATGTTTCTTCCATCCCTTTTCACCTTTTTAATCAATTTACATGATACACCTGAGGTATCTTCTGTTGATCTGATTTAGGCACTTAATAATTTATGTTACCAATATATGAGGTTGTGGGGTAGGGACCTTGCCATTGCGGCATGTTTGGACATTAATCCAATGATATTATCACCAACCTGAAAGGTACGTAAATGCGTGTTCTGCTCATATCAAGGCTTCTGCTTTTTCAGAGGCTTTTTCAGTTTATCTCTCACCAGATGTTTGACTGATTCCATTTGGATCTGGTCATTTGAGATACACTCAGCCAGGTTTGAAGCAGAGCTCACTTGGTCTCACATGTTTCAACAATATACTAGTTGGCATGGATAGTATAGCTCAGTGTCAATGAACTTGTCTTGGAAGCAACACTACGCAGAGCAACACAGCTTCAAATCCCGGTCTGTGCTTAGATACCTCTTCGGTATTAAGCATGTTACAAATAACCAATTATAATATAATTATAGTTCAAACCAAAAAAAAGCCTGAGTGGCACACATACTGTAGAGGAGCAGATGTACATATCTGCTGGAGATCCTACCCCCAACGTCCCCTGTATTGGAGCCATGAGACCGTGCCCTGTCTAGCACCAGCTATTTTACCAATACCACAGCAAGTAGATGGAAGACGGTATCCATTAAGACAACCATATCGAATGTACCCTCGAGTTGATGACACCCTACAGGAGGAACTGACTGAAGGAATATGAGAAAGAGCTACGAAAATGGACTGATGACATCATAAGAAAGAGTGCACGACGTCCTGAAATACTGAATGAACACTATGTATGGATCCTAGAGGGAGAATGACAAAGTAAAGAATCACGTGAACCTTAAAGTGTAAAAGAAGAATACATGGTAAAAAGTGCTGCAGAAATCAGAAGTATAAATAATGTGCATACGCTGAAATGCAAGATAGATTAAGTCATCGTATAGGCTAGCTATAAGTAGTGAATAAAATGCAGGCTGGGCTGCCATTATACAGAAACTGGACATTGGTATCATGAAATAATAAGCCAAAGAATCATGAAGAGAAAATGGAAGGCTGTGTCGCAGTTGAATAGCAGGTTTTTGGAGCTGCGTTGCGAGGCTGTCTGGCCTGAAGTCAACAACTGAGTAGTTGAGGTCAGCTATCTACGCTGAAGGGGAATGTGTGTGCAGAGGATGAATCCTCTCATGTTAAGGTGCAAGAAAGAACATTTAAAACATTTTAAAGCTTGCAGAATAAACAGAATCGTGGTCTCTTGCCACGTGAGTCGGGGATGGAAATAGGGCTTGAACCTGGAGTTCCAGGCACGATAGCGAGTGCCCTCACTCCCCTTGCATTCCCAGGACAAGAATACTCTGCAAGGCTAAGTACAAAGAGAATTTCATGGCAGAAGGCATGGGTGATGAGAGATGTTGGGCTAATTGGGTGGTAGGGCAGCCTCGTTTCATATATACTTGCACCTGGGTCTTGGTTTACGTAATGCTAATTGAACCGAATGTTCCAGACATGGCAAAAACGTGCCAAACCAATTGTATTAGTCAGAATAATGAAGGACCATATAGCCTTAGAAACCAATGAAACACTGTGTAACTGATTTTTCTTAAATGACACGTATGAAGAGGTAGGTATAAGTTATCCACTTGATGTCGGATCGCCAATAAGAAATCTAGTTCTTATATAATTGTATATCTAGATGTGTCCCTTAACCAATCCCAACCCATGATAGGTTTTTCACTATTGCCACATAGCATGATGACATTCTGATACATAAAGAAGTATATAATTGTGTTTTTGTGGAAATTGCTGAGTATAAGCATACGTCCGTTGATGTTCGTTATAAACTCCCAGTTTTAGATGATTGCTAATAAAACAGCAACTTGCCCTCTTCTTGAGTTTGTCCAGTTATTTGGACTCAGTATTACTCTGGTGTAATCCCACCCAGTAATAGATGCACGTTCCAAGGGACATACGCTCAAAAATCTAGGGTATTAAGGTGTCACAAATGGACCACCACCTTCCTCAACAAATTTGTAATAGTCATAATTAACTATTGACATGACCATTGATTTGTGGAGGGAATATTGATCTTCTCAGAGACTTGATTCCCAATACACCTCTTCAGATAGCCCAGGATCCTTGACATAAATCTGTGTCTTGGAATTTCATGAGGGATCCCTGCACTGGGGAAGCATGGTATTAAAACCTTCACAATGTTGTGTGCATTGTTCGTCTGTAAAGTGCTTTGGGGAAAGTGAGGGAGACGGAGGAACAAAATACTTGTACACAAGAAAAATGTGTTACAAATAGGTTTATTTGGAAGATCAATAGCATTGGGTGAAATAGTAGAGACAAGGGGATCAACAGAAACCATGCACGCCGATTTGAACTCTTCCATTTGTATAAATAAAAATAGAATGTATCAGTGAAAGGTCAGAAAGGGGGAAATGCTTCGTGGCTTGGGGCATGAGCTGCAAAACATACTGCTACTGTGGCAAGTCCTGTATCTTACCACACTTGTCCTAGTGAGTTCCTTTGGTTGCCTATGGGTAGGAATTCTCCCCTCTACCTGAGTATTTCCCCCTTCCCTATCTAGTGTTCCATGTGTTAATATCCCCGCAAAAATATCGCCATACAAAAATATCTCCATATTTTTGTGCCGATATTAAGCCATGGAACCTGTGGGGGACACCCCTGCGATCCCCATAGTTTTTTTAAGGGAGTGGGAGACACCCCTGCAACCTCCTGTCCCGTTTACCCCATAAATTAACCCCACCAATAATATAGCCTATGGCTCTACCCTACGACCATATATATGGCAATATTATTGGTGAAAATTATATTACCTGATACCCTATCTAGTTTCTCTAAAGCTAAAAACGTCTTTAGTATGGCTGACAGCTTGGCAGAAACCCCTACAATAGCAGTTAGAAGACATCAGCAGGCTATTCTTCAGATGCTCCTCTTCTGTGGCTGGCACATCCCAGTGTTTGGACCTGGGCTTAGAACAGAGTTTCTAGCCTACATTCCCTGCCAGCCTGGCATGTTGTAGAATGTAGCTACATTGACTCAGCCCCCTCTGGTTCTGTATCTTTCCTACAAATGACCTATTTGGCATGGCCAATGTGGATTCTTTCCCTTTCACTGCCCCTCACCCTCTTTCTATGCAATACAACTCTCAGACTAAAATGCCCTCTTGTTATAGGTGTGCTTTAGGAGTAATTGTTATAATGAGTGCTCTGGTTGGTGGATCTGTTTCCTCATTAACATCTTCATGTATGATTGGATGCTCCCTGATGGTTCCAACTCTTCATCATGTGTGTGGCATTTGGGTTTACTAGTTATCGGGTGTTGTGTGTGATCTAATAAGGGGAATCTACCCATGCCCCAGGCCCGATGCTCCTAGTATAAATAACGCCTGTCCGCCATAAGAGGGTCAGGCAGTCGTATCATGGTGTCCCTCTAGTATGACATTCCAGCTCCGCTGTTCAACCATGAGTTAATTTTTCTGTTTCCAGCATCCTGGCTCTGAGTGGAGCCACCTCACTCTGCATATTTTCATTGGTTGCCTTAGGATTTCCATTTGGTTCTGGTTCCTGTTCCATGTCGGTTTTTGCTCACCTTACCTGCACTGTTTCCCGAATCCCTCCTCTATCCTAAAAACGCAAATGAGGGTTAACTTGATGTTAAATCACCCACTTGCCTTATATAGTTATCCAGCTTTTCTGGGGCTAATTTACTCAGGATTTCTTCACCAATGGAGTACGACTGACCACTCAACTCCATGCTGGAACCACATTTCCCCCATCTTTCAGACACATTTCCCCTTGGTAGCCCGGGCTCTCTTATCTGAACGTCTGAGGAAGGAGGGGCAGAGCTCTGGGGCTCCTGTATATACTGCTTCCGCCAATAACAAAATGGTCTCTTTTCACCCACTGTGGCATACAAAAATGGTTCAACGGTATGCAGCCTCTCTTCCTCCTTTGTTATTTATGCTCACTCTCACACATCTGCATAAACCCACACACATTTTCTGGTCATCCCTCTCATCTCAGTCTGGTCCCACTCATTTGTTCGGCTCACTAGTTTACTCAGACTTATTTTTTTTTTTTATATAACGCTTTTAACTTAATACATGAGTTTGGTTTCTAAGCGGGTTGCTTTGCGTGGTCTTGCTTCCATGACCGGCACGTTGCACCTGTGCTATCCTCCTCTGCTCGCTCTCTTGCAACTGCTTGCACTCACACTTCTTCTTACCCATTGTCTGCTCACTCACGCTCTAGCCACTTTGTGCTTGCTCACAGTCTCCACACCCACTCAATGCTGTCCCTTTACTCAGACCATTTTCTATCTCTCTCAGAAGCGTTTCTCTGCTTACTTGCACTCGCGCAAATGATGATCTAGCTGGGAGCATAGCATGGACTAAGCACTCGCCTCTGACATGGGGCAAGAGTGCACTTTGCAAGTTCAAATCCTGGCAAGGCCAACTCATCCCTTCAGTTTTTAAATGTCAATAAATTCAGCACCATTGAATAGGGTAGCAATAACTGCTTTTGGGACCTGGGCATCATTATTAACCTCCTCTCAGCCCATCGGAATGTTTAAAGTGCAGTCAATAACTACTGGTATTGACTAGATATGGAACATTTTGTTTTCAGAAGCAGATAGGGAAACAACAATGCAATTTCCAGGCAAGATTTCCTTTATTGGAGGACCTTTTTTGCTGCAACATGCTAATTAACACACTAACGAGAAAAACATTGGAAAATAGTATAGAGAAACCATTTACTTTTACGTGCTACCTCATGCATGCTCATGTTAAACCCGTTCCAGTACAACCAAGCTGCAATTAAAACGCTTGCCATGAAGGCCACCATGTTATTTAAATCCTACAAAATAAAGCTACATTTAATTTACTAATTCAGTGTGTGTATTCACTTTACTCACTCTTAAAGCGCCATTCTGTTTTACTTCGGCACAAAAAGTCTAAAGCATGTATTTCATCTACCAACATGTGCTAATAGCCTTATAGACTTCGGGAGGTGGTCATTATCGCTTGGGATAATGACCTTTCTCCAATGTATGGCCCTCGCATTCACCTCGGGCCACAACTTGGTGGTGGGGCGTTATACCACGATGACGACCCCTGCCTCTGTCTATAAGGCTATATTACTGCAGCACATGGAAGCTGTAGGAATCTGTATGTACATCTTATATCTTATATTTCACAAGTATCTCTCTAAATTCTGCAGTTTTTTTCTGCCTCCTTCGCTTCGTGATGTTAAACAATGTGGCCAAAAAGTCACTTTTCACTCATCGCATACTCCTTCCCCTGTGATCAAGCAGGCTCTTCTCTGGCCACACGTCACTCCCCCACGCAGAAACATGATCTCTTCTGCTCACACACGATCTCCTCTTTTCACACGCTGTGAGACTCACACTGGGAGTGTTGAGTGGCTCACTAAACACCCCAAGGAAAGGCGTGCCAAAAGCCTCTTTGACATACCTTTGGCTCACCCCTAGTTAACTTGGTAGAATACACACACACGCGCGCACACACACCCCAGTGGTGCTGGGGCTGCAGGCTTCAAACAATCATAGTAAAATGTAGATGATTGAAGCTAGCTTCCAAACAAAGGTAGATATAAGAACAGCGAAAATGTATCGCTACACATATCATTGGGAGAAACAAAAAACAGGGATGAACATGCGACAAATTGGGATTATAGTGTTTTTACAACAAGTGTATTGAATTCGAATTAATTGCAATTAGTCCATTTAAGATACAATGTCGATACATTGATTCACTAAAAACAATCACAATAATAATAGTTTGCAATACATCCAATTAAATAACAGAGCACCTATATGTGCCCAGGTCCTCACACTGGTTTTGGGACGAAGACAACCAGCAAATGCTGATTACTTAGGAAGGTTCCTTTGGTGCTGCAGTCAGTCCCTGGGAGTCGACGTTCTATGTTCCAGATGTTACAAAGCCCAGAGAAATCTGTGATCTTTAAAATATAATGGAAATGACTGCTCTCAGCTGCCCTGGAATCGTTTACCTGCAAATCAACTTGTGCAAACTACAAATTCTATTTTGGCAGCAAATGGAGCCTTTTTTGGACTGCCAACATGATGCAGCAATGTGCAGGACCAGGCGTGCCCAGGGCACAGTGATTGAAATCCATGTCTCTCAGCTGCTGAGAAATATCCAATTGGGGCCATCCAGAGAATGTTTCGGCGGTCGGCGTGAACCCTCAGATCTTCTCTTAACTGGAGCACAGCACTGCCAAGGACTGCATTACATTAAATCTAGGGGCTGTGCGGTCAGATATCAAAGCCCAACACAGGGTCCAGGATGCTTCCATCGCTGGAGATGGCGACGAGGCTGTCACTCTTTACCCTGGAATCCAGTCTGTCACACTGCAGGGACAGCAAGAAGACCAGCTTCGTTGTGGCAAGAAGCCGAAGAAGGCAAGAGGGTGCTCAGTCCCCGAAGAACTTCTGGGGCAAAACTTCCCTGAAGTGGTTGCAAGGTGTGACACCCCCCACTTGGCATGATAGAGGGAAGACCAGCTAGGTGGTTGCGAAGATTTCGAGCCTACCTCTCTAGACAGCAGTCACCATCTCTTGCCCTGGTAACCACCCATCCAATTCAGTTGGCTATTGGCATGCCAGACCTAAAACCTTAAACTCCACTCCGTGCCAGGACAAAGGATTGACTGTCAGGGTTTATTTTTATTTATTTCATTTATTGGGTTTTTACAATGCGCCTATACACAATGTGTTTCAAGGCATAACAAG
Source organism: Ambystoma mexicanum (assembly GCF_040938575.1). Taxonomy (NCBI): domain Eukaryota; kingdom Metazoa; phylum Chordata; class Amphibia; order Caudata; family Ambystomatidae; genus Ambystoma; species Ambystoma mexicanum. The sequence continues at coordinate 102,197,422 of NC_090924.1, forward strand.
ACAAGATGGGGCAGGTGGGCCCAGGAGGACAACAAAAACGGTCCTACTAGGCCTTGTGACATTCAGATGATGTAAGTTCAGTAAACTGAAGTAGCGGGGAGAGGGGATGGGGGTTGTGCCGGAGGGTTTAGCGCATGCCAGGGGAGATCAGATGGACAGAGCCCAGGGGGAAGAGAGTGCAGGGTCAGGAGGTCCACATACTAGGTGCGAGGAACGGCTCGCTGTTGGGGCTGGAAGGGCTCAGGGAAGAAGGCCCAACAGGCAAGTGCAGGGGGTGGGAGCCCAGCGGGTAAAGTGCAGGTCAGGGGGAGGGGAGGTGAGAGGAGATGAAGTGCATGGTAGACTGGTCAGGGAGGGCCTGGTGCCCTGTAATAATCTGAAGGAACCAGGCAGCCAGTCAAGAGGCAGCTAGGGAACATTAGCAGGGGAGAGGGAAGGAAGAAGAGTGAAGGAGGGTCTTGAGAAGCTTCCAGAATTTACAGAGATCTGGTTCAAGCCTGAGAAGGGCAGGGAGGCCATTCCAGAGGGAGGCACCACCGGCAGATGGAGGTCTGCCCCCACTCTCTGCTTGGAGACCGAAGGGCTCTAGCAGGGGAGTATTTAGGGAGAGAGAGTTGGTTGTAGCGGGTTCTCAGGCCTATGAAAGCCTTGTGGATGATGCAGAGGGGTTTGAGCTTGATCTTGCAGCAACAAGGAGCAAGTGGAGAGATTTTAGGGCTGGAGAGATGCAGTCCCTGGGATTGAGGTCAAGGATAAGTCTTGCAGTCCTATTCTGGATTAGTTGAAGGGGGCAAAGGGAGGAGTTAGGTAGGTTGAGGAAGAGGCTGTTACAGTAGTCCAGCCTGGAGAGGACCAGAGCTTTGGAGACATTGAGCTTCTGGGGGAAGGTAAGGAAAACAAGAATGCCTCTGAAGAGGTGCAGCTGAAAGTGGGCCTTCTTGGCAAGGTCTGTGATGTGAAGAGAGAAGGAGAGAAAGGAGTCAAAGATGACACCAAGGTTTTTTGCCTCACAGGACGGTGCGGGGAGGGGGCCTGTGGAGGGTGGCCAGACTGTAGGAGGGAAGGTGGGAGCTGGAGTCCCATTGAGAAGGATCTCAGTCTTACTGGTGTTAAGGCAGAGAATGTTACCAGAACAACAAGCCTGAATAGTAGACAGTCAGGAATGAGAGAGGAGGAGGATCTAGACATGCACATGTTACTGGATTGGGTTAATGCACATGCATTTATCTTGATTTGCAAAGTGCCTTCAAGCTCGATTTGTTCTCAGTGGAAAGTGACTCTTCTTTGAATACATCAACTTGTGGTCCTGTTCTATCATGGCACCCAGATGCGCACTTCAATGGGATCGCATATGCACGTCCTTTTTAATGTTTCCTTTCTCTGCAATGCGGCCCTCCTCGGCCAAACAGTTTGTTGGTGGTAGGGGGATGGGAAATAGCAAAGCACATCAGGTGGCTGTGCACATGAACCGCCCTTATTTTCCAGTTAACGGGTGAAAGGCACTACAAGAGTTAGGAAAAAGTAAACATACGTTCACACGTTATTTTATGTCTTCCCTGTTGAGAGGAACTCTCCATCCTTTTCTATGTCGGGGGTTCTTGGCACAGGGCATTGGGATGGTCCAGCCACTACCTGATGAGCATCCCAGAGTCTAGATGTATTGGTATTCACTGGGCTGGTTACCCCCTCCAAGACGTGGTATTTATAACTCCACAAGGACGACACCTGACCTACAGCTATTGAAAGAGAACTCACAGTAGTCCTCAGCTTTGAAGGTGACAGACAGCAAATTGGAGTATTTGCAAAAACAATGAGCCTTCGGTGGAGCAAATATACTTTTCCGACAGTGGAACTTTGTTGGAACAAACACATTTCCCAAACTGTGAATGTTTGGTGGAACAAACCTATTCCTCGAATCTGGCAAACTCCGAGAAACAAACATATTTCCAGAGAAGAGAGGCTGGCAAAACAAATATGTTCAGCGAACTACAAGCGCTTGGTGAATCGAATGTACCTGAACAGTCAGACTGAAGAAAGAATCCCTACCGCACCACTCGGTGCAGCCGGAGCACCACACCTGCTCTCTCTGCATATGCTGAGTATGTAATTTAGGACGATAGATGCCGATTGAAATGTACCCAATACAAAAGAACTAACTATCAGTGAAGCCCAAACTTATTAAAACCAGAATGCAGAGTGGACCCTTTAAGAGTCCTGAGATGGGTGAACCAGGGGACATGCTGGGAAGGATCAGGCATGCAGTTCCCTGCTGCATGGGAAACAAGGGAACAAGCCACCTGGACAGAATTGGCCCATCTGCAGGAAACATCAGACCAGAAACTCTGTCAGGTACATGGGAGGATCTACATCACTGAGACCCATGCTGGACAGGTATTGAGTGTTGTCACAGGAATCGAGAGAGGTGAAGGGAGGCCGGATGATAGGACCCTCCCAAGAGAAGCCTAAGCAAAGACAAACCTGCAAAGGCGGTAGCCCTGGCAGCAGGGTGAGATTATTGGCTGCCTAGTAAGGGCCCAAGGAAATAATATTTCTATAACATAGAGGCAAGAGACCATGGAGATGCTTGAGAGAACAGTGAAGACGAGAACTGAGCTGTGAGAAGAAGCCCTGGAGATGTCTAGAGGAAGAGCTTGCTCAGAAGAAGAAACTGTGCGAAACAACTCATCCCGAACGGGACTGCAAGACTTGACTTTGGCCTCAAGTCCAGGGATCGTATCTCTCCAGCCCTGAAATCTCTCCATTGTTTCCCAGTAGCAGCAAGGATTAAGTTTGAGACCCTCTGCATTGTCCACAAGGCCTTCTGGGGCCTGGGACCGCAATACCTCCAACTCTCGCTTCGTAAATATCTTCCTACTCGAGCTCTTCGCACCTCCACCTCCAACTCCTTGAGGGTCAGTCGCTTCTCCAAGCAACAAGTTGGGGGCAGATGTCTTTCTTTGGCTGGCTCCTCCCTCTGGAACAGCCTCCCTGCCTCCCTGAGACTTGAGCAGAACCATCTCCTGTTCCAGAAGCACCTCAAGACCTACCTCTTTGCTTCTGCCTTCTCTCTTCCTCTCGCCTGCTGAGCTCCTGTTTTGATGCTGCACTGGTCACCTGGTTACCCTCTGAAATCGGGCCCAGGTCCCTGGCCGCCCAGTTGCACACCCGCACTGGCTCTTGGCATCCCTTGCACTTGTGGTCTGTATCTGTATCCCTACAATCCTGTTTGTACACTTATTAGACACTTGCTGTCTGCTCTTTTATCACTCACACTTGCCACCTGTTGGCCGCACTACTAGTTGTTTTGTTCCCATGTACTGCACTTGCCCATCCCACACCCCCTACCCAGCACCTTTCCCCTGCCCTCTCCCCCACACTTGCACGATCTCAATGTCTCTAGGCCTAGTAAGATCATTGTTTTTTGTCCTCCCTATGTTTCCCATCCCTTGCCTCGTCGCGCCTTGACACACTTGTGTAAAGGCGCGTTATAAATGCCTTATCATATCATATCATATCAAAGAACAGAATTGTGAGAACTCTTGGAAAGGGCTGCACAGGGGAGCATATTGTGTTTGGCTGGACATTTACAGAGAAGGTAGTTTGAAGTTTAGTTTATTTGTAAAGCGCACCAGGCCAAAGGGCAACCGGGTGCATAATCTTAGGTAAAGGTTACAACAAAAGTATACACGAGGTAACAATATTTACAAGTTATACACAAATTCACAAATTTACAGGTTATGAACAATACAGTGTGGCATATGTACATTGATACGATATATTGCAGGTAGAGAACCAGGCTAGCGTGCCAGGCTAGCGTGAGGAACCTTATGCTTTCTGGGTGAACAGCCAAGCTTTGGCGTTGTTCTTGAACGTTAGGAACGAAGGTTCATTTCTTAAGTGGGTTGGCAGAGTTCCACAGTTTGGAAGGTAGGACAGGGAAGCTCACCCCACCCGCTTTTTGAAGTTTAAATCTGGGCAGATTAAGCTGTGAAATTGGGCTGATCTGGTGAGGTGGGAAGAGGAGTACAGTGTGAGACGCAAAGAGAGGTAAGGTGGGGCATTGTTTTTCAGGCATTTGTGGGTCAGGGCTAACGTTTTTAGGGCAATTCTTTGTTTTACCGGGAGCCAGCGTAAGTCAGATCTGATCATGGAGATATGGGACGGTCTAGGGATATTAAGAGCTGCCCTTATGGCATTATTTTGAATAGTTTGAAGTTTATTGATGTTAGATTGACTAGTCCCTAGGTAGAGGGCGCTACAATAATCAATTTTGGACATGATGAGTGTTCTAGCCAAAGTAGTGCAGTTGTGAAGGTTCAGAAATGGTCTGCAGGCGGTGATAAGTTTGTATGTTTAGGCCGAGGCCGACCTAACAGCATTTGTTTGTCTGTTTAGGGAGAGGGTGGAGTCCAGATACACGCCTAAGGTTTCGGTGTCTTTGGAGACCTTGAAGACGTTGACGTCAATAGTGAAGGCCTTATAGGCTTGGTCGAATTTTTTAAGACGATAGGTGGATCCTAGTAGTAAGAGCTCCGTCTTATCGTTGTTGAGGCATAGTTCATGTTGCGCCATCCAAGCCTGGATGACCAAGTAGACATCATTCAAGGCTTTGGTATCGGCTGTGTAGTTACCAGTAATAGGAATGAGTCTCTCTGTGTCATCCGCGTAATTGGTGTAGGATACACCCAGATAATCAAGGACATCGAAAAGGGGCTTGGTGAATACATTGTATAGTGTAGCTGATACACAAGAGCCTTGAGGGACGCCGCAGAGAATGGGAGAGGGGTCTGCCGATGCTGAGGGTGAGAAGACCCGTATAGATCAGTTGCTCAGGAACGAGTGGATCCAGGCATTGGCAGAGTCAGAGAAGAAGGCAGCGGTTTTGAGGTGTTGGCAGAGTATTTGGTGGTTGACCAAGTCAAATGCCGTGGAGAGGTCAAGGAGAAGGAGTAGCGCCAGCTTTCCACTTTCCTTTAATGTCTCCATCTGCGTTTTCAGATCAATCAAGGCTGATTCGGTGCCGTGTTTGGGGCGGAAACCTGATTGTCTTAGCCCCAGGAGTTTCTTGGACACAAGCTAGTCTTGGATCTGCAGGTAGGCTGCGCAATCAAGAATCTTAAGCAGGAACGGGACCGTGGTGATTGGTTTGAAGTTGGTCGGGATTTTGGGGTCAAGGGACGTTTTTTTGAGTAGTGGGATTACCCATGCATCCTTGAGGTTGTCAGGGACTGTACCCGTTTTGAAGGAGGCATTTATAAAAGATGTGATGAAAGGGGCAAGGTGGTGCGAGGCTTCCTTAATGATAGGAGCCGGGCAAGAGTCACATTGGCAGTTAGATGGTTTGAGGTTGTTTATGATTCCTTCTACTTCAGGGATGGTAAGAGGGGAGAAGGCGAATGGTTTAACAGGCGGGTTGGCTTGGTGTTGGGTGCTAGGTTGAGATGTGAACAATGGTTGGTTTAACTGTAAAGACTTTTGTTTATCTCTGATTTTAGTTTGGAGGGTGGCAATTTTACCTAGGAATGCTGTCTGAATATTCGTGCACCAGTTGCTGTCTTCAGGGCAGGAAATGGGGGGGGGGGGTTGGCTGCAGGTGTCTCGAGTTCCTTGAGAATTTTGAATAATTCCTTCGTATTTGATTGTGCTGATGTGATGCAGTTGTTGTATGAGTCTTTTTTGGCCTGGAATAGCACTTCTTTATAGTTGAGGGTGGCTAATAGTAGGCTGTCCTTGTGGGTGTCAGAGGGGTGACTTTTCCAGCGTGCCTCTGCAGTACGTTTCTCTTTGCGTAGCACTCTAAGCTGTGGTGTGAACCACGAGATAAGGTGCGCGTGTTGTTTAGGTCTTCTAAGTTTGAGAGGGGCGATAGAGTTTATGGCTGTGAGAACTGACTGGTTGTAGATGTTGGCTAAGATAGTAGGATCCGAGCAGGAGACAGTGGCATTATTGAGGGTGGGGAGGATGAGAGGAAGTAGCTTTTCAGTAGTTATGTTCTTTTTATTTCTGGTGAGGGTAGCTGGGGCGACAAGAGGCGTTGGTGGCAAGGCGGCTTCAATGCTGAAGTTGATGATGTGGTGATTCGACCAAACGCAAGGGACGCTCGACAGTAGGCGGATGTTGCAGTTGGTGTCGCTGAGCCAGTCCAAGGCTCGCCCTTTGGTGTGGGTAGGTGCTTGTATGTGGTGAGAGAAACCTAGATATGTTAAGGTATTGGCAAGACCGAGGGCCACGGGGTCATTAGGGTCTTGGTAACCTAAGTTAAGGTCACCAAGGATAATAATTTGAGAGTTTGTTTTCGCTTTGTCAAGTATTAAAGCGGTGATGTCATCCACAAAGGATGTGGGGGGCCCTGGTGGTCTGTATAATAGGTGGATAGTGGCCGTTGGTTGGCCGATAATGTAAGTTTGGCAGAGAGTAACTGCGGATTCTATCTTAGTACTCAGTAGAGTTCTAAGTCCAAGTGAATTTTTGTAGATAAATGATTTCCTCCACCTCTGGAGGTGCGGTCGCATCTGGTGATGGAGTAATTAGGTGGGATAGCCAGTGAGAGAGCCGGGCCAGAGGCGGGGTTTAACCAGGTCTCAGAGATGGTGATGAAGTCAAGCTCCTGAGTTTTGATGAGATCAGCAAGGCGTGAGCTGCTAGGGACCGTGCATTAATCATGGCGGCCTTGATCAGGCCAGCGTTGCTAGACCTTGCCTTGATCGGACTAGTGTTGCCTGAGGCGACAAAGTTGGTCTGAAGGCCTTGGGGCATGGGTGAGGTAGGGGTTTGGGGGTACAGGCTAGGCTTCAGTGTTTTCAGCGGTACGCTAGGGTAATTGGGGGGACCCTTCTTGCCCATTAGTCTAGAACCTAGTCTTAAGTTTCGTAGGGCGGTAGCGCAAGGTTGATTAGGTGTGGGTTTTTTTGTGAAATGGTCAAGCCATACGGCCAGTGCATTAAGATAGATGTTGGGGTGCTGGGGAACAGTGCTACTGCAGGTGTCGGTAAGTCTGCAGGTAGGGGCCATAGTTGCAGTGTGCCGGGTGGTCAGTATGCTAGGGGATGATATAAAGAGCGCGCAGGTGGGTACCCACAGTGCGAAGAGTACTCTTAATAGTGGGAGGGGAGGGTTTTGGGCAGGTAGGCGTGGCAGCATGATATCAGAATAGGGTATGGATAGGGCACCAGACCGATGTAGTGGTCGCTGAATGGGCAATGCACAGTACAACAAGGCTAAAGTTGGCGGGCTCTACAGGCTACACAGTGCAATGTGCACTAACACTGAAAGCGAATGTCAGGCACATCAGGATGGGCAGTGTATAATACAGCGGTGCTAGGATCGGTTGTAGGCATGCCTAGAAGGTAGTGCAGATAGCACCAGGTTGATGTTAATGGAGAGGCACGGCAGTGCAGGATACTAGAGCAGTGCACAATAGCAAGGCTAAAACAAGAGCACAACTCAGTGGGCTAAGAGCAGTGCAAAATGCAATGCGGCTAGATTTGGACGTGGGCACAACAAGGAAAAACAGTGCAATAGAGCATAGCTAAATTCGAATGTGGGCACAACAAGGAAAAACAGTGCAATAGAGCATAGCTAGATTCGAATGTGGGCATAACAAGGAAAAACAGTGCAATAGAGCATAGCTAGATTCGAATGTGGGCACAGCAAGAAAAAACAGTGCAATAGAGCACGGCTGGAGGCGAATGAGGGCAAAACTGGTAAAACAATGCAGAGTGCAACAAAGGTGTAATCGAATGTAAAATCTAAGGGCCATGCGAAGCGGAGTACAGCCGTGGTAAATGTCCGTTGTACGTGTGCATCAGGATAGTCAATGTAAGATGCAGCAAGCCAGGAGATACGCACGTAGATAGATAGGTGCGTAGTCGTGGTATGTGTAATGGTGTATGATCTGGCGGCTTCGGTGGATGGCGAAGGGGGGAAGTAGCAGACTCGGTAAAGCACTAGGCTACTGAAGAGTGAGTGGTTAGGAGATCACAGAGGATTAATGACGTTATTGCAAGGTAGGTAGGGAGGTAGTTACCTAGCATAGATGAATGGTTGCAGGCTGGAACACTAGTAGTTATGCATTCAGCAACTATTTCAGAATAGGGATGTCGCCTGGCGCCGGCTGTGCTCGGTCAGCTCAGTCAGTACCAAGTCTTCTTTCCGTCGCCTTACTTCCGGCTCCGGCTGCCGGCTCCGCCTCTCTGCGAGTCGCGTCGCTGTTTACAAGGTAGATGGACATTTCTTTGAAAGCATGCAGTTAGACAGGAGGCTAAATGACTTGTTAAGAATTAGTTTGGAGTTTTCTGTTGTCTATTTCCTTTGCATTTTGTTAATATACCGTGGTTTCATCATAATCTTTATTTTGTATGCAGCACAGATAAAACATCAAACAATAATACAATACAGATCAAAATGCATCACATTACTATACATTATTTTAAGAAAAACAGGATTAATTACAATGATATAGAAATTTAAAATCAAACAATTTGAACAAAATAATAAAAACACATTTAAACTATGGAGCTGGGAACGCCTGCGGACCAGCACTATATGTTGTTCCATTTATTATTATATTATTTCTAGATCATTCCTGTAGTCCCTATAGGTGTTTGTACAACCCATACCCTCCACTTACATATAGTTAATGCTCTTTAAACTCAAGCTTCTGAATTTTGATGGACCTTCCTACAGTCCACACATTTTCCTTTCTCAGTTACATATTTTCCTATCTCTGTTTGCATATTCTTTGCCCTGCGAACACATCTTCACCAATGGCCGCTGATGAAAAATAGGCAGAGGGTGCAGTCCCTTCCATTACGCACAGTCCACCACTCCTTATGTCATCTATGATCTGTGCAGAAGTGGTGTTCAGGGATGTGAGTGTGAGGAATTCGACCATCCGCAGGGTGGGCGTGCACTCACCTGGGCTTTTTTGAAATTTTATATGAAATTGAATGATGGTAGATAAACCTCTTGAAAATGTGTGGGGCTACTAATCCACACACATTTTCCTATGCTCACTGCACAACATACACATACACCTGTGTACTCTGTGGATACAGCCTACAGGCGCAGTCCTCCCTGTCATATTCAGTTGGGATCTGACAGGTGGAGTACACAATGTCTCTCAGAAGGGAGAGGGCAAAACCTTCCTCCAGCCATGGCCAGCAAAATTAACCATCAATGGCTCCATGGATCCGCCCTGTCCTGTTGTGTAAGAACTGCAGAATGATGGCAGTAATTAACATAATTAGCATACTAATAGAGTATACTTCAAACAGGCCCACATGGGGTCTGGCTGCAGAGTTTAACAAAGGAGACAGGAAACCCCTACAACCTTTGATATTCACTGTGTCAACCTGAAGCCAGCTCCCGCCTCTCAGTATCAAGGACAGTGACATGCCATGTCTGGCACTATGTGTTTACAGTAGGCAACCCCCGCAGGGAGACCCCATTCAGAAGGTACAAGAATGTGGTTTGCAGGAGACAGAAATTCTGTTCTCGCTGCAGCTTCAAGGGAGACCTCCCCTTTAATCAGAAACCACAGGGAGCTCAATTAACCAGAGAGAACCTTTGATCGACTACAGACAGGAAGATGGGTGGGACTCAGTATTACATGTTTTCACCCCCTTACCTTTTCTGTTGCAAAGCACTCTGGTTATGACCTTATGCATACTGGGGATTGTTGGTGGGGACCCAGGATTGGTTCATTAAGGTAGACCAAGCCTACACCAATCACTGTGGCCCATTTGCCTTTAAAAGAGGACTGCGCCCCTCTTTTGGGCAGATCATCTGAAGACTTTGCAAGGAGTAGGAAGAAGAACCCAGCATTGGACCCTGCTTGAAGGTACAGTCTTCCTTACATCTTCAGCCAGTGAAATAAGGCCAGGATCTCCAGGAGGGAAACACAATCCCTCCCCTAAATGGTATGCAGTGATGTTATTGAATAGAAAACACAGAATGCATTTTTAAACAAACCCAAAACATCTAAAATAAAATGTGTTATTGTTTTTAGATGTTTTTTCTTCATTCAAAATTGATTCTTTGTTTTATCATTCGATAAAATAACATGTAACCCCCTTAACATCTCCCAGTAAACAGAGGGAGATACTGAATCCAAAGGTCCCTCTGTGCTAGGCACTGCAGCAAGCTCCTTAGGTGGGAAGTGCCAGAGAGTCTGTGAGCCAAACCAAGGACAAAGAGGTTTATAATTTGCTTATGTTTCCAATCTGTTCAGATCCCTTCTGTTGTACTAGAGGTGTGGGGCTGATTGATGGTTTCTAAACCGATATTCATCCCTGGACCACTGGTGCCCCACAAGTTGATTCATCACAGTAAGTGTAAACCAACATCCCTCCCTGGTTTCAGCTTTAATGGAGGCCATAGGGCAAAGGATTTTCAGAGCAGAGAGTGGAGAAACCATACAGGGGCCAAGTGAGGATACAATGGAGGAACACAAAATAAAAGGGGCTTAACTGTCTAGTCCCCAATGGAGTATGTTAAACCCAACAACCCCCCCTTAATTAGCTTTTAGATTTTTAGATGGTTCTTCTCTAGGTCAAAGGTCTAACAACTTGGGCCAAGTCCTATTCTGCTACTTAAGGATTGGTTGGAGGACAGGGTAGCTCAATGAGGCTCTACGCTAAAGAGATGTCAGGATGGAACAGAAAATATATCAAGTGAAGCCATAATTGAAAAGGACCTTAAAACCAAAGTCCCGTTTTCCAATCTATATCAAATGTTCCTGGGTGTCTGTACCTATTGCCATGAACATTGAGTCCCACAATGTCTCAAGGATGTTTATAGTTCCCAAGTACACTTCTTGACCATATTGTTGACTTGCTCCGTACCTTTGTTGAGCCTTTATACTGGTACTCCTTGCATGATTTCTGCAACAATGAGACGGGCTTAAATCTGTTACTGTAGAAAGGCAGCCCTAGGGGTTCTCTCAGCTTGTGACCTTGGTCAAGACTTGTTACGTAGTTCTCTTGTCCTATGGTTTTTCTCAGCTTATTTTGCCTGCTCCCCTACTGGGGTAACTGTAGGTAGGATTTGCAGTCCAGCTACCTGGGTATTCAAGGCTGTGAAAGAATCTTTAGCTTGAGATGATGGCCTTGCGGTGCCACTATACTGTGCTATAACCCCCAGCTGGCCTTTCCTGGTATGCATTTTAAGCTTGGGACCAGGCTCTTAGCAGGCTTCCTAGTGTAGCCTGGCTCTCTCTCGCAGGCTGTGTACCATCTGTGCCAGCTTGCTCCTTCTATCTCCTCCTGTCTCTTGCCAAGAAAGGTTCTGATTTGCTTATACTTCTTCTACTTCTCCTTCTCCTTCTCCAACCGCTATCTCACAACTCTGCCTCTGGGGTGAACACCGATATGGCTGGGAATGTATTTGCATATTTTATTTACAAATGTGCCTATAGGGGTTGGGGGCAACAATGTACCTGATTTGTTGGTCTGTTTTGCCATTTGGTTTGTCTGTCTTGTTTGGTCATTCAGTAATGTTTTTTTTTGCCTCACCGTGTGCTCAACGTCTCTCAATCAACAGGTGTGAAAGTTTCCCAATGTCCAAGGGCTGAGGGATTCTTCTGCTCTATCTTAGAGATTGATTAACAAGTTTAATGGATTCATGGGCTGTGGGTGAGGTCCGCTGGAAACTGACAGATGCTTCATAAAATATATGCACCTTCCCAGAGTGAGGCATCATGTTAAAGACAAACATTATATTAATTCCATCCTATGAACCCCTCGCTCCATTTCTCAGGGTAGTATGCATCTATTGGATTCCTACAGTCCGGAAATCCTTTTGGGAACTCATGGAGGTGGGTGTAAAGACATTGTTGGTCACCTTGTCTATGCTGTGTCCTTTTATGCAGCAGAGGCAATACAGGGCTCCTGACCTTGGATGTGAGGTGCGTTTTCGCAAACACTGGCTCCAATGTTGGATTCCTTGGAACAAGGGATCCGCTAACCTGCGATCAGTACCATGGTTGTGTAATGGTGCAGATAAGACCAGTGACACACAAGGTCATGCTCTCAGCAGTCCCCAAACGAGAAAGGACATATAAAATAATGAAGCTCAAATAGTTTGCTTTAGCCACCATGATTATTTAGCAAAACATAACACAAGTATAATAGAGTTCATTTTTGCTACACTGTATGAAATTAGTGTTGCACTATAGGGAAGGTTAGGTTGCTGAATATACACAAAAGAAACGTAATAAATGAGTCAGGCATTGCTTGGTAGGGTACATACGAGAATACTGAATATGATAAGAGGGCTGCCATTTTGAGTGAGAAAGGCCCTGCAGAATTTATAGTTACAATACACAGAACTGGAGGTTACATTACTGAATATAGATTTTGTTGGTTCACAGTGGTGTTTGGAAGGCTGAGGTTGCCAAGGTTGAGAAAGAAGGGAGGACGCGATAGGGAGCTGAAACTGCATAAATTGGCCTTCCAAGGGTTTCACCCTAGATATGAAACAGGTAGTTATTTTTTGTTGATGGCAGAGTAAAACATATAAAGCTTTGATCGGAAGGTGCACGCAGTAACATTGCCAAGGATCCTATTGTAAGATGAACACAAAGCGCCCACGATGATAGAAGAGGGTTAGTTTGCACACAGCAACATTTCGATCTCACTCTGCAAATTAAAATATAATTGGGTTGTTGTGGAAAAATGCAACATCCAAAGCCAAATGAGTAACCACTGACCAATGGTGCACCAGTTTTGTAATAGTATCAGCGCATTGTGGTGCCAGCCAATCAAAAATAGTCCTGATGATGTTCATGAAGTGACTTCTCACATAGAGGGAAGGATCATGGGTGGATCCAGAGATTAGGGACCGACCAATGAGCATGTATAATATATAGAATAATATAGGTATTTGCTTTCTAACTTCCAATCAGCAAGTTGTAGAAGTGTTTTTAGAATTATGACAATGCATTGTGTTTGGTTTCTAACCCCTTATGTAACTGAAGTTTTTGAGAATGTCTTGCAACTTCTTCTGGTCGAGTTACTTTATGAATAAAGTCATTAAAGCTGATACTTCATGCACTTTGGTCCGCTCAATTGTTTTTGGATAAGTGAGCGTTTCGGAGCGTGAATTCACTTAGCATCCCCAGTGAGATTTCCAGAGTCCTCGGAGGGTCGAAGGCTCCTAGCTGCACCTGTTGGGCAGTGCTATTGGCATGTTGAGGCCGGAATATATACGCACAAACAAGGAAGTCGGCAGGCGCTGACTTCTGCGAGAGTCCTGCCCAATCTCATAGGTGGCACGCTTGGCCGAGGGGACTGAAGGCAATTGAGGGAGGTTCGACATCGGTGCCTCTAAAATCCTAGAACGTGAGTGTACCTGTGCACAAAGAATAACATCATTGTATATATGTATGATTGGTTGTTTGTTTAAATGTTGAGACAAGAAGAAGATGAGCCAAGAAGATATCTTTGATGAACTAGGGAGTATTATCTTAGTAATCTAAGGAGGCCACATGGTTGTAGAGTAGAAGTTTTATAAAGAGATATGGAATAAGAGGGCACTCCTCATGTAATGAGGAAAGACAGCATTGAATAGTTTAGAATTTTGTATATAAAGAGGAGTCTCCCCAGAGGGTGAAGGGCATGCTGTGTAAAAGAAGGGTCAGATGAGGACCTGGTTTTAGTTTTAAAAGAAGGGTCAGATGAGGACCTGGTTTTAGTTTTAATAAGTAGTATTTTATTGATTTTGTTGTTATTGTGTTGGCCCGGTGTAAGGGATGGCGCAAGATTGTTGTTGGAAATAATAGTGTTTAGTAATTTTTAAAATAGTGAGATACAGGTTTTGTGAGAGTGTGATGATGAGTATGTAAGGGTGAGAGTTGAATTTGTTGTATAAGCGCTTTGGAAATAGAGTAAAAAGCTGGATTGATGATTTGATTTAAAGGGAAAAGGGGATAAGTTGTGAGACGCTGCTGGAACAGTGTACATTATAATTGGTAAGTAATACATATTGTGTTATTTGATGAATTTGCCACTAGCCCACATGTGTCACTCCCCCAATATCAGAACAAAATTGTAAAATATAGAGAATGAGTAGGTGAGACAGTGGGTAAAATGCTAAGCCCATGGCCCATAGAGGTAACACACATGAAGGAGGTGCTACAGCATTTGACTGCCACATACAAGGAGAAAAACTTTAAAAGTAGGTTAAGTATTCTTGAGCTCTGGAAAGTGTTTGAGGAAGAGCAGGAAAGCAAGTGCGATAGCAGTGAAATTAAATGTGGGTGCCACCTACGGCTCCTCCTCCGCAATGCTGTCCAGTATCGACCGTGCCCAGACAGTACCCGTTATTGCCAGCTGTTTGACATACCAATCCCAGTTTATACCCCCTGATGAAGACAATGACAAAGTGACCGGACAGATTAAGGAAGACACAAGAGGTGCACAAGAAGTGCACTCACGATATAGCAAGAGAGCGAGGTGCAGCAAATTTTACAAGCACGATTGTGAGAGATGCAAGAGCTAGAAAGTGTGAGTTAGCTCCACATAAGTAGAGAGCAGGACACATTATGTTTAAAATAGACAGCAGAGCTGTTGATGACCCCCAAGTTAGATTGCCAGAGGCAACAAATGCACACAGGTGGAGGGAGGTTTCCCCGGGTATGCCAGGCAGAGTGGGTGAGCAAACAGGGAGGAGGGAGGACGTCCTGAATGTGGATCGGACTATCAATATTGCTTGGTATTCAGTACATGGGGATGAAGAAAATGAATGGGAAGAAGAATTTGATGATCCTGAGAAAGCTGAATAGTAAACGGACAAGGAGGAGTTACCAGTGCCCCGATTCCAGCAGCCGCCAGTAAATGCAATGAGAGAATCACTATATAGAGACAGACTTTGGCATCTACCATGTCACTTGGCCCTGGTAACAAGGAAAAGAGCAGGGAATGTATCCACACAGAGAAACAAGGGTATGCAGTTTACCTTGTTACAAAAGGATACAGGTTTGGCTCAGTACATCCAGTGGCCCCAGAAGGATGAAGATAATTTCATTAATAAATTATCATCACTCACAGCAGGTGCAGGCAAGTGGATTCATGAATTAGAAAAATAACTACAGGGATTAATTAGCCTTAGGTGACATGAAAAGTTGATTTGCTTCAATATTGGAAGAACAGGCTGATGATCTTTGGAGGAGAGCAGGATATGCAGGAGTAACAGCAAATGGCAACCATCATGATGGATCACCAATCAATAACTGTAGGGCAAATATTTGGAAGGCATTAAGGTTGATGTATCCAGACACATCAGAGATGGAAAATGCACATAGAGGACTTTCAACACGGCTGCTGATTTCTCTATGTGCACCTGATGCTGCTCTGACCTTCTACTGTATCCCTATTGGCCTGCTGTGTGCATTTCTTGGCCAATGCCAAAAGCCCCTGTCTGCTCCCTGTCCACTACCAGAACACTACTTGGGTTCCCTTCTGCACCCTGGCACCAGACCTTTCAATAATGTTGTCACCACACTCTTCTAAGAAATCCGGACTGCCTTCACATTCACACCTCCTTAACCATGGGTTAGCTCCCTCCTTTCTGGACTCACTCCTACTCCCTTTTGACTTTCACTCTCCCCCCCCTACTATTACTCCCATATGAACACTCTGAATTGTATTACACTTTGCTTGCATCTAAGCCCAATTGTAAGCTCACTTGTTGCTATTTTTGCTTTTGGTTTAAAGTCAAATCTTGCTGTTTTTGCTTTTGGTTTAGAAGTTAAATCTTGCTGTTTTTGCTTTTGGTTTAAAAGTCAGATCTTGCGGATTTTGCTTTTAGTTTAAAAGGCAAATCTTGCTGTTTTTGCTTTTGATTTAGATGTCAAATCTTGCTGTTTTTGCTTTTGGGTTAAGAGTCAAATCTTGCTGGTTTTGCTTTTGATTGAAAAGTCAAACCTTGCAGTTTTTGCTTTTGGTCTATGCAAATCTTGTTGTTTTTGCTTTTTGGGTTAAGAGTCAAATCTTGCTGTTTTTGCTTTTGATTTAAAAGTCAAATCTTGCTGTACTCTGCTAACCTGGCTGCACTTTGTTTGTAATTGTTGCTTCTCTGTAACTTGCTGGCCCAGTGAATTCACTGATCTCTTTGTTCCACTCTTACCAGACACCCCCCTCCGTCCTCCCCCCTTTTTCTGTTCCTCCTATCTTTTCCAACTGCTTCTCCATTGACTGTCCTTCCCTTCTCACTAGGTCTGCTAGGAAAAAGTCCAAAAAGGATATCTTGACCTCCAACCATGGTCTCCCTATTGCTGACACCTATTCCGGCCCTTCCGCCAGTCAGACACTCACCAATATCCTCTTTGTTGTTCCTTCGCCAGATCTATGGAATCTTCATATGATCTCTGTGCTCTGTCCTGTCTCCTCCTCTCCCATTAATGGTGGCACCTGATGGGAAGCTCTCATGGCTCCCTTCAACTCCTCTAAAGTCATCATTAATGTCTACCTTAATGGCACCATCATGGTGCAAGGCCCTCAGGCAAATCTCCTCCTCTTTGACAGGCATTTCCCTTGCCTCCTCAATTTCCTTTCGTCTCCTGCTGTCCCCTCCTTTCCCCCCTTGACTACCTTGCCCTCTCTTCCTTCCTCCTCTGCCCCACCTAAGGCTCCTTCTTCACCTCTGCAGGGCATACCTCTGATTTTTACCCCTCCCCTGAAGGTCTTTAAGGCGGGCAACCTCCTTCATCTAGCCACTCTAAACTCTCGCTCTGCTGTCAAACACTCCTCCGAGATCTGCCACCTCCTGGAAGAACTAGACCTTGATGTCCTCTGTCTCACCAAGACATGGTTCACGGCCAGTTCTGTCAAAAGCTTTGACACTCTCCTCCCTGATGGCTACAAGATCCTTTACGCACCCAGATCCACCTGGTCTGGAGGGGGTGTAGCCCTGATCTTTCCTGAGTGGATTCCTGCCTCTATCATTCCCATGCAGACATACTCCTCTTTCGAATGCCTTATCTGCAGGCTCTCCCTCTTTCCTAGCCACTCTCTTACTGTGGCCACTATCTATCGACCACCTGGTCAGATCACCTCTTTTCTCTTGGAGTGGGCAGACTTCTCCTCCTGCCTCCTGGTCCCAACCAGTCAACTCCTCCTTCTTGGTGACCTCAATATCCATCTTGACACTCATTGTTCCTCCTCTGTACTCTTCCGTGACCTCTGTGACTCCCTCTCCCTTTCTATCCTCCCCTCTGGCCTGGCTCCCTCTGCAGGGCACACACTTGATGTCTTGATCTCCTCTGACCTCCCCCTCTCCATCCCTCTGACCAGTCTCCTGTACTGGAGCGATCACTCCCTCCTCTCCTCTCATCTCTCCCTCTCTGCCCCAGGCCAAGTCTACCCCAACACTGCCACCTACCTTCTCTGACATCCGCCCCATGAAGCAAGTGTGATTGGAGGCTTTCGCCGCTGCCTTCTCTCCCCCGTTCACCTCTGGCTGACACATCCTGACACAGCCCTGTCTATTCTCTACTCTTCTATTTCCGATACTCTTGATGCTCTTGCCCCTGTCATGAGGTTCCGGTTGAAGCCCATAGCCAAGTACAATTCTTGGTATGACTCGACCTAGCTACCCTTAAATGTAGTTGTAGGGTGGCTGAGAGGAAATGGAGGGCCTCTTGCTCATCCTCTGACAAACTGGCCTGTCGCCTGCTCCAAAGGCAATACCGAATCTATGTCCACACCAAGAAGAGAGCCCACATCCAAGCCGGTGTCTCTGTGGCTTCTAACAACTCGGTGAACTCTTTACAAGGAGCGGGCCAACCCTGCTCCAGTCTCTACCCCTCATGTCGCCTCCCAGGCCCTTTGCACGGCCCTTGCCTCTCACTTCATCTCAAAAACCCAGGACATCCTGTCCACCCTCTCCTCCCCTCTCCCTCCTCTCCTCCCTCCTTCTGTGAACTCAGACCCTCCTTCAGCCACCCCCACCTCTTTCTCCTCCTTTCCTCTTTTCTCCCCTGACAAGTCTGATCTATGAAGGTCTCGTCAAAACAGGTTCATCCCTGCTTTTCTAAAACCATAAAGGACCACATTGACACCCTCGCTCCTGCCCTGGCCGATTTCTGCAGCCTCTCCTTTGCCTCAGAAGCCATCCTCGCCCCTCTAAAGCACTCTCTTGTCCATCCTCTTCTCAAGAAACCACAGCTGACCCTTCTTGCCTGACTATCACGCAATTTCCATTACTCCTTTTCTTCTGGGCAAACTCCTGGAAAAGCTGGCCATCTCTCAGCTTAACCTCCACTCTGATTCTGTTGGCTGTCTCCACGACCATCAGTCTGGCTTTAGAGCCACCAGAAGAACAGAAACTGCTCTCCTGAACATCTGTGAAGCTTTGCTCTCCAGCCTTGACTCTAACATTCCCTCTGTCCTCATCTTATTAGATCTCTCTTCTGCCTTCGACATGGTCAATCATACCATCCTGCTCAACTGTCTCTGTGACAACCTGGGCATCACCGATCAGGCACTGCCCTCGCTGGCCTCTTTCCTCTCTGATCAACCCTCCCAGGTCTAACTTGGGTCCTTCCTTTACTCTATCTCCCTCTCTAGCTTTGGTGTTCCCCAGGGGTCCAACCTCTCACCCTGACTCTTCAACCAATACCTGGCAACTCTCACCCACCGCACTGCCATTTGCTGCTCAAATTTCCAATGCTATGCTGACGACACTCAACTCATTTTCAGGCTTCCCTCAGCCACCTCTTCTCCTCTCATCTATGACTGCCTATCAGTCATTCAGGATTGGTGTGCCGCCAACGATTTCTGCCTGAATGCCAGCAAAACTGAGATACTCCTCATCGGCACACCGTCACCCTCCTTTCCTGTCACTCTCTGGCTGGCCTCCCTTGGCCCTCCACCTACATCCACCTGCGAGGCCAAGAACCTCTGGTTAATCTTTGACTCCACATTTTCGTTTTCTGCCCACATCTCTGATGTCTCTAAAAAGTCAAACTTCCTACTGCACCTCCTGAGAGGTACTCTGCCTTTCCTCTCCTTCCTCCAGAAGCTCACTGTTTCTCAAGCCCTGGTTCTCTCAAGGTTGGACTATTGCAACAGCCTCTTTCTAAATCTACCTGCTCCTACACTCCTCCCTTTGCAAATTATCCAGAACAGGACTGCAAGACTTGTCCTTGGCCTCAAGCACTGGGATCGTATCTCTCCAGCCCTGAAATCTCTTCGCTGGCTCCCAGTGGATGCACGGATTACATTCAAGACCCTTTGCATTGTCCACAAGGCTTTCTGGGGCCTGGTTCCAAAATACCTTCAGCTGTCCCTCCTTAAATGCCTTCCCTCCCAAGCCCTTCACTGCTCCACCTCGAACTCCTTCAGGGTCAGTCATTTTTCTAAGAAACGAGCTGGGGGTTGATCTCTGTCTTCAGGTGGGGCCTCCCTCTGGAACAGCCCCCCTTCCACTATGAAACTTGAGGAGAACCATCTCTGGATCCGGAAGCACCTAAAGACCTTGCTCTTAGCTTCTGCCTTTTTCTCTTGCTCTCCCCTGTTGATCTGTTCTGTCTCGGCATCGTGCACCTGGTCTCCCTCTGTCTTTAGGGCCCAGGTATTTGCTCACCCTGCCACTCACCCGCACTGTCTCTGGGCAATCCCTTGCACTGAGGTCTGTATCTGTAACCCTACAGTCCCCACCCCCCTTTTCGTTTGTGCACTTATTCAGACACACCCTATTTGTTGCCTTGTTCAAACACTTGCCACTTGCTGGCTGCACTACCATCGTTTGTTGCTTTTTGTTATTTATTTATTTATTCGTTTTATTTACTTATTCTTTTTTTTCTCAGCACTTTCCACCTCTCCCCCCTCCCTTGCACTTACCCCTCTCCAATGCACTTGCGCGTTCTCAATGTCACTGTGTCTAGTAAGATCGTTGATTTTGTTCTCCCTTGTTCCCCTCACTTGCCTCATCGCGCTCTGAAACACTTGTGCGTAAGTATGATACAAATAAAATATCAATATCAGCACAATACATTAAGGAGATGAAAGAAAAGTGGGGCTTAGAAAATGGAGAAGCATGGGGCAAGAATGTCCCTGTGTTTTACCATATTATATGCTGCAGTCTTCCCGAAGACATACAGGTGCAATTACGAAAAGTAGTGGGGATTGAGATGAAACAGTGGGCCGAAGTACAATTGTACATTTTCAATATTTGAAGGTTGAAACAGGAGAAGGAAAGGAAGAAAGAAGAAGAGAGGGAGAGAGAAGAAGCTACATTGGTGCAAAAGAAATGTACAAAGATTGTGATGATGGGGCAGTGATTACAAATGAGGGAGAAGCACAATATGAGCAAGGTTACTAGCAAGCAGGACCAATAGGATATGATGTAGTGAGGGGAGAACAGCTGTATTAACCAAGAGGAAGAGGGAACTCACAAAGGGGCAGTGGAAATAGATTTGGACACGCATTCAGAGGAGGATTTGACACAGGCAGAGCTAGTTTTGGGGACTTTGGGAATTTTGGAGGACAAAGTTGGACATGTGGAATGACAGAAAATTATGCAAGAGGATGTAGGATTAGAGGAATGACACCATATGGATTAGCACCTCATGGCCACAGAGGTAGGGTAGCAGATTTTGAACCCATGTCTCCCCCGCAATATCAGACACAGTATCCCTAAAATGCACAACAAGCACAGCAGATGCCATACGCCCTGACAAACACTTTTGATTCTACACAGCAACAGACATTTCCAAACGTAGCAATAAAGCAACAGCCCCAAGTTCAGCAACAACTACAAAATGCCTTGCAGATATATGCACAGCAAACAACACAGCAATGGACAAGAATGTGATATCAGTGGGCATCATACCACATTTTGGTGGGGTTACTGTTACAGCAGGGAAGCCCCTTTTTATCAACAGGTACAAGCATATACCCACAATAATGCAAAAAAGGAAGCAGGCGCCCCTCTCTCGAAAGAACGTGGCATGATAACCTGTTCTGTGGTTTTTACCTACTGTGAGAGTCTGCAGCCCTCGCTTTTAGCCCTCGCTTTGTGTACTTTTCACAAAGGAGGAATATCCATTTGCATATCAGTCTTTGTCCCGCCCACAAGGGCAGTCCAGCACAGAAATGCAAGGAAAACCTCCTGTGAACAAGAGTACCAGCAGGTACCCCATACACGTGTTTCAGCCTTTTTGGGCCTCATCAGTGAGGTGGAGCTGTGCCGCTCTGAGCACAGTGAGCAAGGGACCCATGTCTGGGTTCCCACAGGTAACTTAGGGTGGCCAACCCCAAGTTACTTACAAAAATGCTGAAAAGCAGGCGCCCCTCTCTCAAAAGAACATGGCATAATAACCTGTTCTGTGGTTTATACCCACTGTGAGAGTCCGCAGCCATCGCTTTTACAGGTTATCATGCATTGTTCTTTCTGGATAGGGGTGTCTGCTACCTTTTTTGAAAAATATTTGCAAGGAACTTGGGGTTGGTCACCCTGAGGTACCTGGGGGAACCCAGACGTGGACTCCCTGCTCACTGTGCTCAGAGAGGCACAGCTCCACCTCACTGATGAGGCCCAACAAGGCTGAAACACGTGTATGGGGTTGCTCTTGGTACTCTTGTTCAGAAGGGAATTGCCATAGCATTTCGGTGCTGGACTGCCCATGTGGGCGAGACAAAGACTGATATGCAAATGGATATTTCCCATCTGTGAAAGGTACAGTAAGCAAAAAGTGATGGCTGCGAACTCTCAAAGTGGGAAAAAAACACAGAACAGGTTATCATGCCTTGTTCTTTCTGGAGAGGGGTGCCTGCTACCTTTTTTGAAATATATACCCACAATAGTGTAAAGAAATTCATTCTCAGCCATAATTCTCTGCAGTTAACCCATCCCTGGAAATAAATACACTTTTTGTGCAGCAAGGAAGAGACATATGGTCAGCCGGCTGGGAGTAAATTCATTTAATCACTGCTTCGTTCAGCTGAAAAAGGAAATGTATCAGCTGTGTACTGCATACATCGCAGTTTTATACATGACAACAGATTACGCAATCATGCTATGTGAATATGAACCTTATATCTTACTAGGCTTTCATTGGGCAATTTACTTAAAGGTCAAACATCACTTGTTTCCCATTGGACATAAACACTTTTCTGAGACGCATGATTTTTATGCTAATTAGCATGACTGGGTGTTTTCCACGTTTTCTGGATCATCGAACATATTTGCAATCATTAAAACTGGACAGAACAGGTTCTGGAAATGACGCACGTCTTCAGGTTATCATGCATTGTTCTTTCTGCATAGGGGCGTCTGCTACCTTTTTTGAAAAATATTTGCAAGGAACTTGGGGTTGGTCACCCTGAGTTACCTGGGGGAACCCAGACGTGGACTCCGTGCTCACTGTGCTCAGAGAGGCACAGCTCCACCTCACTGATGAGGCCCAACAAGGCTGAAACACGTGTATGGGGTTGCTCTTGGTACTCTTGTTCAGAAGGGAATTGCCATAGCATTTATGTGCTGGACTGCCCATGTGAGCGAGACAAAGACTGATATGCAAATGGATATTTCCTATCTGTGAAAGGTACAGTGAGCAAAAAGTGATGACTGCGAACTCTCAAAGTGGGAAAAAACCACAGAACAGGTTATCATGCCTCGTTCTTTCTGGAGAGGGGTGCCTGCCACCTTTTTTGAAATATACACCCACAATAGTGTAAAGAAATTCATTCTCAGCCATAATTCTCTGCAGTTAACCCATCCCTGGAAATCAATACTCTTTTTGTGCAAGGAAGAGACATATGGGCAGCCGGCTGGGAGTAAATTAATGTAATCACTGCTTCGTTCAGCTGAAAAAGGAAATGTATCAGCTGTGTACTGCATACATCGCGGTCTTATACATGGCAACAGATTACGCAATCATGTTATGTGAATATGAACCTTATATCTTACTAGGCTTTCCTTGGGCAATTTACTTAAAGATCAAACATCACTTGTTTCCCATTGGCCATAAACACTTATCTGAAACACATGATTTTTATGCTAATTAGCATGACTGGGTGTTTTCCACATTTTCTGGATCATCGAACATATTTACAATCATTAAAACTGGACAGAACAGGTTCTGGAAATGACGCACGTCTTCAGGTTA
Source organism: Ambystoma mexicanum (assembly GCF_040938575.1). Classification (NCBI taxonomy): domain Eukaryota; kingdom Metazoa; phylum Chordata; class Amphibia; order Caudata; family Ambystomatidae; genus Ambystoma; species Ambystoma mexicanum. The sequence goes on from NC_090924.1 coordinate 102,220,532, forward strand.
TCATGCATTGTTCTTTCTGCATAGGGGTGTCTGCTACCTTTTTTGAAAAATATTTGCAAGGAACTTGGGGTTGGTCACCCTGAGTTACCTGCGGGAACCCAGACGTGGACTCCCTGCTCACTGTGCTCAGAGAGGCACAGCTCCACCTCACTGATGAGGCCCAACAAGGCTGAAATACGTGTATGGGGTTGCTCTTGGTACTCTTGTTCAGAAGGGAATTGCCATAGCATTTTGGTGCTGCACTGCCCATGTGGGCGAGACAAAGACTGATATGCAAATGGATATTTCCCATCTGTGAAAGGTACAGTGAGCAAAAAGTGATGGCTGCTAACTCTCAAAGTGGGAAAAAACCACATAACAGGTTATCATTCCTTGTTCTTTCTGGGAGTAAATTCATTTAATCACTGCTTCGTTCAGCTGAAAAAGGAAATGTATCAGCTGTGTACTGCATACATCGCAGTTTTATACATGACAACAGATTACGCAATCATGCTATGTGAATATGAACCTTATATCTTACTAGGCTTTCATTGGGCAATTTACTTAAAGGTCAAACATCACTTGTTTCCCATTGGACATAAACACTTTTCTGAGACGCATGATTTTTATGCTAATTAGCATGACTGGGTGTTTTCCACGTTTTCTGGATCATCGAACATATTTGCAATCATTAAAACTGGACAGAACAGGTTCTGGAAATGACGCACGTCTTCAGGTTATCATGCATTGTTCTTTCTGCATAGGGGCGTCTGCTACCTTTTTTGAAAAATATTTGCAAGGAACTTGGGGTTGGTCACCCTGAGTTACCTGGGGGAACCCAGACGTGGACTCCGTGCTCACTGTGCTCAGAGAGGCACAGCTCCACCTCACTGATGAGGCCCAACAAGGCTGAAACACGTGTATGGGGTTGCTCTTGGTACTCTTGTTCAGAAGGGAATTGCCATAGCATTTATGTGCTGGACTGCCCATGTGAGCGAGACAAAGACTGATATGCAAATGGATATTTCCTATCTGTGAAAGGTACAGTGAGCAAAAAGTGATGACTGCGAACTCTCAAAGTGGGAAAAAACCACAGAACAGGTTATCATGCCTCGTTCTTTCTGGAGAGGGGTGCCTGCCACCTTTTTTGAAATATACACCCACAATAGTGTAAAGAAATTCATTCTCAGCCATAATTTTCTGCAGTTAACCCATCCCTGGAAATCAATACTCTTTTTGTGCAAGGAAGAGACATATGGGCAGCCGGCTGGGAGTAAATTAATGTAATCACTGCTTCGTTCAGCTGAAAAAGGAAATGTATCAGCTGTGTACTGCATACATCGCAGTGTTATACATCGCAACAGATTACGCAATCATGTTATGTGAATATGAACCTTATATTTTAGTAGGCTTTCATTGGGCAATTTACTTAAAGGTCAAACATCACTTGTTTCCCATTGGACATAAACACTTTTCTGAGACACATGATTTTTATGCTAATTAGCATGACTGGGTGTTTTCCACATTTTCTGGATCATCGAACATATTTGCAATCATTAAAACTGGACAGAACAGGTTCTGGAAATGACGCACATCTTCAGGCTTCTTAGCACATTCTGTGCAAGGCCCTCTCAACCTGTTTATCTACTTTTGTCAGTATGCCAGTTCCACTTGCAAAACAGCACTGTTAAAATCATATATTCTGCTATTTAACACTGCTATATCACTGTACATTAGCGTCTACCCAATGCACTCCCTTTTTGCACTACATTTCTGTGTTTTCAGCACTTTTAAATCTTAATGGAATTTTGATGCCTTTAGTCATCTGTAATGCAATGGGTGCCTTTGCTGACATAGGCCTTTGCTGACATAGGTCATAGAAATCTATATTCTGTTTTAATTATGTTGTGCGCAATGTAAGCATTCCTTCATGTTCTATGTTGCTCCAAATATGTGTGTCCATTATCATCTATTTCTAATGTACCTGCCTTTATTAAGGGCAGCCTAGCTGCCTCTATGGACAATACTCGTGACATTTATAATGTTTGGACATGAGGGAGGGGTATAGGCCTAAATACCATATTTACTGTTTGTCACCAGAGGGGGAGAGAGTCTGCTCCTCTACAATAGGGTCACCCACAGAAGGCTCAGATGTGTCCCGTACTGTCAATAGCTACAGGCCTGGAAGAGGAACTGAGGCTAGGATTGAACATAGGAAACAGGGCATTCTCTGTCTTAGTACACCCAGGAGCAACTCTATCTTGTGTTGCCAGACATTATCATGGACACATAGGTATTTTCTGGGGCTATGATGGCAGTTCCTTTCACAGAAGATTTACCGATGACAGTAGGAACACACACAATGCTAGCACCCTTGTTATATTCACGGAATTCTCTAGTGAACATATTAGGCAGAGATTTAATGAGCAAATTGAATATGAACATTTTGTTTATGGAAAAGCGTATAGTGTGTCATACATCAGGTATTCATTATATGCATGCCAAAACATTCATACAGACATTTTGTGGCCAAAGAGTTTCAAAAGGAGGGCAGCTTAATGCAGATTTGTTCTCCTATGGATTACAGGTGTTGTTTGGATGGGTTTGCAGAATACAAGACAAACTTTTATGATTACCAACAGAGTTCTTGATCAGACTCAAAGTACAAACAGACATTGAACATGGGACAGTGATTATGTGACTCTTCGAAGCAGCAGTGGTAAGGGAGGACAGAGTAATAATACATGGGAGAGATGAAGATGGCATTGACTGGAATGCAGTTTTGGCTATTGATCCAGCATTGCGTTTTACTGATGAACAACTATTTCAGGAAGCAGACGATGAGTTAGTGTTTGAAATATATATTCAATGTCAATTAAAAGTAGAGCACAGTAAGGTCCCCCAGAGAATATTATTGACCAAAAAATGTAACCGCATTTTCAAGAAGATTTTGAGAAAGTACCAAAAGAGCTATGAACTCGCAATCCCCGTAACGTAGGGCTCCTTAAAAGCATAGGAGTGGTCAGAATTACACTGAAGGAAGGGGCGATATTACCTCGAGCAAACAATACCCCACGTCAATAGAAGCAGATGAAGGAGTATAGGAGACCATTGACGCTCTATTGCAGCAAGGCAGTATAATACCATCGGAATCCCCATGTAACACTGCCGTGTACCCAGTGAAAAAAGGGACGGTTGTGGAGATGTATTCAAGATTTGCATCCTTTCAATAATATTGTGGATGCAGAGTTTCCATTGGTTCGTAACACAGCCACGATTTTACAGTGATTGATCTTACGAATGCTTTCTTTTCCATTCCATTGCACTCAGACTCACAATATCTCACCACGTTTACATACCACGGGCAAAGATTTCAACACACAAAATTACCTCAGAGGTACTGTGTGTAACCCCATGTGTTTAACAGAGTATTACAAATGGAATTGGCTAACATACAAACACAAAGCATGGTTATACAGTATGCTGATGATCTATTGGTATGCAGTAGCACAGAGGAGCAATGCAGGCTAGATTCATTAATTCTTCTAACATTACTGTCAGAAAAGGGATACAAAGTGGACAAGGAGAAAGTGCAGTGTTGCCAGAAAGCAGTAATTTATTTGGTACAAATAATATCATCAGTAGAGAGAAAGGTGACACCAGAAAGAGCACAAGCAATTCACAACAAGCCCTGATCTACCACAGTAAAGAAATGCAAACGTTTTTGGGGATTGTGCAATATTGGGTCTTCATTATACCACATACATCAGACCACTGTTACAAGCACTAAAGGAAGCACAGAAAGGGGGAGGTAAGGTACCCTTAAGTGGACACACAAACTGAGAGAAGCATTTGATGAGCTGAAGAATTTCATCACTGCTGCCCAAATGTTGGCAATACTGAATTATGAAGAAGAGTTCTTTCTATTTTCCCATTCAAATGGGTACGTGTTGATGGCTGTCCCCACACAAAAAAACATTGTTGGGGTACAAGCCCCTTGCATATTACAGTGGTCTTTTGGATCCAGTAATGTAGGGACAGTTCCTCTGCGAACAAGCATTGACTTCAGCGGCATTTGCTAATGAGAAATCAGCAGCGATAACTATGGGTTGTGCTGTGATATTGTATGTAGAGCATGCCCTGTTTGCAATTTTGCAAAAATTAAAATTAATGCTAATGACACAGCGAGCATCTGGATATGAAGTGATAATATCCATCCCCACAATTAAGGTTGTAAGATGCCACACAGTGTATCCAGCAAACCTCATTGCCGAAACGTTAGACCAAGGCGATTATGTACATGACGGCTCCACATATATAGACGAATAGGATCATATACTCCAAGTTAAGCAGAATAAACCTTAGGATGGAGAAATTGTGTACTTCCCGGTTTGTTGACAATCGATCAGAGTACTGAATTAAGACACACAGGAGCATCTGTTGTACACAGTGAAGATGGAGTTCTTGAGTTAGTGGCAAGAAAAAGATTACTGCCACATTAATCTACGCAAGCGGTAGAACAAGTGGCATTGTTCAAAGCATTAGAAATGTGTGTTGACAGAGAGGTGAGGATCTACTCTGATTCAGTGTAAATATCATTGACAGAACATTCATGGCTGTCGCACTGTAAACAAAGAGGGTTTCAGCCTTTGAACAGCATGACAGTACAGCATGCCAAACTCTTGTCAAGATTAATTGACACGCTGTCACTGCCTATGACAGTGGCAAGTGTGAAATACACTTCCCGGTCAAATGGCACTGATCTAATAGCACAAGGTAATGATGCAGCAGATGCTGCAGAAAAAGAAGCATCATATTTGACAGACATATTAGAGTTAGTAGCATTATCAAGTGATGAAAGGGTGAATAAGACACAAATACGGGAACAGTATAATGCATTGCCCCTAACACAGCTCATACAGTCACAGGGATGTGCAACAAAGCAAGAGCAGGAACTGTGTACAAGGAGGGTCTGATCATTGTCCCTCACAAACTTAGTCTGGAGGCAGAACCTCATGGGAAAACCTGACTTGTCCTTAGAATTGTTGACAGTAGCATTAGACCAACTACATCATCCCGAGCATGTAGAGAGTATGTCGCAGCAGAGTTGGCCGAGAATGGGTTCATTTTCAATTTGCATGACCATGTTCAACATGTTATTGTGAACTGTGTAGTGTGCCAAATATTTACTGCAGGTTATACATTTAAGATGGTGAAAGCAACTTTACAAGAACATAAAAGAACATATTGCTAAATTAAGAAGTGCATTTAGCAAAAGTTGGCTCTACTGTTTGCCTCTGGCTATTTATGCCTTATAGAATCAGTCAGGTTCAGATCACTACCTCACCCTGTACGCGCTGGTTACTGGGAGATGAATTAATGTTCCCCTTGTTTCTGCAAGTGCCCTGTCCAATGCCAAGAGTTCTGCTGCTGTATTAGGAGATGCATTTCAATCATGTTTGACTGCCATGACTGACGCCTTGAAGTTTATTTCCCACTAGGTAAAACTCTGATGGGGTGACTGGCCACAACTAACAACAGACAAGAAGGGCTCACAGACACAGCAGCATTGATACCACTGCATTGCCAATTGTGCCAAGGTGACATTGTTTTAATGCGTAGTTTTGTGAGCAAGTGGAGCATGCCACGTTTTACGAGACTGCACATTATGCAGTGGGCCACTGAATCAGCTGTAAAGATTTGCTGGTGCAAGGGATGACTCCACCTATGAGACATCAAGAAGATTCACAGCAGCGCCCACCTGCCCAAAGATACCGAGCAAGGAGAAGTGGAAAAGGATCCATGTTGAACATTACACTATGTCATTTTGTACGTCCAGTGACCAACAAAGACTCAGTCTTCATTTTTCCATGATATATGAGATGTCACTTAGCAATGACTAAATTATTATGGATAGTAATGTGCATAGTAATTTTCCTGTTTTCTCTTTCTTTCCTTGGTTTTGAATATAGTAGAAATATGATGAAGAAGAAAGTAGTAAAAATATATGGAGTAGAAAATAGTAGTAGGAGAAGTATAAGAGTAAAAAGAGAAATATTTAACAAAGAATTATCACTCATAAATAAGTATGAAGGTTTTTGTTCAGAAATTGTTAGCATATGCTATGGCCATATGCAAGAAGTGGGTAGGGAGAGATCAAATAAGAGTTGCTATGTTTCCTCTCTCAATCCTCACGTCACGGGCTGTTTGTAGCTCAGGAAGTACCAACAAACACAGCACACTGCTTAGTTCATCTCGCAAGATGAGAGGACTATTTCAGGGACGTTGGGCCTATGCTAAATGGGTAGAAAGAGATGATTCTCATTTTACAGGTAATTGTATTAAGCAAAAAAAGGATGGCGGAAAGATTGGGATCAAAGAATATCACCATGTATTATACAATGCAAGGACCACATAGAGGTGAAGTAACATATAGAACACAAGATCTCAAGAAATGCACAACTGCCACAGGAGCAGTAATACTGAGGTGCTGGACAATGGCACAGTTACACATAATAGGACAAGTGTTCACAAAAGGTGGGTAGGTAGAAGGGATAATGGGATGTGGTGTAGAGGTGATGGTTGGATTGGCCAAACAAACGGTTGCATTTCTTAATGATACGTGCCAAGCAGAATGGAAGAAATATGCAAGGTTGCTCACCTGGGTGGATGTGAAATCAGAACCCATGCACATACAAAGACTTGTATGCCCTTCCTTATGTTTCAGGTACAATGTAATGGTACAAATAAGGAATAACACGGGGTGGACAAGTATTGTGGACCTGCCAGGTATATGAATGGGTACAGCAGTATTATTGGACATGTGCTTAAGGTTTGTGTAATTGCCAAATGCACAATTAAGAATAACAAAATAAAAAACATTGGAATGGTATTTGTTCTCTTCCTATCCTGCACTCACTGGCACTGGTGGTGCCTCAGAGCCATGTTGTGGCAATAGAAGAACATCTCACAGTAGTGGATGTGGCCATAAAGAAGAGAACTCCTAGAGGTTTGGAATTACAAAGGAGCAAAAGGTAGAATTATTTCTCACAGACATTAGCAGATAGATCAGCAGCAATCCTGACCAAATACAGGCTGTTTAGCAAAGCAGCTGTATTTTTTGCATCCCTGCTGGCCCTTGGCATAAGGGCAGCAGCAAATTCAAAGTGGCTTCAAATTGCTAGGTGGGAGTTTTTGCAGTTATCATATGCCACAGAGAATGGTCTGAATGCCATTAAGGAAGAGATACGGGCAGTCAGGTTAACTCCTCTCCAGAATATGTATGTGTTGGACCTCCTTACTGCTCTGGAGGGAGGGGTCTGTCCAAAACTGGGGGCCAGTTGCTGTAGACTTATACCAGCAAATGATGAAGATAACAGCAGTTTGATAGATGTCATTTCGGCCCTACACACATTACATACTACTATGCCGAAGGAGAGTAGTAAAGTAGTGGATGAGGACTGGTACCACTGGATGTTCTCTTGGGTGCCTACCTGGTTGGGGAAACATGTTACAGTTGTAATGCCTCTCCTGTGTTCTACATATAGTACTGGGGTATTTTAAAGTAGTAAGGAAAGAAGAAGTACAAACACTTTACTTTACTTTAATTAATTTGTATAGCGCAGCAATGGACCCGTAGGCATGAGGGCGCTGACAAACAAAGAATCAGGCTATCAGTGCAATGAACCAGAATAGAGGACACGAGGGAGGAGTCTAGAAAGAGATTGGAGCTTGATTAGGCAAGCAGCCATGTTTTCTGTTTTTTTAAATGCCTCGAGCTTGTTCTGTAATCTCTGATCGTCCGGAAGATCATTGCAGGCCGTGGGGGTAGCCACTGAGAAGGCCCCCTTTTCTGTCTTCCTGGATTTGCATCTAGGGATCACTAGAAGGTTTAGATTGTTTGAATCTGAGGACTCTGCTGGAGGCCTTTATCACAATGAGTTCCTTCAGATAGCATGGCATGATGCCCAGGGTGCACTAGAATGTAATCACGAGGAGGCGAAAATGAATTCTCGCCTCCACCGGCAGCCAGTGCAGGGCTCTTCTGGCCTCAGCGACATGATCTCGTCTGGCCAGGCACATGACGACCCTCACGGCACCATTCTATATGACTTGATGTCTATTAACATCTGCTTTGCTGAGACCAACCAGGAGACTGCAACAGTAATCTAATTTAGAACCCTCAATGGCTCTTGCCAAGGTCTCAGCATTAGCTTGAGTTATGAGGGGACGCAGGTGAGCAAAAAGTGATGTAATAAGTGGTGGCCGAGACCATGCTCTATACATGCGCCTTCATGATAAGATGCTGGTCGAACATAACCCTTAATGATTTAGCTTTCTTAAGTGGCATAATTTTCACATTGCCTAAGTGCAAAGTGTCATAGGCTGAACCCAATTTTGACAATATTGACTGTGTGCCAACAATCAGGAGTTCGGTCTTGGATTTATTGATTGCCAAACTATTCAAGATCATCCAGTTTTCAATACTAGCATACGATTTGTTCACTTTTTCTTCATCTTGATCGTGAGAACCAGACAGGGGGATGACACACTGTGTGTCATCAGCAAAGTTGGTAAACCAAATGCCTTCCTGTTCCAGCATTGCCAAAAAAGGTGCCATGAAAATATTGTACAAACACGGGGGGATGCTCGCCCTTGTGGGTCACCAAATTCAATCGGTACTGCAACAGCCTCCGCTATATCAGAACAGACTCTACTTATTCTATTATTGAGAAAATATGCAACCCAGCGAGTCGTGGCTGGGGAAAAGTGTCCACTTTCTCGAGCCTGGAAACCAATAGGGGATGGTCTACCAGGTCGAATGCGGCTGTGAGGTCCAATAGCATAAACATTGAGGAGAGTCCCTTGTCCATCTGCTCGAGAAGCCTAGATTTGAATTCCAATAGAGCGGTCTCTGTACTATGGCCTTCTCTGAACCCAGATTGTCAACAATTTAAAACGGGAAAGTTATTGAGATTTTGGACAATTTGCCTATATGCAACCCAACCCAGGATATTTAATAGGAATGCAGTATTGTCTATAGGCCTATAGTTTAGGGGATCACCCATTGGTAGGCATGTTTTTTTTTTAGTAATGGGGTCACCCATGTTTGTTTAAGGTCTTCCGGCATGGACCCCTCCAAGAGCGAAGCATTAACACAATTACAAATTGCGGCAAGCAGGGTCGGGGGGCAGGTTTTTATGATGATGGCTAAACAAGGTTCTCCTTTGCAGCTAGTGGTTTTTAAATGAACCACTACCTCTGTCAGTTCTTCTAGAGAAATAGGCAAAAAGTTAAATTGAGGAATAGAGAAACATCTTTTGAAGCACTCAGGGCTCAGCTTGCTAGGATCTAACAGGGCGGCTTTTTTCTGGAATGATATGTTAGACTTGATGTCCTTCAATTTCTAACCCATAGCATACTGGATGCTCTGACACCAGGCCGTGTCTTTCACCACTAAGCTAGTATTGGCAGGAATAGTACACTCCTGCTTTTTTAAAATTTGAAAGAGTTCTTTGACCTCAGTGCTTGCATTCACATTCCTGTCATTAAAAACATTTTTTTTCGCATCCAAGATTGCAGATTTGTAGACTCTAGCGGCGCCTTTGTACTACGCAAGATGGTCTGGCACGGGATTGCCTTTCAAGTAGTAGAAGAGTTTTAGCATGTTGGATTTTAACTTTTGAAGATCTATGGAGAACCATGTTTTTTTTTTTTACCATAGACTGAGCCTTTCTAGGATTCAATGGGGCCAGGATATTGGTGATATCATCCAGGTTGGAAGTCAGTGCTTTAGACATCTCCACCACAGTATTCATAGGTGATAAATTGATGTCAGGGCTCAACAGCGGAGCAATTCTGGCCTGCGTTAGTAGCCTGGGGTTTCTGCCAATGGTACCAGGCATAACCTTATTTCTGGATTTTACAGGCAAGTCTGCCTGAATGGTAAAACATATAAATGAATGGTCAGACCAGGGACAGGGCGATACCTCTAGGTCTTTAGTTACCACGTTGGTGGCCAAATCCCAATCCAGCGTGTGCCTGAGGCTATGAGTGGGAAGTCGAATTCTTTGGTCCAGACCTAAGTTGGCCAAAGCTGTCTCCATTTCAATTCCCCTCTAGTCATCTTTGTGACCTAACCAAAAATTGAAATCGCCCATCAGTGGGAAAGTTGAGTGGGGTTTAAGACAGGATACTAAATGATTGCATAATGCTGTCATCAAGTCCTCAATGAGGGAGGGTGGCCTATAGATCAGGAGTAGGTTTAAGGTTGATTCGGCATTAAGGCCAATTTTCGCCTGTAAGGATTCAATACCACTCATTATGGTTCTGGCCTTTTCCCAGACTGTCAGTGAGGATTTACATATCAGGGCCACTTCCCCACCTCTGCCCTCCGATCTATCTGTTCTTAACATGGAGTAGACCTCGGGAATAGCCAAGTTGCGTGAGGAGCCCACCACACTATGTGACCATGTTTCACTGAAAGCACAGATGTCTGTGTCCATACGTTCGATGTATGATGCGATCTCAACGGCATGTTTCACCATGGATCTGGTGTTTAGGAGTAAGCAGGACAATGTGTGGACTGGTGATACGAGACGACTTTCTGTCGTAATTGAAGGATCAGCTCCCTGTGTTACATGCAAAGTAAGGCTTAGGTCGGCAGATGAGGCTGTGTTAGTAATAATTGTACGTCAAGCCACAGGTCTTACACTGAGGTCATCAGATATAATGTGGCGCATTAGCGACATAACAGTGTTAGGTAAGACAGCAGTTTACAAAGTGCACAGAGTGGAACGTTGTGTAAGATCGCTGGATGCGCCAGCATTAGTAGAGTTGTTTTTGGAACAGGAGTTAATCGCCTGAGATTTGTGAGGGGGAACCAGAGAGGAGACCGCTAAACGCTTGGTGGCACTCACCGGTAGATGCTGGTTGCTAGGGGGCTCCAGTGTGGCGAAGATATTTCTAGTTGCAGCTATTGCTGCTAACACTTCTGCAAGACCCATGACTCTCGTGCATCAGACCAAAGAGACAAAGGAACACGAAGAGTCCCGGGCTTCAGTCCTTCCGGCCTTGCAAGGACTGGCACAGACTGGCTTGACGCCTTCGCGCCGGCACATTCGCACCGGGTTTCAAGGGAAGAAGGCACTGAAAACTACAAGTGCTTCTGGGTGTAGTTCTACACCAAAGAGTGCGTGCATAGTAACAAAGACACTCTGTTTTAAATCGCACTTAGCTACCAGATTGACAGAATAGTTTTAGAAGGGCAATAACACAAGTTGTGATGCAATCAGAACGGAAGATTTAAAATCACAAGGCAAAAAGAAATAAAGTATTTAAAATATACAATAAAAACTATATGAAATCAGCAACAGCACGAATGAAAACCACATGATGTCTCTTACACTAGGTACTTTGGGAGGTGCTGCTCTCCCGGTCCACACTGGTACGCAAACAGATGCTTGCCTTGGCAAAGTGGACATTAGAATGGTCCTGATAGAAAGGCCCATCGGACCTCCTGGAGCTAGGTTTACATCCCCTTTTGATCCAGAGAACTACACTCAACACTGGGAGGACTGTGAAGGGGATGGTGATGGTTGCTTTAGGACATTCATCCCATAAGAGTATGTAAAAAGATTATGCAGCTTAAGGGGGTCTGTAAAGCTTGGGTTCCAAAGGATGGATATGACAGGATGAAGGAAAGATGTTTTTTGGTCAATTAAGTCCCCAAACGAGATAGTACATATGGTATAAGGAAGCTGGAATCGTTTGCTGCAGCCGCCATCATTATTTAGCTATATATTACACAAGTAGGACAGAGTTTGTTTTTGCTACACTGTAGAGAATCAGTGTTACACTATAGGGAAGGTTAGGTTGCTGAATACACAGCGAGGGAACATAGTAAAGGGTGGCAGGCATAGCTAGGTAGGGTACATATGGGAATATTGAACATGCAAGAGGACTGCCATTTTGAGTGAGCAAGGCCCTGCAGGATTCATAATTAAAATACACATCAGTGAAGGATGACATGGGTGAGAACAGAGGGAGGACGCGATAGGGAGCTGAAACTGCAGGTGTTGGCCTTCTCAGGGTTTCAGCCTAGATATGCAACAGTTAGTTATTGTGGGTTGATGGTAGAGTAAAGCACATAAAGCTTTGATCGACAGGTGCATGCAGTAACATTGCCAAGGATACTATAGTAAGATTAACACACAACGCTCCCAATGGTAGAATAGAGTTAGTATGCACACCAAGAACACAATAGCAAGATGAATAAAGGAGAGAAGTGGGCCATGCATATTGGCCCTGCAACACCATAAAGTGACAATTTTGATTCAATTATATGCACCGGCAAGCAACAGTGTGTGCTGTGAGGGAGGACATGGCGAACTAAGGTTAGCAAACTGTCGGGAAGATTGGGACGGCGTGAGAAAACGAAACAGAAGTAAGCTTGTTATTTCTGCCAACTGCAACGCTTCGATCTCACCCTGCACAGTAACATCCAAGGCCATATGAGTAACCACTGACCAATTGCACTCTGGTTTTTTAATAGTGTCAGCACATTGTGGTGCCAGCCAATCAAAAAATGTCCTGATGATGTTCATAAAGTGACGTCTCATTTAGCGGGAAGGTTCTTGGGCTGATCCAGAGATTATGGACTGAAAAACGAACATTTATAATATACAGAATAATATAGATATTTGCTTCCTAGCATCCAATCAGCAAGTCGTAGTAGTGTTTTTTTGAATTATGACAATGGCCCGCATTATGAGTTTGCCAGTATCCTAGCGGTAATCCCGGGAGGATAGCACAGCGGCAGCGTGCGCGTCTTGGAAGCAAGACGACACAAAGCAACAACTGGTTCGATCCCCGGGTCCGCGCTTAGAAACCTCCGAGTGTTTAAGCGCGTTATAAATACGTAACTAAAAACAAAGAAAAAACCTAATCTTAATCTGTGTTTCCTCTGTAACAGCGCCTCGATGCCTCATGGGCTGCAAGTGCGCTTAACAAATGCAAATAAATAAAAAAAAATAAAAAAAATAATTCCACCAGGATACTGGCAACTGTAATACCATTACCGGCACCCTGTCCAGTGGAATGTCCACCGTATTCTGAGTGCCCATAATGGAGATAAATCCCCATTACATGGAGTGCCATAGGACTCCATAGGGGGATTGCCGGTAATACTGGTGCCGGTAATACCGGCTGTTTATTACCAGTAAGGTGGCGGAATGACCTCCAGCTAAAAGCTGGAGGTAATTCCAGCCACCTCACTGGAAAACGTGTCCTTTTCCGGTGCAGAAACGTGCCGGTATACGGTAATACCAACATGTTATTTCCAGACCGCCAAAGTTGTAATGAGGGCCATAATGTACTGTGCTTGTTTTTTTTTTTTTTTAAATGTTTTGTTTGATTTGACAAACTTTTCATTTATGCTTATGTTACATTTCTAAGATATTTAAAACATTACATTCTTGTTGTTCATTTAAGATTCTTTACTGATCTCATTCCAAACTTCGATCACTGTGATAATAAGCCGCTGATCTTTTCCTTGTAGCAGTTTTGCCCATCTTTCTTCAGTTGTCATTGTTTGTCAGAAATCTTGAAAATGTCTCTGTATAGATCTCTTTTTTCTTTCAGAGCTGAACAGACCATAATCAGATCAAATAGAGTTTCTTGCATAGTTGGGTGTTTACAGAATCGGCAAACCGAGGAAGTGGTATGTGTTTTATCTATCAGCGATAAGTAGTCGCGTGTGGGTAGAATATTGAATCGGAAACGCAAGAAAAGATCACGAATGTTACAATCCGGAAATTGGTTCAAATAAGGTGGTAGTTCATTGAGAGCTCTTACTTCGATTTCACAATTAAGATGACGTTTATATCTTGTTTGTTCGTCAATAGTTCTTATCCAATCATTAGTTTGAATTTTTCGTTTCGCGTACTGTGGTCAGTTTATCAGAATTTCTTCCGTGATTTCTTCTGTATTCATTTTTGTTGAATCTCGGTAGTCCACTTCGAGAGGGCTGAAGTCTGAAATGCTTGTTTTTTTTCTTTGAGGATTTCCAATGATGTTATTTTTTCTTCCGAGATTATTTTTCTATGGAGAGCCATTTCTTTCCAGAGTACTATGGATTGTATAGACTAAATCGAATTGAATTCTTGGCCTCTGGAATGATTTCGGCAGTGCTAGGATTTTCCTCCAGAATATCGCTTCATAACAGGACCATTTCATAAGTTGATGATTAATAAGTGATTCACTAGCATATGTCAAAATCGGGATTACTTTTTGTTTGTATAGCATTGTTGTAGCTTTTGTTGAATATGTTCCATATTTTAAATGAAAAAAGCGTCCTTGTCTTGCCAATGACCTTGCCTTCCCCTCAATATGATCTTTCCATTCTTTTTCGTTCATAGAGGGGTTAATTAATGCACCTAGGTATTTTATTGATTTGGTTATCATGATCTCTTTGTTTTCTAGATTAATCTTTAGATTACATTGTTTCTTGCTTTTTTGCATAATGAGTTTCATTACCTTAGTTTTGTTGGTATTAATTTGCAAGTCGTTTTCCATCATGAAGATTTGTGCTTTATCCAATGTTGTTTGAATACCTATCACAGTTTTATCTAGGATAATGATGTCATCAGCATAGATTAATGTTTGGATGGGTTCGCTGTTAATCTTAGGTGGATTTGCCATTTTGTTTTGAATTTTTTCTCCAAAATCATTGGTGAACAGATTATAAAGGCAAGCGGCTTGAGGGCATCCTTGTTTCAACCCATTCCAGGTGGGAATTGATTCTGTCAGCCTGCCATCATTCGTAATTCGGACACATATGGAGGTATTTGAATAAAGCTGTTTTATTGGGTTCAAGATGACGGAAGGACAGCCCCAAGATGTTATTTTGGTCCATAGTTTTTGCCTATTCACTGAGTCGAACGCCATCTTTAAATCTATAAAGATTGCCTACACTTGTTGAGATTTGACTGTCGCCTCATGTTTTAGCATATTCAACAATAGAAGGTTCACGTTGGTGCCTATTTTGGTGACAAAACCTGTTTGTCTTTTTGCTTGTTTGTCATTATCTGCTGCCCAGGTGTTCAGTTTTTTTTGGAGGTACCCAGCAAATAGTTTTCCCAAAGGATCTAGTAGGGCGATGGGTCTGTAATTAGCCAGATTTTTTCGATCACCTGTCTTAAAGATTGGAATCAAGACTGCTACTGTCCAAGTACGAGGAATCTCTTTTGTCTTTTCTATAAGGTGGAGAAGGTGGCTAAAGAACTTGGCCCATTCTTCTGGAACTGCTTTGAGATTGGACTTTGCCAAATCATCAGGGCCTGGTGCTCTGGATGAATTTAGGGACTTGATGGTATTTCTGAGGTCTTCTATGTCCCAATTAAGATTCCAAGAATCAACGTCTTTTTCAATATCACTTGTCAGAGGCTGTGTGTTTCTCTTGTAAAGATTTGAAAAATGATTGACCCACATATGTGGTTCGACTTCTTGAATCATGTTCTGAGTTTTAGCTGAGTCATTCAACAGAGACCATAGATGCCGTGTATTTTTTTGGTTCAACGCCTTCAAGATCGCTTCTGCATCATATTGCTTTATTGTAGCTTTGATTGTTTTCATTGAATTGGAGTATTTTTGTTTTTACTTTTTCATTTCAATTTCAAAGTCTGGTTCTTTCTTTTTCTTGAGTTGTCGCAGACATTTGTAATGTTGCTTTTTCTTCTGCTGGATTTCCATATTAAAGTGATGGCTATGAGTATGTTTTTGTGTATTCATCCGTCTTGGTCCAGATTGTTGATATTTTTCCAAGATCCAGCCATAGTTCAGCTTTAATTGATTTTGAAGTGGTGCATCTTCAAATGTGGAGACTAATTTGGGTATCTGATGTTGCTTTATTCGAAGTCTATTCAACCCGTTGGTAAATTCAAGTTCAGGTAGAGTTAAACGTCGGTCGCTTGGTGTTTGCGTTGACCATGAAATTAGTATTTGATGGTGGTCAATGGACGGGTGTGTCAAATTATCAGTCAAGATTGTTAATTTCTGTATCCCTTCTGATGTAAAGATGTAATCAATAATTGAAGTGGAATTTTCTCGTGACCAAGTTGGAAGCAGGAGGCCTTTATCATTCATAGGTTGTTCACTTAGAAAGATATTGCAGAGGTTTAGTTCTTTAGTCCAATTTCTAGCTCTACTCGACATCTGTTGAGGGTCTAGTTTAACTCCTTCTTTGTTAAAGAGATGGATATTGAAATCTCCTGCTATGATAAATTCTGTTCCGCTGTTAGAAATGACCAGATTATCAATTTCTTTGCATATTGAATCTATGAATCTGTTGTCAGTCATTGCAGTTGGATTCCAGTATATGTTGAAAATGGAAATAAGGATGGATTCCGGGAAGTGAGTCGCGTTGTTGTCATTGACAGTCGGCATTCGGATGGTGATATATTGAGCCCAAAGTTGGATGTTCTTACTTGATATTACTCTCCATGAAGGCATTATTTTTGTTAATATCAACATTCCTCTTGCAGGTCTGCCCTGTTGCAAAATTATTGCCGGATTCATTAAGGTTCTGTATCCATCGAATTATACCTCTTCGTTCAACCAAGTTTCTTGTAAAAAAATAAAGTCCGATTCTGCCATCGTTGGCGAAGGTTTTTCAAAGAGATATTTATGGCCTCTCGTATTCCAAGAGCATAGAGATGTTTTGCTCAAATGGAAATCGTTACACGTTAGTTGTTATAGATTAGTTTTCCTGCTATTTTGGCCCACGTTAGATTTTGTTTTATGTTGTGGAGTCCCTAGATGATCTCGCCATATTGTTTGACTTTTTATAACATCTTGTGCCTGAGACTTTGATATTGTATCATTAACATATTTCTGGGTCGCTTGAGGTTTGCTTTGTTCCTTTCGTTTGCTATATGTGTATTGACCAAATAACGCAAGGTTCTTGGATTTTTTTTCAGCCATTAATCTGGAAACAAAGACTTCTTCTATTTTGAAACCCAATGTTAATAAATGATGTTTTGTGGCTAAGACACATTGCATGGTATCTTGGTTGTAGAAGTCAATGTGGGCTTCTTCCATATGTCGTTTGTTTGGAAAGAGGATTACTTCAAGGTCATCAGATCCGATTTGGGCGAGTTGAAGAATTGCATTAAATAATTGCAAGATGTTGGATCTATTCATTGTTACCGGCTCTTCTGTGCTTGTTATAGTCGGAAATAGTGCTATTCTATATGCACAAGAAGCCTTCAGCGGATTTTGAAAAATTGGTCTAACGAGTGGAGGACTCGGTTGGGCCGTAGGGCTGCCATTGTGGTTGGTGCGAGCTTGTGTTTCTACTGATGACCATGATTCGTTGTTAGATACTATTGAGTATGCCTGGGAGATGTTATTTGGTGGCTCTCCTTTCCCTGGATCGATTTGAGAAAGGTCTATGAACGTGTCTTGGCATTCACCTAAGACGATTAGTGTATCGTCTTGTGAATTTATTGAGATGGAATTACTATCAATTGAATCATCAGACATTGATATATCTATGGGTGGCGTTGAATTTGCCAGATTAATAAACGTGTCCTGATTGATTACATCTAAGAGCGCGTCCAATGGTTCAGACGAAGAATGGTTATCCTGATGGATTGCATTTCTCGATGGATTCATCTTTATTGGTTTTGGAATCCTTTGTTGTTGAGTTGTTTGCTTGGTGGCAGTTTGTTTATTGTTCCTCTGTGTGGTTTCCGCTAACGATTTCTGGACTGATTGAATTTTTCTAAGAAACACGCGCAAACCTGTTTGAGGATTTTTGGTGGCTTTTTTGTTCTTTGCGTTAGTCAAGGTTTCTTGACCCACAAGTCCTCGTTAGGAAAGGTCAAAGATGTCAAAGTTGAGTGCTATAATGGGGCAAGTTTGAATTTCGTATTGTGTTGTTTGGTCTGTTTTCATGACGTGTAGGTAAGTTGGATTCTCAGTTTGTGTTTGATTTGTTGCATGTTGTAAATGTGGAGTCATTTGTACATGTTTTTTTGCTTTTTCATCAATCATTTTTTTTGTGATTATTGATACTGTTTCCATTAGGTTCTGTTTGTCTGCTCGATCCACCCTTGCCAGTTCATCTAATCGGGTTTTCCATATTCTAGATGTTTCAGCTTCGTATTTCAAACGCTGCTGGATGGTACTTATAAAGGTTTCCAAATGGGTTTGTTTGGTCATTATCATTGCTAAAAGCGTCGCTTGGTCTTTTGTAGAATCGACCATAGATTCTTGGATCTTTAGAAATGGAATCATCACAGTTGATAATACTGCTACTAGTGTGTTCTGTAGGTCGAGCATTGTCGTTGGCAGTCTTTGTTGGAGGTCAGAAGAATAGCTCTGGTGTTCAGATTTCATGCTTGAAGAAAAAGATTCAATATCCTCCTTTTGATGCTTAGTTGACAAATTGTTAGGGGGTTTTGTTGATTCTTTCGAAGGAGAATACATTCTTTTAGATGCAATGGGCGTAGATGTATCAATTTTTTCGATTTGCTTAGGAGTAAAGACTCCACTAAAGACTTTAGTTATTTTTTCCTGAGAGTCCATGATAGCGTCAATGAAGTGCAATACGAACAGACAGGGGTTTGGTATACTCATCGTTAGTGGGGTCAACAGGAAAGTATGTTGATTGCCAGTGCTGTTTGGCTGCTCTTGCTCTTTCTAGGAGAGATGGTGTAAAGCATGAGTCTTCACAAGTTGGTTTTTGAAATATTTTATTCAAGGATTGCACTGGCCTTGGTGCTGCAGAAGATGGAATTAAGTGATCAATTGGCAGTCTATCATGAATGTAGTTTACTGTGGTTGTTGCCTGTGGTATGAAAAAATACTGGTGTTTTGATTCGCATGGGCGACGACTTTTGGGAGAGCTGTCAGCATGGAAGGTTTTGCATTATTAAGATGGATTATGTTTTTTTAATCTGATAAGTGATCTGATATTGGAGTATCTTGTTCAGATGACTGGCATTTTCGAGGAAATGGCACCGTAAGAACCGATACCATAGCTTTGACTTCTATATTTGGTTTCTGGATAAAACATTCAGTGCTTGTTGAATCTTTATTTTTTTCCTCTATAGAATTAGGTTTGAACGAGTATTTCCCATGCGACACTTGCTGAATTGGGGTTTTATTCGTTAAAGCTACAGATTCCTCTAGTTTCCCCTGGAGCCTTGTGCGGGGTTTTGTAGGTTTGATTGGTAGTTTTTGTTAAGAGAACAAAAGGCAAGTGCTAAGTAGTCTTGTGTGAAATATGAGATTGAATGCTAGTTTGGCCAGCACTTACCGCAGATTCCAACGGGTCCAGCCGGAAACAGCAATAAACAGCGTGCCCTTTACTCCACGCAGGCTTCATGCCACAAGGGTCGTGCTGTTCTGTTTATCAAGCCAGACTTCCTGGAGGAGTGGCCTAAGATTATCACGTGACGCCAGTCACGTGACAAAGCAGGAAGCTCCGTTCCGGGTCCCACTCACTTCAACTGCTGTCAGCTCCAGCTGTCAGACTTACGTGAGTTGGAGCTGGGATTATGCTTCAGCCTGGTAAGGAAATAAAAGCAGGATGATGCAGGTTCTGTAGCTCGGTGCTCAATGTCCAGCCGCACAGCAATAAAGAGCGCGCCCTTTACTCCACGCAGGCTTCACCCTGAGGAGCGGCAACTGTCGGCACGCACGCTCTGCTCTCCTCGTGGCGGGTCGGGTGGTTGGTTTATAACCCCTGACGTGAGAGACCTTTTTAAGAACCCGCTCTACATGACATCAGAGTGAAATGCTTTGGAAGTAAATTGTTGGTTCAGAGCGGTACTAGTTCTAGGCAAATATGGAATCATTTGTTTTCTAATCCAAGATTAACTATACAGCTCGCAATTGTGCAATTTCTTAATTTAATATTTCCTGATACGAAGACTGTCTGTATCAATTTGAAGTGAATGGTAGTCTGATGGTTGTAACATTATTCATTTTACTCTGTTTTATTTTGCCTCATAATTATTTTTCAATGAGATACAAATAATTATTTACCTATTTTTTATTGTTCCAAGTGTGGATGTGTAAGTATAAAAAAAAAATGATAATGAGTGTAAATATTTGAAAAGTTGGTTTACCAGCTATAACAAATAATAAAAAAAATTAAAAAAAAGACTTTTTTAAGAACGTCTTGAGTTACTTTATGAACAAAGTAATTCAAGCTGATTCTTCGTGCATTTTGGTATGCTCCATTATTTTTGGATAAGTAAGTATTGGGAGCATAAATTCACTTCCTGAAAAGTTCCTCTGCAGGTCTGCAGAGATAAAAGCAAGCAGAAAGGGGAGAGGGTAAAGGATACTTACCCGTAGGCTTGTATGGAAAAGTCAAATTATTTTTCCAAGAGGTCTAGGTAAAGTAAAAAAAAAAAATGTGTGTTCCGATGGGGAAACTTTGGATTAGTTCTACAATCGGGGTACTGGTATCGTTGTCAGATGCCTTCTCCTGACTTGAATTTGGTATTTTCACATCCCTTCAGAAGGATAGTTATTTTAATTCTGGCAGTTTCTGACTAATCTAGGCTCTAAGTAGCTTTAGACTTCTAAGGGACCATCACCCCAACTTGCCTCCTCAATATTCTCTGATTCCCGGTTAGGCTCCTAGTTGTCCGATCTGCTCTCCCTACAGAGTTCTCTCTGGTTAGAAGGTTGGAAAGGGGGAAGACTTCCTAAAGGTTCCTTTATATACCACCTCTGGGGGGTGCCTCACATATCTGGGGATATCCCCTGTCCCCCACAATGTCCTGACCCTCTCCAGCAGCTGCCCCCAATATGAATTTGTCACAGTATGAATGTTTGTGAGTGAATTTGGGGAACTGGCATGCTCACCATTGAAATGTGTTTTAAAATGGCTTTCCTGACATGTACTGGCTGCAAGAAAATATGTTACAGGTTCATGTTGACATATGTTGGTCTCTGGCTGAATAACAACGTGTTTAAAAGGCAATGCTGGCATATATTATGCACAGCCAGAATTGAAGTGTTTTACAATGGCAACACTGGCATGTATTGGGCACGTCCACATGAACCTGTGTTCTTACAGTGGCATCCAGGAATGTACTGCATATATTGGATACAACTGCCATAAAAAGATATTGTGAGTGTCAGTTCTGGCATATATATAATGAGGGCACACACATCATGCACACATGCTTTGCCGTTGAAATGCTGGCTTACACGCAGGGCACATGAATCACAAAAGTGTTTGTATGATGGCAGTTTTAGCATATATTGTAGGCACAGGCATCATGGAATGTGTTTTACAATGGCAGTGCTGACATATATTGTGAGAACAGGCATCATGAAAATGTGCTTTAAACTGGTACTATTTGCATATTTTGTGAGCAGTGGTATTACCAAGTGTTTTTTATGCTGCACATATTTTTTATGTTATGTATTTTGTGCCTAGACTTAATGAAAATGCCTTAGAAAATATTTAGATACTGTTGTTGATCAGGCATTTATTGATTTGTGCCATGCGTTACCATATAAAATGGATTGTAAATTGTAAGGCTTTTTACTCAATTCAACCCACTATTTTAAGAATGTTCCTGGGGAATAAACCATTGAGACTCAGTTGTTGGTTTAGGCTTTCTCACAATGCTCTTTTGCTCCTGCAAGTTCATGGGAAATGTGTCTGCCCCCAGTCAAAAAAATTCACCACCACAACCTCTGATCTTCAACCATATTACGACAAGTATTGTATCTCTGGTCACAGATTATCTTGTGCTGGAGTCTGCACACACGACTCCATTCATACATTCTAAAATCTCTTCCTCTTCCCTCTCCCTGCCTATGCGCTGCTGCCATCCTCCCCGTTGCCTATGCTTTCACACTCATACATTGCAGTCTTTGCCCACACTTGTGGTCCCTTATCTTCGTAAAGAATAATTCACAAATAAAATGTCTGTTCACTGATATTTTTCTCTTCTCTATTCTTTCCTTTCATAGATTTGTTCTGCTGTCTCTCCGCTCAAACAGTACTTTTCTGTACTCATAGTCTGCTGATATTTTGGCAGTTTCTGCTCAAACATCCATCCTCAACTTCTGCTCACACATGCTCTACTTTCACACCGCTGTCCTCCAGTCAAATCTCATCTTTGCTATGTCTGAATGTCAACTTCCTCTTTTCTCTGCTCTTTGTTGCTCACACTCCCACTGTACTTGAGAGAGGCATGTGCACATAGCTTTCTTTTGTATCTTTTCCCCAACACATCTCAGCACTGCTTGGGGCCAAATATATTTTCAACACTTGCCGGGCACACTATTCTTAGATGTTGAGCATCATTTAACCAGTAGGGGGCTCCTTGTCATTTAACATGGCTCATGAATTGACCATGACCACAAATACACTGTGTTACACAGGAAGGCCTTTCAAGCACATGGGTGTTTAGGCACTGGTCGTTCTCTGTAACAGGGATAGTTCCTCGGTTGAGTGGGGACCTTGTGTACCCTTCATAGTTTGGGAACAGGGCTCGAACATCGTGTGTGTGTCTTCAGTTGGGTGAATAGTTCATCAACTGGGTGAGCCTCATATCTACTGGGTCTCAGGATTTGATCAGCTCTACTGTTCTGCCTGAGGGTGGGACTGGGGCAGGGGCTGAAGGGCTGCCTGAGAGTGGGGCTGGGGCACAGGCTACTGAGCTGCCTGAACTTAGGGGCCTTGGTGGGTAGTAGAGTCATACAGTTGGATGGGAACAGAGTAACTCTTTACACCAGATAATCAAACCAACTCATGAAGATGGCAACATTTGTTTACTGTTTTATTATAAATTGTCTAAAACAGGGAATTACAACAGACATCAATGGACGTCGCACAACAGTATCTCGAAACATTTCATAAAAAACAACACTTATAATAAAAACTTGTCAGGGGATTGTGGTAGGCTCAAGGGGAACATCTAAGTATACTTTCTATAAGGGGCCAGGTTGTGGTTGGGTTTCTACAGTCAGGTGGACAACTCATGCCCAGCCCTAGTCCAAGTCATCTTCAACAGTTATTAGGAACATGGTACTTCATTGGCTCTCAAATTATAAGGCCCTTTGTTATATGGTCTTCTATAATTGGTTGGCACACTCGTGCCCTTTCAGGAAAATTCAGCTCACTAGCAGCACGTAAGCTCATACTCCAGGTGCCAGGAGGTGGACATGACTTTACCTCCCCACCCAATTAGCCCTACATCTCTCATCATCCATGTCTTCTGCCATGAAGATTGTCTTTTAACTTGGCCTTGCAATGCATTCTCGTCTCTGTGAATCTAAGGGAGTACGGGCACATGCTTATCAAGTCTGGGACTTCTAGTTCAAGCTCTATTTTCATTCTTGACTCATGTGACAGAAGACTGCAATACGGCCCATTTTGCAGCATTTAATTATCTTGAATTAAAAATAATTTGGCACTCATGGTGTTCTTTCTTTCCACCTTAACAAGGAATGATTCCGCTTCTTACATTCTCTCCCTTCAAGAATAGATAACCAGTATTGGCTGTCTTCAGTTTTAACATCAGGCCAGACAGCCCTTCTCATTTCTTCCATGCTCTCAGCTAATACTTTGCTGCGACACAGCTTTCAGCCCTTCTCTCCATGGTTTTGAACGTACTAAAATTGTGACACTGATGCCCAGCTGCTATATAATAGCGGCTTCGCCTGCATTCTATTCACTACGCATAGCCAGCTACTAAGATTACTTGATCTACTTGAGTTGCTGCATCTGTACTGTTATCAAATAATTTGCATATTCTACAGTGCTCTTCACACGTGCAATCTTCATTTCGCATATGAAAGTTTACTCAATTCTTTACTTCGTCATCAGTTTCCTTAAAGTCCATACATTCTCTGTGCGTCACGCTTGTCTTTCGTGACATCACCAACTTCTCTTTCTCTCATTTTCATATTCCTTTGGGGATCTCCTTCAAGAGATTGTCATCTCTTTGGGGATCCACCTGATAGGGTTTTCTTAGTGGATACCTTTTCTCGAAGATTTGACGTGGAATAGTCACAACTGCTGGTGTCAAACATGGCACAGTTTCAGGCTTCCAGCATATAGGTGGGAGGGGGTGGGACTTCCTGCAGAGGCATTCGGCTGCTCCACTACATGCCTGAGGGTGGGACTGGGGCACAGGCTGCTGAGCTGCCTGCGGGTGGGACTGGGGCAGAGACTGAAGGGCTGCCTGAGAGTGGGGCTGGGGCACAGGCTGCTGATCTGCCTGAGGGTGGGACTGGGGCAGAGGCTGAAGGTCTACCTGAGGGCGGGGTGGGTCTTGGGTGCAGACTGATGAGCTGCCTGAGGGTGGGGCTGGGGCAGAGGCTGAAGGTCTGCCTGAGGGCGGGGCTGGGGCACAGACTGATGAGGTGCCTGCAGGTGGGCTGGTGCAGAGGCTGATCGGCTGCCTAAGGTATGAGTTTGTGGCCCATGATGATGAGCTGCCTGCTCTTGTTGCTGGCTCCCATCTGTGCCAGTGCCAGTAGTCTACATAGCATGCTGAGATGCAAAGAGAAATGTCCGGGTCTTTCCATTTTGGGAGAATTCTTTTCTCATTTTATGTGCTGCTCCCACCCCTTTCATTTGAGTCTTTTCACCTGCGTACCCTGTGGTAGGTGTTGGGAGGGGCTGTTTACGTGATTGAAGCCACCTGTTTTGATGGCCAATTTACTGGAGCAGGCGCACTTTGAAGTAGTGTAGTTGGGTGATATATGTGGTTTAAGCCCATTCCATTATGGGATGAGGCGTATTTGCAGGGGTGTGTTTGTGAGGTGTAAATGGGAGGCATATAACGAGGTGTAAACAGAAGGGGGCTCATGTTCAACACAGCCGTAACGTGAAAGCAAGGTGTTTGTGTTAAAGGCTTTAACGCATTGCAATCATGTTACGGCTCATTTTCAATTATTTGTATGGCAGAGAGTAGGGGTGGAACGCAACTTACGTTTCCGCCGCTTTCATCTTCTCCGCCATGTAAATGCTACAGCATCTGCTCTAGCATGTATTTTCATGCTGGCGCAAATGCTGGCGATCCCTATGGGGTGTGCCTGTTTTATGCACCAGCACAAGGCAGGTGGACCCCATAGCGATTCATTGTACATGCTCCTGGCCATGCGAGCATGATATAATATGATATGATATGGCATTTGTAACGCACCTATACACAAGTGTTTCAAGGTGCGACGAGGCAAGGAAGGGGGAACAGAGGGAGGACAGAGACAACAATCTTACTAGACCAAGTGACATTGAGATTGCACAAGTGCAGGAGTGGGGGTAGGGTAAAAGTGCCAGTGGTAAGGGGAGGGGGCAGTGCTGTGCATGGGATCAAAACAATAACAAGAAGTGCGGCCAGCAGATGGAAGGTGCAAGGGTAAGTGCGGCCAGCAGGTGTCCAAAAGTGCAGGTAGGGGGACTGTAAAGTTACAGATACAGACCCAAGTGCAAGGGTCACCGGGAGGCAGTGTGGGTGTGCAACTGGGCGGGCAGGGACCTGGCCTGGAATCAGAGGCTAGCCAGGTGACCAGTTCAGTATCAGACAAGAAATCAGCAGGGGAGAGGAAGAGAGAAGGCAGAAGCAAAGAGGAAGGTCTTGAGGAACTTCCAGAGCTGGAAATGGTTCTCCTCAAGTTTCAGAGAGGCATGGAGGCTGTTCCAGAGGGAGGCCCCAGCCGAAGAAAGAGATCTATCACAAACTCCTTGCTTGGAGAAGCGACCGACCTTGAGGAGGTTGGAGGTGGAGGAGCGAAGAGCTCGAGTATGAAGCTATTTACGAAGAGAGAGTTGTAGGTATTGAGAACCCAGGCCCCAGAAGGCCTTGTGGACAATGCAGAGGGTCTTGAACTTAATCCTGGCAGGCCACTGGGAGCTAATGCAGAGATGTAAGTGCTGGAGAGATACGATCCCTTGGCTTGAGACCAAGGACAAGTCTTGCAGTCCTGTTCTGAATGAATTGGGGAGGGCGGAGACTAGAAGCAGGCAGATTTAGGAAGAGGCTGTTGCAGTAGTCCAGCCTAGAGAGAACCAGAGCTCTAGAGACTAGAGACACTGAGCTTCTGGGGGAAGGAGAGGAAAGGAAGAATACCTCTGAGCAGGTGTAGTTGGTAGTTTGACTTCTTAGAGACGTCAGAGATGTGAGGAGAAACGGAGAGTGTGGAGTCGAAGATGACCCCAAGGTTCTTAGCCTCACAGGTGGGAGCAGGAAGAGGGCCAAGGGAGGCCGTCCAGAGAGTGACAGGAAAGGAGGGTGCAGGTGTGTCGATGAGGGGGATCTCTGTCTTACTGGCATGAAGGCAGAGATCGTTGTTTGCACACCACTCCTGGGTTGCAGACAGACAGTCAGAGATGAAAGAAGGAGAAGAGGTGGCAGAGGGGAACGTGTACAATTACAATTAAACCCTGCCCGACATGTTTGCATGTCTGGCAGGGTTTCATTATATTTGTGAACACTGCTTACCATGAGTGCATGGTATGCAGTGTTCACAAATGAATTTTAAACCCTGAGCGACATGCAAGCATTTGGGGAGGGTTTACGTTTGTGGCAAGGGGCGTTCCCAATGAAAAGTAAGCACTGCCTGGCATGCAGGCATGCCAGGCAGCGTTTACTCACTTTGCACTGCAGAGTGTGAATGTGAAGAGCAAAAGGCAGCATACCTTGTATGCTGCCTTGTGCCCTTTACATTTGCCCCCCACAATGCAAATGACAAAAATGTGGAGGCGGGGATTCGCTTACGTTACAGTGTAAAGATAATGGGTCACCATAGACCAAATTACGCCTTTCAGGAGCATGAGCGCCAAGGTGGTTTCTTCCCTATGTACTTACGTCTCAACGTAGCGTAATAGTGGGACCTAGATAGGTTTGAGGGTTCACGTGTACATTTCAGGGCTTTATAAAATTAGCCCTACTGTGTTGTCTTACTCAAAACTATGTCTTCATTTGTATTCATAAAGAAAATATCAAACTTTTCTCTGCTTAGGGATAGGGTGACCAGATTTAAAAAGTGAAGAACCGGGACAGGGCAACTAACATAAACCTAGGGCTAACTCTTGAAAGTGGCTGTCAAGCCACTACACTTCAGCCGAGGTTGAAGGAGAAAGGGGTTTAAGTGTTGCTGTTCAAATAAACACATATTATAATTCATTTATCACAAACTAACATTATCTTAAGTTGTAAAATGCAGCATTTTTTCTGTCAGATTGTGCATTCATGCCTGTCAGCTATAAAGACCGGGACAACTGCAGTTTCCAATGGAAATATAATCTTGAGAAAGGGGGACACAGCACCAAAAACCGGAACAGTCCGGGCTAAACCGGGACGGCGGGTACCCTACTTAGGGAGGACAACACTTAAACTGTGAGAACAATGCTCATGTTTGACCCCATGCTCATCTACGCTCTCTCTCCCTCCTGTCCACAGGCACTCGGATGCAGTCGGTCCATAGCTCGCGCTCCTGGTGCTTGGTCTGGATCTCGCCTCTGCGTGGAGGGCCGCTGCGTACAGAACTACCATCCCTTGCGTTTGGCATACCACGGGAAGGTGCTGCTCTGCCAGGCCTGCCTGGAACCTAATACATACCGATTTACCGTACATGTGTGAAGTTGATATTGCTGTATTAATAATGGAAGGAGCTCGCAAGTTCATTGCACGTTTTATGAGCAGTTGGGAGTTGGCGGAACTAGCTGTGATAATCCAAAGGCTCGCCACCTCAACGGTTTTCGGCTTCAGTGGCTGAGCACACATAAAATTACAATGCCGTCTGTCCCGCTCGCAAGCTGCAACTGCTTCTGAGCACACCACTTCCCGTGAGAGCCTTCTTTCCTTCCCGGAAGTATGAAGCTCACCACTGCTTCTGAGCACACCACTTCAGTGAGAGCCCTCTTTCCTTCCCGGAAGTATGAAGCTCACCACTGCTTCTGAGCACACCACTTCAGTGAGAGCCGTCTTTCCTTCCCGGAAGTATGAAGTTCACCACTGCTTCTGAGCACACCACTTCCCGTGAGAGCCCTCTTTCCTTCCCGGAAGTATGAAGCTCACCACTGCTTCTGAGCACACCACTTCCCGTGAGAGCCCTATTTCCTTCCCGGAAGTATGAAGCTCACCACTGCTTCTGAGCACACCACTTCCCGTGAGAGCCCTCTTTCCTTCCCGGAAGTATGAAGCTCACCACTGCTTCTGAGCACACCACTTTCCGTGAGAGCCCTCCTCCCTCCCGGAAGTATGAAGCCCACCACTGCTTCTGAGCACACCACTTCCCGTGAGAGCCCTCTTTCCTTCCCGGAAGTATGAAGCCCACCACTGCTTCTGGGCACACCACTTCCCGTGAGAGCCCTCTTTCCTTCCCGGAAGTATGAAGCCCACCACTGCTTCTGAGCACACCACTTCCCGTGAGAGCCCTCTTCCCTCCCGGAAGTATGAAGCCCACCACTGCTTCTGAGCACACCACTTCCCGTGCGAGCCTTCTTTCTTTCCCGGAATTATGAAGCTCACCACTGCTTCTGAGCACACCACTTCCCGTGAGAGCCCTCTTTCCTTCCCGGAAGTATGAAGCCCACCACTGCTTCTGAGCACACCACTTCCCGTGAGAGCCCTCTTTCCTTCCCGGAAGTATGAAGCTCACCACTGCTTCTGGGCACACCACTTCCCGTGAGAGCCCTCTTTCCTTCCCGGAAGTATGAAGCCCACCACTGCTTCTGAGCACACCACTTCCCGTGAGAGCCCTCTTCCCTCCCGGAAGTATGAAGCCCACCACTGCTTCTAAGCACACCACTTCCCGTGAGAGCCTTCTTTCTTTCCCGGAATTATGAAGCTCACCACTGCTTCTGAGCACACCACTTCCCGTGAGAGCCCTCTTTCCTTCCCGGAAGTATGAAGCCCACCACTGCTTCTAAGCACACCACTTCCCGTGAGAGCCTTCTTTCTTTCCCGGAAGTATGAAGCCCACCACTGCTTCTGGGCACACCACTTCCCGTGAGAGCCCTCTTTCCTTCCCGGAAGTATGAAGCCCACCACTGCTTCTGAGCACACCACTTCCCGTGAGAGCCCTCTTCCCTCCCGGAAGTATGAAGCCCACCACTGCTTCTGAGCACACCACTTCCCGTGAGAGCCCTCTTTCCTTCCCGGAAGTATGAAGCCCACCACTGCTTCTGAGCACACCACTTCCCGTGAGAGCCCTCTTTCTTTCCTGGAATTATGAAGCTCACCACTGCTTCTGAGCACACCACTTCCCGTGAGAGCCCTCTTTCCTTCCCGGAAGTATGAAGCCCACCACTGCTTCTGAGCACACCACTTCCCGTGAGAGCCCTCTTCCCTCCCGGAAGTATGAAGCCCACAGTCCATGGGAGTAAAGTGATCTGAGGGGGGCCTACCTCGCCGTGCCCTGCAGGCTGGGGTCCTAACTGTCTAAGAGTGCAGCTATGCATTGCAGGCCCACGGGTCCAGGCTGTGGCTCTCATGGAAATAGCTTGTGGGTAAGTGCCCTGCACCGCTGTTTCCACACCTTAGTGACCTGCAGTGCACTCGCAAGATCTGAAGTGCAGATGAAAGCGAGCCCAGACAGGCCTGCAGGACAATACTCAAATCCCCAAAGGGCTGGCCAATGTGGGTTGATTTTGAGCACCAATCTAGGTCATTTTAATGACTCAAAGCACCATGAAGGTGGTAGTTTGGACCAGTGATGATGACCGCCCCCCAGGGCCTTTAAACTGGTCAATGTGTTTTACACATTTCTCCAAAAATGTACCGAGAGCACTATTTAAACTTGTTGTGTGATAAGTGCATTGATCTCAATGTGCATTTTCGTCCCATTCTGACCTGCAAGATAATGCAGAGCACTCACCGATGCCATGGGAGTGCATTGGTTATATGATTCACATTGTTACGGTGCTAAGCATACATTCAGCCACTTTTTAAGGTAAGTTGAGTTTGATGTTGAGTGCATGAGCTCTACGGAATGGGAACCATATCTAGTTGACCATTCTTACATTCTGTGTTGTGTGTGTGTGTGTGTCTGCATGCGTGTGTGTGTGAGTGTGCATGAGCGAGTGTGCATGCATGTGTGTGTGTGTGCCGGTGTGCTTCAGGGGATGTGGTGTGGTGTAACCCAGGAATGTGTGATGATGTGACTGAGGTTTGCAGCTCGGGGAAAGGAACCCTGGTAAATCAGTTCAGGAATTTTCCCATTCACAAATTGAAGCTATCAAACTATTGGTCAAAATTTTCCAAGAAGACTACTATGAACAAATGATTTACTGGTCACGGCATATGGTCCAAGAGGTTCGAGCAGATTCATTCAGACTTTGGAATTTGGCACTATCATTAGCCAAGATCTGAGAACATGTAGGCGAGAACAAATTAACAAATACATTTTGCCCTACCCCGGAAGAGACTATGCAATTATTGTGATCTGCCTTGAAGAAGTGCAGAGGGCGAAACTGATGGCCATACAGTTGGCACAATCATTATGTAAATCTCACACGTTACTAACACACTCTAATTTGGATGTGGAAAACATCTAAAACTATTAATGACAATATACATTGTATTTAAACATAGGATGAATTCAATGTATTTATTCTTTGGAGTAGCGCTTGTATCAAGGGAATGCATGTTAGTTGCTCTTCTAGTTCAGGATTTTTGGTTGTAGGCCTATTCCCTGGTATAACAGCACTCAGACATTTTTACAACTAGTAAGTGGTGCAGCCTTGCTTACACTAACACCCGCTTATACCATTGTATGACATGCATGTATGACGCTCAGTGGAAACTGAGCGTGTGCCTCGGGTGTATGTTCTCTGAGACTGAGTGGGTTGTCTGCCTCAAAGTAATAATTGTGATCCCGATATGACCTTTAACTGAATAATGTCAATCAAGTACCCAAGACTCCTCCCTGTTTCTATGCAAACGTACTTCTGTATTTTGGTGACAAGCTTGAAAAGAGCCTCGGACGGCCAGAGGAGCAGTGTGAGGAGACAGCGAGGAAAACCATTGCCTTTCAAGCGAATCACAACATCAGCAGCAACAAACAGGATGCGCGGCACAGCTCCGGCCAAGCAGCTATGGACCGCTGTACCAAGAAGGTCGGCAACCGCTCTGTGTCGTGGTGCCGCCCCTCAGAAGGGCCAGGAGGTTGCCACCCTGGGCATCCATGTGACCTGCCTTCTATGCAATGAAATTCAGGGCGGTGTCCACTCCACTGTTCAATGGAACAACTCTCTAATGTGTGGGGGGCAGGGGAGCATCCACACTGCCATTCAAAATGGGCACTAAGAGTGACTCAGCTTTTTTAATTTTATTTATTTATGTGTTTGTTTGCTTATATGGCGCCAGGGCATCAGGCATCAGGGCGCACAAGAACACGATGGAACGAAAACTGAAGATAGGAGAAGAGAGAGAGAGAGGGGGAGAGAGAGATGGGGACAGGGGGAGGGAGGGAGAGAGAGAGGGAGAGAGAGAGAGAAACCAGTGGGCATCTTGTTCAGCCGCTTTAGCTAAAGAGAAGGTCTTTAGTGATATATGAAAGAATGCCAAGTTTACTTCCTTCGTAGTTGCACAGGTACAAAGTTCCAGGAACGAGCCACCATGATAGGAAAGGACCCGCCTAAGGCGTTTGTCCGTTCAATCTGGGGCAACAATCAAGGACAAAACTACCCTAGTGTAAGGTTCTTTTGGACTCATATATGACCAGTCGGGTTTTCAAGTAAGTTGGAGCTTTCCCGTCAAGGCATCTGTGAAGTATAGCAGTATTAAATTGGATGCGTGCTGCAACAGGGAGTCAGTGCATAGCTTGTCTCGTGGAGGAGATGCCTTTTATGATGCATATTGCATCGTTTTGCAGAACCCAAAGTTTATGGAGGCATCCTTTGTTTGCACCAATCAAGAGGGCATTAGAGTACTCTAATCTAGACAATATGATTGCATGCGCAATAGTTATGCAGTCTGCCTCGGAGATTAATGGTTTTATGTTTTTTTGTAATCTGAGGTAGTATTGGCAATTTGTGGCAATCATGTTCATGTGTGCTCCAGCACTGAGAGAGGATTCTAGGTAGGTACCTAAGGTATTAACAGTACAGGGATGTTTATTGTCCTTGGTGTTAAAACTAGAGTAACTGCCATCCAATTTAGCCCGGGCCTGTTTAGATCTAAAGATCAACAGTTCTGCCTTCCTGCCGTTAAGACACATCCAATTGGTAGTCATCCAGTGTTCGATCATGTTGCATACATGTAACAGGTTGGCTGTGTCAGTGTCATACTCTCCATTGATCTCAACGATTGGCTGAGTATTGTCATGTGAAGTAAACCCCATTTTCAGCCAGGAGATCGCAGAGTGGTCTGATATAAACGTTACAAAGGGACGAGATAGACAGGCTCCCTGGGGCACACCACAGGGGATGGGAGCAGTCTCTGAGGTGACGTTGCCCCAACACACAGTGGACTTACGGTGGGATAAGAATGACTGAACCCAATTGGCTGTTGTGAGCAGATTCGTAGATCGGCAAGAGTGTCAATTAGGCATTTGTAATCTAAAAGATCGAACCATGCAGGTGTTTTTCCCTTATAGAGGACCTCGAGCATGTGGGTCTGCAGGTCAAGTAGTGCCGTCTCTGTATTATGCTCCGACATGAAACCTGACTGCCTGGTATGTACTTTGAAAGTGGAGTCTAAGTAAGCTTGGAGTTATTAGGTGGCCGTTTTATCTATAATCTTCAGCAAGAAGTTGGAATTGGTGATGGGCCTTAGAATCTTAGCATCCTTGGGGTGCAGACCTGCTTTCTTAACTACAGGGGTGACAGTGGGGTTCCTTACAAGATTGGAGGTAGCCATGGCGCTATTAGTGCCGTGGCTACCCCCTTACCGCATACCGGGTCTGGGTTCCCTGAATGGGGAATTACCTGGCCATTCCAACCTTGGAGGACATGTTATTTCCCCATTCATAGAACCCATCCCCATTCCCATTCGAGCCCCCATAGGGCTCAATGGGAATGGGGACCATGCTAACAACGGGCCTGTTAATAACGGGCCCGTTGTTAGCATGCTGGTCCTTTAGCGGTTACCACTAAGGGAGCCTGGTAAAACCATCCGCCCTTAGCGGGACCCGCTAAAGGACCTCGTAATGCGGTGGTAAGGGGTTAACGGCACCGGCACCTTTACCAACGCCGTTAACCCCTTACCGTCAACCTCGTAATGACCCCCAGTGACTTCCTTAATGGTATCTGGCACATGATTGTGATAGAAAGACACGTTCACGAATCTGGCGACAAAAGGTGAGAACATTCCTTTATTGCCCAGGATAAACTTTGCAGGCATAATGTCTCCCAAACAGGAGGTGGGGTGCATCATGTGCAGAGTTTTGTACATGACCAGTATTGTGATGGGTTTAAAATTGAACCTTAAGTGGTTTTGTTTAGGTGGCAGCTCATTAGTAATGTTTGGTAAATTAGGCGCAGAAGTATTTGGTCCATATAGTTTATTGGCAACCGAGGCTTTTTTGATCTTGTCGGGGGCCATGGTAATTTTTTCAGCTTAGGCACAGTCCTGGTTAGTCAGGGAGATGGATAGTGCTTGCGCTTTAAGTTTTTCTAATAATTTTAAAAAGTTAAAGAGCTTTTTAGAATTGTTGTTTTCCCC
Source organism: Ambystoma mexicanum (assembly GCF_040938575.1). Classification (NCBI taxonomy): domain Eukaryota; kingdom Metazoa; phylum Chordata; class Amphibia; order Caudata; family Ambystomatidae; genus Ambystoma; species Ambystoma mexicanum. Next base: position 102,254,164 of record NC_090924.1, read on the forward strand.
ATTAATTTTCTCATTGAAATAATTATTGTCTCGAGTATGGCTAGTCTATGAGTGTTCAAGTTTCTTCCAGGTTTCTTCATTGGTATCAGAGGGGTATTTCAGCCATTTTCACTCAGCAAGCCTCTATTCTTTTTTCTGAGTTGTGAGCTCAGATGTATGCCACTTGTCGGGCCTAGTGTTTTCTCTGACTGTTTTCTTTTTTAACGCTCCTACCTGGTCCAGCATGTATGTCATGGTGGAGTTGATCTGGTGGGTCGAGGCTGGAAGTGGAGGTCATGATCTCATTGATTCACTCCTGTAGGTTGAAGGTTTGTACCTTTTTATAGTTACAACTAGTGATTCTTTTTAGAGCATTTGTTTGTTTCCGCGGGATGTCTTGAAGCCGAATATTGAAGTCAATTATAAAAGGGTCAGGCCAAATACATGGCTCTTCATTCCAACCTTGCCAGTATCCTGGTGGTAAACCCGCCAGGATACCGGCAAAGGCTGTTACAGTTTCTGGCATCAGTCCGGCAGCACTGCCGCCGGATAACGAGTGCCGGAGGGACAGAGTTAATCCCCATTCGTGGAGTCCCATAGAACTCCATGAGGGGATTTGCCGTCATTACTGGCACTGGCATTGCCAGTGCCGGTATTGGCATTGGCATTGCCAGTGCCACTAATGAGGGCTTTCTTTGCAGGTAGGGTGCCTGGCTTACCTCCAGCTGGAGGTAACCCAGGTGCCCCACCGGCAAACCCATAGTCGGGCGGTCCGGTAAAGTGCCGGTATTCACAAATGCCAGCACTTTGTTACTGGACCGCCCGACTTGGATTGAGGCCCATGGATTCGTATTTTTGGCGTATACGTCCTGATTTCTGGAGGCTACCCAGTCTAGAATATTCCCTTTGTTAGAGGTAGGGTCGTTGCTGTGGGCATAATAATCAATGTTGTTAAGGCACCCTTCTAGTGAGATTGCATTGGTGATATCGTTGCGCTAGCGGTTTAGGTCTCCCAGGAACAGGGTGGCATAATTTGGTCCATTCAGTGATCTCAATAATTGTATAATTTCCTCGTTGAAATTTGGCATATCTTCAGGAAGTCGATATAGCAGGACAATGTTAATGCAACTGCAATGTGTGGAATTAGATTTCAAGTGAAGAATTTCACAATGGTTGCAATGGCAAGGGGATTCGAAGAACAGGAATTTTTTCTTAGCAAGAATGGCTACTCCTCCCCCATGGCCCAGGTGCTGGTTTTTACAGGAGATGGTGTATCCTTCAGGGGTGGCTAGATTAATCATAAGGCCGCTAGAGTCGGTAAACCAGTTTTCTGTTAGGCACAGAATAACAAGATCATTGTCGATGAAATAATCGTGTATATCAATTGCATGTTTGATAAGTGATCTGGTGTTTAGCAGTGCGACTTTAATATTTTTGCAATCTGTCATATTAGATAAGGGGGATTTAGTATCATGTGTATTCTTAAAGTAGAGAGGTGAGTCATTGTTTCTGTCTAATGTACTATGATGTTGAGTTATGGTCTGGGGTTTGGAATTTGACTGTCAATGTTGTCAGACTGTCTGATATCAATATTGTTGTCTCTGAATGGGGTAGTAATCAAGGTTATGTTTTTACTGGCTGATAGTCTTGTGATATATGAGTTCACATTCAGCCACTTCCTGTCATCCTGACTGTAGCTGTCAACAGATGGTCAAGTCTGTTAAGTTGGTGTCCAGGCACGAGGAGTCGAGTATTCTTAGTTGCCAGGGTAGGTATATGGCCATCATTAGAGGTGGTAGTTTCCAGTGCAGCTACATCAAAATTAGTATCAGGTATTATTGGTAAATTACCGGGTGGAACAAGTACAGGTTGGTCAACTCGGTCTAAAGGACCTTGTTGCATATGAGCATGCGTGTGTACAATGAGATGGGGTGGGGATGGGGAAGCGCAAACCAAATTCATCAGGAGGTATTTATTGGCAATAGCCATTCGAGTGTCTTCCTGGGCTGCCAACAGAAGGCTAAGTTCATTTGCGTAACCCATGAGTAAGGACTGGGAGGTTGCAGTAGCAAAGGATGTAAGAATACTCTAGGAGCCTGTGAAGCTTCAAAATGAACCCCTGTAGTCTATTTACTGAGCTTTCTGAAAGGCAGAACAACAACAGTCAAGGTAGAGGGAAAAAGTGTCGAGTAAGATCAGGTGGGACAGGAAATAGAACACATGGATATATAAAAACTCAGGTAGTATTCGCGCAATGGGTGGTACAAAGATGAGTGAGGGCAAACCGCTAGTAGAGAGCTTGAAGGGTCACTAGAGATGAATAAATAAGGCGTGCACCACTACGAAGATGTAGCGATAGCACACTTACGAGAGCTAGGAAGAGAGGATAGTGGCACGCCTGTGCGACGTGTCCGGCGTGGATCGGCGAAGACCGGCTTGTCTCAGAAGCACCAGCACTTTAGCACCTGATGTTTCTAGATATACCAGTGGAGTGCTGCGAAATGTAGTTTCTGGTTTAACCAGAAAACTACAGAATCAGCGAAAATGTAATACGCGGATTCCTGGGAGTGCTTTTCTCTCTGCTTATGTCAACAATTCTGGCTGCAGTTTGTACACAAATATATCCCTTAAACACAATTGTTAACACAATTTCACTATTCTTATTCCTTTTTCAAATTTCGCTGTCCTGAATAACGCAAAGCGGGGAATAGATCAAAAATGAAAGAGATTGCAAGTACTTGGCCGTATCAGACCAAGTGAAGGTGGAATCAACTTGAAAGGAGAGGTCAGCTGTTTTAAGACCGGTGAAGACCGGCTTGTCTCAGAAGCGAAGGCGCTGAAGTGCCTAGATATAGCCCTGGAGTGCTGGGAAATGTAGTTTCTGGTATGACCAGGAAACTGCAGAATTGGCAAAAATGTAACATGTGGATTCCTGAGAGGTCTTCTCTCTCTGCTTATGTCAACAATCTGGGCACAGTTGGCACACAAATATATCACTTAAACACAATTGTTAACACGATTTCACTATTCGGATTCCTTTTTCAAATTATTCTGTCCTGAATAACGCAAGGTGGGCAATAGATCAAAAATGAAAGAGTGCAAGTATGTGTAGGGACCGTTCAGAGAGAAGGAAACAAAAATGAAAGTATTGAGAAAGCCTTGTATTTAGGTCCTTCCTGAAGCATTGCAGTGTTAGATATTATCTTAGAATGGTTGGTTGACTCAGGTCCTGGTGGTTGTGGTAGGAAAGTCACTTTTGTCGGTTTTCACAGCAAAGGGTCTTTATACTATGATCAGGATCATGACTGGGGGAGTAGGTGATCTTATTGGCAGGGTAGGATGGTGTATTGTATGGGGGACGTTGAGGTTACTTAAGGCTTAATGGAAACTCCTCTGTGTATAATGCTTCTTTGGTCCATTGTCCACTTTCAGGTGGTCAGAAAAAGACCGGCTCTGAGAAGAATCGCGTCTTCCTGGGATTCAAGCAGGCCTTGCATGTTCTGCATAAAACCTGTAAACTATAATGTTAACTACCAAAAATTGTGGCTTATTGAAAGAATACACATATTTAAACTATGGCGGCTATATGAGAAACCAGCTGGAAACTATGCTGAGCAGTTGCACACACATCATTGTTAAATACCATTTTCCAGGCCCAGATAAAGCACACGAGTGCAATAAAGCACGGGCCTGGATGATGCACAGGTGTGCGAAACACGTGCTGACCTCACAATGGAACAAAGGGATGTCAACTTGTGATTCTGAGACTGCCCAACTTATTCCAATTAAAGTGATGCCGCCAATGCAGAGTGTTTTCCTTCTTCAACAAATTGGAAATATTGTGAATAATGAAGAAGGTTTCTGGTAGAAAAATGCCAATTTTTGGGCAGTTTCAGGGGCTGGCTGCTCTTTGTCAGCCTCACCATTTCCTGGGTGAAGTTGTTGGATATTATCTGGCACTGTACTGTTAACACAAATGTGAAAGTGGTAAATGTGCACTACCGAATTTTGGATGTAGTGCTAAAGTGTATTATGCATTTCATTATATGTATAAGGGAGCATGAAGGTGTAGGAGAATGGAGCAAGAGGATGGCAGGATGGAGAGCGAACGGACATCGATGGTCGCGCCATTAAAAGAAAAAAATGAACTAAAAGCGACAAACAAATTTAAGTCGTCCAAATTTACCACGTTCACATTTTAGTTGAATAAACTCTGGCACAGCATTTCAGTGAAGACTGGGCTCTTGCTGGTATAGATGAATGGTGGAAATCTTGAAAAGAACCTGTCTGGCATTTGGCAATTCCCTCATGTCAATCGGAAACCGCCCAAACCACCGGACAGAGGAAATCCACCTAGAATGGATTGAAAGACATGCAGAAGCCAGGTTTACAAAATGGCAGTGAGACAGAGGCAAAAGGGGCTTGAATAACTGAAGGCCCCGCCCCTGGGAATTTTAATGAACTATTTCTATATGTATGCTGTACCTCTGCCATGGTGCTTTGTGTGTAAATAGAAGTCATCAGCTAGTAGCTAACCCTTCTCTCGATGTGGAATGTGGATCTCCTCCACACTCCACTTGTAGCATCTACAGGGGAGTCCAGTGTTGTGGTTGTTTGTCGTATGCATGAGAACGTTGAGTTGAAGTGTATTTCATTGTGTTTGTGTGTGGTTTGATTGGTGTTTTATGGATTGTGTGCAGTGCTATGTTCCATCCGAGGGTAGGTCCAGAGTCTGTGAAGTGCTGAGTGCAAATGTTAATTAATGCTTGGTGTGGGTATGTGTATTATGGTTAGCCCATAGTCATGAATAGTAGTTGTGGAATTGTGTTGCGGGAGCATGAGTACGGTGGATTAGTTTATACCTTGGTTACACTCGACTGTACCTCCAAGTATGTCCTCAGTGCTCATCCTGTTGCCGCTCAGTGGTACCCTCCTAAACCTCTGGCTGAGGTCCGCTGGCCTTGATAAAATTCCTCAAAAGATGAATTTGACCAAAACTTTTCCCAATACTTTTAGGGCCTGATTTGCAAACATGTTTTCAATGGGACTTTCCCATGTTAAAACATGTTTGTAAATCAGGCCCATAGTGGTGAAATCACCCAATAGCTGGCCAGGTGGGGGCAGGGATATTTCCTCCTGGATTGGGATAACCTATCATATTTTCCTTAAAGAAGGGATCATTCCCAGTTGAATTATCCCATAAAAATAGTTTGTTAGAGATGGCCACCATACAGGGCTCGTACCTGGTAAAGTCTTCCCTTTATTACACTTGCGCTTATATTGCATACTTGAAAAAAATGAGTCACTCAAACGGCCGCAATAACTTTAGATCACCGGCCACAGATTCCTAACCACACCCATTACGTCCACGCCACTCTTTTACGTCATCTGCCTTCAGACTTACACCTTTACCGAAAATCTATTTTTTTTCCTTATAGCCCCTTAATGCCCATCTCCCTCCCATGTGGGTTATAAGGTAATTAAAGACCTTCTCTGTTCATAAATGGCTGAGAACTAACTCTGCCCTGCCACGTATGGAGCCCTAATTTGATTTTAGCCATGGCCTCTGCTCATGCCGCATGACTTCCTCTATATGTCTCGCATGGGTTAAGCTGGTTTCAACCTCACTCCATCACAGTGGGGGATTGAAGGGGCGGCTATCCACACAAAGACGATGATTACCATTCTGGGGTTAGTCCATGCTAATGTCACCCCTAGGATACGGTGGTCCCTGAACAGTTTTCCAGCCAATCATGTCGCGCATTGAGTTCCCTTTGCACCACTGTTAAGACATTTTAAAATCTTATATTCCCTAAGAGCCTTTCCTGGGCAGGTTTCAATGTAGCACGCTCAGCCTTAACCGGGGGTGTTTCTTTTTGTGATAGTTTCCGCCTTTCAATACACATTTTGATGTGGTCCCCTTCACCCCCTTCTTCCCTTATCCAGCCTTTCTAAAGTTTGCCCAATTTTGGTGTTAAGTTTCTTTATCAGGAAATCTTTGTTGTTGGTGGCAATATTCTCAGCAAGAAGAATAAAGGACCTTCAGGCCTTCTTGGCGGGGAGCCTTATGCCTTCATGCATAAAGACAACGCGGGTCTTCAAACCCACCCTTCTTTTATGCCGAAAATGGTCCCAGAGTTTCATATGAACAAAGCCATACCTTTGCCAGCTTTTTTCCTAACCACATCTTCTGAGGAGGCACAGACTCTACATGATTCTGTTGCCAGAAGCGCTCTCAAATTCCATAGGGATTTTAATGAGCCACCCAGATTCTCTGAAATAGCTGCTTGTGACTTATGGCAGACTTTATCAAGGGAGTCAGGCTTCCAGGGCTTCTTCTGCAAGCTGGACAGTAATATGGTAGCATGCCAGATTCAGAACTCCCCCTTTCTAGGGGATATTCATCCACGTGCAAGGCTCCAAATCTGCACTTGGAAGCACAATCCAATTATCACAACACTTTAGGGCCTGGCCTTCTATCACAAATCATGCCCCCTCCCTCATAGCATGCCTCCCTTCCTTCGTTCTGAGGCATCTAGTTCTCACTTTCCCGCCTGCTTATCTACCCTGTGCTCATTTTGTTTCCGCCAGCAGAGTAAGGGCTGGATACCGGGCTCTGGAGGTTATTTGGCCCAGTATAAAAGCCTTCAAACGTAACATAGCATACTGTAAGGGCATAGACAGCCGTACCGGGAATGGCGTGGCCATCTGTAAATGTTTTATTGTAAGTAATTTCTGATCGAAATTGACATCCCTGTTCTTCAAATAAATACAAATACCAACAATACAGTGTCTCCAGATGGGGTCTGCAGAGCCGCAGCCTGTGCTAGGTCATAAAAAGCAAACGTATTTCATTGACTGCAGCCCTAGGTCTAATCGTCTTTTTTTGCCTAGTATTGCTGTAGAATATTTTATGTTAAGCAGTTGTTTTGCCAGGGGTGGGTTGTCCCCCTGGGAAGTTTTCCCCAGGGGCACAGCAGCAGTGCTGGAGCCCAAGAGGAGAAAGTATGATGTGGACATGCCTTTGGGATCAGTGATATGGAGGCTTTCTTTAGCTGGTCCTTGTGAAGAAGCAAGGCACACTGAGGCCATCTAGTGGAAACCTGGAGGTGTTCAGAGTTTTCTGAACATACCACTTTCTGCTTTGTTCGTAAAGGTGCCTGCGAGAAACAGTAGTAGGGAAAAACGTTCCCAGGTCTGTACTATTTTGTCGGATGTTGATTTGTGAACACTTTGCTCAATTTGTGTTCATTTTCAAACATTATTGATTTATAAACCATTTTTACTGCTCATTTCTCATAATTTGCCTTCTGGCGTTAGTACCACCCCAGGGTACGATTATAATTGTTTATTTCTGAACGCGCTTAATACCGAAGAGGTTTCTAGGCGTGAACGGGGTTTCGAATCTGTGTTGCTCTGCGTCGTCTTGCTTCCAAAACGAGCGCGTTGCCACTGAGCTATATTACCAGTGTCAGGTTGTTTATGCAGGCTCTTTCTTCCTACCCACACATCACTGACGCAGATCAGTAATTGCCCCAAGCATGTAATAACCCTGCAAAACTCGTCTATATGGCTGTTTAAGGTTTACCACAGGCCTTTGGACCATACCCCCTTCCTCTCTACGGTGCAGAGAGGCTGCATAGCAGAGGAAAAACAAAAAGGCAAATGCAGGCCTCTGCTCAAACGTCAAAAGGGAGGCTAAACACGGGCTCAAACATTGTTCAATGCATCTGACATCTGTGAGCATGACTGTGTCGGTTCTAGCTGGGGCAGTGCTGCAGCAGTCTCCAAAAATTGCTCCTAGGCCGAGGCACCCCTCATTCCCTTATAACCTGTCGCACCCGACACGATTTCTCTTTTGCAGTCATCGCTCCAGCGATGGCTATGGCAGGCACTCTTGTCTATGGAACATGGTGCTCTGGGAGGGAAGGAAGGAAGCCACTTCTGGCTGTTTTTTTTTATTTATTTTTTTTATTTTCATTTAGTTTGAACAAACTTTTGAAAAAAGAACTTTTTGCTTAAAAAGATAGAAGAAACAAAAAACAAAGAGAGAAATACACATACTAAAAAAGAGAGACACAAAACGTATTGCCTTAACTTGCAATGTCTCTTTAACCTTATTTTGGTGTTAGACCTTGTTCATTGTCACTGGGTTGCAACTATTTTTCTTGGTTCCTCTGTATGTTGTTGCTTATGATTTCGTTGTGCAAATTTTTCTCCCTTGGTTTGTTGCTGAATCGAGCTTGCCTTTGGAAATGATAGGTCTCATTTCTAATTGATTCTGTAATATGTCTAGGAATCGCGTAAGCGTAATCAGCACTGAGTTACTTTTGGTCAGGTGTAATAGCCTCCACCACTCCTCAGTGGTCAGCGTCTGATAGTTTTCCATCACTTTACCTAAACAGTTTTCACGTTGCATATTCAGTTCGGAACATTTTAGGATAAGATGTTTTAAGTTTTCGTCTTCTTTCGCACAAAATCTACATAGTACATTTCCCTTTGGGATTAAGCGCCTGGTCCTCAGAATTTCTTTTGTTTCTATGATGTTCAGGCGAAACTTCAAATAGAGTCTTCGGACACGTTTGCATGGTGATAAAACCAGATATTTCTGGAGTGTGTTCCGTTTTTTTGCTTCTTTAGGCTGATTTCGAATGGATTTTTGTGATTCTCTTTTCTCACCAATTTTGATCCAGTCGAGATCTAGCAGTTTTTTTTTTACAGAATCCGGATTAGACCAGAGTGTGGTCTCATCCGTGCCCAATTGGTTAAGGATCTCTCTGCACTGTTGTTTCCAATCTCTTGGGGCTGATTTTTTTCCTATTTCATTTCCCATCAGGATTTTGAACGTTGGCAAGTTTGCTTCGTCATGAGTTTTCCTGAAGAGCAGTAGTTTGCTCTGTGTTGTTTACACCAGTTGTTATATTGGTTCTTCGCTCTTTTTATTGAGCCTTGAGTCATTTCTCCTTTTGTCGCAAGAATTTCTCTTAAGGTTTTCCTTAGTTCTCTCTTCTTTCTTGCTACTTCTGGGTCGTACGTGTGCCTTCTATAGTTTTGAGTCTTTTTACAAAACCTATTTTCAGTTTTGTAGATTTCTAGCAATTGCTGATATTCGATTCCAACAGTTGAACCTTTTACTTGGCATCTTTGCATTTGGTCAGATATCTCCTTAATGTCCATTTTTTTTAGCCTTAATCTGTTTCGCCCTGGTCCCACTGAGATGTCACAACACCACTGTTCCCTTTTCTTAAGTTTGATCCATTTCCATTCTGTCGATATGATGTTATGGTCACTTTTGTCTTTGGTGACTTTGAAAGAGATTATTTTGTGTAATATGTTTTCAGAGACAAAGATATAATCTAATATAGATATCTGGTTTCCTCTTTCCCATGTCGGCTTTGCCGGAATGTCTCCTCTTGTTGCTCCATTGAGCATTGAGAGATTTCGGAGTGACATTTCTTCTAGCCAACAATCATTTTTGTATCTTTCACTGTCAGTCTTTGTTGTTCTCTGTTGATCTACTTCAATTAACTTCATATTGAAGTCTCCACACAACAAAATTAGTGCTTTTGAATCAGTTGTCAGAATGGAATCGATGGCTTCAATGATGTCATCCTCAAGCTTTTGATTTGAATTTGGTGTTGAGTTCCAATAAATATTTATGTGCACTAGGCGGGAGTGCTTCTCTTTCAGCTCCACTTGCTCTAAACAGACTTCCTGCAGGAAAGGTGACCAGATGCGGGCCGATTTGATTTTTAGACCGCTTGTTCTCTTAATTAGTCAGTTGACCTGACATTGGCCGCCCTTTTTTTTGTTTTACAGCTGGATTTATTGCTACTTCAAATCCATCCACACATGGCATGGTGGTGATCCATGTCTCTTGTAAGCATATCAAGTCTGCCTTTTCTAAGATTACAGGAGGGGAACTTAGGAGATGTGAAAATCCTCTAGTATTCCACGAAGCTATCACTAGCTTCGTTATCTCCTCGTGGCATTAGCTCTTCTTTACATTGTTTAACGATTTTGCTAGCCAGGACCAATTTTTCGATTCTCCTTCCCCATCGTTTAGTTCTGAATCGCTGCTTCTTTCCTCGTTTGATTTGCCCTGATTTTCTATTGTTATTTTGATTTTCTTCTTTCTTATCTCGTCAGGTAAGCATGATTTTTCTGCATCGCTATCTTCATAGGTTAGCTTGGCGTTATAATCGCACTCCTGAGTTGCTCTATTTTCTATTGTTTTATTTGACTGCAACTCTTTTTCTTTTATTTTCAGTGCTTTTACATCTTTTGTTTTTTCATAACCTTTGTCCCCTAGTGTGTTGTCAACTTTATACACTTGATATCCCGTGTCTTTCGCTCATCATGAGTAGTTCTGTGTCTTTTTTGTCGTTGATGTGCAACAGCACAAATTTCTGGTTCATATCAGGGATAATTTCTACACGATTAATCCGTGGACTCTTTATTGCTCTTAGCAATGGTATTTTTTGGAATATCTGTAGAATGGTGTATCGGTTCAGAGGAATATCACTTTTTTTACATACTATCTTTTCGACTAATATTCTGTATTGATGGTTCGTTGCATTCTCCTCGACGTTTGTGATGTTTTTCCATGGCTTAGCTAGCTCTTCACCGATTTCCTTGTGCGCCAGTTCAGCTCTTGCTGGTTTCTTCATTTTCTCTATGGGATTCTAGTTCCATTTTGTTGTTCTCTCGCTCGTTTGTTGATGAATCTTGTGTTTCTTCCTTATTCATCAAGATGATTTTTGGGTTCAGCATACTCTTTCGTCCTTTTCTCTTCCAAAGTGAGGAAGATTAGAGGATCTTCAGCTTTTTTGTCAGCTTTCTTTGTTGTAGCTAAGGCTTTTTTGGGAGTTTCTGGCCACCAAATCACTCTTTTGCTTGTCATTTCTGTTTCTCTCTCGTTCTCGCACTCTTGGGCATGCGGTTTCGGTGTCGTTACCATAGATTCGGGGACGCCTTGCCCATTGGCTTTGTTAGTTACTTTGGCGTTCCCTTCTGTGGTCTCTTCTTTATTTTCGTCTCCATCGGATATGCTGTAAATTGAAATATTCAGCAATTCTTCATCATCACTGTCAGAGGCTAGCTCGGCTATGCTTTCCATCAGGGAGTTGACTTCCTCGTTCCGAATTTCTGATTGTGCCTTTCCATCCACGGGTACAATATCATCAGTCTTTTTTTCCCTTTCAGTGGCGGTTTCTCAGAGTTATTCACTGTTATATTTAGTGCTTTAATATTCCTAAAGAAATTTGCTGAGCTACGAGTATTCTTACTCTTTTGGGCTTGTTGATTCTTTGTTTTTCTTTTGCAATCTATTTGTTTTGTATTGTCTCTATTTGTCTTCATCCCATTGCTCACTCCCAATGGAGCTTTCGATTGCTCAAATATGTCGAACCACTCTCCATCCGTCTTTTTTGCTGTAATAGAGGTTGCATTGCTTGTTGCTGCCTTTCCATTTACATCATTGTAATTTTGGTTACTTCGTGGCTCTGGATCGGAGGAGACTAGTTCTTTGACGGCTTCTAGTTTCTTTTGGGAATTAGTCCTAGCCACCTCTTTTTCAGGCGCTGCCATTGCTGTAGTCGATTTAGATAACCTTTCTTTCGAGCTTATCTCCTTCTCTCGGGTTTCTTTCCTTCCGTGGTCACAATCTTCGGCACTTATTAATAGCACCTTATCGTAAATGCAATTTTGCATAGAACCCTTTTTCTCAGCCTCTCTCGTTTTCTCCAGAGGTTGTTTGTTTGTTTTAGGAATCTCACTTGTTTCCAATGTTTCCTGGATTTGTGCTCGTTTGATCTTTCTTAGGAGCTCGCTTTTCATTTTGATCACTCCTTCCTTCTCGTTCATTTTGGAGAAGCGTGAGGGCTTGTCTCGTCACTTCAGCCAAGAGTTTCTTGTCCTCAGAGTTGTTTCTTAACGATTCTTTCAACGCTGTTATCGAAATATCGTTCCCTCTTTTAGATGATAAAATCTCAGATGACATCTCCTTTAAGTCAGTCTCTAGTTTTATCATTTTAGAGTTCAATAGGGCAATCAGAGTCGTTTGGTCTCTACAGTTCTCATTCAGGTTCTCAAACAACCTCAGCAATGGGGCTACAGCTATCGTTGTAGCTGACATCAAAATGGGACTCAACTTTGAAATTGTTGCCTCAATGTAGGGCAGGATATCTTCTGGGTCATTTCTTTCCTTCGGAAGTAACTCATTAGATTTCCGTCGCATTAGATCTTTGCGGGTTATTGCCTCATCCTCACCCTCTAACTCTGAAATTAAGGAAGTGCACCATTTTGTCTTTTTCGGGGATGGCATCGCTTCTGGGTTTTTTTGTACACCTATGGTTCTTCCTTGGGTTCTGCATCGTTTATCCACATTTCCCTCATCACTCTCAGAGCTTTCTCTTCTTCGACTCCTCTTCTGAGATACCGTGATTTCTTCATTTCTGGATTCGAATTCTGGGGAGTTTGCTTCAAGGTTCATTACTTCGTGAATGCTCTTATGTTTAGGACATCGGATCTCCACGAGTCGTGGGCTACCCCCATTAGAGCTTAATTGTGAAGGTCTCCGTGACTGTATTAGGCTGGCATTCATCCTTGCCAAGTCTTTTAGTACTTGGTCTGCAATCCCTAGTGAATTTCTTCTTTCTCCTGGATTTGTATTAATTTTCGATCCTGTGTTTTGTGGTGCAGTTTTTTTCCTCCATTCATCTTGGGTTGACCATGTCTCAACAATTTCGTCCATTCTGTTAGAGGCATCAGGACCTTCATTTGCTTTTGATTTAACTAGAGGTGGTTTGTGCATCTCTGCCACCTTTAACCATGCCAATAGTTTTAGTGATGAACTCGAAATTCGTTGCTCATCCGAGTTCGAGGGTCTTTGATAATTCGTAATGTTTTTAATCGTGAGCTGTCGCATGGGGCCAGTATCTTGGGTCTGTTCGCCGTCCCTCGGCTTACAGGGAGTGGTACAGGGAGTGGTAGACTTGTCAGACTGCATATTCTCAACCTGATGAATCATTGCCGCGCATGTTTCAGTGTTCATATCACCGGTCTGCTTATCCTCCGACTTTCCATTCACATCCAGCGCGCTTTCTGCCTGGGCCCCCTCGCCTTTTCCTAGCGTCACGCAAGGTTTACTGTTCTGTATCGCTGGGGATCTTGGTTGCTGATCTCCATTATCTTGCCTCTCTCCGACAGTAGACCCTTCATTTTCTTTCTCTTCATCTTCATCTAGCTCACTTTCACTTTCGCTGTCACTTCTTACGTCTATGGTTTCATTCGCAATGTTAGGGCCTCTCTCTCATAACAGCTGAACCGCCACCACGTTCCCGCGGGACGACTCAGACTCGGGCAACTCGTCACCGAGTCGAGTCCGCTGAGATGAAGCAGCGCACATCATCCCAGATCCTCCCTCTCGGGGAGACACACCCTCCTCATCCGTGGCAGCAACATCAGGGGTGTGCATTGTAAATCTTATTTTTCCGGTGAAAATTTCGCTTGCACTTGACATACACACTGCGTTCAGCCCTCCCTTGGCTTGCGCTCGTGTGTTTGCTTTATTTGTGATGCCCCTCGTGGTCATTGACATTATTGGTGTTTAACGGTATTGAGTATGTCTGTGCTGGGCTCGGCACCGCGCTATGGAGGGCAGTCTACGCCTGATCGCGCGCTTACTCGCTTACCCTAGCTCTTACCGTGTTCTTGGGTAGCTGCAGAGGACGGGCGATCACAGTTCGATTCGCAAGCAGCTGCCTTTTCCTCGCGTACCTCTCGAGTCCCTCGAGGCTCCAGGGAGTGCCCAGGGAACACAGGCAACACACTCTCGCACACTCCGCTACGCTCCGCTCCGTAGCAGTGGGGGTTTTTAAAGTCTTGCTCCGCCTCCAGCTTCCAGCAGTTGTAATGGTAAACAGACTTGCCAGTCACAGGCAACACACTCTCGCGCACTCCGCTACGCTGGCTGTTTTTATGGGAAGGTGGTCCTGCAGTTCTGCTTGGAGAGCCTGTTGTTCAGGGACGAATGCTCAGAGATGAAGGCTGGGCCGCTTTTGTTCCGAAGCCTTTTGTTCAGAGATAGGAAGGACTCACAGCAGCTCTGCTTTTGGAGTCCCTTGCCCAAGGAGGCCAAGCTCGGTAGCCATGCACCTGGAGCTGTGCGGACACTTCCCAGGCCCTGGCCCGGGAGGGTTTAGGCCGTCCCAAATTCAGGCGGTTGCGGCAGAAGGCAGCACTCTGAGCACACTACCCGACACCTTGTCCAGGGGCGCGGTTAGGAAAAGGGTGCTACAGCAAGGGCAGGTCACATTTCTCACCTGGGAGGGAAAGGTATTTACGTTTCAAGAACCATGAACATGGCAGCAGCAGCAAACGTACAGTGGCAGAGGACCAAAGCCTGCACATGATATCAAAATAAGCACTTCGATGAAGTCAAAAACATAACTGATGGGTTTCAATTTTTAGATGGCTGAGGCCTCCAATAAATAGCATTTCTTAGTGACACTTAGGGGGTAATTCATAGAATTCAGTGCACAAGCAGCGCACGTGGGCAGCGCAGAGAGGGAGCATGCACCAGCCTGCGCCAGCTGTGTGCGCTAAACAGCATTCTGGCGCACTGCGTATTTATGGATTTCCCAAGCCAATTTGAGCCGTGGCGCAGCGAACATCCCGCAGCGCCAGTTACGCCCCCAAGAACGCCCCTTGCGCAAGGAAAAGCCATCGAAATCCCCAATATGGTGCAAAGGCCGCGCTAACCCTGGACCAGTTTACAGGCCCGCTACACTGTAATCACGAAAAAAACTACACATACCCTGCTCACAGCAGCCAAAACGCGTGAAAATGTACTTGCGCACCCCCTTGAATACGAGTACCCCGCTCACGGCAGTCAGAACGCATGAAAATCTCCCCGCGCACCTCCTTGGATACGCGTACCCGCTTGTTGCAGCAAAACATGTGGAAATCAACTCACGCACCCCCTTGAATACGCGTACTTTGCCTGCGCCAAGCAAATTGAGTGGAAAATGTCGCCACTGTGGTGTGTGCTGCCTGCAGGTCATGGTCAGGGATGATGGGCTGCCTGCAGGTCATGGTCTGGGGTGGATGGGCTGCCTGCGGGGCATGGCCAGGGGTGTAGGGTGGTCCCCCGTGGTGTGGGCTGCCTGCGGGTCTTGGTCAGGGGTGATGGGCTGCCTGCGGGTCATGGTCAGGGTGGATGGGCTGCCTGTGGGGCATGCCCAGGTGTGTAGGGTGGTCCCCCGTGGTGTGGGCTGCCTGTAGGTCATGGTCAGGGGTGATGGGCTGCCTGCGGGGCATGGTGGAGGGTGGATGAGCTGCCTGCGTGTATTCCGGGGGTGTGTGCGGATTACTACACACGATTGGCCTGGTGTGAGTGGGGTACGCGTATTCCGGGGGTGCGTGGGGAGTACTACACAAGATTGGCCTGGCGCGAGAGGTATACACGTATTCCGGGGGAGCGCAGGGAGTACTACACGCGACTGGCCTGGCACGGGCGGGGTACGTGTATTCCGGGGGTGCGCAGGGAGTACTACACGTGATTGGCCTGGCGCGATCGGGGTATGTGTATTCCGGGGGTGCACGGGGAGTACTACACGTGATTGGCCTGGCGCGAGTGGGGTACGCATATTCCAGGGGTGCACAGGGAGTTCTACACACGATTGATCTGGCACGAGAGGGCTACGCATATTCTGGGGGTGCGCGGGGAGTACTACACACGATTGGCCTGGCGCGAGCGGGGTATGCATATTCCGGGGGAGCCCGGGGAGTACTACACACGATTGGCCTGGCGCGAGCGGGGTACGTGTATTCTGGGGTGCATGGGGAGTTCTACACATGTTTGGCCTGGCGTGAGCGGGGTACGCGTATTCCGGGGGTGTGCAGGTGTTTCACACGTGATTGGCCTGGCGCGAGCGGGGTACGTGTATTCCGGGGGTGCTCAGGGAGTTTCACATGTGATTTGGCAGTGTGGGCCCTCCCGGGTGTGGCCCTCCCCCCCTCCCCATGCCCCGCAGGCTGTCCATCACCCCAGACCATGCCCCGCAGGCAGCACATCACCACAGACCATGCCCCTCAGGCAGCCCATCACACCCAGACCATGCCCCGCAGGCAGCCCATCACCCCAGACCATGACCCGCAAGCAGGCCACATGGCATCATGCACTTGGGAGCCCTGACACATGTCCCCACACCCCACCCACATTGACGGGCACCGGCCAAAGAGGTATTCGAAATGACGTGCATTGTCCAGACGATAACCTTGCACATCTTCCCGAATACCACGTTGGCGCAACGCCACCCCAGCTAGGACAGGCTCAATCCGGTCACGGATTGCAACGTCCACAGGGAAAGGAAGGCCAGTTGTTGTTTGCACATCCCCTCCCTGAAAATGGGTTTGGACGGACGTGTCCCTGCTGGTGCTGGATGATGCAGTCACAGGATCGGGGACAGGATTACACACAGGCACCACCGCGGTGGCCTGTGCTGCCTCCTGTCCCTGCCCCTGGGCTGCACCAGTAGCACCAGTGGAATCCCCCCTTCCAGGCCCCGTGCGTGGGGCTTCCATAGCCTCCTCCTCAAGCAAACCCCCCACCAACCTGGATGACTCTGTGCTTCTTCCTCCGCAGGCCCCTGTGGGGGCTCAGCTGCCCCTACTGCTGCCGAGGAGTCCACCTCAAAACTCTGCCTCTTGGACCTTCCCTCGGCAGCTGCGGCCATGGACACGGCACCAGACTCCTCACTCCCGGAAGATATCACTACCTGGGAGGGGACTCGGTCCTGTATCTCCGGCTGGCGGTGGGATCCCTGCAGCTGTGCTCCACAGCACCGTCTCCACCCTCTTCATCAGTCGATGCTGCAGATAGGGAGAGACAGAACACAGGCATCAGGGCACTGTACAATGGTCTGATACACACATGACAGTTGCACATGAGTGACAGTGTAAAACTTCACAGATGGCATCACACTCCCCAACACTCATCATTTGAACCCACACACATGCACAAATTAAAAGGAATCGTGCAGCAGGCAGCAGCATCCATACACGCACAACAGCATGAACATTCGAAGGTTGGCATGATGTCACAAACAACATGGGGAGTGCCAAACACATGCACACACGCCACCAGAAAGACATGCATCTGTACATCTCCACCACCTGTCACAGTGCAATCACTGGCAACTATGTCACATCTGCCATTCGGGTTCCTACATGTCTGTGTCACATGCATCCATGGTGTATCACAGTCGCACACATGTCAAACACACACACGCACATGTACACCATGCACGTACATGAAGGTGCAACCAGCATCCATGTGTCACACCCCAAACATGGCATAGTACATACACAGAAATGCTAACATGTGTGCGTCTCCACATACGTTGTGCATCATGCTTTGGAACACATACACCATTGATGTGCTTCAAACATGACTGGACTCACATGCAGCACGGTCATGTCCCTGCACATACACATCCATACATGGGCCTTTCCAGACATATGTCCAAGCTGGACACTCCTGGCACACCTCAACATGCACTGCGTCCAATGAGTACGCATGGACACTTACTGCTCGACTCCGGACGGGTCTGCCTCTCGAGGACCAGGAGGTGAAGCGCTGGGCGAATGCATTCCAGGACCCTCATCTGGTCGTTGGTAAGGAAGACCCGGCACCCCACTGCATCCGCTACGTTCAAGAGGCGCCGGGCCTTCCTGAGGGACCTGGACCTGAAGTCCTCCAAGCGCTTATGGACGTGTGGTAGGTCGAGGGTTGCGTAAGCCACTTAGGGTCCGCACCACCTCTCAAGAGGAAGAAGCGTGCTCTTGCAGAACAGGCTGGGACCCCAGACACAGCTCGCCACTCCGGCACGTCAAGGAAGCAGAGTTTCAATGATGTGGATCTAGACGCTCTTGTGGGCTACGTCTCGGCAAATGGCCTCGACATGCTGGATACTGCAGGGTGCAAAACTACAACTGCTCAGCATAGGGCCCACTGGCAGTGCATCGCGGACCAGATTAGTTCCCTTGGATTTGTGAAGCGCACAGCTGATGATTGCTCAAAGCGTTGGAATACCCTCAAAAGCAGAGCAAAAAACAAGGTGGCTTCCAATTATGCCTCTACTCTGGTGACTGGCAGTGGGTCTCCACCAGAGGAGGATGAACTCACAGAACATGAGGCAGTTGCTGGAGGGTTAATCACAGAGGAACAGATCCAAGGCGTGGGAGACCTACCAGATCTTGAGACAATGTCCAGTGAGTGCCCATGTGTGTGTGTCCAGACCAAGTGTATGTTGCTTGGGTGATGTGTTCTGATTGAGTGCCAGGTCAGGCTATGTAGTCATGACTGCTATATGTGACCCATGTGGTACCTCCAAGCCATCACCCGCCCTTGGGTTTGGGTATCACAGTATCCCTACTGACCACCGAAAACACTTTGCCCATTATGACTGTGCTTGCCCTTCAACTGGCATCATGCCACAACATTTTTAATACAGTTTTTCTCTTCATTCTGCCTGATTGATGAAATCATTTGCATGTTAATGCACATTTGTGTGCCGTTCGGCCCCAAAATCACCATACTTCAGACAGGGATTTCCCCCCACAAAGCCCCACATTTCTTTACTTTTTATGCAAATGATTTCATCAATAAGGCTGATTGACGGCTGTGCACCTACACATGTACGGCACCTGATTACTTCTGAGCCCTGTTTGCATGTTCAACATGCCAATTGACTTGTGTCATGTCCAAGTGACCTACCATTGTTATATCCATGTGCCTCCCATGACTGTATTTGAACACACTGGCATTGTTGCAGCGTGTGGCACATGTTTGTTTTGTCACACTCTTTTGCATGTTGTATTTGATGTGTGTCTCACATGGATGGGGGACAGTACTGATTTACCACCATCTGGGTGTCCCTGTCAGTTCTGCCATGGCTATGCTACGTGCCATCTGTGTGCTGGCATGTGTCATGTTTGTGGATTGTCCATGCCACTCACAGGCTAATGTGGGATGTGGTTGCTATGCACCATGCAGCACATGTGTTGCTTTTCGATTTTGGAGTCCTCAGTGTCTGCTTTCAGGGTCCCCTTCCACTTCATTGCTACTGCATGCATGCCAGAGTTTGTGTCATGTGTGACATGTCTCATTAATGTATTGGATGTGTAGATTGCGATGCCTACGTGTGTCAGCTATGCTGTTCATGCGTGTCTTCATTACTTTTTGTTTCTTTTTGTGCAGGTGATGAGGCACTAGATGCTGTGGAGGAGGAGGAGATGGTGCAGGGGCAGGAGTACTCAGAGCCCCAACCAGGCACCAGTGGAGGACGTGGGGTGGTTGTTAAGCGGCTTCACTTCAACACTACAGCTAAGTCAATGCCTAGTCTGGGATGCTGAGGGAAACCCTTATTGATATATTTTTAGGTCCAGTTCATGTACTCTGGATGACAACCCTTATATAACACCCCTCTCTTAGAATCCCCCTGACGCCACTGAGCCAAGAGGTAGGTCTGTTTTGCAAATTTAAACGGTTTATTTGAGAAATATAACAATATACATCTATCACACTTTCATAATAAATTAATATTGGATATCACACTTAAAATATGACAGTGATCAACAATGGATAATGTTCTACTGGTAAACTGATTTCGTTACTTAGAAGTAGTATAGAGGATGAGGTAGCTGAAATGCTTTATGGGTCAACGAAATGCAAGGTGGAATAAATGCAGTACAGAAAATAAACTGATATGGTTTCACAAGAGATAATATGTTCACTTTTCCCCTGGTAGCAATTCACGCCCCCCCCCCCATATGCAATGCAAGGAGATGGAAGTAACACACACAGTCTTCAGGAATACAATCAAATTCAATACGGAATTCAGTTCCCCCCCAGCAAGCTTAGACAACAGGTATGCTTTTTAAAACACAGGCAAGATTGCTTTGTAATGTGGTGGGAAGGAAGTGAAAAATGCTAAAATTGCTTTTAATTCCCTATAGGAGGTTCAGGGTGAGTGGTAGACACTTTAAATCAGTTCAGGTCAGCCCTAACAATGGTTCAGGGATGGTTATTAGGTTGCAAACGAATTTTAGCAGTTCAGGTAAAAGCGGCTATCTTTTTACAGATGACGAAATCAGGCCAAATCGCAAATGGCGGTACATTTTGCGAGTGCGTATATCGCGATTGCGGTAAAAGGACAAACGGTTCAAGAGATACAGATGATTTAATAAAGGTAGATTTTCGGATTTAAAGTAAACCTCAAATGACAGGTGACAGCTTGCAGCTTTAGAATGACAGATGACAGTTCTCAGTTTTAAAGATGACAGAATGACACGATTCTAGGAGGCAGTTCTAATAGGCTAAAATAGTTTGAATTAGATTATTTTAAACTAAGAGATTGGTTTTGGCACAGTGAGTACTCACACTATATTTCTGAAATAAGCCGTCAAGGTCTGGTCAGGTTGGACGGGACTTCTGGTGGTTCTGCTCACTGCGGTCTGGTCTCTGGTTCTGCTCTCAGAACTGCACAGTTCTGGTCTCTCTGGATCTCTGGTCTCTCTGGATCTCTGGTCTCTCTGGATCTCTGGTCTCTGGAGGTTGATGGATTTGAAGTCTGGAGTCTCCCAGCAAAGCGTCCCGCAAGAAAGTGGAAAGTGAATCCCCTACCTGGGTTTCAGTGGCCCTTTTTATGTGTTTTGAAAATGGGTGTGTGCCTGGGCCTAGCTAAGCCTGCCCCTCTCACTTATCATTGGCCAAGCTTTCCTCCCTCCCTTGATTGGGGGGAAGAAATGGATTGTCATCATGATGAGGTCTGTTTATGGGTCAGAGGATCCTCCCCTGGTCAATTTGCCCACAAATCTATATTTGATTCAAATACATATTTCCCCGATACACAATTTGTTGAAATTACATGTACACATTATATATTCCTTATGGTCCATGCTTGTCCGCCTCTGATCTTCCTGGGGGCTTGCATTCAAAAATGACAACATTTTGCGCTCTTTGGTCGGTTTACCAAAAATTACACAAATGTGCGCAAGGAGTATGGACATTAATTGATGAAGTGTCAGATTTGTAACATGCAGACATTTGGAGTAAGACCCTATTTTCCGCTAGCAACCCCCCAGAATACACCACAGGGTCCTAACACCTCTTAAAACGTGCACAGAAAAATCACAAGCATAATGATATTACTTATATAATTCTGACAAGTCCATACTATGAATTATCCATCTTTTTTTAAAATTATGCTCTGGCCCAGATGGGTGTGGTTTAGGTTCCAAAGCACATGGGGGAAGCTTCTGTCTGTCCCCGCCTCCAGCTCAGGTGGCTCCCAGAGGCACTTCTCCTCCCACTTCTCCCAAGAAGAAGCTATTTTATGACCCCCCCAATATAACATTTGCCTGAGCCCAGGACAGTGCATTGTTCTGTGTCTCTGCCCAAAGTTCTGTAGGTGCCCCTCCCCTAATCTAATCAGAGAGGTGTCATCTCCTTTTGGTGGGGAAGCAGGATGCAGCTAGGCCTGGGAAGAGTGGCTGAGCAGGTTTCTCCTGTCGGGGGTAGTTGTCAGGCAGAATTCAGCTAAATGTCACTTTAGTTCCCAGTTTAAATCAAACTTACAATTTGAGTACCAGTATTGCATCCATTTTTGGGATCTGTCTTTAATTACTGCATTTCAATAGAGTGGTTTTTTGCTTGATAGTATAGGACCCTTGCTTAACATTGTTTTGATGGCATCCTTACAGTAGAGTGGTGATGTGGAACCCCCCACAAGAAGGTTGTATCTTTGGAGTGGTCTTGTGCCAACTGCGCAGTTCTCCTGGATTCTGGAGTGAATGTGGGTGGTGATAGCTCATCCCCACATCCACCCAGTCTATTGATTTAGTTTGTTCTGGGATAGAATAATGGGCGGCGACAGCTCATCCCCACATCTACCCAGTCTATTGATTCAACATGGGTCAAAACCCTTGACAAAACCCCCAACTGACTGCGCTTTGATTCGAGTCGAGGGGAAGTCGGGTGCAAAGGAGGTTTTGAGCCCTTGCGCTGGTATGTCCGCATTATCTTCTTCCAATTCTGTAGATGGCACAGTTCAGCATATTTTCCTCCACCCAGTTGGATCGATCGGTTCTCCTCGCCAGTCCTGATGGGAATATTGGGCGGTACCCCGGGCCCCTCGGGTCTCTGCTCCCGGTCCACGGTCGTCCTCCTTGGTCAGTCTCCATGGCTTCCTCTCTCCTAGGTTGAGAAAGCAAAAGCGGCAATACCTATTCATAGACATTTTTCCACCACTATTAATGGTGTAGCGAACACATACATTTTATACATCCGGTTACATTTTTCAGTCTTGTTTTAAAAATCAAGATAGAACAGGAAGCATTTTTACAAGAATCATAATATTTCAGAGACTGCATGGGATAATTTAGGTTGGAACTGGATTAATCTGGAGCGGTCCCCTCTGGGATTCCAGAGGATTCCTCCAGTTGCTGCAGAGTGTGCCTGGGATGGCAACACTTTAGCTGATTTATATGTACCCACTTGTCGTCCTCTTTCACCAGACTACCTTTGGGGATGCAGATCTTGTACGCTGCAGGGGAGATCTTGTCTATAATTTCAAATGGTCCCTTCTATGTAGGCAAACATTTTCGCTGTTTGGCCTGGTTCCTTTGGAAATTGTATAGATAGACCCGGTCCCCCACAGTATATTCCTTCCTGGTGGTCTTCAGGTCATAGTGGGTTTTCATGCTATCAGCTGATCTTTCTAGATTCCGCTGAGCATAGGCAAAAGCATGCTGAAGGTGTTTCCTTAAATTCTCCACATACTCATGAGTTGTGGAGGCATTTATCAGTGTCTGTTCTTGGGTCCTGTAGTGCAGATGCTGGGGAAGCACCATCTTGCGTCCAGTCATCACCTCAAATGGTGACATTTTAGTCGTAGATGAAGGGGTAGATCTGATGGCCATTAGGACCAGAGGTAGTCGGATATCCCAACTTGGCCCAGAATCTGCCACAAACTTTTTTAATATGCTCACAATGGTTCTGTTGTATCTCTCCACTGCTCCAGAAGAAGCTGGTCTGTAAGCAATATGTAGCTTCCTTTTGACCCCCAGTATCTCCCACATCTTTGTCATTACTTCACTGGTAAAGTGGCTACCCCTGTCTGACTCAATCCTTTGAGGTAGACCAAAACGGGAAAAGATGTGGTTAATCATCAGGGCAGCTGCTGTTTCTGCCTAGCAATTTGGGGCTGGGAGACATTCCACCCACTTGGTAAACAAGCATGTAACGGTCAACATGTACTTGTTTCCTCTAGACGAGCGGATTACAGGGCCTACAAAGTCGATTTGCAAATCTGACCATGGCAGTGTCATCCCCCTCTTTTGGAGAGGCGCACGGTGTGTGAGGGATGATGGCTGAAACTGTGCACACACAAGACACCCCTTCAAGTATTGGTCGAGGTCCTGCCCAATGTGTGGCCAGTATGCAATCTCTCTTAAGATCTCAAGTGTTGTGTGAAACCCCCTATGACCGGCGGTGGCCGCATCATGGGCGTGACTTAACATCAGGCTTCGTAATGAGGTAGGGACCACCCACTGATCATGGCCAGCTTGGGATTTCCTTACCAACAAACCGTCTTGGATTCGGAACATTTTTGGACATTTCATCAACACTCTTAGGTCTTCCTTCCCAATGTAATCGGTATCCGTCAGGGGAAAGTTCTCAGGGTCCTCAATGTGTTGGTAAAACTTACCAATTATTGGATCCCCCTTCTGAGCTGTAATCAAATCAGCATCAGGGGTCTCCTTACTCCATTGTGCAGTTGAAAGATCATTGTGAGCATTTGTCTGGGACCTAGTGATAGCAGTGACCTGGAGTTCCCCCAACAGGGACTCTGTTTCTATTAGATCCCCTTGGATGGCCCCGGTTTTGGCCAGCTGATCAGCTAAGTCATTTCCAGTTTTGTCTGGTCCCTCTACTTTGGAATGACCCTTGATCTTTTTCCAATAGATGGTCATCCCATTCGAGGTGACCAGATCATCAATATTTTGGATTAACTTCCCATGTTTCAGGGGTTTGTTATTAGCACATAACATGCCTCTGGTTTTCCAATTAACCAGGTACTCCACGAACCCGTTCCGTACATAATCCGAATCTGTGATTATGACTAGTTCATGGAGTTGATGTTGGATGGCAGTGAGGATGGCCTGATGCACAGCCATCAACTCTGACACCTGACTACTTTGGGGACCAATTTTGTATCCAGCAGAGGGTTCTGGGGACTCATTCACCCATGCGTTCCCTACGCCGGCCACCAGTTCTTTCTCCCCGTTGTTGTCAACATGGTAAGAGCATCCATCCACATAGACAGTGGGCATTCCCTCACACTTGTTTCTTCAAAGACTTTGTGTGGGGAATTAAGGTATGCCTCCATGTTGTCCTTGATTTTTAGACTTTTCGTCCTTGAGACAGTTTTCTCTGGCAGAATCATGCAAGTCAGCCAGACCTTGCGCGAGGGGACTCTTCTTGTTTTGGCCATATCTGACCTCCACAGGAAAGCCTTGCATTGACAGAATCCAGGATGTAATTCGGGAATTACTCACATTTCTGGCCTGGATTCTGTCACTTTGGAGATATTGCAGAGGCTGGTGTAGAGTCTCCACTATGATGTGTTCCCCCTGGATAAACGGGCAGTAATTCTTCAATGCCCACACCGTTGCCAGGAGTGCCTTCTCATAATCGTTGAATTTTTCCTCCACAGAGGATAAAGTTTTGCTCGCATAGGAGATTACTTTATTGACCTTGTCATGCTTTTGGTATGATACTGCCGTCAAGCACGTATTAAAGAACCCTGTCTCCAGGAAGAACTCCTTGTTACTGACAGGGTAAGCTAGGCAAGGCGCTTGTGAGAGGCTTCTCTTGAGTTGTCTTACTGCCTCGGATTGTTCTGGACCCCATTCCCACTTCACCCCCCTCTTCAAGAGATGAATCAGGGGTCTAGTGATCTCTGCGTAGGCTTCAATGAACTTTCTGCTGTAATTAGTCAGTCCAAGGAGGCTCCTTAGTTCCCGCAGAGTTGTGGGGTCTTTCAGTTTCTGAAGTGCTTCCACTTTCTTTTCCTGGGGACAGAGACCCTGAGGAGTAATCTCATGCCCCAAGAAATTAACACGGGTTCTACACCACTGTGCTTTCTAAAAGGAAAGTTTTGCTCCGGCGGCCCTCAACTGCGTCAGAACATAACGGATCTCCGCTATGTGTTCCTCCAAAGATGAACTTTTGATGAGGACATCATCTACATAAGCCAGGTTACCCCTCGCACCCAGGTCGGGCATGGCCTTATGTAAGAAAATGTTGAATTCATTGCCGGAGTTGAGGTATCTGAAGGGAGTCCGGGTCCAGGTGTACTGCTGGCCCCCAAAGGTAAAAGCCAGTTTGTATTGGTCCTCCCTACTGACAGGCATGGTCCAGTATCCATTGGTCAGGTCTATTGCAGTGAATACTTGTGACCCCCTGAATCTGGGCCAGCCCTTGGTCAATGTAGGGCAGAGGCCATCGGGAAGTATGGACCCGTTTGTTGAGCTCCCTAAGGTCGGCGCAGAGTCTCCACTGGCCGTTTGGCTTCAATATTCCCAGCACCGGATTATTGAAGGTGCTGTGTACTGGACGGATTATTCCCCGGGACTCAAGGTTCTTAATTATTTCAGTAAGGCACTCCATGGATGCGAGAGGCAAGCGATATTGCTTCACAAACACTGGAGTCATTCCAGGGTCCGTGGGAATTGTTGTGGTGTGGATGTCGGTGCGACCACAGTCATATGAGTCTACCGCAAAGAGATCTTGGAAATCCAAGAAAACTTGTTTCAACTTTTGCTTCTGTTCCAGAGTCACGCAGGCATCAGCTAGGTTGACTCTCTCTTCCACCATCTGCCTGAAGCCTGGAAAGACTTCTGGTTTTGCTATCTCTGCGGCCTCCTCCAGCTGGGTGGAGAATTCCCTGGTCAGAGTGCTGATTTGGACCGGAGGCTTCAGGTGGGAAAGGCAGACCTCATGGACCTGGAAAATCACCTCATCCCTCCTGAAGTCACAAGTCACATCTTCCTTACCATAAGGGCAAGAAGTGTACACCAGGAAGTTCCCCCCATGCCGGGTGAAAATCCTGTCTGGTGTTGTATTGTCATCACTGTCACTGTCAAAACAGTCCTTGGGGATTGGTCCTAACAGTTCATTTCCTAAATCAATGGAGAAATGTCGGTCATCAACCGCCATTCCAATAATGGTGCCTGCGGCTAGAGTAATACTCTTTAAGTCGCTGTTATCCACCTCTATTGGAATGGTGTCATGTTCTATGTTGACTAATAGCGTTGGGTTTACCCCTAACCCTTGCTGTTGGAGAGAAGCATTTAGATGAATATAAGCATCAGGGTTTTTCAATTTTTGTCCTCTTTTAACTTTCACTTCCAGGGAGAATTGTCGGGTCCTTTCTGGGATGGTGACTTCCTCTTTAATCTGAATTTCAACGGCATAAGGTAGCAATTGAGCTGACCTAAATGCTTTTTCGGAATCATCAAAGCCCATGGGATTATCCGCTAATCGGGACCAAGCTTTGAAGTTTATTAGGTCCAAACTAATGGCAAAGCGATTGAGAATGTCACTGCCTAAGTAAAAGGCGGCAGTGACATCTCGCACGACCCAACAATTATGCACTATGCTCTTGTTGCCAATGGAGATTTTGAGCATACACCTGCTTGGCAGGAGATGTTTGGAATTAGGGGCTTCCAGGTCCATTTCCCATTTGTCTATCAGTTTGAATGTGGGAAAGGCTGGATCTTTTGGGAGTTGGCAGAACATGGCTTCGCTGATGAAGCTCTTACCATTGTTCCCACGCACTCGAGCGAGAACAGAGTCCTTCCCATCATTTAACTGAACAGGGATGAACAACTGCTCTCCAATTTGCTGAATATCAGCCAGGCTCTGAGCTGATTTTACATCTTTCTGGACTATAGGAGTAGGAATGTCTGATTGTGAATTAGTATAACATTTCAGAGTGTTTCCTTCCAGTGTGGAGTACCACTTTAAACTGGAAGGAAGGTTGATTTTCAGAAATAGAGAGGACCCCCCATCACCAGTCTGTTGTCCTACTGCTATTACTGTCACGTCTGGAATTTGGTTGTTCTGGAAGTGAAATTCTACTTGGTCAGATTTTTGTTTAACCATGTGGCAGGTGCTGTTTAAACTAACATGGTTGACACTCTGTTTTAATTTTATTGGTCGGCTAGTCTGGGTCCAGAGGACCTTGTTTACACAATCTATTAGGGGTGACAACCTTCTCACAAGGGGTGCCCTCTGGAGTCACTACTATGACCGGGTGTTTCACCTTGTGTCGCCCAATCTGCAGTCCCTTCGACAGGAATTTCCTTCCCGTCAAAGTTCTGCAGTTGTCCATGAAGAGAGGTGAGAGGAATACGATAATTCTCTCCCCTTCCTAAATTCAGTTAATCAAAGGCCCTTCTGGACAGAAGGGTAGCTTGAGATCCAGTGTCCACCAGCGCTGAAATTGTACCCTGCCCCTGTACTTGTACCGGGGCACAATATCTTCCCTCCTTCTCCTCAAGGGGGCACAGATAATGCACATTTCTGGACAACTGGTGGGCTAATTTTCTGGTTTTGGACATGGCGAGAGAAGAGATTTGGGCAGAATTCTGTGGAGAGTCTTGGGAATCTGAAAGAAAAAGTTGGCAACTGGAGATCAGAGCCATTGTTGGTTCCCCTGGTCCCGGTTCTGGGCTGCCCCCCCCCTTTTTGGAGGCAGTCACCAGGATGGGTTTGAACCAGGGGATTTCGGTATTGTGGGTTCTGGGATGAGATGATGGGCGGCGGTAGCTCAGTCTCCATATCTCCCCAGTCTGGATTGGAATCCCTTGGGACCCATTTTTCTTTGGGAGGAGTTCCCCCATCTCTAAAGGAGAAGATCCTTTTCCCAGGATCCTCTGAGGATTCCTCTCCCTCAAATTGGAAGATCTGTACCTACTCCCCAAAGTGGGTCTGTCTGGGTCCTTTGTTTCTCTTACCCCCCCTCTGCTCCTTGGGAGGCAGGCTTTCAGGGGCAGGAGATTTTGTTTCCGGTTCCTGGCTTTCCAGGGGCTGTTTACAAGTTGGGAAGGAAGCTTCCTCCAAGGCTTTACAGCCCCCTTCCCCTTGTGCCTCCTCCCTGGGAACCGGTGGGTTATCGGGGTGCTGCTCCCATCATTGATCTGGAGAACCAGGTCCAGAGTTTGGGGCATTCTGCGGTGGCATGCTCATCTGAGGGTTCTGTTGAGCCCTCAGTATGTGACCCAGATCTCGTGCCATATTTTGGACCTGGCGCTCAAGTTGTGAAACCCGCTCAGGCTGATACGGGGCTCTATTTTCTCCCCTGGGCTGATCCCGGGAAGGGTAGCTATCCCTTCTCTGATAATACCCCGGATTGGGAAGATTTGGGTACCCCTCCACCCTTGGCCTCCCCTCTCCCGGATTAGGTCGTCTGGGCTCAGGGAATTGGGGAAAGAAGGATGGATGATTTGGGGGCTGGAAATTGGGTGGATACCTTGGGAAAAAGTTCCGCCCAGGATTTGGTGAATTTCTGCCCTCCTGAGGGAAGTTGGGAGGGAAGTTCCCTGGGTCAGGTGCTCGGCTGGATCCCCCCCCCCTTGGGCTGGAGGAGTCCACACATCACCCAGGATTGGTCGGTTTCCCTTGTAGCGGGGACTTACATAGTCAGGGGAGCGGGGGACCCCATTTGTGGGACTACCTCCTCGACTCCCTGTCTGTGACTGGCCCAAGGGCCTTCTGGGCTGTGAATTATTTGGTGCAGGCAGGTTTTTAGGCCCTCCCATCTCCAAATCTAAAACGGGGGCAACCTTTACCTCCGCCACCTTGGCAGCAGCAGGGGTGCTGTTGGTTTTGGGGTTTTTCTGCGCATTACCTTTATTTTCTATGGGCTTCTGCACCTCATAGATCCGGGTAGCCTGTTCAATTACCCAGTCTAGTGACCTCTTCTCGTGAAAATCTCTCACTAGCTGGGTCATGATGTATTTGGGCAAGGCATGGAAAAAAGTATTGACAAATTCTCTGCTGTGCGTGCGCACCCTTCTGGTGGTCTGCGCAAAAGCACGCTTTAATTCTTGCACAAACTCTTATGGGGCCTGATCCTCCCCACATTGCAAAATGTAGGCTGCCTTGCGAACCTCTTGAGGATTTCTGTGCACAGAAAATGTTTCAAGATGGCCGCCCTATATGCGGACCATCTTGAATGGTTTTGGTCCTCCAGCCCTGCAAAGAAACTGGAGTATTCTGGGGAGAATGTCCATTTGACGTACTGGATGCAGCTACTGCTGTCCTTCAAATGGAAAGTCTTCATCATTTGCTCATAGAGCTCCAAGTGTTCCCAAACAGAATACTTGGCGTTCTTATGATAAGGAGTGATGACACTCCTTATTGCCTTTATTTGTTTCAATGGGTCCTTAAGCAAGGCCCTTTCTGCCTTATTGGTTCGGGTCAACCTGGTCCATTCATCCTCTGACTCCGAAGCACTGCTCCCAGAGGTGCCCATCTGATCTTCCAGGTTTTCCCGGATTCTGCGAGCCTGGGAATGGCTGACAGAATGTGGGGACCTGGTCTCCTGTGTCCTGTAATGCTCAGAGGAGTCTTCAGATCCCTCCTTGCTGCCAGGATTTGAGGGGTACCCCCACTGACCTAACTGGGCAGAGGTTTACAGGATGCCCTTAATGGGCCTACTCTCCTGGGGTTCCCCACTAAATTGCACATACTCAGAGGCCCGCCCATCCATTCCTGGGAGGTACTGGCCTATGAGCCCCATACTTCTCGCTGGATAGTAATCTGCCATCCCCGTAGCCCTGGGCTCATGGGCACGAGGGGACATGGGGGTGGCAGAGTCCAGGGACTAGGAGAGATGAAGGCCTCTGGTACTAGGGCTCCTGAGGTTATGCTCAGGAGTTTCTCTTTCCCAGCGAACCTCATCTCTATCCGCCCCTGCTCCCTGTTGCAATGCAAGAGCCTGCGCTTTCAGTTCCTCAGTTCAGTTCCTCAGTTAAGGCCTTACTAGACTCTATCAGTCTCTCCTGCATCGCTACCTGTTGCTGGAGCCTATCATTGTGCTGGCAGAGAACCTCATTCTCTCTCTGTGCCTCCTGATTGGTCCTGGAGTACTGGGCCAGTCTCTGCTGCAGGGGGGTTACCTCCTGAGTCACATCCTTACTGGCCTGCTCCTTTCTTGCCAGAGCCTCCTTCACCCTCCTGGTGTGCTCTAACAAGTTCTGGTGTTCTTTTTGGAGGTCACCCAGTCCCTGGAGGGCCAGGTGATTTTCTTCCATTTTCCTTTTTAAGTGGCAGACTTCCTGGCCTAAGGTATCCCTTCCCTGACTAAGAGCCTGCATCTGTGCCGCCAGGTCGTCCCTTTGCCTTTGGAAGGCACCAGCTTTCTGGCGCTCCTGGTCAAACTCTGCCTGGGTATCCAGGTCTTTCAAAATCAGTTTATTGCTTTCCTCTTTTTCCCTATCTAGGTGGCTTTGCAGGGTGACTACCTGCTCAGCACATGCCCTATTGAAATCTAATTGTTGCTCCAGCTTTTTCTGGCTCTGCAGTAGGGAGTCCAAACCTTCTTGGTACTCCCTCTGTAAGGCCAGAAATCTGGTATCCTGGTCAGCCTTTTCCTGTTGCAGCACATCCATATCCTCCTTTATTTTAGTGATGTACTGTCTGCTGTCATTTTCTGACTCCTGGCTCCTGAGCAGCCTCTACTCAGAAGAGTCCAGATCAGATTGGGCCTTCTCTAACGCCATCTGTTGCCTATTTGCCATATCTTGGCCTTCAGCACATTTATTCTGTATGGCTCCCATATATAGGTACAAATATGCCGCTATCCTGGCAATCTTATTATGTTCATCTTTGGCTTTAGGGGCCATATATAGTTCACTCAGGGCCACATGTAGGGGACCCTGATCTCTCCATGTATCTGAGCCTGTTTCAGTGACCTGTTGCGCGATTGCCTGCAGCCAGACCGTTTGGTCCTGATGAGTCCACTCACCTCTCACAACTAGCTTATGCAAGAAGTGCTCTTTGGCTATTTTGATGTCTACCAGATTCGTCATTCTGGAATTTGAGTTCCTTCCTGACTTACAGAAGTTTGTATTTTATTTTTGCAAAACAGACCGTTTCCTTAGAGCGTTCCTTTGAGGAGTGCTTTACAGCGTAACACAGCGTGGTGATCCGACCGGATGTATGTCTCCTGTCAGTTAGCACACTGTATTAATCTGCACAAGTGATAACTGTAACCCAGAATCTCCGTCTACGAGCCCCCACTTTGTTAAGCAGCTTCACTTCAACACTACAGCTAAATCAATGCCTAGTCTGGGATGCTGAGGGAAACCCTTATTGATATATTTTTAGGTCCAGTTCATGTACTCTGGATGACAACCCTTATATAACACCCCTCTCTTAGAATCCCCCTGACCCTACTGAGCCAAGAAGTAGGTCTGTTTTGCAAATTTAAAAGGTTTATTTGAGAAATATAACAATATATATCTATCACACTTTTATAATAAATTAATATTGGATATCACACTTAAAATATGACAGTGATCAACAATGGATAATGTTCTACTGGTAAACTGATTTGGTTACTTAGAAGTAGTATAGAGGATGAGGTAGCTGAAATGCTTTATGGTTTCAAGGAAATGCAAGGTGGAATAAATGCAGTACAGAAAATAAACTGATATGGTTTCACAAGAGATAATATGTTCACTTTTCCCCTGGTGGCAATTCACCCCCCTCCCCCCTATATGCAATGCAAGGAGATGGAAGTAACACACACAGTCTTCAGGAATACAATCAAATACAATACGGAATTCAGTTTCTCCCCCCCCCAGCAAGCTTAGACAACATGTATGCTTTTTAAAACACAGGCAAGAGTGCTTTGTAATGTGGTGGCAAGGAAGTGAAAAATGCTAAAATTGCTTTTAATTCCCTATAGGAGGTTCAGGGTGAGTGGTAGACACTTTAAATCAGTTCAGGTCAGCCCTAACAATGGTTCAGGGATGGTTATTAGGTTGCAAATGAATTTTAGCAGTTCAGGCCAAAGCGGCTATCTTTTTACAGATGACGAAATCAGGCCAAATCGCAAATCGCGGTAAATTTTGCGAGTGCGTAAAAGTATAAGGAGTAGGAAGTCGGTTCTAGGCTTGTTGGAAAGCTTAGATTCTGAGCTAAATCTCGTTCCTAGGACAAACGGTTCAAGAAATACGGATGATATAATAAAGGTAGATTTTCGGATTTAAAGTAAAACTCAAATGACAGGTGACAGCTTGCAGCTTTAGAATGACAGATGACAGTTCTCAGTTTTAAAGATGACAGAATGACACAATTCTAGGAGGCAGTTCTAAGAGGCTAAAATAGTTTGAATTAGATTATTTTAAACTAAGAGATTGGTTTTGGCACAGTGAGTACTCACACTATATTTTTGAAATAAGCTGTCAAGGTCTGGTCAGGTTGGACGGGACTTCTGGCGGTTCTGCTCACAGTGGTCTGGTCTCTGGTTCTGCTCTCAGCACTGCACAGTTCTGGTCTCTCTGGATCTCTGGTCTCTCTGGATCCCTGGTCTCTCTGGATCTCTGGTCTCTGGAGGTTGATGGATTTGAAGTCTGGAGTCTCCCGGCAAAGCGTCCCACAAGAAAGTGGAAAGTGAATCCCCTACCTGGGTTTCAGTGGCCCTTTTTATGTGTTTTGAAAATGGGTGTGTGCCTGGGCCTAGCTAAGCCTGCCCCTCTCACTTATCATTGGCCAAGCGTTCCTCTCTCCCTTGATTGGGGGGGAGAAATGGATTGTCATCATGATGAGGTCTGTTTATGGGTCAGAGGATCCTCCCCTGGTCAATTTGCCCACAAATCTATATTTGATTCAAATACATATTTCCCCGAGACACAATTTGTTGAAATTACATGTACACATTATATGTTCCTTATGGTCCATGCTTGTCCGCCTCTGATCTTCCTGGGGGCTTGCATTCAAAAATGACAACATTTTGCACTTTTTGGTCGGTTTACCAATATCGGACATTTACCAAAAATTACACAAATGTGCACAAGGAGTATGGACATTAATTGATGAAGTGTCAGATTTTTAACAAGCAGACATTTGGAGTAAGACCCTATTTTCCGCTAACAACCCCCCAGAATACACCACAGGGTCCTAACACCTCTTAAAAAATGCACAGAAAAATCACAAGAATAATGATATTACTTATATAATTCTGACAAGTCCGTACTATGAATTATCCATCTTTTTTTAAAATTATGTACTTGCCCAGATGGGTGTGGTTTAGGTTCCAAAGCACATGGGGGAAGCTTCTGTCTGTCCCCGCCTCCAGCTCAGGTGTCTCCCAGAGGCACTTCTCCTCCCACTTCTCCCAAGAGGAAGCTATTTTACGACCCCCCCCCCCAATAAAACATTTGCCTGAGCCCAGGACAGTGCATTGTTCTGTGTCCCTGCCCAAAGTTCTGTAGGTGCCCCTCACCTAATCTAATCAGAGAGGTGTCATCTCCTTTTGGTGGGGAAGCAGGATGCAGCTAGGCCTGGGAAGAGTGGCTGAGCAGGTTTCTCCTGTCGGGGGTAGTTGTCAGGCAGAATTCAGCTAAATGTCACTTTAGTTCCCAGTTTAAATCAAACTTACAATTTTTACATATACATTAAATAATTACTTCCTTGAAGTCATTTCAGAATATAGTTTTACATTGTATCCACCTCTTAGCAAGTCTTTCCTAGGCCTGGTTTGGGATCCTCTGTTCAGTTTTACACAAAAGTCTGGTGGTTTTAAAACGCCGGCTTTCTGATAGTGGTGAGTACCGGTATTGCATCCATTTTTGGGATCTGTCTTGAATTACTGCATTTCAATAGAGTGGTCTTTTGCTTGATAGTATAGGACCCTTGCTTAACATTGTTTTGATGGCATCCTTACAGTAGAGTGGTGATGTGGAACCCCCCACAAGAAGGTTGTATCTTTGGAGTGGTCTTGTGCCAACTGCGCAGTTCTCCTGGATTCTGGCATGAATGTTGGCGGAGATAGCTCATCCCCACATCCACCCAGTCTATTGATTTAGTTTGTTCTGGCATAGAATAATGGGCGGCGACAGCTCATCCCCACATCTACCCAGTCTATTGATTCAACATGGGTCAAAACCCTTGACATGGTGGTGCACAAAAATCCATTAGTCCTACAGACCATCCTGTCCAAGGGTGTCTCTGGGTACACCTCTGAAGACCTCTATGGCTCAGGTGCTGAATCTGACATTGAGATAAATGTCCCGTCGCAGGCGAGTGTTTCTGGCAGGGATGCTGTTCTGTCCAATGCACCTGCACTGGAGGTAGACCCCTCAATGACCCATTCAGTGTTGGAATGTCCGCCTATGGCGGTTACGGATGCAGGGTCACACTCCCCAATATTTGCTCCTGTTTCTGGGGCAGCAGATCAAAGGAGGAATGCAGTCCTGCAGCCTCAGGCAGTGCCAGCACAGCAAGGTGCACATCACCTTGAGGCAAACAGGTGTCGTGCCCGGCAACGCGGTGGCTGTGCGCCACCGGGCAATACTGTGTGGGAGAACTCCATTTATGCTACTGCAGCACAACAGGGAGCTTCGTGTGAGATGATGGCTCAGGCCGTGGATAGGGTGGCCACTTCCATTCTCCACCCAGAAAGGCAGGTGGAGCCCCAGCAGCAGGCAACAGAGTCCACGTGCCGCTCACACAGGGAGAACATGTTGGCTGCCAACAGAGACCGACGGGCTGAACTGGAGGCTCTGCACGCAGCCATATCTGCAGAGGGACAGGTCCACAGGGATGCCCTGAGGGTAGAAAACACCTCCCTCAGAGCTACTCTAAGTGCACTTGAGGTGTCCCAGAGTACAAGGTCAGAACAGCAGCTGGAACAGCTAAACCGCACAATCTCAGCTGAGCTCCAGGCAACCCGTGAGGAGATCCAGGCATCACGTGAGGCCTTGCAGGCAGAAGTCCGTGCTACCCATGAGGTGCTGCATGGGGATCTAGGGAACATCATCCTGCAGAACCAAACCTTTCAGACGTGCATGCTTGCTGCCATGGAGGAGCATGCCAGTGCTTTGCGTGGTCTGCCTCCCATACCACGCCCACCTTCTAATGTACCACCAGAGGGTGACGACAGCGACGGCAGTTCTCCCACTATCGGGTAGCCGTGCAGGCCATGAGTCCAAAAATGTTTTTTTTCTCAACATCCATGCATGTGGGTGTTGGGGTACACCCTGTACCTCCTCCCTCCTACGTGGTCCCCCCCAGTCGACCCATGGCCATTTTTGATTTTTCTTTTTCATTTTTCTTTTACATTTTTTTGATTTTTGATTTTTCTTGTTTTTTATTTTTATTTTTTCATTTGAATTTTTAAGTTTAATTTTTCATTTTCATTTTCTTTTCATATTTCATTTGAATTTTTCATATGAATTTTTCATTTTCATTTTTCCATTAGATTTTTTAAGTTTAATTTTTCTTTTTCATTTTATTTTCATTTTAATTTCTTTTTTTTCTCCCTTTTTTGTTGATAAATGTTTTTTTGGTATTGTACATTCATGGTACAGTGTGTTGCTTTGTGTGGCACCCGTGGCATCCCCTGTGTGTTCCAGCTGGGCCCATGCAGGCTTGTCCTGTGTTTGTGTTTGAAGGTTGGGGTCCGGACACATATGCCACTCCTGCTTCCCCTTTCCATTGGCTCGCAAAGGTGTCACCGTGTGACAGTAACTTACACAGAGGCATTGGGTTTCCATCAGTTGTGTGGCCAGTCTGTAGTCCAAACTGTGTATACGCCCCTAGTGGGGATTGCTGATGATTTCTCCATTGGATGTTTAATTTTTATATTGTATTCCATACTGGCCATCATGCATATTTGCATGTAGCTTCTTCATGTCTTAACTTGACTGTCTCCATTGCAGATGCAGTTCATGTGTATGCAATACCCTGCCACATTTACCTACCAGCAACACACTGGAGATGGAAGGGGTCGAGGTGCTGCCTTTGTCAGGTTGTGACACTTGCACTGTTGTGATTGGGCACTGTCATATGTTGGCACTGTTGGGTCCTGTATTAATGTATTGTCTTCCTGGTAAGTTTTTGTTCATGTGTGCTGTTTCTTTTTCATAGGTAAGAGGGAATTGTCTGTGGCCTGTTTCCATTTGTGACGGTGCACTTTGTGACACTTGTGTGATGTGTTGTGCATTCATTTGGTTGCTTTGACATTGCATGCCATGCCATGGTGTCTTGGGCAGCTGAGATGGGGTTTGGAAGGGTTTGGGTGACATACCACTATTTGGATGTGCTGTTTTGCAAGGGGGTAGTCCTTCATACAGCATGAATGTGTGACTTTTACTGACACAGCATTGGGTTTATTTAAGTAGCTAGGGATGCACACAATGTAGCACTTCCAGTAAAACAATCTCAGGGTGGTATGGTTGTGACAGTTGACTGTCCCTTTTGTCATCATCAATACTCAGCTGGTATGTGACAGGCCTGTGTGCACTCCACAGGGGTGGGATTTTAGGTGTAAAAAGTTGCCACAAGCTGGGTACGGGCTGCCTCACCATGTGCCCTTTCCCCTCCCATGCGCAGGAGCCGTGCATGTGGTTGGGGATGTGGGGGCACCACCATGTCCACCAGCACGCCCTACCGGGTTTCAACGTTGTGCAGGACACATGCTGCCACTATGATCCTGCACACTACTGGGGGCGCATATAGCAGCTGGCCACCAGAGCGGTCAAGGGAGCGGAAACGTGACTTCAGCACTCTGAATGTGCGCCCCACTTTGCCCCGGGTTGCAATATGGGCTGCGTGTATCTTACCTGGGGTGGTGTGGTGGGGTTCCGTATTGGCATCATCATGTAGGTGCTCAGAGGGTAGGCACTGTCCCCTGGGGAGGTGATAATGGTTGTCATTAGTTGGGTTTTGCCATTTGTCAGTGTCTGACATGCATGCATGTGCAGAGGCATTTGTACTCACCAATGAGCCATCTGTCGCCATGCCTCCCAGCTTCCAGGTCCCAGTTTAGGGGTGACATTCTGAATATAAAACTATCATGACTGGACCCCGGACAGTTGGCATATACAGAGGTGATGATTCCCTTGGCATCACATACAACCTGCACGTTGATGGAATTCCAGTGCTTGCGCTTTGGATAGATGTGTTCAGTGGCCCTTGGAGGACGTAGAGCCACATGGGTGCAATCAATGGCACCTGGCACTTTGGGGAAGTGTGCCACCCCATAAGAGTCCTGGACCACGGCCTACCTTTCTTCAGGTGTTCTGGGCATGTATATGTGCCTGCGGACTGAGGGGAGTGCAGTCATGATTGCAGTGCAGTCATGATTTTCAACACCTGGTGTAGGCAGCATGACTGCATGGCCTGTGAGACACCCCCAACTATGGCACTTGTCTGCTAAAATGACCCAGTAGCCAAGAAATGCAGTACATTCAAAACCTTTTCCAAGGAGGTCAGTGCTTGGGAGCACAGGGTGGGTGATGTGAGGTCATCCTCCCACTCAGCAACCAGTTCTAGGATGATAAAGGGTGGAAACCTGTACCTGCCATACACCTCGTCATCAGGCATCCCAAAAAGGCTGGTCCTGGGTAAGAAAATGCGGGGCCTGGCTATCCTCCTCCTCCTGCAGTGTCCCGCAACCACTGCTGCGAGGAACGGTCTATTCATCGTAGCATATGAGCTTGTTTGTTGTTTGCACGCACTTTTATGCTGCGCAGGGCCGCTTACGCCTGCTTCCGTCTAGCGTACGTGTTTCCGGATTAGCACCTCTTTTGTGGCGCGCGGGTTTCCCCTGTTGAATTCCATGAATACATGTTGTTAGCGCGCGTGTGGGTGTTGTGAGGATTTAGCAGCGGTACTTCCCCCATAACGCCCACATTTTCACGTGTTGTTCCCCATTCCGCGTGTTCCGCCCTCTTTTTAGGTGTGTGCACTGCCCTGTGTGCGCCTTCACTGGCCGTCTCGCACACAGCCTTCGGAATGTCGCAATGACGTGTGCGCCACACGCGGATTCAGCGCACATCTCAGGTAAGCCACGCACAGCGCATTCCATGAATCGACAAACAGCTGCGTGTGCTCCCCTTTTCAGCGCACATTAATTCCATGAATTACCGTATAAATATCCTCTGAATTGGGATAAAAGATCAATCTAATGGGTCGAGGGAAGGTGTAATGCTTTTCAGACTCATGGTCTCAGAGGAAGGGTGGGGTGGGGGGCAAGAGTTCAAAGGATTAATCCCCCCCATTCAAGGACAGATTTTGAAACTGTCAGCCAGGCCCTACAAGATGTTGAAGCTGGCTCCGCCCCTGCCACCCTGACAGATCCGGAAAACCTTAATGTAAAGATAGCATCCCATCAGATGCATTTAATGGTCCGCGTCTGGTACTCAACGAGAGCACAGATAACATGGCCAAAGCCCGGCTCATACTTGTCAGGAGGGCAGAGGTCTGCTGCCCATCATGATCCCGGTCAGCAAAGCCCAAAATGCTGTCTTCTGCTCCTGGTCTTCCTTAAACAGCCACTGGATAAAAAAAGGGACAAACGCCGAATTAGTGCGTTGAGAGAATAAACACAGATGACCTGCAGCTTGCATATAACACATCAGGCCTCATTCCAAGGTTGGTGCTAGTCATTAGCGCTATTAGCGCCATGACTACCACCAATATGACTAGCACCAATACCGGTACCGTGTCCGCCCTCGTTCATTGGGGACTTACCGGTCTAGTCCGACCTTTGTGGGACCGGTAAGTCCCCATTGAAAATGTCAATCCCCATTCCCATTTGAGCCCCCATAGGGCTCAATGGGAATGGGGAGGGTGGTAATAACAGTGCCGCAATTTGCGGTACCGTTATTAGCTCTGAAGTCCCTTTGCGGGTCCCGTCCATAACGCCTGGTCAGACCAGGCATTAAGGACGGGGCCGCAAAGGGACCTCGGAATAGGGCGCAAAGAGATTCCCGGCACCGGGGTCCTTACCTGTGCCGGTAATCCCTTTGCGCCCACCTCGGAATGAGGCCCATCCTCCTTATTTTCTCTCATGATCACACTGAGGCTAAAAATGAATTCCTTCCCCTATGTCACATCCTCTAGTCATCTTGTGTAATGTTTCTCCAACATAACAACATGGAAAGATTAGAATGCCCCAGGATGCCAGAGGGCTTTGCGCACTTCTATAAATTAATTAATAAATAAATAAATAGAACAAAGACATTACAACCTTCCCACCGCATGAATGGCATTTTCAATTATCCCGTTTCTTCAATCCATGAAACAGGCTTCTTTATTTCTCTGCAGGGTCTTCCTTCTAGTAGGTAGCTTATGGTATGGGCAGAAGGTGTTATTTCCTCTACTGTACACTCATCATCAGAGGGTTCTCTGTCTCCTGAATATTCCAGATCAGTGTCATTGATGTCTGACAAATGTGGAACGTCATTTAACTTCCTGCAGAAAGCTGGGTTTCTGGCAGTTATCATGGAGACGTGTGCTTTTGTTACAGTGAAAGCTTTGGGAATACGTTGAGTTTTTTTTGTGTGCCAATGATTGACTCACAAGTGCCATGTCGCCAGCTTTCAAGTGTGAATTGCTGGCTCACCTTCTCAAATCAGCATATTATTTCTTTTTTTTTGTTGGCAGAGGCATACAGCAAGCACAAACATTGGGGCAATCATTTACATTCGATATGTACATAGAATAACACAGTGACCGCAAGAATATCATTATACCAGATAAAAGGCCAATAAGAAGAGAAGTCATAATGCCCCACTTCACAGAAACACCACACTACGGCACCAGGGAAGAGCCACTCTCAGATGCGCTCTCCTCCTGGATGTTAAGATAACTGTTGAATGTAGTCTATATGTTCTTGGGGTGTGAGTGATTAGGGAGCATATCAAGGTACTCCTCCTCGCAGTTCCGGGACCAGGTAAGCAAGTTCAACCATTTCTGAAATTTGGGGGCAGAGGGATTCTTGGCCACCATACAACTTATATTTAGAAATTTAGACATGCACTTAGTATTTTTGGCTTTCCAAAACCCAAACAGCACACCCAGGCGGTCCGGGTCAATGACACTTTCAATGATCTCCGATAATGTCGCTAGTATTCTCTCCCAGAATTCCCCCAGTTTATGGCATGTCCAGAACATGTATAGGTGATCCTCTCTCTCCATATTACAGCGGTGGCAGGAATGTAAACCAGTATGAGCAAATTTGGAGATCCTGAGATGGGTGTAATACAGCCTATCCAACAGTTTAAATTGCATGGCCCGGTAGCGGAAGTTGAGGGAGACTCTGTTGGTGTGTGAGCACATTTTCCCCCATAGGTAGTCGGAGACCTCCAGGCCCAGCTCCTCCGCCCATTCGTCATGTGCCCTGGAGGGCTGAGCTGGGGCGCTCGCCAGTAATAACTTATATAATGAGGAGACAACGCCACGGGCACCTCCCGAGTTAGCGATGTATGCGATCCCTGGGGAGTCGGGGGGCTCATCGGGGAAGTCAGGCCATGCGGCGTGGAAGGCAGCGTGGAGCCTGCAGTATTGCAGCAATTCTAGCGCTGACCCGGAGTGGCCCGGCTTCCCTGTCTGTGGGGTTATAAACTGCCTGTCAGGGTAGAAGTCAGTTAGTGCCTGGTAACCCAGGGTACTCCAGTGTTGTGAGAGGGTTGCATCGTGCGTAGGCTCCAGCCCGGGGAACCCCGATACAGGGAGCCACTTGTAATAAGGGTGCTGATCTGCGGTCATTCCGAACAATCGGCCCCATGCATGTACGGTGGTGCCGACTGGATCTATGGGCGAGTCTGGTATATGCTGTTGGTGCAATATGAGTGTCATTACATTAACACAGGCTGCCACAAGGGCTTCCAGCTTGATGTGCGGGCAGGGGGGGCCAGGATACCAGTGGGAGGTGTATTGGGTCTCTTCCGCCAACCAATATAGTGTCAGGTCGGGGGCGGTAAATCCCCCTCTCTCATTTAGGAGGGTCATGGCTGTCCATTTCTTGCGTACCGCGCCAGAATGCCACTAGAGCTGCGCGCACATTTTGTGTAGTTTCGCAAAGTATGTCCCCACTGGCCAGATGGGTATGTTACAAAATGTGTACAAAAACTTGGGGAGAAGTACCATCTTGATGAGTGAAAGCTTCCCAGCGAGTGACAAAGGGAGAGAGCGCCAGCGTGCCATTTTGGTTTCGGCGAGCAGTGCCACTGCCAGATAGTTGTCAGCTAGCAGAATGTCTTTAGTGAGGGATACATGAACCCCCAGATATCTGATCCCAGTGGACGACCAGCAGAGTGGATATTCGGTGGCCGGTTGGTGGGTGGAGCTAGTGAGTGGGAAGATCTCAGATTTGGTATAGTTCATTGTGAATCCCGAGTGGGTGTCGATGCGAGTGATGTACCGTAGTATTGGATCCAGGTGGATGGAGAGATCCCTGACATATAATAATACATCGTCCGCATAGAGGGATATAATCTCAGGAGTGTCTTTAAGTATCAGCATATTATTTCAAGGTTGCATCAGCCGGCAGGTCCTTTTTCTTTGTTGGCATATCATGAGGAAGATGAGCGAGTGTATATCTTCAATGCAGGATCCTCATATCAACGCAAATGCAGATGAGTTTATCTGAACCTTTTTTTTTAGGGACAGGAACGATTGGGGAAACCCATACTGTACGTCCTGTAACCGTCTCCATGACATATTGTTCACATAAAGGGCATAGTTACATTTCTACTGTT
The DNA here is from genome assembly GCF_040938575.1 of Ambystoma mexicanum. Lineage (NCBI taxonomy): Eukaryota > Metazoa > Chordata > Amphibia > Caudata > Ambystomatidae > Ambystoma > Ambystoma mexicanum. The sequence goes on from NC_090924.1 coordinate 102,295,993, forward strand.
GCTGTATGTTGAATGGCATACCCCTTTAGTGTTGTGCCATAGGTTTCATTGATGAGTAGTTTTATCTGATGGTTCTTTCATTTTCCTAGACCTTGAGATAGGAACAGGAAAAGTCTATACATTTTGGCTACTGTATTGAAGCAATGGTTTGTCAATAAGCAATGTAGTACGTGGACCAGTCAATTTGAAGAGCTGTTTTGAAGCTAGGTTGTGTCACTACCTGATGATGTGAAGTTGTATCCTTGCAGTACGATGTTTATAAGAACACTTGAAACAACCTCTTGTGCGACATAGCAATGGAGTTTTGGATGAATGGAGCATTGGGAAGGGTGATGATATGTTTGCATACTATATTTCTCCTATGATGTTAACCGTGGCCCCCGTACCAATGAAGAATTCAATTGGGTGCTTGTTGATATTGAGTAGTAATATAGGACTGTGTTCGATAGGCATCTTGTTTTCAAGGGTGAACTTGTATCCCTTTCTCCTGTCTCCACTGGATGAAGAACTTGAGACACTGTCAGATGGGGGCCTTTAAATGAGGTAAACTCATATTTGATGAGATTTACGCATGTGTTTGCAATCGGGCGAGTAATGGTGATGTTATTAAGTTTGTTTCTTCCAGTCCAGTGAGTGTCTTGTACCTTGTTCTCTTTGTGAAGATCATGTGGATTCTTTTGGGACACATTGTTCACTCACTGAGGAGGTATGTGCTCTCAAAGGCCTGGAGGTCTTATATCCTGACTTGCAATGGTTTTCTGATCCTCATGCGAAACAGGAGTGGCCTAGGACAGGGCACCAGCCCTCAAGTAGGAAATCATATCCACATCTGTAACAGATTCTTCTAAAGTCTTTGACTTGATTTGGAGTTGAGGGAGGCCATCTGATGGCAGAGTTACGGAGTGGATGATGTTAATTTGAGCTTGTCCATAGCTTCCATCTGTAGGCCAATGGCCATGGTGTTTCTAGCGATCTGTGGGTATGTGACTTTTGCAGTAGTCTATTGTGCAATATTGATAATTCACATCCTGAAATCAATTAAGATTGTAGGGTTTTGTCATAAGAATGTTTGTGAAAATCGCAATCACACATGTACGCAAATTCTGCTCGAAACTGTCAATTGTCTCACCTTTGTCTTGCATGATGGTGTGGAACAAATGACATTCCTAATCAACATTCTAATGTGAAGTGAAATAGTCATATTGTAATTCAGGCTCCTTTTGAGGTTATCAATTGTGGTAATTGTGTCATAGATCATATATGGATCTGACAGACCCACCAAGAGTGTCAATATGCTTTTTTGTGCTTGTCATCTTGTGAACCATGGCATTGATATATATATATTTAAAAATCGCACATCAATCTTATCCAGATAGGCCCTACATTGCTTTTTTTTACACTGTATCACAGTGTAAGGGTGCTTGAAAAGAAAGCTTGTCAATCAGCGTTTAATGATGTGGGCATGGCCAGTGTGTCGGGACTGGTGGAAGTTTCTTTTGTCTTCTGATATGGCGGTAAAGGGCAGGTAAAGATTATCTATCATTGTGGCAGATGAAGTTAGTGGTGGTGCACCACACACATGTTTCTGTTAGGTATGATGGAACATGTGTAGGAGCAGCAGAGTACTCTGAGAGAAACAATTGGTGGTGAGACGTACAGACAACTTTCCGCATATAATAGTGGGCTCCGAGGCACAAGAAATCCTTGTGGCAGTGAAGAGCACTCGTCTATGGCATAGAAATTAGGCGTGGCACCAGCACCACACACGGGTGGCAACACAGTCACCCATGAGCCGATGCACATGCCTCAGCAGAGGCATTGCTGAGGGGGGGCTGAGGGAGCTCTAGCCCCGGGTCTTTGGGTTGTAGCTCCGGATAGAAGCTCAGGAGCTACAACCAAAATGCTAGCTAGCCCTGAGTCCCGCCAGTCCCAACATTAGCTTAGCCCCATATCTTTTCCAGACCTAGCAACACCCCTATGCCTCACCACTCCCTAAATGATGGAAGAAAAATGGGGTGGGCGACGCCTGGGAGGGGGCACTTACACCAATGAGTTGGAACATGAATGGGGCGTGCAGGAGATTCGGCTAGCTCAAGCAGAACTAAATGGAGAAATGATGCCCTCACGAGCACAGAGTGGACATTGTAGGCAGTCTGCTCGTCGCCATTGTCCGGGTGTAGCTGTATAAATTAGACGAGTGAATAAACAAAAATGAACTGTATCTTCAATATAACATGTCCTCCTTATTTTCTCTTGTGAGGCTAAAACTAATTTCTTCCCCTATGCCATACCGTCTATTCATCTAGTGTCTCGTCCCTCCCACATAACAATGTGGAAAGACTGGATCCTAAGACAGTTCATAGTGTAACTACTATGTAAAGTTTGTGTACATGTGTCTCACTGCTGTATCTGGGTTTTTGTGTAATTTACCACTGATATTATTATTAGTATTAGTATGATTTGATTTGTATAGACATGTAGCTTTGTGGCTATTATTCAATTCACTATAGCGCTTTTCGTCAGCCTCTTAAGACAAAAAAAATGGAATACATCTCGGGGATTGAAAGGGTGAAACCAGTGGCATTTGGACACACCGCTGCAGTATTAAACACACTTGAGAGTGAACAGTGTGGCGGGTCAGAAGAATGAGCCGGACACACTGTGGACATTTCTATATTCTTTTAATTAAATTATAAAGAAAAGGCCTATCTCTCCCTATGGCTAAAGGGATTTCCTTGCCTAACTAAAGAAACTAAATGTGCTTGTCTATCGTCAGGAAGTTCAAAGTAAATGTCCTCAGTCCAAACCTTATTCTAACCTTATTCTAAGTGATCACTAATATGAATAATTAAAGTAGGCCAAGAGACTGTCTCTTGTCTTCTGGTCGGTTCCCTTTGTGCCGTTTCTCTTGCGGTTTTCTCTCAGGATCTATCTTGGTCCAGATATATCTTTTATTTACAAATGTCTCTCTTTTGAAATATATTTCTTATTTTTCACCTTGGTACCTTTGTTCGTCATGGGTAACCTTGCGGGGCTCGGCACTCGCTCTGTTAGTTCAAAAATATGAGGCTACTGCAAAGAAATGAAGAAACACCAGTCACAAGGAACAAATATATAAACAACAGTTTATTATCGCTTAAGCTGACTCAGGTTTGTCAATGCATGTACACAGGCATAGAGAAAATTAGCTAAGACATGGGGGAGTGAACACACTTTATACAATTTAGAATACCATGATGAATTTGTGCTAACCCATCACGTGATGATGGTTCATGACCTGCAGACCTACAGACGTGGGCATTTTACCATAGCAACATATGCTGGAACACTCAGCGTCATCTCGCAGACAATTTACTGTCTGTGGAGCAGAGCGGAGTGGGGTGTAGGAGTATATTGTGTTCCTAACACAAGGTAACATTCCTCGCCCTACTTTATCTATGCTGTTTCTAGACTAAAAGGTCCGTCTGTATTTCTACTCAGTAGCTCGGTCTTTCAGAACAACATATGCCTTGAATTGCGCTTCATTTAATAGTCCCAATGCACATTCACAATTAGCTGCGGAAATGGCAAGAGAGCACAGGAAGACAGGAAGGCACCTAAATTACACATATACTACATTTGTGCCAGTACTTCAAGGCTCTAAGGTTAAAGACAAACAATATGCTGAGCAGTTTCAGCATTCCTGTGCAGGGACATGTTTGAGGAGATTCCGAAGCGGATACTTTGTGAATATTAACCTCGTTCGGAATGAAAACCCAGAAAAAATTGGAGCTAAACAACCAAGATGGCGGTTGAAGGCCGCGATAGTGTGGTTCAATGTGTGCCTGCTTAAGTCAACATTATTATGCAAAATAGATATGTTTTTACAGCTCAGGTAACTTTCTTTGCTTTCTTGCTTCCAGGTCTCGAGCTTCGCATTTGTTCCGCTCACAGCGTCTCTGCAGAATGTTGTGGTCATTTATACTGGCAGGTGGGAGCTTTCAGCACTCTCCTCTGCACTGGTCTCGGCATTGTTAGACGGGCACCTACCCCACCACGGTACAGCCATGGTCATGCCACCATGTCGGATGTTTCTTCTTACCGCATACCCAAATGGTTTCTCTTTTGTCTGCCTTGCCGGGCCTCTGGTGTTTCAGACTGGTATTCTCAGACTTTCGAATTTCTGCAGGCTCCGTGACTTCTCACAGTTCCACCTCTTTGAGGCGTAATAACATTAGGGGGCTTCCCCTGCGCACCTTAACCTCTCTTCTGCACCTTAATCTCTCTTCTGATGTGATCAACATGTCCCACTTACATACAAATCTATCCTTAAAGAGGTATTCCCTTTTTCTGCAGATGGCGTGTTTGATCCAACATTGCCTGAAGCCAAATAGGAGGACGACACAATATTCTTTATAGAAGGCAGTCCGATATATGCAGATAAGGTGGTTGGCCTAGGGAGTTCCTTGTGGGAAAGAGAGTCCATGTCCTCTAAGGGGGAGTCACTCCCAGTGAGGTCAAACTTGCGCAGACTCTTAGGAAGGGTCTTACGGAGCAGGCTCACCTCCCTAGCCTCAAAGGGTTGGTTCCCCCTCATCACAATGGATGTAAAGGAGAAATGCAGGGAGCCTTTTTCTGCATTTTACTCTTGCAGATACTTTCAGGTGTTTGAGGGCTTTTGTGGAAATAAGTAAATTGAAGTAGATATTTTGCTTATGCACTTCATTCAGAGATTATGGGGGTCATTACAAGGTTGGAGGAGCCATGCCGCCATTTGCGGCATGGCTACCACCATACCGCATACTGGGTCCGGGTTCCCTGAATGGGGAAATACCGGGCCATTCCAACCTTGGAGGACCCAGTATTTCCCCATTCAGGGAAAACATCCCCATTCCCATTCGAGCCCCCATAGGGCTCAATGGGAATGGGGAGGGAGCTAACAACGGGCCTGTTATTAACGGGCCCGTTGTTAGCTCCCTGGTCTGCTAGCGGGAACCGCTAAGGGCACCTGGTTTTACCAGGTGCCCTTTGCAGGTCCTGCGAGCCGACTCGTAATAGGGTGGTAAGGGGTTAATGGCGCCGGCACCTTTACTGGTGCCGTTAACCCCTTACCGCCCAGCTCGTAATGATCCCCTATGTTCTTTATTTCTTACGTGTTATTCAACTTGAACTGATTAAATCTGCAACCCACAGCAGCTCTAGCAGAATGTAAGCCTTATTACTTTGCTCGTGTTACTCGCTGTGAATCAAAAGGGTGCTTCAAGGAGGCCCCCTTAGAAACAAGCGAGCAAGTTATTTCTCTCGTCACTCTCCCACACCAGGACTAGATTGTTGTTCCGAAGTTGAATTTCTGCATGTTTAACAGAAAGGTGTACATTTCAACTAAACAAGTAATACCATTACATATATTTGTTTATACTGCAGAGTGCCATGCTTACTGCGCCAGATATAGTATAACCGCATTCTAGAAGAGAGAAGTCCCCTGGAGGGTCCATTTCAAAATGAGCGAGCAGCAAACGAGCTGACTAAGTAGGTTAAAGCAAAACAAAAGGGGTGATGGTTGGAAGGTTTTGAATTGATCTGAATCAATGTCATTGCTCCGGACAAGCAACCACACCATCGCTCTTTGTCTGCCAAGCCAGTGCAAAAAGGGGAAAGACCATATGAGTATCAGGCTGCCAGGAGGCCAGGGAGGTTCAGGGGTGATTCGGGGAGACCCTGATAGAGGAGGACCATCAAGATGAGGAAGTGGGGGGCCAGAGTGATTTGATTCTCCAATTTAATTCAATGGGTGGTTGTATGAAGGTTAACAAGATTGAGCTATTTTAAGAGAGAGTTAACCACATCACTTAGAGCCTGGTCACGAGTTTAGCGGATGCAGCAAAAAAAGTTGGTGTTTGGAAATACTGCATCTTTTATCAATCCGGCAAACTACAAGTTCTGTCACCGAAACTCTTCAATTCAGTCTACCTTTGTGTGGCATTAGCTGCTGCTTCACAAAAAGAATAACTGCAAGCGATACACAATATGCCATAATCCCAGATGTGGTAACATGGCCTTGCACAGGAAGTCCGAATAGGGAATAACTGAAGGGTCTCTGACATAATGTACTCCAAACCGTATTGAAGATGGAGGACGGTTTTATTGAGATAAGGGTTAAGCCCACGGCTCTTCAACAGCACAATAGCAACTGCATGTTAGAGCATCTCTGCTATGCATCTTTCCTACAGCATTCCATGTTCTATGTTCCACTCTCCTCACAGGTTGATGAGAGGATGAAACATAGACCATAGAATGCTACAGTCTGCCTTACTCAGAATCATGCAGGCCTTTCAAGGTCCTGCAGGCTTACTTCATGCAGTAACAGTCATTCCTTTTGGCAGTATTTCTGCAGGAAATGCTGCCAACATTGTAACCAGGACCGAAGCATTTTGAAACGTACCTCCTAAATTGATACCACACTGGTACACAATATTTTTCTATGCTTAATGGACATCGAAACAGAACACATTTTAAGTAACTGTTTTTGTGGCGTTCTACCAGAAGCAACTGATCTCAAGCGAAGTATGCGTTCTCACGCAGGAGACTGGTATGTTAGCGCCAAGGTGCAGACCATGAACACTGGGGATAGCAGAAGGTTGTATATCCAGGGACATCCAGAGCCAGATTCTCAAGCAAAATGATGCCAATGAAAAAAAGCACAGACAAAGTGCTTTTTTTGTTTCTGAAATGTACAGGTCGCCTTACACACAAAAGTGACCTGTGCGTTTCAGAAGGGGCTGGACCGTGGCACAATGATGCAGGCTGGACAGTGGCGCAATGATGCACCGTGCAGCCCCTTTGCATACATTACTGTTGGGAGCATGACAAGCTCCCAGCAACCATGTCGTTTCTGGGAGCGCATTTCACCGAGACGGGCTGTTAAAATGGGCGGTCTCCGTGAAATGGTGGAGCAAAAAAGCATTTCCATCCCTGTTTGCTAGATGGAAATGCAAGGGTGACACCCGCGGCATAAACCGTGAGTGTCACACTTAACAGAAAAATCATGACAAGCTCAGGAATGACACTGCCATGATATGCGTCTATTTCAAATATTGTTGTTTTTGTAAATTGTAGTGTAAACATTCACTGTTGGTCTGGGCGATGTCCTTAATGTGAAAGGTTGATCGCATCGCTTTTATGAAGGGATTAACTCCTGTATTTGCCCAAGAGTATAAGTACATTTAAAATAGTTATCTCTTACAAATCAAAAGTGCCTGAGAACAGAAAGAATTTGAAAGACCCAATGAGTAAGCAAAAAGAAAAAAAATGTTTTGTTTTTATTCACAAAAGTTAACCACGGGAAGGTTTCAAATCTTGATTTGAGTATCTTTATGTAGGCTCATCTGTGAGCCTCTTGTCCTTAGTATTGTCCTCTTTATTTCCACTTCTTAATATTTCCTCTTTGAATTCTGTCCTCTAATATATCCTCATCTATCCTGGTTTCCTGAATCTCTTTTATATCCTCTACACGTGTTTGACCACCTCTATGGGGCTCTTCAGGAGGAAAAGCTCAATATTGTGATCGACAGCTATATGTGTGTCCAAGTGAAAAGTCCAATCTTTGAAGGAAAACATTTAGATTTCTCTCAATGCAGGCAGCAACGTTTTCCTTCCTGCTCAGTGGATTTGAGATTATCTATCAGCTCCAATTCAGAAGGAAGATTTAGGATACCGCCCTGAGTCTGGAGCCGGCTTCGATTGTATCGTCTCAGTAGAAAAGAGATTAATCGTCCAACAAGAAGGTGCCCTCAGCTACTATTTGAGCTCTCAAGTCATACATGCCCTCAGGTAGAACATGGTGTAACCTATTAGCAAAGTGCTATATGAGCCACCAGGGGGCATTGTTTCAGACATCTGTGCGCTGGTGGCTCAGGGGGTCCAGTGGGCAGATGGCCATTCTGTCTCAACCAGGATAAAGCACATCCTGGAGATAGAGAATGTGAGGGCAAACAAGCAGAGCATGTTCTTCACATCCCCTCTGGGACTTTCCCTACGCAAAGACATCTTAATGGGTTGTATACTAATTGACCTTTTCACAATTGACCGCGGGAGAATTGACCTCGGGAGAATTGACCTAATTTAAAAGGTCAATTAGGACATATATGCGGGGGGAAACCCCCTGCAACCTCCCACCCAATCCAAAAAACCCTGCAACCCCCCCACCCAATCCCCTTATATTATTTATAATCCAAAACCAACCCAATACATATATAAAATAACTAAAATAATATGAAGGTCAATTGTGCAGAAAGTCAATTAGGACCACTATAATTAGGTTAATTGTGCAAAAGGTCAATTGTAAAAGGTCAATTTGGGTAATACCATCTTAATGAAGAATTGCTAGAAGTTCATCATTCCTTGATTGGATCGGTTTTCATGTCACTAGAACACTTTTATGCCCAGGTTTGTTTTGTTACCAAGGGAAGTGAATGTTCTGGAAATGCTGTGGCCTGAGCATCTCCTGTTTGTTTTTGCCCAACACTCTCTTGTCCCCAGCCTTCTTAAATAGATCAGTAAAAAGCGGGAAATTAGTATTTGAGTGGCCACATTCTGGTCCACTATGGGATGGGTGACTTGGATCAAATTGTTCGCATATTCAGGTCTCCATCTCTGCCTCGTCAAACAGTGATTCGGCTACATCTTTTCAGCAGCCTTCAGAGTATAGGGCAGTGGAAACGTGTCTATAAGGGTGATCGTACACCATTACACCAGTCTGGAGCCAGTAACTGAACTTATGTACGTTGATTTTTGAAAGAAGTGCCTGTAAATCAGACTCTTCTGCTCATGTGTGCATTGGGCTACTTCAGGTGCACCCCACAAGACAAAACTAACTTGTCTCTATGGGGATCAATTTCAGTGCCCTCATGCAGGAGCAGCATCCCAACAAGTTAACCTAAGGTTTCTGGACTTCATGGGCACAACACGCCTGTAAGTAGCCCTGAAGACATGGAGCCACTGGGCATTGCTACACGAGCAACAGAGGAGTAAGGTGAGGCATGGGACTGGGGAAGTGATTGGAGAAAGAAAGAGAGAGAGAGAGAGAGAGAGAGAGAGAGCATGTGTGTGTGTGTGCTTGAGTGCATGTGTGCATGTGTGCGTGTGCGTGTGCGTGTGCGTGTGCGTGTGCGTGTGTGTGTGTGTGTGTGTGCTTGCATGAGTGCGTGTGTTTCACTGACTGGCATGTGGGGTGACTGTCTGCTTGCCAAGTAAACACCCACTTCTACATACCAGGTTGTATGCCTATAAAAAAGGGAAGAGCAATGGTCGGGCTACCGGGAATGGATCAGAAAACCAGGGCACCTGCACTGGCCAAATGGCAATTGTATGGAGGGAAAAGTAACTGGCCTGGTCATTATCTTAATGGGGTAATGTGAAACTGGCATGGCATTGTTCAAACTGGCATAATACATTTCTGGCAACATGTGAAACTTGCGAAGGACAAGGTTCTTGGACAATGTGAAACTGAAACACTCCATTACCCTTATTTTTGAAGGGTAATGGAGTGGCAATACAGTTGTTTAACAGGGGAAATGCGTAATTCTGGCATGATACTTTTATGAAGGCATTGTGAAAATGGTATGGGGAAATGAGTGAAATGTGGAATTGCTATAGTCATTTAGTCACTTTCTGGGGACAAAAATGAAGCATGATATTGTGCTTGAATGTGGCAATGTGATACTGCCGTGGCACATACAATCTGAAACTGTCATGGTTCAGTTCTTAAGGCAATGTAAAAGTGCCATGGTATATTTCTGAGGGCAGTGTGACCATGGAATTAACAGTTTCGGAATGCCATTGGGCATTGGAATAAACATGTTCTGGGTGCAATTCCACAGCTTGACACTGTTTTTGACAGGACAACATAAAACTTGCAGGGAACTGTTGAAATTGGCATGACAATTTTCCTGAGGCAACATGAAATCGGTATGAGCCAATATTCTTGGGGCAAAGTGACCCTGGCATCCAATTTTCTGGAATAATTTTGTGTATGATAAATTTGCCAGTATCCTGCTGGTAATTCTGGCGGGATACCGTCAAAACGGACCAGCCATTACTGGTGCTTAATATCACGGCATTACCAGGACATTGCAGGTGCCAGCAACAGCAGTAGTTCACCATTCCATGGAGTCCCATAGGACCCAATGGGGGGAATTGCCGGTATTACCGACACCAACTGTTTTTACTGGTGGGGGGCCCGATTTACCTCCAGCTCTTTGCTGGAGGTAAATCAGTCAACCCCCACCGGAAAACTTGCAGTTTGGCGGTGCAGGCAAAGTGGCGGTAACAAAATTACCACCACTTTTCCCGCACCACCAAATTTATAATGCGGCCCAAGCCTTCACAACGTGAACTTTTTGTGGCAGTTTCTGGAGGCAGTGTAAAGCTGTCCTGCATACATTTTCTGGGTGCAATTTCGTAAAGGTAATGTGAAACAACAATTGGCATGTTTTCTGGCGGAAATGTGGAACTGGAAAGGTGCTTTGATTTTCTGGATAGCAAGTGAAACTGCTATGAGAATGTTCTGGGGTCGTGGCATGCCATGATGTCAATGTGGTCAGGGTTGGATTGGTTCCTCGGCCTTTCAGCCCGTGGCCGGGCCGAAATCGTCCCTGTGAAGTTGGGGCCGGTTTCTGGCCATGCCTGGGCCGGTTTGGGAAAAAAATCATTTTTTTTTCAATTCTTTTTTTTTTCAAAAATCCTTTCATCCTTCTTAGGTCAATACATCAGTACCAACACAGGTTGGGTGAAATTGTATGCATATGTGTTCTATAAAAAAGAGCTTAAGCGTAAGTGCTATACAATAACATATTATCATTTGGCCTTGGACGTCTGCTTGGATTCACAGTAATTTGACAATATGGATCTATACACACAGATATTAATGATACAAATGGTGATCCATTCTTGTATGAAATGTATATCACATTATTTAAATCATGACCATATTTTTCGTAGTTTACTTAGGAACAATGCTATTTGATGCCACTTCCTGTTTTGTCAAGGGGTGAAAAGTCGGGTTTCATCGCTTCCCGGGATATCACTTTGTAGTGGGGTCAAATGACATCACTTCTGGTGATGTCATCAGAGGTCAAAAGTCGTGAGGCGAGGGGTGGGACACTTTTTTTGGGTGACCGGGCCTATTTCTTGCCCCAGTCCGACCCTGAATGTGGTTGAATGGGACAGTGTAGCACTGGCATGAAACTATTGAAACTTGCTTCAAAGCAACTTTCAATGTGCTACAACACTGCCGAAAATAAATAAATAACTGTAACCGCAATATTCTGGATGCTGTAAAACTGGAATTAAACGATGTACTCAGGCCTTTATGAAAATGTTAAGATAATTTTCTAATGGCAATATGAATCTTTTCGGAGGCAATAACGTGGCATGACAATTAGCTTAACTGTGGGAATGTAAAACTGGCATGGACATTTTCTGCGAACAATGCAAAATGCTGTGCTAGCAATGGGCTTGCTAACTTTCCGAGGGTCATGAATAAACTGGCAGGCAATGTGATTGTGAGGCAAAATTGGCATGGCTCTGTAAAAACTGGCAGGCTAATTTTGAGAAGGCTGTGTGAAACTGGAGTGGCAGGAGGGAAAGTGGCATGACAATTGTATGGCGGCAATGCGAAACTCGCATCATAGTTTCCCTGGGGCAATGGGAAATTGGCAGAATATTTCTCTGGAGGCACAGTAGAAACCTAGGTACTTAACATGGGCAACGTGAAACTGGTGTGTCCTTGAGGATTTTGGCAATACACTTTGGAAACAGACAGAATGGTGCATTACACTGAATTCTGCAATGCTGCGGCGCAACAATGAGTGTTTGATCATCAGCCACAGCAGGTGGCACATTCTGCATCATGTGATTAGAAATACCCTGGAATAATTGAGCAACACCCAGATGTTAATGACAGCATTATTTGGCCAATGTCCTGATATAATGTACTGTGTACGGTATTAGCGTAATTGACCTAAAAACAGTTGACCTAAAATATTTGATCGACTTTTGTTGACCTTTTTTTCAGTCGAATGTAATTAAATATATATATATATATATATATATATATATATATAAATATATATATATATATATATATATATGCGTGGGTAAGGGTATAGGTTAGGTTGAGGGGAAGTGAGGGGGGATTGTGGGGGTCTCCCCCGCATTTTAGACTGAAAAAAGGTCAAATAAATTTGATCAAATGTGATTAGCCTAAATGTTTTAGGTCAAATAGACCCACCCCCTTTGTAAGACACCTGCAATGGGGTAGCAGCATCCCTCCATATAACAGCAACACTGTCTATGTTTTATATTTTAGCAGATTAGATAATACTCAATTAAGTAGAAGAATAGCATGATGAAGATTATATCACTCAGTTAAAGATGGTGCAATCTTAGTACCTGACACAATGTTTAAAAATGATGCGATTTCTTTTGTTCAACTATAGTTGGCGGTTTCTAAGAGATGTAGTGGAGCACTGCACCGAGTGCTGTGTCAGTGAAGATTGTGACAGGCTGACAGGTTTCTGATGGGAACAGGCATCCTTTTCTGCTGTACAGGAAGGCTTCTATGAACTGTGCCAGAACTGGCCTATGGATTATTGGAAAAGCCCGTGTGTTCTCATCGAGTACACTCTGGGATTCCTGTGGGCTTTTATCTGTTTTCTTTGAACCCCTGTGCTGTAAAATGTACAATTTGACACCACTATTTTCAAACTATAATGAGGACAGTGGGCCACTGCCCCAAAGTTTGCTCGCATAGTCCAGTTTAAGAAGGGTATTAACAACACAATTGTTTGAAAGTTATCTAGCCCCCCTATACACCCTCCTCTTAGACCCTCATTATGAGTTTTGGGGATCCGCCCCCTCCGGAATTACTGCATTATTGTTACCATGGTATAGCGTTCTTTTATCGACAGGTGTAATTTCAATGTTTCCCCCCCCCCAAGTACTTTTTACTGAAAAAACTAATCGAAATATATAGGGGGGTTGGACAAGTATATATAAGGGGTGGGTGGGTCAGGAATAGGTAAAAAAAAACAAGAGGGGATGGGGCTTGCGGGGATCCCTGCAAAAATAAAAATAAATCAATTTCGATTCGTTTTTTCAGTAAAAAATACTTGGAAAAAAAAACATCGGAATTAGACCCGTCAATGAAATTACATAGACACGTTACCATATACGACAATTTTAGGAATCCATTTCATTACAAGAAACGCGACGGGCTGGAAACAATGCATGCCGTATTTCTCTGAATCTTAATATTTTAAAAGGAAATGTAAATACGATTTTGAGGATGAAAATGGGTTGTGTAACAGTAGTGGATAATACAACTACTGCACAGTGTCTGAAAACGCGCTGTCAACTGTTTTCCGTGTGTGCATTGCACTGGAAAGGGGACTAGAAGGTGGGTACTGTGTCTGTAATGCATGTCTCCTGCGAGGCTGCTGTTAATGCATCCTTCCTGTCATGATGACTTCTAGTGAATGAAATGTTAACAGGGTGATGTATACGGGTCCTGATAACCACCGTAATAATCGTTATAATCACATTAAAAAAAACACTCCTTTAGCACTGTAGCAGTTATGCCTTGAACAGTCACTTACTGCGACACTCGAATTGTTTTCAACCCACTTTCAACTTTGAACAGATCCTCCACAAATTGACAATCCTTACACACTGCTCGACTTTGTATAGAATGTACACATTGGGTGGTCCTGTCCAGGGGAGTTGCTAGGTCTGGAAAAGACCCGGGGCTATGCTGATGTCCGAACTGTTGGGACTCGGGGCTAGCTAGTCTTTTGGCTGTAGCTCCTGAGATTCTATCCGGGGCTACAACCAAAAGATCAGGGGCTATAGCCCCCTTAGCCCCCCCCTAGCAACGCCCCTGGTCCTGTCCCCCCTGAGTTCTGTATGCTGCGCACAATTTGAGGCAGCAAATGATTCAACCTTCCTAGGAACCCCATGCAGAGGTGCAGGGATCCCGAGCATGGGATGAGAAAACAACCATTAACAATGTTTGGTTTTTTAAAGGTAGCCTTATTTTTATTTCTTAAATGGCTTTTTCTTGGAACTTTTTGTAAAAACAAACATTCAATTAGAATCAAAGATATAGAAAAAGAGTAAAGCATGGAAAGCACAGTCAAGCACCAGGGTTTTAACGTCACATAATTTCAATCAAAAACTGGTAAGGAACTGTGTTGTAGCAACAAAGAAGGAGTTTAACAGTTTTCTAAGTCAACTTATCACAGGTCTGCGTAGCTAATATGCAGAAACTCCTTATGTTTAGCAAGAGCATGGAATAGAGGTATATGTCATATTACTTCATATTGAAACATAACCTTTTAGTTACAATGCTGTCCAGTATTATATTTTGCAATTCAATTCTTTTGCATATAGTAGCCTGGATGGGTTATTGTCATTTCTATGTAGAAATAGTTTTAATGATAGTGGCCAGCCAAGGCTGGTCCAAGACCGAGAGAGACTGGTCTTGGACTGAAGAATTGAATTGCAAAATATAATACTGGACAGCATTGTAACTAAAAGGTTATGTTTCAATATGAAGTAATATGACATATACCTCTATTCCATGCTGGAATGTGCACAGATTATTCGTCTTCGACAAGCATCAACGGTAAATATACCTTGATATTTTAGAATTATTATTGGTAGTTCAGCCAATTATATCATCCAGGGTTGCTTAGTCACCGCACCGCACTTATTTTCTTATCATGTTGTTTTGTCATCCCTCTTATTGGTTTCGGAACCGGGTGGATGTCTTTTGGAAACGGTAATTTATTAACACATTTTTATTTTCTCTTTATCATTTATGGTTATCCAATCATATTGATTATGTAACACTGTAATGATTTAAACAATGCTGTTATGTATCACACATTCATGGTTTTGGCCAAATCCCCCTTTTCAACCCCTATGTGTTTGCCCAATTGGTATGATGCGTATACAATGGTGAACATGTTAATGGTTTTAAATTGTAATTTGATGCACAGCCTTTGAACAAGAGCTCTGCTCGAAACACGTGTCAGGCTGTGGAATGGAATTAAAAATATAACTCAACTGTTTGATATATTATTTGCAAATTGGCACAGTTCACTGATTATATTCACCTTGTTTCTTACTGAGGGCACTTGGTCTAGGTACCCTCAAAAATTTCATGTTGAACGCTGCCTTTTATATTTATAACTATTGGCATTAGCGCTGGTCGTTCTTAGTGGCTTTCTGGACCACCTTGTTCTACTGTACAAAGTACTTTATTTGATACAGAATTCAATTACAAAAACAGTGCAAAGTCAGATAGCTTTCGGCCCTCAGTACAACACAACGAACTCCAACGTGGTTCAGTGTGTTCAGTGAGAGACGCTGTACATTAGAATGCATTCGCTTTTTATACATTTTGTGGGCGCGATGCCCAGCCCCACGTCGGGTTAATATTCCTTTTAATATAGCACCGATCTAGGGTTTGTGCTAAGTCTCAAATAACCGCATATAACTGGTTTGCCTTTAATACATGTATCAACAAGCGTATGCAATAACTGTGTATTCTAAAGTGTTCCATGCAGGCCTTCTTAAACATTAATAAAATGTAGTTAAACAGATGTTCTTCGTTCAGTATTTGAATACATTGTCTCAACATATGCTCGTGGATTAGTTTTCATTGTACGAGTAATCCTTCTACACATAGGTCAGTGAAGGACAAGGTCTCAGTTCATGACCTCAACAAGTGGCCTGCAGGCAAATTACACATTAGCTATGTACAGAGGTCAAGACGGCCATGTTGTCTTCTGCAATGACATTGTCCACCATTTTAGCTCACAGGGTGACTTTTACACAACGAATCCTAAAATGGCGGTTTGACCTAAAATGGCGGCCTACATGGATTTAAGGTCAGGTCCTTGCAACACAGATTTCCTTCGCAAGTGACTTTTGACCAGCTTGGCGTAGGCCAATATTAAATATATTTATTACAATAGGAGGCACGATATACTTTCTATTTCGACAACAAGATCTCAAGGAGAGACCCCCTCCAAGAGCACACCACATGTGCATCCATGGAACTCATCACTTGCCACATCCCACCCACCCATGCTCAGATGGCTACCGTGCACCTAATCTACCAACCACCCCAAACCAACAAAGTCTTTCGACCAAATCACAGACCTTATCACAACAGCATCTGTCAACAACATAGCTAATATCATCCATTGAAGGATGGTTATCCAATCATATTGATTGTGTAACACTGTAATGATTTAAACAATGCTGTTATGTATCACACATTCATGGTTTTGGCCAATTCCCCCTTTTCAGCCCCTATGTGTTTGCCCAATTGGTAGGATGCGTATACAATGGTGAACATGCTAATGGTTTTAAATTGTAATTTGATGCACAGCCTTTGAAGAAGAGCTCTGCTCGAAACACGTGTCAGGCTGGGGAGTGGAATTAAAAATATAACTCAACTGTTTGATGTATTATTTGCGAATTGGCGCAGTTCACTGATTATATTCACCTAAAATACTTTGTATGTTCCTTTGTAACCCGTGTTCAATGTATTTCCTTTTGGGGTACTCAGCCTTGATATTCTTTTTCTGTTTTCACAGTTGGCGCCCGAATAGGGACCCTCAAGATTGATGCCGGATTGTTGAAGGTTGACACACGCTATCGGACCGGCATCGGACGGTGTGACATAAAGGGGCCACTGGATGAGACGCGACACCTCAGCAGCGCTGCACGACCCGATCCCTGGACGATTAGCTTGTGGTCTGAGACGGCATCTTGACGAGGGTCCAATTATTGAGGCAGGCAGATTTGCCGAAATCACCATACACGAGGTAAGATTAGTTAGGTAAGATTCTTAGAAGTACCGATCGGTCCTCCTTAGGTTTGGTCAGGTGAGTCATGACCCGATTCTTAATTTAACCCTGACAATTTGAATTTTGGCACATTGTATCTGCAGACACAATTATTGACCAGGTAACACCAAGAATTTGAGATATGCCTGGGAAATTGTCTATCTGCTTTAGGGCATTATTCCGCAGTGATAGACACTCTTTGGGATTTAGCCGTCCCGCACCACAGGAGGGGTCGCCGGCATGTACTATGTACTGTAAGTACGGCATTGGAAGTATAGTATTTAATGATATTTGGCACAGACAAACCAGACATGCCTCCGAACTTCAGTGGCCAATCAATGGTAGTTTTGAGATCCCTCGCATTGAATATTTGGAGTCAGTCTTGTTAAAGAAAAAGGCTAGACCTGCAGCATTTGATGTTTTGCAGAATTGGAAAAAAGAAGCGTTGCAACAACTTAAAGGTAGAGAGAAACATGCCCTTCGTCATAAAACGAACGCTGAAAAAACATTGTTATCTGACCAAAACAAACAGTCTGAGGCGACTAAAAATATGGATAGGGCGTTCTCACTTGGAGTTCAGAAAATCTATCCTTCTAAAGATCCTCATATTTCTGATGAGTTTATTGAGAAAATCTTTAGTATTCCTATACACAAAAATAGTAGATATTTGTTCACGTTCACCTTAGGGGGACGCTCGTTTACATTTACTCGTGCACCTCAAGGGTACACAGAGAGTCCTAGTATTTATAGTAGGGCTTTGAAAGAACAACTTGATACCCTTGACTAGCCCTCTACCTGTACTTTGCTTCAGGACGTTGACGATTTGCTTCTAGCTGCTGACTCTGATAGTGCCTCTAAGGAGGGCACTGTGTTATTTCTTATTCATCTAGCTAAGCATGGTCACAAAGCTTTGCTTAAAAAAATTCAATATTGTTGTCAGGAGGTTGCCTATTTAGGCTATCTCCTGTCAAAGGAGGGAAGAAGATTGACACCTGAAAGAATAAAACACATTTCTGGCATGTCTGTCCCAAATGCACAGAAGGAAGTTAGGGCCTTGATAGGTATGGCTTCTTACTGTAGGTTGTGGATCCCGAATTTCTCACTAGTGATCAAACCGATGGTGGCTTTGACAAAGAAGGGCATTTCTTCGCCATTGCCATGGAACGCGGTACACCAGCAGTCGTTTGACTTGCTTAAAACTGCATTATGCTCTGCACCAGTTTTGGGCACACCAAACTATGAAAAGGCCTTTGTGTTGTTTGTGCATGAATGTGATGGATGCGCTTTGGCTGTATTAACACAGGAACATGGAGGGAAGAATAGGACGTGCGGTTACTATTCTTCCGCCCTTGATCCTGTAGCATGCGCTTTGCCGCGTCTGTAAAACAGAGTGAGGGAATGGTCTTAGACCATGATCTAACCCTGATGGTGCCTCACTTTGTAGATGTCATATTGAACCGAACTCAAACACAACACCTCACTTCTGCACGGTTGACAAGATATGAATTGATCTTGTTTGCTCCTCACATTCAAATTAAGAGGTGTTGTGTCCTTAATCCGGCTGAACTCCTACATTTTCCGCAAGATACTACTTGCAGCGATGAAGAGTCACATGATTGTTTGTATACGACCAAACAAGAAACGAAGGGCAGAATTGATTTGAAAGATACTCCTTTGGATAATCCGCAAGGAGAGTTGTTTTGTGACGGCTCCTGCTTTAAACTTCCGGATGGTACATCCACA
Source organism: Ambystoma mexicanum (assembly GCF_040938575.1). Classification (NCBI taxonomy): domain Eukaryota; kingdom Metazoa; phylum Chordata; class Amphibia; order Caudata; family Ambystomatidae; genus Ambystoma; species Ambystoma mexicanum. The sequence goes on from NC_090924.1 coordinate 102,314,634, forward strand.
GCCGCTTATGCAATCACTACATTGAGCACGGTTGTGGAAACTAAGAGAATTACGCATAATTCTGCGCAGGCTGCAGAGATTATAGCATTGACCCGAGCTTGTGAACTCTCCGAAGGGCTTGCAGTAAATATATATACTGATAGTCAGTATGCCTTTGGGGTGGTTCACAACTTTGGGAGACTTTGGTCAGAAAGAGGGTTCCTAACCTCGCATGGCACCAAGATTCAACATGGCTCCCTTATAGTGCAACTACTCTCAGCGCTTGTGCTCCCTACTCAGTTAGCAGTTATGAAATGCGCAGCACATCGAAAGATTGTGGATGATATTGGAAAAGGGAACGCTTCTGCTGATCAGATAGCTAGACAAACTGCCACAGATCTTTTCACAGAGATTTATGTTTCAAGGGAGACTGTAGATGCCTATGTAATGGATGAGGGTGTTGGGTCTGTATGGGATATCCAAGCTGATGCCACGATGGAGGAGTCTAAGAGGTGGGCTGAAGGCTTGGGAAAACTTGATGATGATGATTGGTGTTGGGTGGACATGGTCGAAGGAAAATGGCTGTTACCCAACACCTATGGCATGATGATGGTTGTAATGGCACACAGCCCTACACATGTTTGGGCCCAGCAGGTTACGAAAATGTTTGAAAAAGTTTGGGCAAATGACAAGATTTCGAAAATTGCCCAGCACTACGTCCAGAACTGCATGATTTGCCTACAACATAATGTAGGAAAGGGGACATCAACTCCAAGGGGAAGTTTTGGCCCACCTTCTGTCCTCTTCGAAGTTATTCACTTTGATTTCATTGAAATGGAACGATGCAACAATTTAAAGTATGTCCTTGTGGTCATTTGTGCCTTTAGTAAATGGGTTGAGGCTTTCCCTGTTAAAGATACTACAGCCATGACCACTGCGAAAACCATGTTAAAGGAGTACTTCCCCCGGTTCGGTTTGCCGAGAGTTATCTGGTCAGACAATGGTCCACATTTTGTCACCGCTATAATCCTACAGATATGTACAGCGTTACGAATTGACAAACGGTTCCATTCGGCCAGACATCCTCAGAGCGCCGGACTAGTAGAAAGACACAACGGTATCATCAAGAACAAGCTCGCTAAGACGTGTGCCGGCACCAAACTAAAATGGCCGGACGCCTTACCGATCGTGTTACTAGCCATGCGTTCAACCCCTCAAACTAAGACTGGACTCTCTCCATTTGAGGTGGTAATGGGGAGACCTGCCAATATCTGGAATCTTCCAAAATGCCGAAATTTAAAGAATGTTGAAAATGTACTACTTTCAGATGATTGTAGCCAATTGACTAAAAACCTGTATTTGATTTACCACCAGGTACGAGAAGCTTTACCTGTACGATACGAGGGCCCGGGCCACGGCATAAGACCTGGGAGTTGGGTGCTCGTCAAATCATTTGAGCGCACCTCCTGCCTCGCGCCTCGCTGGCATGGGCCATTCCAGGTCCTGTTGGTCACCCAGACAGCGGTGCGGGTAGCTGGACGAAATAACCAGATCCACGCGTCACACATCAAGAAACTTCCTCACCCTGTGCCACACGCTACAGAAGAAACAGAACTCCTTGCTGATACTGCAACCAATGATCCCAAAGCAGTAAGCAGCACTGAGAGTGTGTCAGAGAATATCTCTGAGCCCAGGACTCTTGGGGAAGCTGCCATTTTTTCTCCACACTCTCTGCAAATTTTGCACCCGGAAACGGCTGTTTCAAATTCAGCCTCTTCACTTGCCTCCGACACGTTGCTTCCAGCAGGAAGTGATGACATATTGTTTCCGGATCAATCAGTACCCGGAAAAGTATGATACAACTTGCTACCACGTAGATAGACTTACGGCACGGTTCAGCTGTGCATTCGGAGAAGGAAAAGAGTCATCGAGGGCTTGCTTTTGCCCAAATTTGAGAAAGGGGATTCTGTTGGCTAGGGTTGTGGAAGGACTAAGAAATCGCGCGACCGGGGGGTCGCCAGCAACCAACATTGGGGTTTCCATCCGAAGACTACAATGCCTGCTGCCGCTCGTATTGGACTTCTAAATAAGGGGGTGACCAACTGGGACAATGGACAAAATGCCTGGGCCCCAAAAACGTATTTTTGTATTCATGTAATGATATTTGGGTATTTTTTTTAGTCGCTGCCCTAGGATTATGGTACCTAGAGGAAACTCATTCTTTAGAACTTTTGTTGCCTACTGAAAGTGTACCCATTGTTCCTACTCCCTTTCTACATTTGCACACTTTATCCCCTCGGGATTCCCAGAAAAGACAAAGGTACCATAATAACACTCTACTACTTATCATGAATGCTACACATGCCATTTTTAATAAATCCAACTGCTGGGTCTGCTCACATTTACCACAACACAGGGATAAGGGGCTAGGTTGGTATATACTTCCCTTACCGTTGACAACTGCCTGCTATGCTTCTCTTAGAGCACTGTTCTTTGGCCGATGGAATGATAGCATCTCAGGGAACTTTGATGGCACCAATTTGAATAGTTTTGAGAAACGTGTTTTGACTCCCCTGGGATGCTCACTTTTTGCAAATAGGAGTAAACCGAATGTTGCTTCTATTAGGCCTTCTGACAAACTGTCTTGTCCTTTTCAATCTTTGATTTCTTTTAAAATGGCTCTGATAGGCAATAAGGATGCCATGCCCCCTTCTTACACTGTTAACCATAGCCCCGATTCAGTTTCTTTTTGCATACAGAGGAATGGAACTCAGTCAATGGGAAAATGTTTAGGGTCTGCCAACGTTGCAAATTTGACTGGAGAGAACAGACCTTTGTATGTAAGCGAACCTATCTACTTTGTCTGCGGTAATGTAGCATTCCCATGGTTGCCCAGGAATTGGCAGGGAACCTGTTATTTAGGGATCCTGTTATCTGGGGTGTTTATAGCTAGTACAAAAGAAGTTTCGAAGGCTCGTCCACGGCGGGATGAGAATGGTGACACCCCGGCACAAGTATTGGGAGATATAGCAAAATCAGTTGTGCCATTTTGGGGGCAGATAGCGAATTCAGAAGATATCAGAAAACTAGCGAGAGCACTGGAGAGAACCATCAACCGGACCACGGACATACTCTATAATATGACGTTAGAACAAAAGGCGATAAGATTAGTAGCACTTCAAAATCGAATGGCATTAGATGTCATTCTAGCTGAGCCTGGTGGAGTATGCAAATTAGTGGTGTCCGCTTGCTGTGTTTTCGTACCAGATTCCTCCCCAACTATCTTCAAGGCAATACAAAATCTGCACGTCCTTAGTTCTGAAGTGCATGTTCCCGAGGGAAACCGGGATCTAAGCGCTTGGTTCTGGGACTTCTTGCGGTCTTGGGGTTGGAAGGTGCTTTCGGTCTTATTGATTATTTTGGGAATACTGTTGTTTCTTTGTTGTTGTATTCAGTGTCTGCCTGGTATGTGTTCGATACTAGGGGGATGTTGCGCACAAGCAATAGGTTCGATAGGACATAAAGTATATGCCCCAGATAAGACTGCCAAAGAATACGTATTGAAGGATATTTTAGCAAAAGACCTAATGGCAATAGATATTTCTGAAAGTGATTCAGGGTGCATGGACAATGATGCATGGAGTTATTTGCAAGGAGATCGAAAGTAGTTTTTAGCACTTGGCATAGGCCAAAAGGAGGGTTTGTCGAAATAGAAAGTATATCGTGCCTCCTATTGTAATAAATATATTTAATATTGGCCTACGCCAAGCTGCTCAAAGGTCGCTTGCGAAAGAAATCTGTGTTGCAAAGTCCTGACCTTAAATCCATGTAGGCCGCCATTTTAGGTCAAACCGCCATTTTAGGATTCGTTGTGTAAAAGTCACCCTGTGAGCTAAAATGGTGGACGATGTCATTGCAGAATACAACATGGCCGTCTTGACCTCTGTACATAGCTAATGTGTAATTTGCCTGCAGGCCACTTGTTGAGGTCATGAACTGAGACCTTGTCCTTCACTGACCTATGTGTAGAAGGATTACTCGTACAATGAAAACTAATCCACAAGCATATGTTGAGACAATGTATTCAAATACTGAACAAAGAACATCTGTTTAACTACATTTTATTAATGTTTAAGAAGGCCTGCATGGAAAACTTTAGAATACACAGTTATTGCATACGTTTGTTGATACATGTATTAAAGGCAAACCAGTTATATGTGGTTATTTGAGACTTGGCATGAACCCTAGATCGGTGATATATTAAAAGGAATATTAACCCGAAGTGGGGCTGGGCATGGCGCCCACAAAATGTATAAAAAGCGAATGCATTCTAATGTACAGCGTCTCTCACTGAACACACTGAACCACGCTGGAGTTCATTGTGTTGTACTGAGGGCCGACAGCTATCTAACTTTGCACTGTTTTTGTAATTGAATTCAGTATAGAATAAAGTACTTTGTATGTTCCTTTGTAACCCGTGTTCGGTGTATTTCCTTTTGGGGTACTCAGCCTCGATATTCTTTTTCTGTTTTCACATTGTGAACTATGTCAAGCCCTCAGCCAGACTTGCCTTGATGTTCCTTGTGTAGGATTTTGTTGCCTATGGGGGTAAGGACATCCAGGATGTGTGTGGACGTGGGGTAAGCCATGAGTCTGTAAAAAAGTGCTTCTCGGTAGTGAGTGGTGGTGAAGTTAACAGTGTTTACTGCATGTAGTACTGTGTAGTGAGCATTGATGAGCATGAGGTCATGTGTGTTTTTCTGGAGGTGGAGTGTGGGTAGTGAAACGGTTGGTCACTCTGAAAGTGATCCAGCATGCAAAAGTGGATGATGATCTGTGGGTTGGAGGTAGTTGGAAGCGGGACACGGACAGGATGGTTGCATGTGTGAATCAGGGCAGGGATGGGAAGGGGTTAATGAGGTGTGATGCACATGCTGCTAGCTTACTTGGGCAGCATGGAGGACGAGTTCTGGCCCTTTGCACATCCTAACAGGACCAAACCAGAATTGTCCTTGTTCTCATCTGCTCTATGCTTTGGACAATCGGGCAGGATACCTTAGAATCTAAGAGTTAAAAAGGGGGAAAAACAGGCAGGCAGACAAAAGGAGAACCATAAAGAAAACCAAAAATATTTGCAGTGATTGGCAGGTGGATCCACTTGCACCTGCAGACCAAATGCAAAGGAAAACAGTCTGAGAGGGAGGAGGAAACAAAAAGAGTGCCAAAAACATTAGATTAGCAGGTGGGCAAGGCTGAGGTCACATGATCAAGATCCACTTGCAACAGCTAAGTAATTACAAAAGAAAAGACTCTCCAAAACAGCTTACGAAGGGGAAGAAAGGAGCGTGGTAGAGAAAAAGTGCACCAAAGGATTAGCAGTGATTAGCAGATGGGTGGTCCAGAGGTCACGTGTACTAGATCTACCTGCCCCAGCTAACCAACTACAGAAGAATAGAGGCCAGGAGACAGCTTAGGAGGTGAGAGGAATGAACCGGACAAACAAAATTCGAAATTCCACTTTAGTCCTTTTGTTTTTGTCCGCTTTTCTGGCTCCAATATATTAACCCCGCCTTGCCCCACACCTTGTCCGTGACAGGGTGCCCCAGTTGATTGATACTATGAGTAAGGGTGATACGGCAACAAAGGGTTGTGAGGGTTGCAAACATGCCTTTACATTTTTGGAGCTCATGTGGGAAGAAAATGCAGAGCTCAAGTGCGATATATGCAGGCTGACTAAATTGCTGAAGGGCTTGATGTTACGGGTTCCCAATCCCTTGGGGGCGCCCAAGGGGATGGGGCTAGACAGGGGGGACATGAGGGGGAGGGTGGAGCAGGAGGAGGGGAGATGAGATGTTAATTGCCTAAGTGCACCGCCCACACCTCCTGTACCGACAGTGAAAGAAGTTGTCTTTTCTTCCACAAACATAGTTTCTCCCAATTGCCAGGGTGGTAGAGGGGAGGGTGGGGGAATTCAGGCCCTGCTCACAAGGTCTCTGGCCCTGTGAAGCAGGAATGGTTCTACCTTACAAATTTTCCGAAAAGCCAGACCGCCAGGCAGGAACAGGGTGACAGCCTGCTGAAAAAAGTCAGTCACTGGTTAAGGCATAGGAGGGGGTGTCTTTCATTGATTCACAGTGACCTAGTATCCTGTGAGAGACTAGTAGGCCCACAGGTGGTGGATGCCATTAAGGGTTGGGTGAAGGATTCCCGTTTTGTTAAGGGTGTCCTAGAAATGGAGCAACGGGCCCTTCCGCTTACTCATTTACAGATTTCTATCAGAATCTTTCCGCCCGAGTAGTCATTGTGTTCTCTGCCAGGTGGGCTGATGCGCAACCCAGGTGGTTCGAATGGACCTTATCGCATGTTAGGCCCATAGTCCCATTTCAGGCAGGGACCCACCACACGGCCTTATGATGGGAGCCTGCACTGACCCCATCATATGCTCGGATTCCAGCATCAGTTACGTAAGTCATCTACCATGTGGCCACATACTGGGAGCCGCTCTGGGGGAATGGAAAGCTGGAGAAGGCCACCTAGCGCAATCCGCCTGAATAATATAGGGATACAGCAGCGTCTTTTTTGCCTCAGTGTAAACCCGGGTGGGGTCATAGCATTTGAAGTGTTGGGCACCCAGAGCAAGGTTGGAGTTGTATTCCTTCGGCTCTCACCCGGGAATTGGACGACAGGGTGCTGCAAGCAATTCCCAACCCTATGTGTGGTAGAGTCCCCACCAAATATATTGCCCGGGGTGTAGGTCCTATCCTGGAATATAGCTGGGGCTGGGAAACATCTTATTGATTGAAGACTGGCGTTTGTTCATTAGGGGCTTCGAGGTGGTTTCGCTGCAGGAAACTTGGGCCCTAAAATCAATAGATCTGGATGGGTATGTAACCTTTTTTGCACCTGCGCTCAAAGGACCAAGGGGACGCCCCTCTGGGGGACTGGTGACCTGGGTCAAGGAATCCCTATGTAACGCAGTCCCTATGTAACGCAGTCACGGTGCTGGATATGCACTCTCCCAATGTATTGGTGCTGGATTTGGAACTGAAGGGACAACACTTCTGTCCTTATTGTTAACTTTTACAACAGGTGCATGCCTAGCGGTGGTGTGTCATTTGTAGAGCAGATCACAAATGAAGTTATGGCGTGGAGGGGGGACCTTAATGTCCAGATTGAGACGGTGCCCCTAGGAGGCAATATGGGGAAGTGGATGAGATGGCAGTCTTGTTAGCCTCGCTTAATCTTAGGACGTGTAATGATCGTTTTGTGGGTGACCGCCCTGCGGCGCATACTTTTGACAATGGTCGGTCGTCTCGCAAAATAGACTACATGTTTGTTAACTTGTAGGCCTGGAGATTTATCAGGGCATTTGAAGTCACTAGGAGGGTGGAGAGTGATCACCACTCCCTATGTATGATGGTGAGCAAGGATTTCTGGGGGGACATAGGAGGGAGAAATGTCGCACAAGATGACATAACACTTGTCCCTGATTCACTTGACCAAGTGAGAAAGAACGTGAGGTGGGGTCATTTGGAGCTGGAAGGAGTTCTCCCGCAGGCGTATGCTGCAATCAGTTCTTTCCATGAGACCTTTGCAAGGTCGGATTCCAAAGATGATGCAGCCTTGATTAATTTCCATGAGGAAATCATGGGGACAGTAGGAGTCTATTGTTCTAAACCTGTGACGAATACACATAAACCTAGGGAGAAAGCAACACCCTGGTATGAAAGGGAGTGTCGGGAAGCCAAGGGGCAGCTTCTAGCTGCTTCTAAGTGCAAAGGGCCCCTGAGATGTGTTGTGGTCAGACAGGCACGATCTGATTACCGTACGATGTTGATCGAGAAGAAAAGGACTTGGCACGAGGAGTTATAGGGGGATCCCCTGGAAGCAATCACCCGTGGGGATTCCAGGGGATTTTGGTCCAAGATTGGGGGTGCACACCAGGGGAGTCAAACCCAGTTGCATGGTTTAATTTCGGAAACAGTATGGGCAGATTTGTACGGTGCCCTTTACCGCAAGGACAATGGGACTTCGAATGAGTTGTGCACTGATGGCGATTGCTCTGTACTGGCTCCGGTTGAGCCCCTATCCCCCCCTGATGCTCACAGAGGCCCAGGTGGAGCATGCGCTGGTGCGCCAGAAGCTGGGCAAGGCGCCGGGCCCAGACAGAGTTCTGATAGACTTTTACAGGAATGAGTCTTCAATATGGGTAGCCTATTTGACCAAGTTATTTAATGCTGTGTTAGCCAGTACCATGGTCCAGGGTCTTGTAACGGCCTGAAATTGTCCCATTACATAAAAAGGGCACGTGCAATGGCCCTGCTAACTTCAGACCCATTTCTTTGCTGGATGCTGGGGGGAAGATGTTTGCCAGGGCACTTTTATTCCACCTGGACAAGTGGGTACTTAGCACTGGAGGAATAGATCATCGCCAGGTGGTGTTTTGTGAGGGTCTGAGTTCGATAGACTAAAGCCTCTGACTGTGTTTCATCTGTGAAAAATACTCTGTGCTGAGAAAGGTTAACGTCTATGCTGTCTTTGTGGATCTTCGCACAGCCTTCGACACGGTCCCACAGCCACGCTTGTGGAAGGTTCTGAAGGAGCGGGGCATCCCTGTGGCTCTGCTTTCAGCAATCCAGAGCCTTTATACAGAGAACTTGGTGGTGGCCCGCTGAAGTCCAGAGGGAACACTTCTCGAAGCATTGATATACAGAAGGGAGTGCGGCAGGGATGTGTGTTGGTGCCTAGGTTGTTCTGCAATTTCCTTAATGAAGTTCTGAAGAGGCTTTTGGCCGCTCAGACTGACGCTCCTTCGTTAGCAGGCAACAAGTTTCACGCATTGTTGTTTGCAGACTATGCTGTGCTCCTCTCTCTCACACCGTCTGGTGTGCACAAAGAATTGGAGATTTTTGTGTCTTTTTCAAAGAGGAATGTGCTCTCTTTGAATATCAGAAAAGCCAAAGCTATGATCTTCAATGTTAACCCTAAGAAGAAGCTGAAGCCCCTATCTCTCTTTGTAGAGGGGGGTGCAATTGAGCAGGTTCAGTCCTATGATTATTTAGGTTGGAGAGTCATGTCATCATGCAGTTGGAAAATTCAGGTTGAGAAAGCCAATCTCATCTTCGTCAGATACAGTGAGGCCATCACTAGATTCCCAAATGAACATGGGAATGGGGCAGTGAGGGTCTCGCTGGAGGCCTATAGAGCACAAGCACGCCAGGCAGCATTGTATGGGGTGAAAATTTGGGAGCATGGTGAGACCAAGTCCCTTGCAATGGTTGAGACAACATTTTTGAAGAGTATCCTTGTGTTGCCCACTGCTGCCCCGAATATCCCACTGCTTTTGGAAACTGGGTAAGAGGGGTTTGAGATGATCTGTAAATTACGTCTGGTTCTTTACTGGGCTCGCCTCTGGTCTAATCCTCAACTTTGTAAATACAAAGAGTCAATTGCAGATGTTTTGTCCAAGCAGGGGAGCGAGTCCTTAAAGTGGGCTGCTCATGTGAAAAGATATCTGGACTTGCTGGGTTTGGAGGATTATTTTTCAAATCCCTCAATGATCACATCGGTTTCAAAGGAAGCGTTCAAGAGGGCAGCCGGGGCTAAGGCTCGGGAGGACTTCCTCAGAAGATCCAGTGCTTCTGAGCAGCTGGCCAGATACCTTCTTATAAAGACACGGACGGGCTGTGAAGAATACCTGGATTATGTCTCACCCAGGTGGGAAAGAGCTCTATATTTAAAGTTCTGCATTGGAATTTTGCCAACTGCTGTATTTCTGCATGGATGGAACAATGTTGTTTCCGCGTCATGCATTCTCTGTGGTGCGCCTGAGGAGACGGTACAACATAATTTGTTACTCTGTCCGGCCACCATGCCTTTGAGGAAGCGATTTCTGAAGCCTATGATACTAAGCCGTGGTTGCAGGTCCCTAGCTGTTGATATGGCAATTTGCCCAGATACCACGGATGCATAGGTTGTGCATGCCACTACAAGTTATTTCAGTTGGGCTAGAAAAATGTGAAAAAAAACTTTGTTAAAGGGACGTTATGGTTAAGTTGCTCTACTAAAAACTTATGAAATTCACTGAAAAAACTTTGTTAAAGGGACGTTATGGTTCCAAGTAAAACCGAAAAACCCTTGAAATTCGCCAGTTATGGTAAGCGAAGCAACCATAACTCGCGCCACCACCGTGCACTGCTAAGACTAACACCCACGACATCAAAGATGACATCACAAATGTCATTGATGACATCACTGATGACATCACATGTGTATTTACTTTTCATGAAATATGTGTACAAGGGATTCTTATTATAATGTTGAGAAAAAAGTGTCAACGATCAATGCAATAAATATCATAACCTAATTAGTGCATTGAACGATGCATTGATATAAATAGCATTCTATTATTGGGTTCTATCTAGTATACTAAGCTACTCATGCAGAAACATAGCATTGTGTGCAGCGTACAAGATGAAGGTATAATATTCGTAATGTTAATGAATAATGAAATGATAATTGTTTTCTTAATAGATTTTTGTGTACTGTGAAATATGTAATAAGTAAGTAATAAAACCCATGTATTACATAATTGCATTACTATAGACAAAACACAAAGAGACAAGAACACATACCAATATGGGTATATACAGGGAAAGTGAAGTTAGCAAAAAAGCACAAGTAGTAGCAGAAACAATTCATAACCTAACTGATTATTTTCATGCAAATAAATTATTGCTCTGTTTCAAAGCTGTTATTTACCCTGTATATATGTATCACTTGATGTGATTGGACCCTTAGGAAAGTAGTGTGAGTACAATGTATACAAATATGACCATATACAGGTGAAGTACAGCCATAAAAAAAACAACAGAACTATCAGAAAGTGCTGATATGTCTATTGATTATCTTTATGCACAAAAAGGATTGCTGTCTTTCAAGCTTGTGTCTTCCCCTATGTATATGTTTAATATGATGTGACTGGACTCGGGAATTACTGTAAGAACCTACTTGAAGGATACGTCTACAAATAAAATAAAATGTTTAGTTTCTGACTGTTACTGAAGAAAACCATGTGGCCTAAATATGTCAGCAAAAGAAAAAAGAGTGAGCCAGACATGTGATGTCATCAGTGATCAATGACATTTGTGATGTCATCTTTGATGTCGTGGGTGTTAGTCTTAGCAGTGCACGGTGGTGGCACGAGTTATGGTTGCTTCGCTTACCATAACTGGCGAATTTCAAGGGTTTTCCGGTTTTACTTCGAACCATAACGTCCCTTTAACAACGTTTTTTCACTGAATTTCATAGGTTTTTAGTAGCGCAACTTAACCATAACGTCCCTTTAACAAAGTTTTTTCACTGAATTTCATAGGTTTTTAGTAGCGCAACTTAACCATAACGTCCCTTTAACAAAGTTTTTTCACTGAATTTCATAGGTTTTTAGTAGCGCAACCTATCCTTAAAGTCCCTTTAACAAAGTTTTTTCATTGAATTTCATAGGTTTTTATTAGTGCAACTTAACCATAACGTCCCTGTAACACTTTTTTTTTTTTAATGAATTTTATAGGTTTTTATTAGTGCAACGTCACCATAACATCCTTTTCAATAGATGAAGACCACTAGCATCTTAGGTCCTCAAAGTGGGAACCCGGGGTGGTAAAAAAAAGATTTTTCTTCCCAAACGGGGACACCTGCGGCATACCGGTGTAGGAAAGAAAATCTTTTACCAAGATGGCCACCATGGAAAGAGAAGGCGCGGTGTATAAAGAGAACACAACTGGGCATCAGCAGGGGGTGGAGGGGAAAAGGAGGGAGACACGGGGCATGAGCGGGGGGTGGGGGGAACAGGGGAGACAAAGGGCATGAGTGGGGTGGGGGGAAAGGAGGAAAGGAGGGAGACACGGGGCATCGGGGCATGAGCGGGGGGTGGGAGGAACAGTAGGGAGACATGGGGCATGAGCGGGGGTGGGAGGGAACAGGGCACACACGGGGCATGTGCAGGGGGTGGGGGAAAAGGAGGTAGACACAGGGCATGAGCAGGGGGTGAGGGAACATGAGAGAGACACGGGCCATGAGCAGGGAGTGGGGGGAACAGGAGGGAGACACAGGGCCATGGGCATGAGCAGGGGTGGGGGGGAACAGGGGAGATACGTGGGCATGTGCGGCGGGTGAGGGGGAAATGGAGGGGGACACGTGGGCATGAGCAGGGGTGGGGTGGAACAGGGGAGACACGGGGCATGAGCGGGGGTTGGAGGGGAAAAGGAGGGAGACACGGGGCATGAGCAGGGGGTGGGGAGAACACGAGGAAGACACGGGGCATGAGCGGGGGGTGGCTGGAACACGAGGGAGACACGGGGCATGAGTGGGGGGTGGGGGGTACAGGAGGGAGACACTGGGCATGAGCGGGGGGTGGTGGGGTACAGGAGGGGGACACGTGGGCATGAGCAGGGGTGGAGTGGAACAGGGGAGACACGGGGCATGAGCGGGGGTTAGAGGGGAAAAGGAGGGAGACATGGGGCATGAGCAGGGGTGGGGGAACAGGGGAGACACGTGGGCATGAGTGGGGGTGGGAGGGAACAGGGCACACACGGGGCATGGGTGGGGGGAACGGGAGGGAGACATGGGGCATGAGCGGGGGGTGGGGGGGAACAGGGCACACACGGTACATGAGCGGGGGTCGGGGGAACAGGGCACACATGGGGCATGAGCGGGGGGTGGGGGGAACAGGGCACACACGGGGCATGAGTGGGGGGTGGGGGAACAGGGCACACACAGGGCATGAGCAGGGGGTGGGGGGAACAGGGGAGACACGGAGCATGAGCGGGGGGTGGGGGGAAAGGAGGGAGACACGGGGCATGAGCGGGGGGTGGGAGGGAACAGCGGAGACATGGGGCATGAGCGGGGGTGGGGGGTACAGGAGGGAGACACGGGGCATGAGGACATGAGCGGGGGTTGGGGTGGAACGGAAGGGAGACACGAAGCATGAGCGGGGGTGGGGGGGCAAGGGAGACACGGCGCATGAGCGGGGGGCTGGGTGGGGCACGAGGGAGACATGGGGCATGAGCGGGGGGTGGGGGGAACAGGAGGGAGACATGGGGCATGAGAGGGGGTGGGGGGGAACAGGAGGGAGACATGGGGCATGAGCGGGGGTGGGGGGAACAGGGCACACACGGGGCATGAGCGGGGGGTGGGGGTACAGGAGGGAGACATGGGGCATGAGAGGGGGTGGGGGTAACAGGAGGGAGACATGGGGCATGAGCGGGGGGGGAACAGGGCACACACGGGGCATGAGCGGGGGGTGGGGGTACAGGAGGGAGACACTGGGCATGAGCAGGGGGTGGGGGGTAACACGAGGGAAACACGGGGCATGAGCGGGGGTGGGGGGAACACGAGGGATACACGGGGCATGAGCGGGGGCAACAGGAGACACACGGGGCATGAGCGGGGAGTGGGGGGTAACACGGGGGAAACACGGGGCATGAGCGGGGGATGGGGGTAACACGAGGGAAACACGGGGCACGAGCGGGGGGTGGGGGGAACATGAGGGACACACGGGGCATGAGCAGGGGGCAACAGGAGACACACGGGGCATGAGCGGGGGTGGGGGGAACACGAGGGAGACACGGGCATGAGCGGGGGTGGGGGCAACAGGAGACACACGGGGCATGAGCAGGGGGTGGGGAGAACACGAGGAAAACATGGGGCATGAGCGGGGAGTGGGGGGAACACGAGGGAGACACAGGGCATGAGCGGGGGGTGGGGGGTACAGGAGGGAGACACTGGGCATGAGCAGGGGGTGGTGGGGTACAGGAGGGAGACACGGGGCATGAGCGGGGGGTGGGGGGAACACGAGGGAGACACGGGGCATGAGCGGGGGGTGGCGGAACACGAGGGAGACACGGGGCATGAGCGGGGGTGGGGGGAACACGAGGGAGACACGGGGCATGAGCAGGGGGGTGGGGGGTAACAAGAGGGAAACACGGGGCATGAGCGGGGGTGGGGGGAACACGAGGGAGACACAGGGCATGAGCAGGGGGTGGGGGCAACAGGAGACACACGGGGCATGAGCAGGGAGTGGGGGTAACACGAGGGAAACACGGGGCATGAGCGGGGGAAGGGCGTAACACGGGGCATGAGCGGTGGGTGGGGGGAACATGAGGGACACACGGGACATGAACAGGGGGGGCAACAGGAGACACACGGGGCATGAGCAGGGGTGGGGGAACACGAGGGAGACACGGGGCATAAGCGGGGGGTGGGGGCAACAGGAGACACACGGGACATCAGCAGGGGGTGGGGAGACCACGAGGAAGACACGGGGCATGAGCAGGGGGTGGGGGGAACACGAGGGAGACACCGGGCATGAGCGGGGGATGGGGGGTACAGGAGGGAGACACTGAGCATGAGTGGGGGGTGGTGGGGTACAGGAGGGAGACACGGGGCATGAGCAGGGGGTGGGGGGAACATGAGGGAGACACGGGGCATGAGCAGGGGGCGGGTGGGTAACACGAGGGAGACACTGGGCATGAGCGGGGGGTGGGGTGGAACAGGGGAAACACAGGGCATGAGCGGGGGTGGGGAGTAACACAAGGGAGACACGGGGCATGTGTGGGGGGTGGGGGGAATAGGGGAAACACAGGGCATGAGCGGGGGTGGGGGGTAACACAAGGGATAGAAGTACAGAGTTTCGGCGGGCACTACTGGGAATTTTTCTCTCATAATGTCGATATATTACTTGTTCTGTAATATTTATAAATATTTTTTAATAAAATATTTTAACCTGGAGCTTCTAGTCCGAAAAAGATCCTGTGGCATACGGATCTTAATAGGCAATAAAGAAGAAAAGTAAGGTAATATTTCCTTACTAAAGACTAGAGCTCTCAGTTGACCCTTGGCAGGGTTGCAATATCCTATTGAGTATACAATCCAGTATTCTATGTCGATTCCAAAATCTCAAATAATTGTAGTAAATTCTTCAGCAAGAAATGTTTTATTCACATTCCTTAATTAAGTATCACCAGTTAAATTTTCTTGTAGTGAGGCAACTTTGAAAAGCATAAGTTTGTTTTATCAATAAGCACATATGCCAATGCATTTCGGTCTACGACCTTCGTCAGGGCCATGCTTTAGTGAATATACCATCAACTAATCTTTCATAAAACCATATAGCATTTCAACACAAAACATATAGTGATTAAAGGATAATTCAAAAACAGATAAAGCACGTACCCCCAAATGGATCTGTGCGATTGAAAAAGGGAAGGAAACAAAAGGGAAGAAAACAAAACAAAAAGCATGTCAATATCGTTGAACAACTGTACGTTTCCAGTGTATAACTATTCCCAAATTACGGCAGTCTATACCTGCTTTAAATTGGTTGTCCTCTCGTATCAGTGTTTTCAATAGTTGTCTCCAACATTCCTGTTAATTAATGATAAGAGAGTCTAAGAACTTCGATCTATACATTTGTGTATACCTAATACCTCTATACTAAAGGATATCTTACCTTTCTGCGTAGAGCTCCCACGTAGAACCGATCGCGTTGAAAGCGAAAGTGTAATGCGCGCGAACTCAGACGCTATCAAAGATCGCCATGGGAACATGGGCGGGGCGACGCAGAGCAACGCGAGCGATGCTGTACGTACGCCTCGGGTCCCACCCCTCTACATGGCTGCAGGTGGGCGGGATTGTTGCCACGGCGATCTGTGTCATAGAACTTTGAAAAAAGTAGATTGTACTGTGCGTAAATCTTAATGTATATATAATCATTTCATTCTTCAATCTTAGATCGAAAATCTAATAATAAAAAGACATACATACCAGATAAGTAGAAAAATAAAGACGAAACAAATTAAAATAAAAAAGTAGATACTTAAACGATATATAAATGTAACAGGAACATCTCAATTAAGGAAAAAACATGTAGCCATTTCAGGAATACACCATCTGTTCGTTATCATAATTTCCTTATGATATATATGGAACAAAATCCCTTTGTCAAAAATTACAAAAAATTACGTCCACATTATTCTCAATATTTGTAAGCTGAATAAAGGAAACCACATGTAAATGATACTAATTACAAAAATGTCCATCCCAAAATATTCGTCAGGTTATGTTCATCACAGAAAGCACATATAATTGATGTCTTCATTAATTCCTTTTGGGGAGAGAGAACTTAATCTATCGATCCAAAATGTCTCACGTTGATCTAGTCTTTTCTGTAAATCTTCATATTTCTCTCTTTTTTGGATCCTCTCTAAGATCACAAATTTTATCTGTGCCAAATTATGTTGTTTATTCTGCCAATGTCTTACCTTACTTTTCTTCTTTATTGCCTATTGAGATCCGTATGCCACAGGATCTTTTTCGGACTAGAAGCTCCAGGTTAAAATATTTTATTAAAAAATATTTATAAATATTACAGAACAAGTAATATATCGACATTATGAGAGAAAAATTCCCAGTAGTGCCCGCCGAAACTCTGTACTTCTTGAATCTGGTCTAGGCATAACTCAAGGTGGAGGCACACACATTCTAAATCATAAATAAATATTGTTATTATAAATAATGTCATTCACTGACATAGAAAGTTTGACGACGAATAAAGCCGACACACTAGGCTTTACAACAGAGGAGGCAAATGAAATTTTGAGTCTTATCAATGATAGTGGTTTTGGTGGAACAGGTAACAAAAGACAAGATCCAACTAATCAAATAAAACAATTGGAACATCTTATAAGGAAAGAGATTAACCGTAAACTACATGCAATCACATTGGGGAGATACCATAAAAGTCAAAGAATTCCTAGAGGTCTACGGCTACAGCTACGACCAACTTTATGCAAGGAAAGTAAAGCCTTTGTAAAGAAATGGGAAGCGATATTGAATAAATGTTCCTTGGACCTTATTTTGCTAACCATACAAGAATTAGCAAAAGAATTAAAGAACATAGGAGAAGAAATACAAGAGATTGAAAGAACATTAGTGGCGACACTTAACCGAGAAGAGGTAAATACGATTTTGGAAGATATCAACAACAAATTATCTGGATACAAGTCAGAATTAGAGGCTAAGAAAATTCATAAATTTAAACGTGATACTTATGATTATTTAAAGGATGAAGTTTATACTTGGATGGAGAAATATGGTCCACAGGTGAGAAAACCGAAACAAAATCACACTAGTGAAACTTCCAGCTCTGGTACCGACACAGAGAGAGAAACATCCAACCAGGGGGAAGAAGTTGTTTCCGGAACTTCAAGTACAACAGGTACAACAGAGATACTGGACAGAGATAGAGTGCCTTTTTTAGGAGAAGGAAGAAGAGAACATGAAGGGGCAAGAGAAAAACAAAAAGGAAAACCAAATACAAGACTGCAACAGAGGAAAACATAGTGATTAATCTATCCTCTAGAATTTTGGCCCAAAGGGAGATCACAACGCTACAAAAAGGACTAAGCTTTGTTCCTACTTATGATAGTACTCTGTTTGATTCAAAAGTTGAATTATACAAATTAGTCCGAAAGATGAAATTGAAGGTATTTTTCAGTGAATTGGAAGAAAGCAATCCAAGACAGATAGTGGACTCAGATCTTAAAGAATTTAGAGGAAAGAGCAATTTTATACCTCCGATATCTGTACCTTCCATGGGCATTTTTCAAAAACAGGTCATAAGAGACCTAGAGAAGGTGAAATTTAAGCAATCAAGAAATCGGAATATGAAACCCCATGAACTGAAGCTTATCAAGAATTTATATGGAGATGAAAAAATCACAATAAGGTCCGCTGATAAAGGAGGAGCTCTAGTATTACTGAATACAAGGGACTATGATGAAGAGTGCCTTAGACAACTTAATGACAGTAATACCTACGCCATACTTGAATCAGATCCTACAGAAGAAATCCGTTGCAATTTGGAAAAATTCCTTGATAATGCTGAAGAACTGGAATGGATCAATCATAACACAAAGAAATTTTTGATGAACACACATCCTAAGATTCCACACTTCTACACTCTCCCAAAGATCCATAAAGATATGCAAAAACCTCCAGGAAGACCCATAGTAGCAGGGATCAACAGTATCCTGGAACCACTCGGTAAATATATTGATTATTTTTTACAACCATTAATTCAGAAAACGAGTCCTTACATCAAAGACTCTACACATTTTCTACAGTATTTACGGAGCATCACATTTGACAAGAACAACATCTGCTTCACGGTGGATGTGAAAAGCCTATATACTTCAATTCCTCATGACCTTGGTAGAGAAGCAGTGGAATGGACACTTCTGAAAGAGGGAGATATAGCTGCACAAAAAGAATTAATTATGGGCCTGCTTGAATTCATCAGTAATAACTCATATTTTCAATACAAGAATTCATACTATCTACAAGTTGCAGGTACGGCCATGGGAGCAACCATGGCCCCCTCATATGCGAACTCATTTATGCACAAATTTGAAACAGAATATGTCTTATCAAATCACCTATGGAATCAAGATCTTATAATCTGGATCAGATATATTGACGACATTTTTGGCATTTGGAAGAACACAGAAATACGCTTATTAGAATTTTTCGAATACATTAACAGCATAGACCCTCGGATACAGTTTACCTATGAATATTCACAGAAATCCATCCACTTTTTAGATGTAGAGATTAACATTACAGAAACTGAATATCAAACAACAATACACCGGAAGAGTACAGACAGGAATAGTCTGTTATATCGGTTGAGCTTTCACCAACCAAGTTTGATTAAAAATCTACCTTATAGTCAAATGCTTAGGGTCAAAAGAATAGTCAGCTACCCAAGCGAATATGAAGCAGCAGTTAAGGCGATGGGCAATACATTTCTTGAACGAGGTTACTCACAGGAAGAAATTGCATTGGCAGAAGCACGAACAATGACACATAATCGAGAAGATCTACTTAAACCAAGAGAAACTAAAAAAGATATTTCATCTCCACTAGTTTTTGTTTCTAAATATTCACGACAAAGTAATCGCATTAAGGCAATTATAAAGAAAAATTGGAACACTGTTACATGCGATGAAAGAGTTGAACATCTATTTAAAGAAGTTCCCACGTTTGCCTACCAAAGAAGTTCCAACCTCAAAGATAGATTAGTTCACACGAGGCCACCACAGAAGAAGAAGAACACAGACCGAATAGGTACTTTCCCATGTTAAAACTGCAGCAATTGCAGCTATATTATGAAAGGAGAAACAATCAATCATCCATATACTGGAGAGAAGATAAGATTAAAAAGCTATGCAACATGTGACACTCCAGGTATTATATATGGGATCAAATGCCCATGCGGATTGTATTACGTTGGACAAACGCAACGTACAGCTAAAATAAGGTGGAACGAACACAGATCGTGTATCAGGAACAACATTGCAAGTTCGGCGGTGGCAAGACATTGGCAGAATAAACAACATAATTTGGCACAGATAAAATTTGTGATCTTAGAGAGGATCCAAAAAAGAGAGAAATATGAAGATTTACAGAAAAGACTAGATCAACGTGAGACATTTTGGATCGATAGATTAAGTTCTCTCTCCCCAAAAGGAATTAATGAAGACATCAATTATATGTGCTTTCTGTGATGAACATAACCTGACGAATATTTTGGGATGGACATTTTTGTAATTAGTATCATTTACATGTGGTTTCCTTTATTCAGCTTACAAATATTGAGAATAATGTGGACGTAATTTTTTGTAATTTTTGACAAAGGGATTTTGTTCCATATATATCATAAGGAAATTATGATAACGAACAGATGGTGTATTCCCGAAATGGCTACATGTTTTTTCCTTAATTGAGATGTTCCTGTTACATTTATATATCGTTTAAGTATCTACTTTTTTATTTTAATTTGTTTCGTCTTTATTTTTCTACTTATCTGGTATGTATGTCTTTTTATTATTAGATTTTCGATCTAAGATTGAAGAATGAAATGATTATATATACATTAAGATTTACGCACAGTACAATCTACTTTTTTCAAAGTTCTATGACACAGATCGCCGTGGCAACAATCCCGCCCACCTGCAGCCATGTAGAGGGGTGGGACCCGAGGCGTACGTACAGCATCGCTCGCGTTGCTCTGCGTCGCCCCGCCCACGTTCCCATGGCGATCTTTGATTGCGTCTGAGTACGCGCGCATTACACTTTCGCTTTCAACGCGATCGGTTCTACGTGGGAGCTCTACGCAGAAAGGTAAGATATCCTTTATTATAGAGGTATTAGGTATACACAAATGTATAGATCGAAGTTCTTAGACTCTCTTATCATTAATTAACAGGAATGTTGGAGACAACTATTGAAAACACTGATACGAGAGGACAACCAATTTAAAGCAGGTATAGACTGCCGTAATTTGGGAATAGTTATACACTGGAAACGCACAGTTGTTCAACGATATTGACATGCTTTTTGTTTTGTTTTCTTCCCTTTTGTTTCCTTCCCTTTTTCAATCGCACGGATCCATTTGGGGGTACGTGCTTTATCTGTTTTTGAATTATCCTTTAATCACTATATGTTTTGTGTTGAAATGCTATATGGTTTTATGAAAGATTAGTTGATGGTATATTCACTAAAGCATGGCCCTGACGAAGGTCGTAGACCGAAATGCATTGGCATATGTGCTTATTGATAAAACAAACTTATGCTTTTCAAAGTTGCCTCACTACAAGAAAATTTAACTGGTGATACTTAATTAAGGAATGTGAATAAAACATTTCTTGCTGAAGAATTTACTACAATTATTTGAGATTTTGGAATCGACATAGAATACTGGATTGTATACTCAATAGGATATTGCAACCCTGCCAAGGGTAAACTGAGAGCTCTAGTCTTTAGTAAGGAAATATTACCTTACTTTTCTTCTTTATTGGGTAACACAAGGGTGACAAGGGACATGGGTGGGGGGAACAGGGCAGATACTGGACATGAGCGCGGGTGGGGGGAAACACGAGGGAGACACGGGGCATGAGCGGGGTTGGGGGGGCAACAGGAGACACACAGAGCATGAGCGGGGGGTGGGGGTACACGAGGAAGACACGGGGCATGAACAGGGAGTGGGGGGCAACAGGAGACACACGTGGCATGAGCGGGGGTGGGGGGAACATGAGGGAGACACAGGGCATGAGCAGGGGGTGGGGGGTAACACGAGGGAAACACAGGGCATGAGCGGGGTGGGGGGAACACGAGGGATACACGGGGCATGAGCGGGGGGCAACAGGAGACACACGGGGCATGAGCGGGGAGTGGGGGGTAACACGGGGAAACACGGGGCATGAGCGGGGGATGGGGGTAACACGAGGGAAACACGGGGCACGAGCGGGAGGTGGGGGGAACATGAGGGACACATGGGGCATGAGCAGGGGGGCAACAGGAGACACACGGGGCATGAGCGGGGGTGGGGGGAACACGAGGGAGACACAGGCATGAGCGGGGGTGGGGGCAACAGGAGGCACATGGGGCATGAGCAGGGGGTGGGGAGAACACGAGGAAGACATGGGGCATGAGCAGGGGGTGGGGGGAACACGAGGGAGACACAGGGCATGAGCGGGGGTGGGGGGTACAGGAGGGAGACACTAGGCATGAGCAGGGGGTGGTGGGGTACAGGAGGGAGACACGGGGCATGAGCAGGGGGTGGGGGGAACACGAGGGAGACACGGGGCATGAGCGGGGGTGGCGGAACACGAGGGAGACACGGGACATGAGCGGGGGTGGGGGGAACACGAGGGAGACACGGGGCATGAGCGGGGGTGGGGGGAACACGAGGGAGACACAGGCATGAGCGGGGGTGGGGGCAACAGGAGGCACATGGGGCATGAGCAGGGGGTGGGGAGAACACGAGGAAGACATGGGGCATGAGCAGGGGGTGGGGGGAACACGAGGGAGACACAGGGCATGAGCGGGGGGTGGGGGGTACAGGAGGGAGACACTAGGCATGAGCAGGGGGTGGTGGGGTACAGGAGGGAGACACGGGGCATGAGCGGGGGGTGGGGGGAACACGAGGGAGACACGGGGCATGAGCGGGGGGTGGCGGAGCACGAGGGAGACACGGGGCATGAGCGGGGGTGGGGGGAACACGAGGGAGACACGGGGCATGAGCAGGGGTGGGGGGACCAAGAGGAAGACACGGGGCATGAGCAGGGGATGGGGGTACAGGAGGGAGACACTGGGCATGAGTGGGGGGTGGTGGGGTACTGGAGGGAGACACGGGGCATGAGCAGGGGGTGGGGGGAACACGAGGGAGACACAGGGCATGAGCAGGGAGTGGGGGGTAACACGAGGGAGACACTGGGCATGAGCGGGGGGTGGGGTGGAACAGGGGAGACACGGGGCATGAGCGGGGGGGTGGGGGGAACAGGGGAAACACAGGGCATGAGCGGGGGTGAGGGGTAACACAAGGGAGACAAGGGGCATGTGTGGGGGGTGGGGGGAACAGAGGAAACACAGGGCATGAGCGGGGGTGGGGGGTAACACAATGGAGACACGGGACATGGGTGGGGGGAACAGGGCAGATACTGGACATGAGCGGGGGGTGGGGGGAAACACGAGGGAGACACGGGGCATGAGCGGCGGTTGGGGGGGCAACAGGAGACACACAGAGCATGAGCGGGGGGTGGGGGGTGCACGAGGAAGACAGGGGGCATGAGCGGGGAGTGGGGGGGCAACAGGAGACACACGTGGCATGAGCGGGGGGTGGGGTGAACATGAGGGAGACACAGGGCATGAGCAGGGGGTGGGGGGTAACACGAGGGAAACACGGGGCATGAGCGGGGGTGGAGGGAACACGAGGGATACACGGGGCATGAGCGGGGGCAACAGGAGACACACGGGGCATGAGCGGGGGGTGGGGGGAACATGAGGGAGACACAGGACATGAGCAGGGGGTGGGGGGTAACACGAGGGAAACACGGGGCATGAGCGGGGGATGGGGGTAACACGAGGGAAACACGGGGCAAGAGCGGGGGGTGGGGGGAACATGAGGGACACACGGGGCATGAGCAGGGGGGCAACAGGAGACACACGGGGCATGAGCTGGGGTGGGGGGAACACGAGGGAGACACAGGCATGAGCGGGGGTGGGGGCAACAGGAGACACATGGGGCATGAGCAGGGGGTGGGGAGAACACGAGGAAGACATGGGGCATGAGCGGGGGGTGGGGGGAACACGAGGGAGACACAGGGCATGAGCGGGGGGTGGGGGGTACAGGAGGGAGACACTAGGCATGAGCAG
Organism: Ambystoma mexicanum; assembly: GCF_040938575.1. Classification (NCBI taxonomy): domain Eukaryota; kingdom Metazoa; phylum Chordata; class Amphibia; order Caudata; family Ambystomatidae; genus Ambystoma; species Ambystoma mexicanum. The sequence goes on from NC_090924.1 coordinate 102,337,887, forward strand.
GGGGTGGTGGGGTACAGGAGGGTACAGGAGGGAGACACGGGGCATGAGCGGGGGGTGGGGGGAACACGAGGGAGACACGGGCCATGAGCGGGGGGTGGCAGAACACGAGGGAGACACGGGGCATGAGCGGGGTGGGGGGAACACGAGGGAGACACGGGGCATGAGCAGGGGTGGGGGGAACACGAGGGAGACACGGGGCATAAGCGGGGGGTGGAGGCAACAGGAGACACACGGGGCATCAGCAGGGGGTTGGGAGACCATGAGGAAGACACGGGGCATGAGCAGGGGGTGGGGGGAACACGAGGGAGACACCGAGCATGAGCGGGGGATGGGGGGTACAGGAGGGAGACACTGGGCATGAGTGGGGGGTGGTGGGGTACAGGAGGGAGACACGGGGCATGAGCAGGGGGTGGGGGGAACACGAGGGAGACACGGGGCATGAGCAGGGGGTGGGGGTAACAGGAGACACACGGGGCATAAGCAGGGGGTGGGGAGACCACGAGGAAGACACGGGGCATGAGCAGGGGGTGGGGGGAACACGAGGGAGACATGGGGCATGAGCGGGGCATGGGGGGTACAGGAGGGAGACACTGGGCATGAGTGGGGGGTGGTGGGGTACAGGAGGGAGACACGGGGCATGAGCAGGGGGTGGGGGGAACACGAGGGAGACACGGGGCATGAGCGGGGGGTGGGGGGAACACGAGGGAGACACAGGGCATGAGCAGGGGGTGCGGGGGTAACACGAGGGAGACACTGGGCATGAGCGGGGGGTGGGGTGGAACAGGGGAGACACGGGGCATGAGCGGGGGGTGGGGGGAACAGGGGAAACACAGGGCATGAGCGGGGGTGGGGGGTAACACAAGGGAGGCACGGGGCATGGGTGAGGGTGGGGGGAACAGAGGAAACACAGGGCATGAGCGGGGGTGGGGGTAACACAAGGGAGACACGGGATATGGGTGGGGGGAACAGGGCAGATACTGGACATGAGCGGGGGGTGGGAGGTACGGGAGGGAGACACGGGGCATGAGCGGGGGGTGGGGGGCAACAGGAGACACACGGGGCATGAGCGGGGGTGGGGGGAAGAGGAGGGAGACACGGGGCATGAGCGGGGGGTGGGGGGTACAGGAGAAAGACACGGGGCATGACCGGGGGGTGGGGGGTACAGGAGGGAGACACGGGGCATGAGCGGGGGGGTGGGGGGAACAAGAGAGAGACACAGGGCATGAGTGGGAGGAACAGGAGGGAGACACAGGGCATGAGCGGGGGGTGGGGGGTAACACAAGGGAAACACGAGGCATGATCGGGGGTGGGGGGGAAACACGAGGGAGACACAGGGCATGAGCAGGGGTGGGGGGTACACGAGGAAGACACGGGGCATGAGCGGGGGGTGGGGGATAACACAAGGGAAACACGAGGCATGATCGGGGGTGGGGGGGAAACACGAGGGAGACACAGGGCATGAGCGAGGGGTGGGGGCAACAGGAGACACACAGGACATGAGCGGGGGTGGGGGTAACACAAGGGAAACACAGGGCATGAGCGGGGGGTGGGGGGTAACACGGGGCATGAGCGGGGGGTGGGGGGAACACGAGGGAGACACAGGGCATGAGCGAGGGGTGGGGGGCCACTGGAGACACACAGGGCATGAGCGGGGGGTGGGGGGAACGGCAGAGAGACACGAGGCATGAGCAAGGGGTGGGGGGAACAGGGGAGACACAGGCATGAGCGGGGGGTGGAGGGGAACGGGAGGGAGACACGAGGCATGAGCGGGGGGTGGGGGGAAACAGGGGAGACACGGGCCGTGAGCGGGGGTAGGGGGAACGGGAGAGAGACACGGAGCATGAGCGGGGGTGGGGGGAACGGGAGGGAGACACGGAGCATAACCGGGGGGTGGGGGGAACGGGAGGGAGACACGGGGCATGAGCGGGGGTGGGGGGAATGGGAGGGAGACACGGGGCTTCAGCGGGGGATGGGGGGAACGGGAGGAACACACGGAACTTACTGTGAAACGCTTCATGAACCGACGAACAAAGATGGCGGGCGTCTCTCACAATAGACGCACTGCACACTTCACGGCAGCCAATCAGAGTGCACGTCAGATGTCCGCGGACATCACGCAAGCGCATGCCCAATCCCCGTCCTGTCCGCGGAGCGAACAGGGAAGTGTGTCCGCGAAGCGGACACAGATAGCACTAATTTTTTGCACTTACATTTTTGTCATTTTTTAAAAAACTACTGGACGGATTTACACCAAATTAAAAAAAAGCACGCTTTCAGGACCAAGCTGCCGCGCCCGCCGCAAATTTGGTGTAAATCCGTCCAGCGGTTTGGGCTGTAGGTGTGGGCAAAGTTTTTTCCCATTATGTCTATGGGAAAAAAGAAGTTTTGGGACCCCCCCTATAACTTTGCCCCTCGGACCAAACCTCATCAAACTTTGCCAAAAAATTCAGAGTGGGCCATATATTTTTTTTGCAAAGTTTGGTGAGGATTCGTCCAGGGGGAGCGAAGTTATAAGCCGCCCAAAAAGTGCTCTTCCTATGGAAACAGCAACTTTACCATAACTATGGCAACATGTAATGAGGAAGACCAAGCTGCTGAACAGTGCTATGGGGTAAAAATACCTTTTTGTAGGAGTTGTTATTGTTTGTATAATGCTGGCTCTGTTTTTATTTGTTCTTCATGTCTCGGGAGGATAGCTCAGCGGCAACATGCTTGCCCTGGAAGCAAAATGACACAGAGCAACATGGGTTCGGGAGCAACATGGGTTCGATCCCCGGGTCCGCGCTTAGAAACCTCTGGGTATTAAGGACGTTATAAATTACCTATCATATATCATGGTAAGGTGATCATTGTGTAATTTTAGTGGAATTGATTCATGAGCTAAGTGACTGTGATGCTGTAACTGATGTGGTTTTATTTGTTATTTGGGAACTGCTTTTATTACTATTTTTCGAAATAAAGCAATAAATGTAAAGTAAATATATATATATTACATGTCTCACTCTGCAATTTCTCTTTCTCTTGATCTCCCTGGCCCTCTGTCATGTTCTCTTGCTCTGAAACGTTGCACGCCTTTTGGCAGGTGTTTGCAATAGTTCAGGCCTGGCTCCGAGGAGCAGCCTGGTTTATAGAGGCCATTTTGTTATTGCTGCAGCATCTTGAACATCAGAACGTATTTATATGGGGCTCTGTAGAGTTGACAGTATGGTCAGGTTGACACTTGATTACGGGAATCAGTAGGTGATGGAAGAAGTGGTGTAGGATGCTATTTGGACACTACTAGATAGTACAATCTACATGTGTTGACATATTTAAAGGTTGAGGCCCAGAGCTATAAAGGGGTTTGCCCAGGATCACACAATCGATTTGTATTCTCTCTATATCTCTCTCTCTTTCTCTTGTTTCGCTATCTCATCTTCTCTTTATCCTCGTATCCCCCACTCTATCTTTATCTGCCTCGTTTCTTTACATCCCAACCCCTCTCGCATGCTATCTTTCTCTCTCTGCCTCCCTTTCTCTCTTTCTGCTTTTCTCTCGTTTTAGTTTCTGACCCTCCTCCCCGTCTTTCTCTTTCATTTTTGGTTCCTTTTCCCTCTCCTCCTCCCTCCTCATATCTCAGCTTCTTTCTCTGCCTGCCCATTCCTCTGTCCCCATCTCTCCCCCTCACTTTCTCTATCTCTTTCCCGTTGCCTGCTCTCTATACCGTCCTTTTCGTCTGTCTCCTTTTTGCATCTTCTTATAAATCACTCTTACTCTCCTCTCTCTTTCTTTTTCCAGAAAGAACATCGAGTGATCCCTGCAAGGAACTATTTACACCAGAAGACAGGTCCCTGGAAAGGCGTACCGTGTATGGGACCTGCTGAGTGTCTTGCGCCGTGGAGAGTCATGTGACCAGGCCACGCCACAAGGCGCTGGGAGAGAGCACGCTTTGATTCCACCCTTTTCAACCTTAACAACCGATCAAGAATAAAGATGTTTGACAGACTCCGCGTTGCTGGGCTGCTCAGGATCCTGAGCTCAGGCGGCCTATGATTTCTGGCATGAGGCGGCTGGATTCTAGTATTTACAGTTTAATTTCAAGTAACCGTCTCCGCGTGTTCCTCCTTTCCTGTTGGGAGCCCCTCTCAGGGATGGTGGGGGGGAGAGTGAGGGAAGGTTTCATTCCTTCCTTCTGGGAAAGTCTGTTTCATGTGCCAGCCTCGGGACAGGAATGTAGCTGGGTGGGGAACCTTCAATGTAAACTGCGCGCATGAGGAGGCATTGGAAGCAGCTCTCCATCCTTTTCAAAGACATGCGAAGGGATATTTAGGGCCCAAATGTGACCTCTTTAACTGAGAGTTCTCAAATCCCTTTGGGCTCTATAGAATCAGCCCAGCACAGAGACGCATACTTGCCAACCCTACAGATTTAGGCAGTAGGCTACTGCTTTTTAAGCATTCCTACCGCCTACAGATTTGGGTGACAGATCCTACTGCTTTTTACAGTGGCAGGTCATTTATGTGACTCTAAGGCAGGCTGCAGGACAAAGCATGCAACACATTAATTAGTCTGTCTGTACAGTGGGCTGGTAGGTGATTACTTTGATTGGGCTCAGACCAATCCACTGACTCTGTCCTGCACTCTTGCCGGGTCAACCCTTAGGTGAACCACCAGTGAAGGCAAGTGGCAGAGCGCACCACCATCTCACAGCATCTGCCTATCAGACTGAGGGGGGTATCAGTCTCCAGGTCATTCATTGTGTTCAACTTGCACTACAGAAATACCTATGTATTGCCCAGGCTGCTGCTACGGAGCAGTGGCAAATGTTGCTTACCAGCTCTTTGTGATTATCGTCTGTGTAATTGAATTTGGTGTTAATTTACCATTCAGAATTATACATTTTTAACATTTTAACATCTTTCCATGTTGTGCTGTTTGATGGGTTGTGTATTTTAGAATGCTTCAGTGGTGCCAACAATGTATTTTTTGTATTTTTCCGTGATGTCAATGTTATGCAAATTATTATTTTTGAAACTTGAAAAATCCTACATCTTTTTGGTCACAGAATGTTGGCAAGTATGGAGATGTGTGAAAACAACGGAAATAAAGTCAGGACTGTGCTTTAAAAAGACTGTTTTTAGTGAGACTTTCCCATTGACAAACACTTGTAAATCAGGCCTTGATGGTGCAAATCTACACAAGCACAGAGAAAGGAGGATGGCGAGTTGCAGAGATTGGGTGGCGCAGGAAAATTGAAAATCAGCAGCTGCACTCGCCCCTCAAAGGGGGCGATAGAGGGGCAGCTGGTATGGTGGCCTGCCCCTCAGGCCTTGGAAGTTCCTTTCAGCCTCCATTCCTAGCGAGGGGAGGCCTGAAGCGGAAGGGGCAGAACTAAGAAGCTGAGAGAAGGTTCCGGCACCAAGGGCCTTTACATTTTCCGACTGCACAAAAGTACACCTATTCTTTTGGCAGCTGGGACCGATCACTCGCCCACCCACACCAGATAAGTTGGAAGGTAGAAGGGTTGGTAGGTATACTAGGTGTACTAACGATTTTTCTCTTATAGGTCACAAATGCAGTGTTACTGGGCATTCCTAGCTGAAGTGGAATCACACTGCGGATGCTAGCCATGAGCATTACACCCTGGCTGCAGGAGCCAGGGCTGGCGCAACAGGCACTTTTACTCTTGAGTACTCTTGGAGGATAGCACAGGGGCAACATGCTAGTTTTGGGAGCAAGACCACGCAGAGCAACAAAGGTTTGAATCCTGGATCTGTGCTTAGAAACCGAACTAAGGTACGGTATTAGGTGTGTTATAAATAAACAATTAAATTGGACTCCTCAACAAACGTACAGTGCCCTGAGCGTAAAGGGGTATGGGAGTTAACATACTTTTTCTGGTAGTCAGAGGTGGACTGGTCGATAAGGAACTCTGGAGATTTCCAGTTAGGCCTCTGCACCCTGGGCCTCTTTTGTTTGGTAGCCTATTTTATTTCCAAATTGTCTCATAGGAAAACGGTTTGGCTTGCTGAAAATCTGCAATATGGACCTACTTGATTATTATTTCAAGGGCCTCTTTTGGTACCCCGTCCACCAGGCTGACAGTGGATCTATGTGATTATTGTGATGGCCGAAAATGCCAACTTTTTTTTAAAACCCCTTTACACCACATACATATGCGGGGGGAGACCCCCCGCAGTCCTCCCATATTAATATTATATTCTATACCCCCCCCCACATATATATGTGGTGTAAGGGGGGATCCAAAATACAAAAGTCACCATTTTCAGCTGTCGTAATTGTGAGGGCGACATTTTGGTACGATTCCCTGACAGTAAGGCTACCAGAAATGATATTTTGACCCAGAATTACTTAACCAGAAGGGACATAGTCCACCCTGAAGGAATGGTAAGCCGAAGTGATGGGCTCACCGGTTGGGAGCCCGGGAATGGTGTAAGGCCATCCGGGGATTATGTTTAGGGCCAGGTCTAATGGCCTGGGCATTGCTACAATCGCCCGTAAATTGACTCTTTAATAAAGGTGGCCTGTTTTTATTCCAACTAAACAAACGTCTGTGTATAAGTTATTCATGTAAACTATACAGAATTAGGGGGAGGGCCATAGTGGGGACCAGCCTCGCTATGCAGGCAGACCGATGACTGAGAATGCCGGTCTTTCTGGGCCGGATAGTGAAGTGTCTGACTGTGCTGTACTTGATGTATTGTGGTGACCAGAATGTGTTTGAATCAAGAATGTATGGTTCCCTGAGAACTAGATTAGAGGCTCATAAAAAACGATAGCCTAGCATTTTAAGGTTCAGGGGTGTTGCTAGGTCTGGAAAAGACCCGGGGCTATGCTGATGTTGGAACTGTCGGGACTCGGGGCTAGCTAGCCTTTTGGCTGTAGCTCCTGAGATTCTATCCGGGGCTACAACCAAAAGACCAGAGGCTATAGCCCCCTTAGCCACCCCCTAGCAACGCCTATGTTAAGGTTCATTAGCATCGAGCGCAAAGCCTGCAAAATACATCACAGTCGGTGAGAGGGCAAAAGGTGGAAGAATTGCTGCAGGTTGGTTGGTGGCGTGGTCTGTGAAGCAGTGACAGTGGACAGACAGGCTGTAGCCACATTGTGAGGATTCACTCTGATTCCAACAATCCATATAATCCCGGTTAAAGCAGTTACTGAGAAGCAGGGGGAGTCCTCAACCTCAATAAATTCTTGACTCACCCAACTTTATGATTTCGCTCAAACAAGCGCAACCTGAAAAGATCAAAGGTTCGTGTTCTTACATTTAGTTTTCACACCAGAATATGGGGGCAGGAACGAAATATGTGGGGGAGAATTCCCCAAATGATGGCGGATGTGTAAGTGAAAGGTCAATTAGCAGAATCGAAAAGTAAAATAGCATGGGGGCACCAGAAAGCAGATGAGGATGGTTTTGAAACAGAGTCAATGCTGGGCAGAGGGAAATCTAGGGTTAATGAGGCAGGGAAAATGGGCATTTTTTTATTTTATTTTTTATTGTAAAATACGGTTTATTACAAAACTTTTTTTACATCTCACTCCATCCCATACTTTCATCTTATCACAGAAAATCACAATAAAACCACCGATTAGGCATTCAAACAGTCAATTTGGCAATTGAAGAAGATTAAAATGTCGGCAAGCAAAGAAAGTTGAAAAAGACAAAAATAGAGACAAAAGTAAACATTTGACAATAAATACAGAAAATAAACCAACCAATTGTGGAATCCACTGCAAAGTAAAACTAGAAATCGCCAATCGTCTGATTTGACCTATCATGCCAGTCTTGCGTTATCAATGGCTGAAATCTCAGTGTGATGAGACGCAAGCAGTGGCATTCATGTCGCTCAAATCTATGTATGTACAGAATTTTTAGAGCGCAGCAAAGACCCGAAGGCATCAAGGCGCTAGAGGTGGCGAGCCAGCAGAGAAGTAGGTAAGAGCATCCAGAATCCGAACAAATGGGTTTTTAGCTGCTTACGAAACAAAGATGGGGCCTGAATGCTCCTGACGTGAGAGGGGGGAGCATTCCACAAAGAGGGGTCCTACACAGAAAAAGATCTGCCACCAGGGTGATGGATGCAGTACCAACAAATGGGGTAGTTCTAAGTAAAAAAAAATAATAATCACAGCACCTCAGTATTCCACAGGGAGGTCAGGCATGCTGAGCTACATCTATTCAAAGGAAGGGATAAAGAGTGGGAGCAGCAGGGATAGCTTGGCTTTTTCCTTCACCCTATCTGGATACCGTCAGCGAGTTTCGGCTTTTTTCTTTTTGTAGTAAGGTATTTTGAAAAAAGTGGAAGGCTGGAAGCGTAGGCACCCTGCCTGTTTGGTGCCGCTCAACCAATGGTATTAACACACAGAGGGCTTAATTGATGGAGCGTTTAGCAGGGTGAACCGGGCCTTTAGGCACATTTAGCGTGGTGCAAAGAGTACTTTTGTAGTGCAAAGTGACTTTGCTGTGCAAAAATACACAGAAACAAGGGTTTTGATATGGATGCCGTTGAATGGAATCAGAATAGTAATGAGCATGGGATGCAATTTACTGTCCGGAGATTCCGTGAAGAGGAATAAAAGTGGGGCTTCAGCTGCGGGGCAAATGGTGCAGAAGTGAAAGCGTGCATGCAGTGCATGTAAGGAACCTGAGTAACTGGAAAAGGGTGACCTGGATCCCAGTTGTGCCACAGAATATGAGGTTTGGACACCTAGAAAACACAATTGTAATTGAACCAGGCTCCCGCGATTGCTGCAGCTAGTTTTCTGTAGCATCACTAGTAATAATATTTATGAGGCTTTGCTGGTTATAACCCAGACAGTGGTCTGCAACCTGCGGTTCGCCAGATGTTGTGCACAAAATCTCGAGATTTTGTGCAACACGCGATTAAACGCTGCATCGGTACGAGAGGGATCTAACCCGTTTATTGTGGAGGACTAATTCCAAATGTAATAGGGGCACTAGAAGAATTCAAGACTAATAGCCCTGATTTGAAAAAGGTCTCAGGGAGACCGAAAACCGTGTCATCATTCAAAGGGCACTTCAAAATAAAGAAACCTTTTTGATAATTGGGTGCAGTCTCCTTCCGGGTTATTCATACTTTTACTTATGTTCAAGGGGGGTTTTTCTTGGCTAAACCCACAATCCGGTGAGACGCGACCATTTGCATTAAACTAGTCATGTTTGAAAAACACCTAATCTCAAGAAAGCTGATGTTGCCATGTTAGACCAAACCGCTGCAGCCAAGAGTTTCTGAGAAAATAGTGTTGATGGGAGTTGTAGTCCAAACATCTGGAGAGCCAAAGGTTGCTGCCCTCCATCCTAGAATGCCCCAGTTTTAGGTCGTCATGAAGACTGCTTAACTTTTATTCAAAGACATTGGGCCTCATTATAAGTGTGCCGGTGCGGAAAGAACAGTGCCGGTAAGCTTACCGGCACCATTGTTTCCAGACTGGCACACTCCGGGTTTGCCTGCCGGAGCCGCTGTACCCAACAGGTCTGACCCTGCCGGGCACAGCGGCCATGGTAGGCAAGCCGTCATGGAGGCACCGGCACCATTAACAATGGTTCCAGTGCTTCCGTGGTCCCAATTCCCATAGAGTCACATAGGACTCTATGGGAATGGGGACTTAGTATTTGCTGGCGCCTGACTTCCCGAACCGCTGGGGTTGTAATCCCCCGGTGTGACTGGGAAGTCAGGCACCAGTAAATCATTATGGGTCCGGTGACAACCTTCCGGTAGGACCGGCACGGTTACCGCCAGACCCGTAATGAGACCCATTGTGTTACTGCTCTTCAAAAGGTGTAGTTACTTAAGCGACATATGACAAGGTTGGGGGCTTTACCACTGTTAACAGCCCCTGTGCCCAGGTTAGAGGCCTGAGTGAAGCCACTGCCTTAACATGGGCCCTGGGTCGTTGCCAGCAGTAAGGTCACCCAACGCAATTGAGGTACAAATAGCTATAAGCAGCCCAGGTATTTGGGCCAGGGTGCTAACGGCTTTTTTTGAGAGAATTTTGATCTGCGGGTCTTGAATTTGCTGAATTCACTTTACAATGCTATGAAATAATATGGCCATCATAGATACAGAAACAGTGCCTCTTATCCATGTCTGTGGTGGCTGGAGTAGTGCATGACAGCTGTTGAGAGACGAGAACATGAGCAAAGTGAGGATGGGGTGGGGGCAGTAGGGTCCGGGACTAAGGAGAAGTATGAGGGGCACTTGGGGCAGTCCCGGAGCCGGAATGGGTAAAAGAAAATAGCGGCCTGGAGAAGAGGTACCTGTGACCTGTATGGTACTTGGGCGTTGCCACATAGTAAAGCCTATGTTCTGCGCTACTGGATTGGCTAGGGCCTCAATGAGGTGCTAATTGAGGAAAAACTAATAATTGGTTTCCAATTGGCTGGGGAGCCAACAATAAAGGTTTGCTCATGTCCATTCCGAAGGGGTGTTAATAATTGGTATCAGAAATGATTTAAAGTATGGAGAGGATAAGGACTTAACCATGGCATAATAAATTATTGGCCTGCCAAATAGTCACAAATAATAAGGGAGTGGACTTGGAAGGGTCTGGAGTGATGAATTTGTGTGACAACCCCACCACCCCCTCGAGAAAAGGCACTCACTTGCAATCTTGACCAAATCCAAATTCAATTTCTTTGTTGTGAGTCACTATTAAAACAGAATAGCATTAAACAGCACATAAAATGGCTATTACAATGACACAGTAAAATGTGTCAAAGGTATACCTCTTTAGGAAAAGATGCGTTGAGTGATTATACATAGAATGTAAATAATGAGAGACCTAACTTCAAAGCCCACTCGCAGCACCTCTGCGTACCTATCACAGCAGGCCCGGCCTTAGCCACAACCGCAAAAACCCCAACAGGATCCACTGTGGATGTAACTCGCTTCTAGCTTCTCTAAAATGATTGCCCCAGCTACATAAATAAATTCTGCAGTTGTTACAGAGGAGAAGAGCGCAGTCCCTTTAAGAGGGAGGAACTGAAAAGGGGGAGCCAGGGCAATAGGGTTGGGGAGGGGACAAGGGAGGGACAAGTTTAGTTTCTGTAGGATGAATAAAGCAGTAAGAAGTCAAGAGCTGTTGTCTGTGTCCTCCTTTAATATATGCGTCATTGAGATACAACAACTAGTGATGAGGTGCCCCGACCCACGTTGCCCCGGGCTGCAGTTCTGAGGAGACTGCGGGCCAGCAAGGGCACTGCTGCAGCCAGAGAAGGTGGCCAGCGCATAAGCAGAGGAAGCAGGTGACCGGAGGGGGAGGCCGTCGCCCGCAGCACAGTCCAGGAGAGGACCGTGTGCAGCAGAGGAGGTGCTGCAGCCAGAGGAGGAGACCGGCAGCGGAAGAGAGGAAACGGTGTGGCCAGCAGAGGAGGCTGCCGCATGAACAGCCTGCCACAGGAGACCTGGCAGGACGCCGCGAAGAAGCGACTCAGAATCTGAAGACACCCAGCGGTACGCAACTGCTATGGCATGCGAGCAGAGACACGCCGAAGACAGCAGGAACCGTCAGTCTTCGCACATAGCCCACTTCACTGGTAAGGAGGACCCCCCGCCATCACAAGTAACCTCTTTGCCGACAGAAGCAAGATAGGCCCCACCATTCAAGTGGCAATCCAGCTGACAAATACCAACAGGTGGCGCCACTTGACGACGGAATACTTTGCGACCAGAGAGGTGGACAGGAGAGACCTGCAGAGAATGGCAAAGATCCACAAGGAACTCAGTCGTAGACACTTCTGTGAGGAAATTGCCTGGTGGATCCCAAGAGGCTAAGGAAAGCCCTGGTAATCATCACACACAAATGCCTCAGGGGGGTCACCAACACAAAAAAGATACTGCGAAACCAAGTGTGGTTCCCCTATATGGACACGATAGTAGCGGATACGCTAAGGCACTGTACACCATGCCAAGTAACGGCAGCAAACAGCCCCCTCCCATCTTGCAGATGCTGAGGAGCTATAGGAATACGCTGCACGAGACAACAGGACAGACACCCACAGAGCTTGTGATAAAGTACAAGCCGAGGACTCGGCTACCACAGCTTGAAGACTACACCTCAGCAGAAGATGCAGAGATCAGAAAACGAGATGCCAAGAAAAGGAGGAAAGCCAAAGAGAGGACAGATCGAAAAAAAGGCGTAAGAACATCAACTGCCAGTCAGCGAGGTCGTACTCGTTAGGCAGAAGCAACAAAGAAAGACTGATGCAAGATACGGCTATGAGCCGCTTCTGGTCACCAACGTCAAAGGACCAATGGTCACGGACATGGGAGAAGATGGGGAGATCACCCGAAATGCCTCCTTCTTCCGCAAGCTGTTCCAAGAGGACTCTGACGGGGATCCCCACATGACAGAAGAAGACAAAAAACAAGAACCCAGAATAGAAGGGACTGAGGCTCTCCCACCAACAACATTGGAAGGAGAGACACGCAAATCACCCAGCCACCTGCAGCGGACCATATGGAGCCCCCTCCTCCTCATTGAGCAGATGTAGGCCACAAACCTCCCTGATAAGCAAAGGGGGGGGGGGGTGTTACAGAGGAGAAGAGCACAGCCCCTTTAAGAGGGAGGAACTGAAACAGGAATGGGACAGCCAGGGGAGGAGTGGAAGGGGAGGGACAAGTTTAGTTTCTGTAGGATGAATAAAGGAGTAAGACGTCAGGAGCTGTTGTCCGTGTCCGCATTTAATATATGCGTCATTGAGATACAACAGCAGTCAATCTACTCAGTGCTTAATTTGTAAGAAAATAAGTGCAAGGGGCCAAATAATTTCTCACACGATTGTGACACTGCAGGCAGTTCCCCACCATTTCTGCCACCACCCACAGCTGCTCCCCACAGTGTCAACACATTTGGGGTTAAACTACAGTTCACACCTGCTCATTGGGGTTGATGGATTCTCTGGCTAGCATTACTTCACAATCAGTCTGAGACAATAAGTGCCGGCACTCAGAAATAAGTGCCGGCACTAAGAAATAAGTGCCGGGGCTGAGGCCTGGCAAACACCCCCACAAATTAAGCACTGAATCTACTCTTAGCCTATATGTAAAGGTGATGAAAAGAAAAAAAGAAGATCAAAAGTGGTCGAGCTGTCTCTTCACACTGATAAAGGCAATAGGTAACATCTCAGCCCATCCACTTGCCAACTCCCACAGTCAAAGGTAATTGGCCCAGGCGCAATCTAATGTAGAGCTTCCTTGTTGCAGGTGTGCCCCATCGCATACAAATAGTCCTCGCAACTGTTAAGATGTCTGTTCTCGAAATATACAATGGCCTGTGAGCTCCTGGCGACACTCCAAACCCAGTGCACTGTCCACCTATCACAATGCCTGACTCTAATCTCTTCGGTCAGGCATAGTAATGCCACCTGGGGGTATCTCAAACTCTCGCAACGCTAATGTCTTATAGGCCATATTTCACATTAGAAAGCCAAAGGAGGTTGCCCATCCCCTCCATAGCTACAACATCAGCCAGGGCTCTTGTGTACATGTCGGCGTGAGGGTTTAACCATAGTCTTGACCAAAATAAAAAAGTCGTAACCACCGGCTGTTGCTGAAAGGTCCTTCCATGATCTCGGTTTCTGTCCTGTGAGCAATTGTTGTGCTGCCATGAAGCCATCCAGCAACCTGTGCAGAAACCTATTTTTTACCACCCGTCCCAGAACACCTTGGTTAAACTGCAGCCACATAGTTCTTCTCCTTAGGCTGCTGCCCAAAGAGCCTTCTCTGGATATACTTAGGGTATATCCAAAGATAGCTCTTAGGGCGGCAGCCTACGAAGAAGAACTATGGGACTTTAGTTACTTCATCCCCCAAAACGTTGGTTATAAAGGATAGAAACTCTCCCCCCTCCACACATAAGCAGCCTGGTCCAAGATTACTCGACATTTCTCCACCTGACAAGCCCACAAAATCTCACCACCAAACAATCGAAAAAGGCACACTGTCAAGGGGGGAGCCTGCCTCAAAGAACTTACTGCTTGGTTTTTCCTTTTCCCTACCAGCAAGTTCCTATTCTCAGCGAGGTTAATAACCTATATCCTGGCCAGGCAATATTTTTCGCAAGCACCCAAGACATTTCTCATACTCAAGGATGTTCTAGAAAGCAGCTGCACCCCGCCCAGCCTTAGCACGTCCTTTGCTCACTCTGTGGTACATTAACACGCTTATTGAGATACATATCGAATAGAAGGGGCACAAATACAAACCCCTGACAAACCCGTTTTCAACTGGAACTTGATCTGTCAAGTCTCCATCTCTCGCATACTGTACCCTTGCAAAATTGGCACTGTACATGGTGCAAACAGCGCATGCACGATTGTTGTCAAGCACCATCCAGTTAAGATTCTCCCATAGCAGCCTCCTATCAACTTAATCGAACGCCTACTGTCCGATCTACATAAACCATGTAGAGCAGAGGCCCTTTGAAGCCAACACACCTAGCTCAGACAAGATCCAGGAGAAAGCATTACCCTACCAAGCCTGTACCCTCTCCTTGGCCAACCTTCACCTCTGAAAAATGATTCTTCTCCGTAACCCAATCCTGCAGTCTTGTCAGGAGCACTCTGTGGTCCTGTGCATCCAGAAAAGACATTGCACGGCAGTAGGCGGTGTTGGCTTTCACTCCCATCATGAAAATAGGCACAGTGCTACCAAGACAGATTCACTCCAGTCAGTCGCATTGCATTAAGGACCCTGCATAGAACCTGTACCCATTGAGCGGCGAACACATTCAACAGGTCTCCCACAACCACATCGGGACCCAACGCCTTCCCAGGTCTCTTGGAAGGCGATGCTTCACCAAGCGAAGCTCGGGTGAACTGGTCCAGCTGCCGATTAGATAAAAACACAGTTATTGAGATAACCATCTCAATAAAAGTCATAGTTGGCTTCTTGGACTCCATGGAATACAACTTGCTAAACCCGTTTCTTCATCGGCAGATGACATTTTAAAATGTTAGAGATCTAGAATCTGGAGGTTCCTGTATCCTCAATAGACTCCAGACTCCAAACTCCAGACTCCAGACATAAACTCAGCTATGCTTCATGGCAATTGAAGACTTCAATGTAACCCATGACTTCTGCAGGCACTCCTTTCCTCCCTCAAACCAGATCCAATTATACAGCACTAGCCAGGCACACACCTCCAGCAGGGAGTAAACCTCCCTCTACCCCTTATCACATGCTGAGCCAATCTAACGACGACTTGAAATGCGCTGGGCAGGTTTAACTGGACCAGTAAGGTGGGAATGTGCAAACTCAGTCAGGGCCACACAGGTATTCAATGTTATGCTCACTGACTGTCCCTCACTTAATACTATTAAGCACTGGCCCTCTGGCACTCTTTCTATATCTTCGAGAACCCTCTCTTGCTCAAGAAACATCCTTCTAAGCAGTTTCCTCAGTCCAGCCACCTACAAGCTTGTGTTGCTCCCCAGTGTGACTTTAAACAGTTAAAGTCCCTTCCACCTCAGTGTGAAGAATAGTGGATTGTGGTCTGACTCCAGCCTGCATATAACCACACATCCACTAGAAGCAGCCATTATTATTATTATTATTATTATAGTATTATTGAGCACAGGCCTAGCTTCGAGAAGCAATGGAGCGCTTTACAGAGGTATACACCAATACAGATACATAACAGAGCACTTTACAGAGATGTACAACATTACAGATGCATAACAAAGCGCTTTTCAGTGGTAACAACAGAACAGATATACAGCGGAGGTAGGATACAGAGAGGCACAGAGGAGAGGTGGAGCTGTACCGGGTGACGGGGAGGAGAGGAGCAGGCGGTGTCTACCGAGTCAGGTGGTGTGAGAGGGGACGCCATCAGGGGGCAAATAGAAACAAATAATCTATCAATGAGATGTGCAAACCAGGTACAAATGTGTCATTACCTGGGATATCTGCTGGTGTCTTTCCACTGACAATATGTAGCCCAGTTTCTAGCATCAAATTTGATCACTTACATGTTCCTTTACCCTGAAGTGGTTTCAGTATTATGTGTAATGGAACACTATACTCTAAATACTCCTGGGTATCCCATTCTGGGCAGCGAGGGGATGGCAGCACCCAATTTTGTGTTAACGTATCCAGCCAACCATAAAATGAGATTGTCAGCCATGACCTAGATGTCTCATTTATCTCTAAAATGACAAGCTGTCCCTGCCCAAGAACAGCAATGAATTCTCTCCACTTCATCCTGCCCTCTTCCTGTGTTACCCTCATCTAAAACAGTGGGCCTCATTACAACTCTGGCGTTAAAGGGTTAACGGCACCGTAAAAGGCTTCGGCGCCGTTAAACCCTTAACGCCCGATTCACACTTTAACGCCTGCTTTTTGCAGGTGTTAAAGTCCAACCTGCTAAGGGACCTTGGTGCTAATTACGGCACCGTAATTTACGGTGCCGTAATTAGCACCTTCCCCATTCCCATCGAGCCCTATGGGCCAAAAATGGGAATGGGGAAGGGGCCATGGTGAATGGGGATTTACCGCCCGCCAACCTTGGAATGGGGCGGTAAATCCGCCATCCACCATGGCGGAATCTGGCATGGACCATGGTGCTAATAGCACCATGGTCCAACGCCAGGGTTGTAATGAGGCCCAGTGACTTGAATAATTGAGTTTCCATTGACTCCTTCTGACCTGATGAAAATACTGGTACTCAAATGGAGAAAGCATTGTACAGTTTGATCACCACTGACATGAAAAGAAATCCAGGCATTCATACAGCATGCAGGGAACTACACAGAGACACCTGGTGAGCCCTCCAGCTCTGATTACCCAATTTAGTGTCAGGGGTGTGGGTTCCCATGTGAATCCCTTGTGTCACAAGCATGCCAACACGCAGACAGCCTGATCAAACTGCCTCTCTCGTCTGGAGGATCATTCATAAAACCCATGGCCCAGCCCTGACAAGGCCCAATAAGGTTGGAAGGCTCGGCAAAACTGTGGGTGAGGAGCGAGCAGCGACCTTTGTAAAGTTTTTAAGGTTGTCCAAGAGGATGTTGACAGCTGTGATGAGAGTGGCGATTGATCCTATCAGAGGCATCAGAACCTCAGCACGTGAATCTGAGAGGTACCTGCGGTGGTTGTCAATAATCGGGAGTGTGTCTCCGGCCAGAAAACATATTTTTGAACCCTCCAGTCTCTCAGGATAGGACGCACAAGGAGCTGCCATGCGATCAAGGCAGCCTTTTACCCATGTCACAAGCTCTTCATACCTTGCTTCTGAGAGCAAATTTTGGGGGTTCAGCGTCTCCTGATCAGCAGTCATTAGCTAAACATATGCACACATGGGGAATTAAAGTTGTATATGATAACAAAAAGGAAATTAAAAAAATGGCTTGTGTTGCCTAATGATTTTGGGGAAATCTTTATTACCAGCAAGCTCATCAATTCAACCTTCTTCCTCCCAGGGGCTACATCTGCTTGGCAGTGGCAGAACAATGGAACCAATATTACTGGCCATTACCTAGATCCTCTGAGCATGGGAAAACATTGCTTGTCAGTTTAGTAAAGAAAGAGCCGATAATAGGCTGATTGAAATCCATGTATGCGTTAAGTATACTACTAATAGCACCATTTAACTCTTGCATCCCTTCCGGTGGCCTCCTTTAACCCGAGAATGAGCTCTTACTCAAAATATATTCCACAGTCTCCTCTTTTTGGTTTTGCGACCATGGACTTCTGCTAAGGCAAAATAGTTAGTGAGTTAAGAGGCGTTAACTGGAGGCTTATCAGAAGGGGTCCATTGTGTCTTTCGATGCAGGCCTGGACCCAGAATGTGCCCACCTAAAGTCCACTAAAATCTTGGCTCTTTGTACTAACTCCCCCTAATGCCTGACATCCCACCTAGTGCAGATATGAATTCTACAAGTCTCTAATAGTTAACGCAAACTTCTGCCGCCCAACCCCTACCTGCCGTAATCCCCTTACAGAGCAAACAGGCTCCACGGCTCAGTTGGCTGATGGGCTAGGCGGGAAAATGGGAAATGGCGCAGGAAGAGGGACATGGGGTGTCCTAATGCAGCACCACTGGTGTGGGTGGTGACACATGCGACAGGAGATACACCAAGAGGTTCCATTCTGAACCTTTGGAGCAGGTTTGACGATGCCTGGCTGTTCCTTGTAATTTTAGATTCTGACCTTCCAAGGATAATCCATCTTTTTTCTTATTTCGGGATATTGAAAATGTTTCTGTTTTCTTGGAGAGGAGTGTGGTTCCATTTCAAGATTTGAATGCCACGGCTTTACTTTATGGAAATGTCGGAATCGATCTTTCCCACCTTTGGCAAGGTCTCCTCAGTACAGAGCAAATGGAGAATCACTGTAATGTGCCTCTGTTACTGTACTAAGATAAGTCATGCGAGTTGCCTTTGTCTATCGGGGCTAAATTCTTTCCGGGGCTACAACCAAAAGACCTGGGG
The DNA here is from genome assembly GCF_040938575.1 of Ambystoma mexicanum. Classification (NCBI taxonomy): domain Eukaryota; kingdom Metazoa; phylum Chordata; class Amphibia; order Caudata; family Ambystomatidae; genus Ambystoma; species Ambystoma mexicanum. Next base: position 102,356,341 of record NC_090924.1, read on the forward strand.
CTATAGCCCCTTAATCCGCCCCCACCCTCCCTGCAGCACCTCTGAGTCGAGCAATACTTATGAAGAGGAATTAGGATACTGTTCTTTCATGAGTTTGGCACAGTCAATTGCTCCCCAAATTTATATTTTTTATATAAAATATTCATTTCCATTTTATATATAAGCTTCCCTGAAAATTTTGATACAACGAACCTGAACAACTGCATTGTCTTCTATAAAAAAGAAATAATACATACTAAACAAGAAACCTATAATGAAAGAATTCACAAAGCCAGCGCAAGTTCAAAGGAACTCTTTAGTATCGTAAGAGAACTGGAAGCTTGTCACGCTTTCTCCTGCACACCCTCTCCCTGCTCCCTCCGCACGCCAGGTCTCTGCCAAAATCCATCAGGGGATCCCGTTTATGCACTCTGGCACTCGGAGACTGCATCATCTTACCTGCCATACCAGGACACTGTTTGGAACAGGGGTTTACCGGCCATCCCAGCGCTGGAAAGCACAATGGAGACTCCCACTGGCAGCCCGTAACAATCCACATCGTTTGCAACCACCCTCGCGTCACATGAGAGGGCCAACACGATCACGCATCACGTGAGGGGGCGAGCACTACCAGGAGTCACGTGGCGACAACGCTTCCGCATCACGTGACACGCATCACGTGATTTCTCTCAAGGATTCAAATGCGGCCAGGAACACGGAAGCGTTGCTTCACAGCTGAACTCTTTCAGTACTGTACGGCTCTTGTTCCTTGTTTTGAACCTTGCTCCTACGATCTGTCACGACCTCGGATTTTGTCTACTGGATTGCTTTTGTCTAACCCCTGGCATTTGTGAACTTTGGCTTGAACTCTGTCACGACCTCGGATTTGTCTACTGGATTGATTTGTCTACTCCTCTGGCACCTTAGAACTTTGGCTTTGCATATCTTTACGACCTCGGACTTGGATTTGGATTGCCTCACGGATTTCATTGTGTTTTGGTATTCTTGGCCACCGGCCTCTGCAAGGCGTTCGCCTGGCTGCATAACCTGGATTGCCTCAAACCTCGGTGTGCGCCCATCCACAGAGTCTCGCACACCAAGCCCCGTCCAGGGCCCCACTGTCCATCTGGGTGTCATTTCCTATACACTAGGTAAGCGGTGCTCTTTTCCTGGCTGGGTATTATTGTACAACACGCACATTGTTTTGATAGTCACTTATTGCCTTGCAGTGCTCCAGGGGTCCTTCTGGCTGTTCCCGGTTCCAGACCTGACGGCTCACAAAAAATCCTGTGGCCTCAAAGACTGCACAGACACTGAATATCTCGTTGTCTGTGTGGTACTTGGGGACGGAGGCTTACTAATCTACACGACCATCAAGACCAAGTCCGTAACAGACTGTGAAGCCTGCTTGGTCGTGCGGATTATGGATACCTCCGCCGGGGACCCTGTGACCGCTCTAATGCAGGCTGTCGCGGCCCTTAGGACCGACATGGCCGCCGCAACCACTGCCATTCACCATCGTCTCGACGCCTTACAAAGCGCACGCCAACCATTGCCTATTGACGCTGAGTTCGGGGATCCCGACCCTCCACTCCAGCCTGCCCCTACTCTGCCTCCTACTCCCATGCCTGTTTTACTCCCAACCCCTCTTCCCCTGGCAGCTCCAGAACGCTACCAAGGCGATCCCCGCAAATACCGCACATTCATCAACCAATGCAAACTACATTTTTTGTGCAGACCCCAGGCCTTCCCCGACTCCGTTACCAAGGCCGCCTTTCTTCTGTCCCACTTATCCGGTGTAGCCGCTACTTGGGCGAATCCGTTACTAGAGAACGACCATCCAGCCTTGTATGATTTCGAGCTACTAGTGTCCGAGATGGCGAAGGTGTTCGATACCCGATATAAGGCCCAATCACGAGACCTGGAACTCCTTGATCTATCACAGGGCAAGCTATCTCTGATTGAGTACATCACTCGTTTCAACCAGCTTGCAGCCGAAACGTCCTGGCCGGAGCAGAAAAAGGCGATTGTCTACTATCGAGGGTTATGCAACCCCATGAAAGACGCCCTCGCGATGGTTCCGTCCCTTCCTTCTGTTTTCTCTGATCTTGTTGATCTCACTCTCCAGGTGGACGCTCGCAGAACCGAGCGTAAAGCAGAGACGTTTATTTCTGGTCAGCTCTCTCCCGCTCAAACTGCCACTGGTGGTGTACCTATGCAAATTGGTGGCATCCGTAGTCCTATAACCTCAGTTGAGCGGGAACGCAGGAGAACCAGTAATGCCTGTTTTTACTGTGGGACTACTGGGCATTATGTAAGAGAATGTCCCCGTCGACCAAAAAACAAAACTCTGGGTTTTCCGAAGGCTCGCCCTTGAGATCGGGGGTACCGGCGAGCCCTTCACTGACCCCCACTGGACCCGTATTTGGCCCTATTAGACCCATAGTCGTACAGGCACTGCTAAAACCCTCTAGGGAGGTCATGCATGCCGTATGCATCGTGATTGACTCAGGGGCCACTGGCTGTTTTCTTGACATCACTTTAGCCCAGCATCTCAATCTGCCCCTAATTCAGAAACAACATCCTGAGCCTGTACAAGCGGTTGACGGCACCCCCCTTTCGTCTGGTCCAATCCAACAGCAGACTGCCCCTCTAGAAGTGGTGATTCAGGACACCCATAAAGAAACCATGTCTTTCGACCTTATCACCACGCCCCAGTTTGGTATCATACTGGGCATACCCTGGTTAAGACAACACAACCCCTTGATCAATTGGGGCACTGGGCAGGTAACGTTTGAATCAGATGTATGTCAGCATTTCTGCTTAACAGAACCCGAGAGATTCACCTCTCCCGCCGCTATTCTTGGCGCCATGGCCTCTTCTCGAATTGAGGATGTTGATCCAACCACACCTACACATACCGTGGGGGCTGTTACAGCTGGTATTCCTGCTGACTACCACGATTATCTGCCGGTTTTTGATAAAGCCACGGCAGAGGGTCTCCCTCCGCATAGGCCTTATGACTGCCCCATTGACTTGATTCCCGAAGCGCCAATACCAAAGGGTAGGATTTACTCATTATCCCTTTCCGAAGAAACCTTTTTGAAGGACTATATACAACAAGCCCTACGGTTAGGCCACATTCGTCCCTCTTCTTCCCCAGCCGCCAGCCCTATCTTTTTTGTGCCCAAAAAGGAGGGTGACCTACGACCATGCATAGACTATAGACGGTTGAATGCCATCACTATAAAGAACAGGTATCCCATCCCGCTTATCTCCACCTTGCTTGATAGACTGACACGTGCATCCATCTTCACTAAGCTGGATCTAAGGGGGGCATACAACTTGATCCGAATGCGCCATGGAGACGAATGGAAGACGGCGTTCTGCTCCCGACAAGGGTTATATGAGTATACAGTAATGCCTTTCGGGCTGTGTAACGCCCCTGCCACCTTCCAGCGTTTCGTCAATGAAGTCTTCTCTGACATTCTTGATGTCTATGTTGTTGTCTATCTGGATGACATACTAATATTTTCGTCCTCCTTGGAAGAACATGTCATGCATGTCAGAGAAGTCCTATCCCGTCTCAAGAACAATGCTTTATTCGCTAAACCTGAGAAGTGCTTGTTTCACTCGAAGGAGGTGGATTTCCTGGGTTTTCACATCACCCCCGGGGGTCTCTCCATGAATTCGTCGAAAGTTCGAGCCATCATGGAATGGCCTGCCCCGGTCAATGTTAAACAACTCCAGTCTTTCCTTGGCTTCGCCAATTTTTACCGACGCTTTATCGCCGGTTTCTCAGCTATTGTTTCTCCCCTCACAGCCTTGACCAGCCCTCTTGTTCCGTTTAATTGGACTCCCGAACACCAAAAGGCATTTGAGGCACTGAAATCTAGGTTTGCCTCGGCTCCGGTCTTACAACACCCAGACCCAGAACTCCCGTTCATCCTAGAAGCAGACGCCTCCTCTTTCGCATTAGGGGCAGTTCTTTCCCAGTCTTGTCCTACTACAGGCCGTCTCCATCCGGTAGCCTATCATTCCCGGAAATTCACTCCTGCCGAATCCCACTATACAGTTACCGAAAAGGAACTGTTAGCCATCAAGGAAGCCCTCCAGACATGGCGACACCACCTCATCGGGGCAAAACACCAGACGGTGGTATATTCTGATCATAAGAATCTGCAAGACCTAGCTACGCTGAAGTGTACAAACAGCAGGCATGTCCGCTGGCATCTCTTTCTTGCAGCCTTTGATTTTGTGGTGAAACATAGGCCGGGTCTCTCCCACGGCAAGGCGGATGCACTTTCCCGGTCTCCTGGGGGGGATCCGTTACCTCTATTTCCCGACACATTGCTAAAAAAGGGCCACGTCATCTGTGTCTGTACCCCATCCCCTCCTATGCTTACCACCATCAGACACTGGGTTTCCCAACACCCACATGCCTTAAATGAGTGGGATGTTCAACTACAGGAGGGGTTGCCTTTTATCCAAGGGAAACTATTTCTCCCAACCAGCGATGCACGCAATCAGGCACTCGCTTGGTCTCATGATGCTGCAGTCAACGGGCACCCGGGGCAAAAACGCACTCTAGAACTCCTACAGCGGTGGTGCTGGTGGCCTTCAATGAGGAGAGACATAGAGAACTACGTCAACACATGTTCGATATGCGCTCAGTGCAAGTCATCTAGGGGGCGGCCTCTGGGACTGCTCCAACCACTACCAGGCCCGCCCAGGCCCTGGCACACGGTCTCTATGGACCTTATCACTGACCTACCCCGCAGACGAGGCTACGACACGATCTGGGTTATCGTTGACTCCTACACAAAGATGGCCCGCTTCATACCTTGTACGGGAATACCCTCAGCACCCACATTGGCCCGTTTGTTCTTTCAGTCCGTTTTCTGTCTGTTTGGTCTCCCGCAGGTCATTGTTTCGGACCGAGGGTCCCAGTTCACGTCTTGTTTCTGGCGTGCTCTCACTGGCCTTTTGGGTATCGATTCACGCTTCTCCTCTGCATATCATCCAGAAAGTGATGGGCAGACCGAGAGAGTGAACCAGGCCCTGGAACAGTATCTGCGCTGTCTTACCCTCCAGTACCAGGATTCCTGGTTTAACCTGCTCCACCTAGCTGAGTTTGCCTATAACAATTCCTGGCACTCGTCTACTGGTTTCTCCCCTTTCTATTCCTTGTACGGCCAGCATCCTCGTGCCCTTCCTCTTCCTGATTTCCCCTCCGCCACTCCTGTTGCTGATGCCTGCGCTCGTGACCTGGTCGCGATCCATGCCCAAACACTTACCCACCTGCGCGAGGCCCAGGCGGTGATGAAAACCAAGGCAGATAGGAGGCGGCTGGCGGCTCCTAAATATTGTGTGGGTGACCGGGTTTGGCTCTCGACCCGCCATTTGCATATACCTGGCTGTCGCAAGCTGCTGCCTCGTTTTGTTGGTCCCTACAAAATTACTAAAGTCCTGAATCCTGTGGCCTTGCGCCTTTCGGTTCCACCTACCTGGCGGATTCACCCTGTTTTCCACACCTCCCTCCTCAAACCCTGTCTTGCTCCTACCCGTCTTAATGCCCCTCCTGCTCCTGTTTCTGTGTCCTCTCCTGACGAGTACGAGGTCAGTGCCATTTTGGGTTCTCGCTTCCTCAGAGGTCGTCTTCAGTATCTTGTGGATTGGGTGGGTTATGGCCCTGAGGACCGCTCCTGGGTCCCTTCCCGAGACGTGCACGCCCCGACCCTGGTTGCCCGTTTTCATAGGGACTACCCATCTAGCCCACGGGGTCGTGGGCCTTTGAGGGGGGGCTCTGTCACGCTTTCTCCTGCACACCCTCTCCCTGCTCCCTCCGCACGCCAGGTCTCTGCCAAAATCCATCAGGGGATCCCGTTTATGCACTCTGGCACTCGGAGACTGCATCATCTTACCTGCCATACCAGGACACTGTTTGGAACAGGGGTTTACCGGCCATCCCAGCGCTGGAAAGCACAATGGAGACTCCCACTGGCAGCCCGTAACAATCCACATCGTTTGCAACGACCCTCGCGTCACGTGAGAGGGCCAACACGATCACGCATCACGTGAGGGGGCGAGCACTACCAGGAGTCACGTGGCGACAACGCTTCCGCATCACGTGACACGCATCACGTGATTTCTCTCAAGGATTCAAATGCGGCCAGGAACACGGAAGCGTTGCTTCACAGCTGAACTCTTTCAGTACTGTACGGCTCTTGTTCCTTGTTTTGAACCTTGCTCCTACGATCTGTCACTACCTCGGATTTTGTCTACTGGATTGCTTTTGTCTAACCCCTGGCATTTGTGATCTTTGGCTTGAACTCTGTCACGACCTCGGATTTGTCTACTGGATTGATTTGTCTACTCCTCTGGCACCTTAGAACTTTGGCTTTGCATATCTTTACGACCTCGGACTTGGATTTGGATTGCCTCACGGATTTCGTTGTGTTTTGGTATTCTTGGCCACCGGCCTCTGCAAGGCGTTCGCCTGGCTGCATAACCTGGATTGCCTCAAACCTCGGTGTGCGCCCATCCACAGAGTCTCGCACACCAAGCCCCGTCCAGGGCCCCACTGTCCATCTGGGTGTCATTTCCTATACACTAGGTAAGCGGTGCTCTTTTCCTGGCTGGGTATTATTGTACAACACGCACATTGTTTTGATAGTCACTTATTGCCTTGCAGTGCTCCAGGGGTCCTTCTGGCTGTTCCCGGTTCCAGACCTGACGGCTCACAAAAAATCCTGTGGCCTCAAAGACTGCACAGACACTGAATATCTCGTTGTCTGTGTGGTACTTGGGGACGGAGGCTTAGTAATCTACACGACCATCAAGACCAAGTCCGTAACAAAGCTCCTATACCACAGACAGATGACTGCTTAAAAGACAAACTATGGTGTACTAACATCCAGAATGCCCTAACAAACAAAATCTTCTTTCTCCAGAAAAAGATTGCGGACAAGAAAGTGACTATACCTCGTATAGTTAATCATGCCACCATACCAGATCCATCTACCAAACCTTCTCAAAGATTTAGATTCTAACAAGTCTCCATCCATGAGGTCAAAAAAATTATTTCCTCCCTCAAACCATCATGGTGTCAGGGAGATAGTTGCCCTGCTCAGATTATTCAAGATGCTGCCAGGGACTTAGCACCTTTTATCTCCAAACCTGTTAATGCATCATTCTCATCAGGGATTGTCCCCAGCAACCTAAAGGAGACCTGGTTCTTACCCCTCCTAAAAAAACCATCCCTGGACCCTTCCATTCCCACTAATTACAGGCCGATTACCAGGCCTATATCCAGGTACAGGAGTACCTAGAAACTAACCAGCTACTAGGAGTCCGCCAATCTGGCTTTAGGCCACAACATGGCACGGAAACAGCCTTATTAGATCTAAAGACTCAGATCGACGGATTTAAGGATAACGGGAAAATGGCCCTGCTACTCCTCGTTGATCTTTCAGCCGCCTTCGATTTGATGGACCATAAAGTATCATGCCTACACCTCGCATCAGCCGCACATTTTTCACAGGAAGCCATTACGTGGATCAAATCCTTTTTAAACAACAGGACCATGAGAATCTTCTCTACTACAGACGCCACCGACCCTATCCCTATTACATGCGGTGTGCCACAAGGTTCTTGTGTCTCACCAACAAAGTACAATATTTTCACAAAGCCTTTGTTTGACAACTTGGACGCTCTGGTGTTACCTACACTAATTAAGCAGATGACACCCAGATCCTCATACCGCTGATGGGTGATCACGTCAAGGACAAGGCCTTAGTGAACAAAATGCACTTAATCATTCAGCATGGATCGAAGCCCACGGCCTCTGCCTGAATGACGATAAAACAGAGCTCCTAATACTTGGCTCAGTAGCCAATCTGAGCAAACTAAACTCAAAATACTCGTCTTTCAATATCGACGGGAATATTATCAAAGTGGTAAAAGAGGTAAAAACTCTAGGTTTCTACCTCAACTCAACTCTCACACCAAATAAACAAGTGAATGCCATGGCATCCTCCACTCCACAGCATACACATGCAAATTGATCACGGCATGCAAACCCTTTCTTTCCAAAGAAAGTTGTATGATCCAAGCCAGAGCCCTCATATTATCCAAGTTGGATTACTGTAATGGGGTATACTTAGGTGCAAGCAAATACATCATCACGAAAATCCAAATTCTCCAAAACACTGCACTATCTTTTGTATTACCATGTAAATATTATCTGTTCATTTTATGTATAATTCACTTGTAACTATTGTAACTCTCATTTGTAATGCCTGTAACTTAAGCCTAATGTATTCTTGTAATCCTGTGCAAATGCGCCCAGATACCTTTTGGTTTGGCGCGCAATACAAATCAATAAACAAACAAACAAACAAACAAAAATGTATATCAATTTTGATATAGAAATGTATACCAATCTTATATAAAAATGGCTTTGGTACACAATGTAAATAATGAAAAGCAGTTTACTTTATAAGTAAAGTGTGCTTCCCAGAGCCAGTACAAAAGTCAAACTATTGTTTATAAGGGGTCTACAGCATCATGTGCGCGGCATACATGTGTCCCTCTGCACCCACCAAAGAGCTGTGAATCAACACTGCAAGGGAGTTTTATATCTACGACAAGGCCTGGGGAATCCTAGGAATGTACTGACACAGAGAGCGGTATTCTATCCACCTCAGCAGAAAGAACAGATGGCCTTTATATTTAACTCACCAGAATACAGGGTGTTTGTGCCAGCAGAATAAACAAAACCACCCATATAAAAACATGTTTACCAACTAAAACCAATGGTAGTTAGAACGTCTATTTTTAACTAATGACTGAAAGCCGGTACAGGAAGCAGCAGCAGGCTGAACTTAATTTTAGATGTTACTATAAGGATACAGGAAGTTAACTATTCACAATCTAGGGGGGACACTCGCTAATTATTGACAAGTTTGCAGCAAATAGAATGCTGGGCTTCTGTTAATGAAAAATGGCACTGGCCCCAGGAAACAGACTTGACACAGGAATCAGCTAAAATTAGATTTGTCACAAAACCCATAAATGAGTTCAGGAAATCTGTGTGTGTTGCTAAGAATAATGGCACTGCCCCCCAGGAAACCGCCTGGACACCAGAAATAGCTAAAATGAGATTTGTTACATGACTCAGACAGTAAAAGGTCTGTGCTTTCACCCCTTTAAAAGGACCCTTCTGACTCCAGCATGGGGTACTGTTGACCACAGTGTCAGAGCCCTGGATTGATGCACCCCTACCGACCCCGGCTAATTGACCTGGGTCACTTGATTGCAACTGTGCGGGGTACTGTGCTTCTCAGCTGGATTTGATCATGGGCCTGTGGACACTGGGAGAACCCCTGCAAAGCCTTTTAATTGCAAGCTGGGCCTACTTTTTTTCAGAGTTGTATTTCAACAACAACAAAAAGGTGAGTATGGGGGGAATTTCAATAATTTAATGTATTGTTTTTGTATTTTTCTAACCTTTCTGACTCATGCCATGAGATAAGCCCTTTCTTAAACAGGCTGTGCATTTGTTACTTAACAGCAGTTTGTTTTTAATGATGTGTTTGAAAATGTATAGTTTACTTGGAATGCTCTGTGGTTATGCATGTCAGCTAGGATAGCACATAGATGTCAGTAGCATTGGATTATATTTCTTTGTGTGTGTTTTGTTTTTGAGATTTTGACTACAACACTTTGGAAGATGTTGAAAATGTCTATAGGGTGTTTTAAGTGTTTAGTGTTTATAGCGCTGCTACACAATCAATCAGACACTCACACAATCAATCAGACACTCACAAACTCAATCAGACACTCACACAATCAATCAGACACTCATACAATCAATCAGACACTCAGACAGTCAGTCAGATATTTCAATATTAAAGCTTGGACCCCACCCTTATAGCCATTCCAAACATTAAATTAAACATTAAATAAACCCTGAATGCACTTTTGGGGCATTACTCTTTTTGTGATGAAGCACATTTGCACATGTACAATGCAGTGTTTTAGCTTCAAAGCACCGATAAAGTTGCTGAAATATTCTTAGAAAGCAATGTGATGATAGTATTTGAGTATTTGTGTTTTTCACCAAAGATCACACATGTTGCGCAAACGGTAAACCCCTGATTTATTGGGACAAAATACTAGAGTTAATGACATTTTCAAGGGTTGCGAGTGCCAGGGTGTTATACCAGGCTCGTGATTTTTGGGGATATGTAAAAGCTGGCTTCTGTGCCAGTGCATGTTTTAGATTGTGCCAGATTCGTTTTGTACTTCAAAGTGTGAGCTACATGTTATTTTAATCTGCATGCAGAGTGGCAGAAAACAAAATGTGTCTATGCTCTGTCTGCCAGGAGAGCGCAGACTGCTCCCCCACATCTTTACATCTTTTAAAGCAGCGCTTTGTTGATTGTGTGCTAGCAATTTAAAATACGGTTCTAACTTTGGAAGTGTTTTATGCAATCTTGAGAATGCGTGCAATGTGAAGTTAGTATCCGAGTATGTGCCAGAGATCACACATGTTGTGCAAGTGGTATAGCAGAGATTTATTTTGTACAAACTGCCGGCATGACAGATTGTTTTTAAGGGGACGTGCGTTGAGATGTTACACCAGGCTTCAGATGTTTAAGGGTTGTGCCACATACTGATGGATGACTGTTTTTCTATTTATAACTGCCATGTGTTCCAACAACTGCATGGCGCAGCCGGTAGCTTCTGAAAAAATGACCTATGGCAACCAGCAAGTGTCACCCATTGGATTCATGGAAATTTGTCTGATTGATGCACAACCCCCCGGGAGTTCTGGGGATCCAAGAATGGGGGAGCAAGTTTTTACAGGATCAGCAATGGTGATGGATTGCAGTCTTTTGCAAGGCCTTTTGAATTGGCGGGGTCAACACAGCAAAGTTTTTCTTCATACGCCTGAATGGGTATGGCTGGATTGGGGGCCCCAATGAGTGGCAGAAGGGTATCTGAGACCCAGGCAGGGTATTATGGTTTCTGCGCTGCACCCGCATTGGGCCTTGACAGCCAATATCTTGTAAATGGCCTGGCAAATGGACACCTAACAGGGGTTCTGCCAGGACAAGGGAGGGCCAACAGGGGTAGCACATTTAACACGTCGTCAACCATGACATCCTAAGCACGCAACTAAAAAGCGAAGCCCACTTCTCACCACAAGCCATCTCCTGGGTCACATCCTTCCTCGAAGGTTGACTCATGAAAGTCTTCTCTGACTCAGCCTGCACCACCCTGACCACCATCCACTGTGGAGTCCCACAAGGCTCATGCACAGCCCCTACACTATACAATATTTTCACCCTCCCACTCTTCAATGACTTGGATCGTCGGGACATAGCTTACACCAACTATGCCGACGATACCCAAGTCCTACTCCCCCTCACAGGCATCTATGAACAAGATGCTGTGCCACTAACGAAGATCTACACAGCCATCCAAACCTGGATGGCAGCCAACGGCCTCTGCCTAAACGGAGATAAAACAGAGATCCTCATAGTTGGCACCAAAGAAACGCTAAACAAACTCCCAGCCCAATACAAAACCTTTATCATAGACAACTCCACCATTCCAGTCTCAGCTGCAGTAAAAACTCTAGGAGTTTACCTTGACTCCAGGATGTCTATGTCACGGAAGGTCAATGCCATAGCATCCTCCGCTGCACTGACCACCAAAATAATCAATGCTGTGAAACCATTTCTCTCCACGAAAAACTGCTTGTCAATAGCCAAAGCCACAGTAGGCACCAAATTGGATTATTGTAATGTCCTCTTCCTAGGCACCTCTACAAAAAACCACTTAGCGCCTTACTACGAGGTCCCTTTGCGGGACCCGAACTGAACGGCTGGTCTGGACCAGCCGTTAAAGTAGGGACCCGCAAAGGGACCTCGCAGGCAATTACGGTACCGCAATTTGCGGTACCGTAATTGCCGCCTTCCCCATTCCCATTGAGCCCTATGGGGCAAAAATGGGAATGGGGAAGGGCCATGGTGAAATGGGGAAATACCGCCCACCAACCTTGGAATGGGGCGGTATTTCCCCATTTCACCATGGCGGACTCGTTACAACACTGGCACCAACCATGGTGCTAATAGCGCCATGGTTTAGCGCTGGTGTTGTAATGAGGGCCATTGTGTAGTTTGTATCCACGGGCCCCAAAAAATATACCTATCGCACATCTCTAGGGACCGTCAGTATGAAGGTGAAAGGTATAACGCTGAATGTTAGCAACACTGTCACTATACATTTTGACAGTTTGAAAGATCTGCTGCAATCCTTTGTATAGGAAGCCGCTTGAGACAACCCGCATTGTTACACACCCGGGTATAGTGCGCAATAAAAAAAAAGTGGGAAATTAGCACTGTCAATCTACAAAAGACGCTCAGTGTTGTGTTTAATAAACGAACGCTGGCACCAGGTGGATTGACGCACGCCTATGGCTATTAAATATGTTTGTGTAAATCTCTTACCCACCACGTAACTATTCCACAGCACCGCTGCCATTTCTCAACCTCTAAATCATCTATGTCCCACTGACCCATCCTAGCTGAATGTCTGAGAGTTGGGTGTTTGATTATGCATGTTTATTTTTCCTCTGCCTTAAAACGTTTCCACTCTGCAATGACCTGATTGTGAACAATCTTTTTTCCTTTCTGTATTAAATTAAATATGTCTTTTTATATCAATAAAATATGTGTATACTTTGTAAATGGTCTGGTTCTTTATTATGTGGTCCTGTTTCTTATGTATAATAATACCCATCGCTTTTTTCTTTTTTTTTAATTTTATTTTATACTGAAAGATAAGGCAGGATTGTGACAAGGTCAACAATTTTTAGAGAAACAGTTTCTATGTTTTTAATCACATGTTGAAAGTTAAGACACAAGGCCTCATTACAAGGTAGGAGGTAACCATGCTGCTATTAGCGGCATGGCTACCCCCTTACCGGGTACCGGGTCTGAGTTCCTTGAATGAGGGATTACCGGGCCATTCCGACCTTGGAGGGCCCGGTAATTCCTCATTCAAGGAACCCAGACCCAGTACATCGCCATTCCCATTTCAGCCCCCATAGGGCTCAATGGGAATGGGCATGATGCGAACAACCGGCCCCGTTAATAACGGGCCCATTGTTAGCATCCTCGTTTGCTAGCGGGACCCGCTAAGGGCGCCTGGCTTTACCAGGCGCCCTTAGCGGGTCCCGCTAGCAGACTCGTAATGGGGCGGTAAGGGATTGATGACTCTGGCACCTTTACCGGTGCCGTTAACCCCTTACCGCCAACCTCGGAATGAGGCCCACAGAGTAGAACTCTGTGGTTGTTCCAGATGCTGGTTTTTTTATTATCACAGATGATTCTACAAGCTCATGTCTTCCATTTGTCTTAATATATTTCCAACAACTTCATTCATGCAACTTCGGGCATGTTCGGCCCATAACAGCTGAAAATAAAAACACAAACTAGGTGTTATAAACAACACATTTTTATTAACATTTAAAACAACCATTTTTATTCAGATTTTATTCACAATAGTTTGGGTTATCAGATGTGTACGACGATCCGGTGGGCTACAAATTCCGATGTATCAGCAATTACTTCATAGACACACTGTCTTTCACTGCGTCAATAAACAAACATACATAATAGAAAAACGGTTGACAAAAATTCATATAGTTCCCTGTCAAACAGCCACTGTCCTTTAACGCAGCAGAAACTCTGTTGCAGGTTGGCTGCCTTCAATGGTGCTTTTGCAAGTAGTTGACCATTAGCGGGTGGCTGGTGTTGACACATATGGTTGTGATACATAAAAGATTGTTACATTCCCTTCTGTATATCTCTGTTGGTGTTTCCAGATAATACAACAGCCATGTACATATAGTACTCAGATGCTCTCTAAGTAAATCCATCAATAATCATTGTACACATCCAACAGCTGGGTTCACATTAAACTGATTGCTTTCCAATAAGTGTTAATTTTGTATTTCCTGGAAATAAGTGTGAATACATATGAAAACATCTACAGTCTCATTCCTCGTAGGTCAGTTTATGGGGCCCCATGCATGTTGATCGTCCATACTGTCTTTGATATAATTTATTCCCCACACTTGTGAACTGCTTTCTCAACAATACTTATAACACACATCGGATACCCCCCGTATAAACTGCTTCATTTTTGGAAGGGGGTTATTTGCTGATTGTATAGCCTACAATGTTTAAGATACGCTTCTTTCAGTCCCTATGCCAACCCTTAGCTGTGTTAATGGCTGCATCACTGGCATCATTTCTACAAGGTGTTTAGAGCTGAACATGTGATATATTCTGCGTAGCAAATTATCTGTGTAAGATATTTCCAAACACCCGTGAGCATCCTGACGGTGATGGTCAATTTTATGCTCTGTGCACATCTGTGAAAGTGTTGTTGTAAACACGTTTTCACCACAATGGCCGTAAAACCCTGCATGGCCTTGATATCATTCCAGGTCACAGCCGAAGTGACCGTATCATCTTTAATGCTGCCGGTCTCCATTAGCGAAACACAGGCCTTGCACAGGCTATTATTGCAGTCGCCCAGGTTTTAAATTTGGTTTGAGCAGCAAACACAATAAATATTGATAGTTTCTGTTACAGCTTGGTTCTCTTCAGAATCCACATCGGCTGTGGGTGGTACCCCCGCCTTCTCGAGAACCACATTATTGCCATTCCAGGTGACAATTTCGAAATTAGCAACTGTTACAGGCATATGCTCCCGAATATTTTGAATGCAATCTCCAACATACTGCCCCATAACCGTAACAGTGAGCAGCAGATCACTGCCGACAGAGAGTGGAGACATGCACTTACAGAGCTCCCCAGCCTCGCGTTACGCCATCAAGTCCTGTGCATCTTCCAGCTCATCACCCACCGCTTAGACAATAATGAGTATAACTGTCCTCAGAGCCCCCATGGCTTTCAAGTGGTATTTTCCTCTCGTTGTAACTGAAGTTGTTCGCAATTGCCGTTTCCTGAATAGCCCCAGGAAAGCTGAACGAGCACCCGTGTTTCCCAGTCCTACCACACAAGCTATATGTAAGGGTTGTAAGCTCCTCCCCATGCCATCACAGCCTTAGGGCCATCCCTTTAGATCAAAATGTATAACAAACACTCTTGGTATTCTTAAAATGTATAGAATGTATATACAAAATATTGGGGTTCAATAAAATTGCTATCAAAAACTTTGGGGGGAAATTTAATATAAAATGTAAATCTGCTTCGTATCACCCCGGGGTGAAACCCCTCTGTGACGTCAGCAATGCGTCCCTCTGCAAAACTCTAGATTCACAGTTCCCGTCTTCAGAGCTCACTTCGCTCAGGGCGCTCGTCCGAGCAACATCGTCGCTCGAATATCGTCTTATATTCACTTATATCAAAACTAACATAAATTAGAAAACACTTCCTCCAAAAAAATACATTTGATACAAAATCGATATAGCATATTTTTTATATCATTTTTAGATCAAATGTATATTACGTTTATATCAAAGCACATCTAAAGGGGGCGGGACTAAGAATGGAAATAGAGGGCATGTCTACCTGTGAAAATTTAAAATGAGACAAAAGGGGGCTCCTTTGACTTCTCTGCCCCTTCAATTCTGTTCCTTTTCCTTATCCCCTATTACTCCTCTATATGTTTCTCTCTTTTT
Source organism: Ambystoma mexicanum (assembly GCF_040938575.1). Taxonomy (NCBI): domain Eukaryota; kingdom Metazoa; phylum Chordata; class Amphibia; order Caudata; family Ambystomatidae; genus Ambystoma; species Ambystoma mexicanum. Next base: position 102,372,047 of record NC_090924.1, read on the forward strand.
TCTAACTATATTCACCTTTCTCTACCAACTGTATACATTTGTGCTCGTACGAGAAATCATCCGACCTGGGGTATGGACTGGTAACTTCTCTACATGTATGGCGGGAGGTTAGGAGGGCTCCTGCCATTTCCATTCCCCCCAAGTATCATACTAAGTCCCTAGACTTAAAGGAAAATACAAATTTAAAAAAAAGATTGTTAGGTATTCCATATTATGCTATATCCATACAGACAAAAATGGAGCTAGGCTAGTGGGGTATACCATCTGAGGTAAAACTAAAGTCCCTTTTGTACTGGGCAAAGATCTGCAACAGCAATCATTTTAGGGATTATCGTGAGATACTGAGTGAACCCACACTGGGGGCAGATATGCCTTGGTTCAAGTATGTCAAAATTATGCTTTCAAAATTAAGCCTGTCTGAATTATGGATCAATTATTAAAGCTTCCTACAATGATTGGTGTTACCACGACATGGTGACAGTGGGAAGAGGGTGAGCTTGTTTACACAGAATCAAAAATGCTACCAGGTTTTGAATCCTAATTGAATGCATTAGAACCTAAGGAACGTTCTTTGGTGTAGAAACTTAAGTTTGGGTATGGGTATACGTTCAAGCGTTCACCTCTAACTGGGATACCAATATTAAAGCAAGATGCTATCTTGAATTTCTAGGATGAAACAGTTGAGCATATTTTGTTCTTTTGACCGGTATATGCCTCTCCACCGCCCCTAGCGGATTAGAGAATAAGGCACGTTGAAGAAGCTCTATGTGCAGGCAAGTCTACTACCGAGATGATACAGGTCATATGATTCCTTCCTTTCTTACAGCAGCATGGCAAAAAGAACGGACCAACAAAAGGCGTGAAGGCAGGCCTAGCTCTATGTTCCTACTTGGTGCATTCCACTACATCAGCACTTGATAAGCCATGGAACTAAATGCTGGTTACTATTTGCTGCTATTTTCTTTATATTATTTGTATTTGTGAGAGGATAGCTCAGTGGCAAAGTGCATGCCTTGCAAGCAAGACAACAACACAGGTTCGATCCCTTCACGCAACTTAAAAACAAACAATTCCTGTAACAGCCATTCGATGCCTGCGGGCTGTGTGAGCGCTTTAAAAATGTAAACTAAATAAATAAATATGCAATCAATTTTTTGAAAATCTGTATTGTGATCCTATTTGCATAAATCATGTGATTATTTTATGATTATAAATCGAATAACTCCATTGATTGATTGATGTCCAATGTGCCATGCACGGCTGGGATCTTTTGCTTCCCCTGTCTTGAGTGGCCCCATTGGCCGCACTGGCTGGAGCACTGTACCCTGCAGAATGTGAAGAGGGCACTCTTCACTGCCAAGCAGAATAGTAGGGCTTGGGGCTTGAGTTGCTGCCGCTCGGTGCCCAGTGCAGGAACCAGGTCTCATGGAGTGGTGATTGACTGACAACTCTCTCTCCTTCTCGGTTCCTTCCGGAAGGGTGCATTGGGCGAGTCTTCTAGAGCAGCTGACATGGTGAGCGGGAGTGCAAAGCTGAGATGACGAGCACTGTGGGTAAGAAAATATCATGTTTGAAATACATTTGCTTTGTCTATGTATGAGTGCATGAATGCCAAGTGTTGAATGTGTTTGCGAATATGTATGGAGGTGTAAAGTATGCGTGAGGTTGTGACTGAAGTGAATATATACATCTGAGAGTATGTCTAGAGTCTATGCAGGGTGGGGAGGGTGGGCCGATAAATGCATGAGTAAATGAATGGGGGTGAATGTGCGAGAGTCAGTGAACGCGACTGAATGAATGAGGGTGAATGTGCAAGTGAATGGAGTGATTGTGAGAGTGCATGAACACAGGCATTGGTGTAGCCAGCATGAACATGTTTTCTTAAAGTGGAAAATCATTTTTACTGGCAATGCTGGCAAAGCCAAAATGGTGAGTGTTCTTGCATGGGTAGGACCTACACTGCTGCAGCCAGCATGAATGTTTACTAGCATTATGGTCAAATACAACATGGTGAGTGTTCTTGCATGGGTAGGACCTACACTGCTGCGGCCAGCACGAATGTTTACTAGCATTATGGTCAAATACAACATGGTGAGTGTTCTTGCATGGGTAGGACCTACACTGCTGCAGCCAGCATGAATGTTTACTAGCATTATGGTCAAATACAACATGATGAGTGTTCTTACATGGGGAGGACCTAAATTGGTGCAGATATTGTGGACATGTTTTCTTGCCGTGGCATGACCTTTTACCGGCTATCATATGCAATGACAACATTAAGGGCCTAATTCACAGAAGTGTTTTTCAATGGCAAAACCCCATTCGAAAACGTTATGTGAATAAGGCCCTTAGAGTGTTCTTACATTGGGCTACTGACTTACATTGGTGCAACCAGTATGGACATGTTTTATTACAGCAGCATAGTATTTTTATGGTTATTTGGGCAAAGCAAATACGAGTGCTCTTACATGGGGATAGGGGCCTATTGGCCTAGCCTGCATGGACATGTGTTCATTTAGTTGCATTATTGTGTTGGTGAAAAGAGATGTAGGATCTCGGATGTGGTTAGTTCAGTATTTTGTATAGCGGCACTGAATCAGACAGCACGCAAGCCCCACAGCCTTAGACTTTCATAACACACACTCTATTCACAAGTTGTGTAGGTTTCCAGCACATTAACTTCAATACAATGGGGCTCATTATAACTTTGCCAGTCCGAAAAAATGCTGGTAATTTCAAGGACCAGCATTTTTCCGGACCAGCAAAGTACATGTCTGCCGGTAGTGTCCGGTGGTCTCCACGGATCTCGCGGCAGGCCTGACCTACCAGCAGATCAGGCCCCCTGGCTGATAAATGACTGAATCACTGGCACCTGTAATGCCAGTGCTGGTAATTCAGCAGTTCCCATCCATGGGAATAGGAAATTACTGTTACTCCACTACCCATAATATCCCGGTAAAACCGGGATATCGGGCTGCGGAGACCGTAATGCAGCTTTCCCGGTATCCCACCCGAATTAACAGCGGGATACAAGGAAAGGAAATCAGTGTACTTCTTCCACTTATAGTTAGATTCCCTTACAGTTGCATTTCCCATCAATATTCATTGGGAGTTTCATTTGCATACATCTGGTAAATCTGCATTGTTCTTCCACAATCGACAAAGCAAACATGTGTATGGTGTATTCCACAGGTGACTCTCTAGTCTTTGGAGTGAAATCCCTTTACCTACAATGGCTGCAGGTCACCTTCCCAGCTCCAAGCTCAGCTTGCGACCACAGCTCCAGTCCCAAGGTTGCTGAGCATGTGTATCGTCCTCAGTGGGTGGAACAGCACAAAAAGCATTGAGTGGACCACATGCAGACAACACCCATCTCCCCTCACTTGGCTTACCTCCTAGTGATACAGTCAAATAGAGTGATTTTATCACTTATGGCTTTAACCTTGAGAAGCAATGACTCCATTGATCATCTATCCTAATGGTCCTCATAAGGCCCACAATCCATTGCCATGCAGCTGGTTATGACTTTATCATTTTGAAGGGAACCCCTAATGTCCAATATTTAAGCTATCACCTTAGCTTTCGGAGGCAGACATAGGCAGTAAACACCCGTAAACCCACGCCTACGGTAGGCCCAAGCAAAGCTAGCTCAGGGCCACTAGAGAATCTGTCTGCCACAGAGCAAAAGGGTGATAGCTTTTAGCACCCCGGCTCCCTATGGGTTAAGGGAAAAAGGGCCACAACTTAGGTGTGTGCCCAATTGCCTGTCAAAAATTGTACAAACTAAGACAGTAGGCAGCAGAAATAGTAAAGGGAGCTAGTCCCTTTATGGTTTCTAATGCTGGGGTAGAGGTGGGTGTGGGGGGTTGGGAGGGACGGGACAGAGGTGGTGGGTGGGGAAGTGGGGTTAAGTGGTACCACAGACAACAGCACTGAAAAGAAATGGCAGCTGTGGGGGAGGGGTGCTGGCGGCCAGGAGAAAATGTAGGTGTTCACTGACAGATTCCACCGTGTTTCCAGGCCTCCTGATTGGTCGGCGTTTCTCCCCAAGTTTCTAATTGCCAGACTCTCCTCTGCTCCGAATTTTGTGAAACAGGACACCTTCTCAAATTTGGTTTCTGTCATTGCGGGTAAAATAAATGAACAGCTTTTAATATTACCCTTATGACACCATATTCTCTTGCATCTCAACAGGATGTTGGCTACATTTGGCTTACTTTGTACCTCTTGATGTGGTAACGGGAAGACTGATACGCCAACCTTCAAACGCAAGTAATGGCATATTTTGCCACTTTTAAATCTTGGAAAATGTGTTTGTGTTTTTTAATTTGCCTTTCATTTAGAGCAAATTTATCTAGGAAGCATGGGATGTTGCATTATATACACACATACCCCTCTGAGCCCCCCCTCGACCATCCCCTCCAAGCCCCCTCCTCACCCTCCCACCCCCCCCGCCCCACCCATCGAAATGGGATGTGGTGAGGTGGCAGCTTGGTATTGACTGAAGGTTAAGGTCATGATGTCTTTCCTGAACTGCCAGAGCACTGGCGCGGCCTGGATTGCCACCAGGATGGTTTTGCAGTAAGCAGGGTGCAGCTCTAGAAATCCTGTTTTCAGGGTTATTTCCTTGTGTTCCAGTTGTGTCTCCAAACCTGCGAAGGCATGGCTCCTGAAGGAGCCTGACTCACCTGAAATTAATAGTGGAGTCATGGAGATGTGCATTCGCTAGCACCTGTTCAATTCCAAACATACTGCATTTGTTGAAGGCCCCAGAAGTCTTCAGACGGCCCTGAAACTTTGCTAAAGGGTAGCGTGGAGGCGGGGTCGGACTGGGGCACCAATGAAAGAGTGGCTCACAGTTGCAAATGGCAATTCATTCCTTTTGAGACGGACTCTTTCAACAGTATCCGGGTGCGGGGGGAGGCGAGGTTGATAAAATGTGATGCACATTGTGTACTTTTAACATATATATTCAGCAACACTAGTGAAAAGTTGCCCACTTTCAACCAAAAAACGGCCCCACACCCGCATTTTGCGTTTTTGGTTCGTGCATTGCCCGGTTGCTGTATAGGCCAGTCCAAGCCTACGTGGAGGACGCGGGTAAGGTGCCACTAACCGTGCTGTGCACAGACCGAGTGCGAGGAAGCCTTCAGTCTGCACTGCTCAGAGTCAAGCACCTGTCACCAACTTCAGAACAGACAACAAGGGCTGACCAGGACAATCTTGCAGGCCTCGCACGCTCCAACGGAAGCCATGTTTTTGCTCCTACGCTTGCCCTCCTGTTCCATTAATAAAGACTGTTTGTAGTGCAGTTTCTAGCAGGCGCTTGGCAGGCCTTCAGATGCGATCGGGGAATGCGTGCACTAACACAGACATCACGCTCTTTCTCCTATCTCTCCTTCTTTTTCTTGGACCAGCGCTTTGTTTCCAGGTCTCGGCGAAGGGAGGGAATCTGGTCTCCTTATGTGATGCATTCAGATGAATCCAAATAGATGATCTCAGGCAGGCTGGAAAGCTCCATAGTGGCTCTCCTGGGACCAGAAGAGAGACGTTCACGTTGCTGCAGTGGAGGCCAATTGGTCAGCTCATCGGGTCTCACTGGAATCCATACAAAGCAAGCATTAGGCTGAGTAGTGTGGGTTCACTTTGCTTCTCTTACCAGATCCCTACCTAAGTAATAAATCACAGACAACTTTTGTGTATGGAAAAGTTGTAGGCTGTAGGCATTTTATTTTCTTACAGAAAATACAACACAACAAAATAATTACACTGCCATATGCTATTGGGCACATTGTGTCCAGTCCCGAAGTTGCCCAAGGCTCCTCCTGAGTCCTTGTTATCCCTGGGCCTTCGTTCCTGGGCACATGCCGCCTACGACGTGTCTTGGACCGTGTAGCGAAAGAGTACTCGGCGTTCCTTCTTCTGCCTGCTCCTTCTTTTCTTTTTTCTTGGACCGTGTACCGAAAGAGTACTCAGCGTTCCTTCTTCTGTCTGCTCCTTCTTTTCTTTTTTTTTGGACCATGTACCGAGAGAGTACTCGGTGTACTGGCTCCTGCCTGCACCCCTCTTCTTCCGTTATTATTGTAGGGTGGGTTGGGTGGCAAACGTTTTTCCTTCCCCTTATCCAGGCACTAAGAGCCTAACCGAGAGAGGTGAGCTCTTACCTGGTTTGTGCTGCCTCTCCTTTTCCAGGCTTACTTATACCCCCCCGGCCTTTTGTTCCTTCTTGGGGGCGGCTGAGTTACCCCCCTGACCCCTTGCTGTTACATCTTGCACCTTCCCAGGTGCTGTTTCCTACCCTTCCTGGGCTTTTGTTTCTTGTGGCGCCGTTCGGACGCCCCTCCCTACGCTTTCGTGCCGTTTTCCCCCACCCCGCGCCTAAACTCCCAGACCCTCTATCGTCCCGCATTTCATGCGGCCCGGGGCCTGGGTCATAGGCTGAGTAGTGTGGGTTCACTTTGCTTCTCTTACCAGATCCCTACCTAAGTAATAACTCACAGACAACTTATGTGTATGGAAAGGGTATAGGCCGTAGTCATTTTATTTTCTTACAGAAAATACAACACAACAAAATAAATACACTGCCATATGCTTTTGGGCACCTTGTGTCCAGTCCCGAAGTTGCCCAACACTCCTCCTGAGTCCTTGTTATCCCTGGGCCTTCGTTCCTGGGCACATGCCGCCACACCTGAGCGGGTGTTCTTTACGCCCGCTCAGGTCCCGCCCAAAAGCACCCTACCTACAACCTCGTTCTTGGAGTGCCCTAAAAATGTTGTCGGAAAAAAAACCCATCCCTTTCCTTGATAGGTGTACCCCATCCTGGTGAAACATGTCTGGATTGCTCCGGTGTAAGCCATGTCTTATGGAGTGCAGACCTGTCCTCCTGCAGTACTTTTCTACTGATTTATTTAGTTTCTTTCCGGCTATTTCGATTGTGTGCCTCTTCTGTGCCCCATACCAGACCCTTCTTGGTATTATTTCTGACATAAAAATCTTGGTTTTCCACCAGCAGCGGGCTATGCTATGCAGCGACTCGCAAATGTTCCTTTGTAATTTACCCCTATTTGTGCTCACCAGGTCGTTCCCTCCGAGATGTATAACTAGGTACTCGGGGGGGTCCCTGAAACCTAACAGGTCCGACAGCCTGTCGTGGATGTCCTCCCAGTGCATCCCCGGGAGGCCCCACCAGGATGTAATTGTGTTCCTGAAATGTAGTCCTTGCTTCTCCTCTTCCAGCCACCTGCCTGCCTGGGTCACGAAAGAGTGCCCCACTATCCATGCCGATTTGTAGGGTCCGTCCTCTATGGAAACAGGGGAGATAAGTGTTATATCAGTTCCTCCCTTATGTATTTTTTAAAACATTGTGACTTCCATCCCCCAATTCTTCTCACCCCCTTCACTCCCAGGCCCCCCGCCCACGCAGAGGTCGCTGCTCCTATCCTGAAAAAGTGTGTCCCAAATTCGGCTGGATCCCATCCTGCTTTTGCCACCGCCTGTTTCAATACTGCCTGAAACTGGTACCTGCTGAGTGAGCTGCCGTCCCTATGTATTAATAACTGTCCGTCGACCTCTGGTCGCAGATCTAGGAATTCTTGGGTGATGCATCTGGGACAGTGGTCCTTCTCTCTGATGCAATTGAGATCTATCGCTCTCCCCTTCCCCGTTTGGTCTGTTTTAGATTTCTTTAGCATTATAGACATCCCCTTGTTTCCCATACTAATATCTTTCCTTGCCAGGCCGTCTCCTGCCACCGTATTCCTGGCCACCAGTTCCCCTACTCTGAAAGCCCCATAGTATGCTAGCGCAAATGCTGCCCTGAACAGCGCGGTTTCGTACGTGCTGCTGCATGTGTCTCGCAGCACTTTTAACATAATTATCAACTTCCCAAAATTTACAGGCCTTCTGTTATCTGGTTTCTTCCCCTCTAATTTTGCCCATCCTCTCATAGCGTATTTTATTTTAGCGCTGTCGGTCGGGTCCGGTATGCCCGCCACTTTTGTGGTATATGCCACCGCCGCTAGGTGCGCTGCTGCCCAGCTTTTCTTTTTCGCTTTGGCAAATGCCCCTTCAAGAAATTGGGCCTCATTACGACCCTTGCGGAAATGGAAAAATGATGGCGGAAATGCAATACCGCCATCGAACACCGCTCGTTGCGATCATGACCCGTCACCGTAAAGTACGATGCCATTAGCGACACCGCAGTGAACGGCAACGCTAACTGCACCAAGTACGCGCACGCGCGCCTTGCAAAACCGGAATCACCGCCATGGCGCAACGGTACGCGAATTCTGACCCTAGCGGACATGTACTGAACGCCATCAAGCACGTCGTAAAGTACCATTCCGCCATGGCGAGAAATACGGCAACGCGAACCAACCGTAAATGGCCCACTGAGTGCCTGTACTCCACTCCCTGGCCTCATTGCACAACTCCTGGCAGGCGCAATGTACACACACTATGCAACCAGTGAAATCCACTATTCACCCATGCATGCCAACGTAGAAAAGCATGCAGGGGCTCAAAGCGCCCCGTGAGTGGGCATCCATGTACGGCATGTCACCATAGCCGTACTGACGCAGCACAGGCATGTGAAGGTACAACACATCAAAATGAAAATCAAGAACACATGACACAAAACAACAGTAGTCCCCCATCGCTTGCCACCAGCGCAAGGCAACATCCACAACAGCATCCTGAGGGGGATTGCACCAGCCCTGTACTCATGCCAGTAAACAAACCAACCATCAGCAGAAGCATGTACCACACAAGTCGGCAGAGTGACTGAGCAGCCAGGCCCATCCCAAGAGGGGCCGATGGGAGCTGCAGGGCACAGATGGCATCAATACAGAAGCTATTCCAATGGACATGACCCCAGTCCCCCTCCAACAAACGCACGCAAACACAGTCACCTGTGACCAGCCACATTCTGAACAACCCATCATTCCACCAATCGACCTGGCTGACAGGCACCAGTCGGCCAAAAGCCAATCCCCCGCCCCTGAACAGCACATCATGTAAACAGACACAATGGCAGCCTCTATCCGTGACCATACTGTGCTACGTAGGCAAACGCGGCCAGTACTGTACCACACAACTCAACTCAGAAGGCGGAACACAAAGCAGATCATCATGCAATACATACCGCCACAAAGCGAAAATCGCCACATCACCTGCAAAGAACAACGCAACACGACAAATATCGGAATACAATTTAAATGCACATCCAAATGACAAAGGCCCCACATCAATTTGCAAAATCCCACCAAAACAACCATCATCACCGAGGGCTGCATCTGCAATAATTGACCGGCTTCCACTTGTGTGACGCCCTGTACCATCATGGCACACAGGGCTTACATCAACGTTCCAAAAGGCAACATGGAAGCGGCAAGAACCGCAGGTCCGTCCCATGAGGCAGGCACTAGTCGAGCTGAAAGGCCGAAATGTTGCACCTAGCCACCAGTACAGCGTAAGGGCATGTGGCCCATTGGCGATCGTCCCATATGATCGAAATGGTGCTCCACTGATTCACCCGAAGCTGCAGGAGTCGAGAGTAAAAACCATCTGGAGGAGTGGCGTAGAGATGGCATCTGCAATAGGGCAGGAGATACCTGTCACCCAAAAGAAACACAAATCAACCGATTGCATTACGGGACTCATGATGCATTACAATCTTCATTCAACACACCAAATCCACACCCATATGCATGCTAGCCCACTCCAAAGGAATATACACACCCCTAATCCAGTATCGAATCACAACGAAACCAATCGAGCTAAATACACCATTGGCAACGTCGGTTACTGTGCATGCGTCCGTCAAGATAGAACCCATGACATGGGATTAGTAACGTGCCTAGACACAAGTGTATGAAGGCGCGTCGAGACAGGGAGGATCCGACAAGGGCAGAGAGACGTATGTCCCACTATGGCAGCCTTGCATCACATAACGCAGGGGAAGGGGAGTGAACCAAGAAACCCATGTACATGGCAGACCCTGAACGGATTCATCAGTCCATGCATCCACACATCATTCCCTCATCCCGCAATGAAAACGCATGAATATTCACTCACATAATATGTGAAACTTCCATCGCGTCTGTGCGTAATGCAGTCCGCAAAAACCACTGTGCCCCTGGCCGGATCTGTAGTGTTGTGAAGCAAGATGGATTTGGGAACGTCCTGCCTTATCGTCCACTACGCTATTGCGCATCCCATTCAATTCATATCATTCATTGCCTGCTCGTTATGGGCCATGTCCCAAGGACATTCTACAATAGAACGTTACATTTCCAGCCAGACCTGTGGGCGTATCCTCGCCGCTACTTCAAAACCAAAAATGCTGGCCTTCGAATTCCTCACTTGCAACATTACGTCGAAAAGGCTTCTGTGAACGCTTGCATTCACAATTACATCAATGTAGTGCGGCTGTGTGTCATGATGCTAACTGGCTGCAATCACAAATGGGACGCCACGCCCGTCGGTGAATTACGTTACTGTGCTGCATGAGGGTCGGCCATCGATCGAGCCCTACATACCACTGACTCTTCACAGGTATGTAAGCGGCTGCAATCATAGCATGTGTAACAATGGGAGCATAGCATGAAAATCAGTCAAAGTACATCACACTGCCATCAGGATTTGATACATGATTCCAATCCCAAGATGCCATGCGGCCAAATGCAGCCTTACGTGCGGGCCGTGCTCGACCAGAAGGGATTGCATCTGCCACAGATTCATTCAATCAGCACAGGTGGAGGCCATACAGGCCGACAGCACATATATTGCAGACCCAAACCCCTCCCACAACCACTCCCACTCCAAAATGCTACCGGCAGGACTAGCGATGTTGGGCCTGGGGTACCAGATAGCACTGCAAGTGCTACAACTACAAGAAGACGACGAACAACAACAGGTACAACAACCGGGCGCACAGGGGAGACGGAGGAGGAGGAGGAGGAGGAGGGCAAGGCAGGGTCAGCAAGGCCCACAAGCACTGCCACCACCACCACGCAGGCGGCCCGCAATCCCACGCCTCCGAGCCGATCCGTTCAACCTCACTGCTGAGCAGATCCACACCCTCTACCGTTTGGACCGGGACACCATAATCGCCATTGTGGACATGACACATGCTGACCTCGTGAGCATGATAGATAGCCCAACCGCCATCCCACCCCTACTGAAGGTGGTGTCTGCACTCCACTTCCTGGCCACAGGCACCTACCAGCACACAGTGGGACAGTTGCATGGCATTTCACAGCCACTGTTCTCACGGACACTCTTCCAAGTGCACGATGCCCTCCTGAAGCACGCCGACGACCACATCACACTACCACGCACGTACCAGGAGATTACCAACGCTAAAGTGGGATTCCATGCACTTGGCGGCATCCCGGGTTGCATTGGTGCCATCGACTGCACCCATGTTGAATTGGTTGTCCCACATGCCATGGAGGTCCAGTACCGCAACCGGAAACAATTTCATTCAATCAATGTGCAAATGGTGTGTGACTCCAACAAGATATTTACGCATTGTTGTGCCAGATTTCCAGGATCTACCCATGATTCTATGGTCCTGAGGAACACAAGAATACCACGCTACATGGAGCGACACGCAGGGCACAGATCCTGGCTACTCGGTGAGTCTCATTTCATGCATGACATCGTGGCCCATTTGATGCGTCAATGACCTTGCAGGGGGGGGGGGGGGGCTACTTAGCACTATCATTCCACTGACACCCTTTATTCGTCTCATACAGGTGATGCCGGGTATCCACTGAAGAGATGGCTCCTTACACCAATCCGGAACCCACAGAACGAGCATGAGGAGGACTACAACCATGCCCACTCACGTACCCGTGTGGTCATTGAACAGGCATTCGGCCTACTGAAGGCTCGTTTCCGCAGCCTCAGCAGGTCTGGCGGGGCACTCATATACAGCCATGAGAAGGTTTCTAAGATGGTCATGGCATGTGTCATGCTGCACAACATGTGCATACGTAGGAATGTGCCCATGCCCCCTGACGCTGTACTGCATGCACCTGAAGATGATGATGATGATGAGGGTGGGGATGTGGAGGCACCTCAAGGAGTCCATGAGGCACAGGATGCACGTGCAATCCGACAGAGCATCATAGATGCATGCTTCTAGCAACCACGCATGGTGCCTATTACACGGAAAGGGGACCTGTGGCACTGTGTGTGTGTAGTACAGGCACATTGTGGACTGTACGCCTATGAAGGCCTCGTACGCAAATATCAATGTCCACACATGTCATTGGATGATAATGAGGTGCTGTATTGTTAATGTGATTTGATTTATACACCCTATGGACCCGCCACCCAGTGAAGCCCAACACACCCCCTCCACCCTACTACCTCCCCCCCCCAACACCAGTGTCCAAATATGCATGCTGTCCGTGGGTAGACGCTATTGCAAGCCCCCTCTACGGGTATCAGGGGCACCCCTGCCCGTGGAGCGCAGGTTCCTGCCAGATCTGCGTTGGGGGCTGCCCTGGACGGAACTTGCCACGGATGAGGTCTCTGCCTGCTCGCGTCCATGCATGTCTCTGAGGGTTTGTGAGAGCTCCGAGAGCACACGGCGCACAGCAGCAAGTTCAGCACAGACGTCTTTGGACGTCGCATGCAGTTCCCCCCTCAGGCTCTCGGTGCTTTTCTCCATTTGTGCTCTCAGGCTCTCGGTGCTTCTCTCCATTTCTCCCCTGAGGCTCTCACTACTTTTCTCTATTTGTGCCCTGAGTGTCTCGGTGGATGTTTCCATGGCTGCCCTGGAACCCCCGCATTCATTTGCATGGTCCTTGAGTAGCGTGGACGCTTCCTGCTGTTGCTCGATCAGCAGGTCGAGGGACTGTTGCCTCTGCTGGGCCATGGACATTTGCGGTGGTGTGACAGGGGGGCTGCTCAACACATGTTGCCTTGGCACAGGACTTGTGGGGGTTGGCCAGTCGTCGTCTTCAGGGTGCCCCTGCGTGGTTTCGTCATGGTGTAGGGGATGGGACATTCAGGGGGATTGGGAAAGGTCATGGATGGTACCTACGTCGCCAGCACTGTTTTCCGTGTCGGAGCATGCTGGCATGACAGCTGTGTCCCCTATGGTGCTGCTACCACCAGAGGCGGTGCCATCAGATACGTTCTTTGGGGGGACCTGTGGTGCTGGGGTTGTGGACTTGCTGGCTGCTGGGGTGCCTGTTGCAGTCCCCTCCAGTGTGCTGCCACTTGATTCCTGCTGCTGCCGTGTCTTGATCCTTGCACCTGAGGTGGAGGCTCTTGGGACGTTGGTCCTGGCCCTCTTTGCAGGCGTGCTGGTAGGGGTGTCCTGCAGCTCGTCGTTGGTATCGGACCCTGTGGTGGAGTAAAGAGGGGCGAGCGTTAGTTATGGGTCTGTCGGATTTGGAATGGCAACGTATCAAATGCATTGGGGTGGTACATGAGGCTGATTTGGGACTGGGCCTTGGAGGTGGTCTCATTTCCGTGTGGATTGAGGATGCATTCATTTGGCTGCCTGCAGTTAGGGGGTGCATGCTGCACATGTAGGGGTTGTTTATGGCTTCTTGATTGATTTGTTTGTTCATTCTGACTTTTAGAGGGCGCTGTCAGGGCTAAGTATGTATTGCACTATGGGGTCACATGGTACTGCACATGTTCGTGGTTTGTGGATTTCGCATTGTTTCTCTTGGCCAACCTACCTGATTCTCCGGATGTCGGCACTCCTTTCTCCATCCCTCCGACTCCCTCTATGCTCTCCATTCCTATGGTGGAGGCGCAGATTTCCTCCCAGGGGGTCAACTTGATGGGCGACTCTGAACCCCCCCCGGTAGCTGTGGCGATGTTCCTGTTCGCAGAAAGTATGCTGCGTACGCGGATCCGCAGGTCGTCCCACCGCTTGCGACATTGCTGTGGCGTGCGGGGTGTTGTCCCCACCGCACTTACGCGCTGTGCCACCAGGACCCATATGGCCTTCTTGTTGGCAAGGGCCGTCCTGGTCATTTGACTTGAGAAGACGACGGCGGAATTTTCCTGTAGGGTCTCGGTGAGCACGGTCAGTTCCTCTCGGGAGAAGTGTACCTGCCGCTTGCGGTCACACGCTTTCTTGGCTACCTTTCCCATATTTATTTTTTTAACTGGGGTTGCTAACGGGTTGGGATGTGTGTCAGGGTCGGATTTTTTATGGTTGTGTTGGGATTCGGATTTTATAGTTGTGCGGCGTGCTGTTTCCCGTTCCGGCCACATGCTTTTACTTCCGTTTCCGTATATTTACGGTGGCCGTAATTTGCGGTGCACGCTCGTTACGGTGACCGCTCATTACGGTGACCGCTAAGATGGGTGGCGGTATTGCACCTGGTGCAGCGTACGGCGGCGGTAAGGGCCGTTTTGGGGTCATTTCCGCCATCGCAGCCTTTCGGATTCCGCCATGGCGTAATGCTCGTGCCCGATGGGTCGTGATTGGCCGCACTTTGCTCCTTCGTGCAATGGCGGAAACGCTATTTACGCTGTTGCGGTCCGGTCAGTCAATTTCCGCAAGGGTCGTAATGAGGGCCATTGACACATTTTTTCAGTTGACATTTTTTCCACCTCTTTTACACCTGTTTCCACCAACACATCTTTTACATGCTTTTCGTACTGCTTCACCGTTTTGTACGTTAGGGCGTTCCTGGTCAGCTTGTCGATGACCCTTTCCTTTCTCCGTTCTTCTCCCACTTCTTTTGAGTCGACCTTGTGGCCAACCGTGCTTTCCTTTCTAGTGCCTCCAGCGGGACCCATGCCTTTTGCGGCGTGGGCGTTCTTTCCTTGTCGGCGTCCAGTCTCAGCTCCCTGAATTTCTCCCACTGAAAGCGAGAGATTGCATCAGCCACCACATTTTCTTCCCCAGCGATATGCCTCGCCTTTATGCATGTATTCATTTTTAGGCTTTCCAGAGTGATTGCCTTCATTAATTCCAACACTATCACGCATGACGCACTTCCTTTGTTTAACACGTGCACTACCGCCATGTTATCTGACCATACTGCCAACTCCTTGTTTCCTAGCTCTTCCCCTCATGCGCATAACGCGACCCATATCGGGAAGAGCTCCAGCAGCATTATGTTTTTTGTCCATTCCACCACTTGCCATGTTTTTTGGCCACTTGCCTGATCACCATTCTTTCCCCAGTATTGCGCCAAAACCAAGGCCACCTGCTGCATCGGTGAACAACACCCTTTTACCTTCCTCGTTCACCGGTGAGCGCCATATCACCGACCCATTGAAATATTTCAGAAATTCTGCCCACACTTCCAGATCTCTCTTGATTCCTCCCCCTAGCCTGACTCTGTGGTGCCCTTGGTAGCACCTCTTGTTTTCAGCTCAATACTTCTCTGGAACACCCGCCCCTATGGTATGACTCTTCCTGCGAAGTTCAGCTTTCCTGCCAGCGCTTGCAATTCTCTCACTGTTGCTTTGTTTTTTCCTTGTAGTTCCTTTATTGTCTTCAGCAGATCCGTCACCTTGTCCTCCGGGATCCGACACCTACCTTTGTTTGAGTCAATTTCTATACCTAGGAATTGGATAATCTGCGTTGGGCCCATCGTTTTCTCCTCCGCCAGAGTTAAACCCCACTCGCTTGTCATTGCCACAAATTTGTCCAGGGTTGCCCTGCATAGCTCCGAACATTTGGGCCCGACGAATAAAAAATCGTCCAGGTAATGTACCATCATGGACTCCCTCATCTCTTGTGATACTGCCCATTGCAAAAATGAACTTACCCTCTCAAAATATGCGCATGAGATGGCACACCCCATCGGGAGGCATTTGTCAACAAAGTATTCCCCCTCCCAATGCATACATAACCATCTTTGTGATCCGCTGTTGACTGGCAACAGGCGGAATGCCGATTTAATGTCTGCTTTCGCCATCCATGCCCCTTTTCCTGCTTTCCTGACCAGTTCTACTGCCTCCTCGAAGTCTGAATATGATACTGTTGCATCGCTCTGGGCAATGCCGTCGTTCACCAAGGCCCCCGGGGGGTAGGATAGGTGGTGTATCAGCCTGTATTCCCCTTCGTCTTTTTTCGGCACCAGCCCCAGTGGAGAGCATATCTATTCTTCAAATGGTAAGGCCGTAAAGGGTCCCTCCACCCTCCCCAGTTCTACTTCTTTCCTGATCTTACTGGTCACTATATCTCTGTTTTCGGTTGCCGACTTAAGATTCCTAGGAATGTCTCGCGCTCCCTGCCCGGTAAACGGGATGTTAAAACCTTCTCTAAAGCCTTGTCTGATCTGTTCTGCCGTTTCTTGGTCTGGGTATTTCTGGAGCCACCTTTCCATCCTCTCGATTTTTACGGGCGTGGCCCCTTTCCCGCCCCCAGTTCTTATTGCCGCATCTCATCGCTTCTGCCGCTTGGAGCTGCGGCCCTTGTACACTTGAAGCTGCTGTGGTCACCCTTACATCTCTCGCACTTGTGGCTGAACTTGCACTTCCAACCCCAGCTACAGGGTACCCCCTTTTCAAAACTCCTACATTGTCCTGGTTCTGCTCGTGTTGTCCCCGTGCTCCCACTGCCCTCCCCTGTGTTGTCGGGGGCAGGCTGCTCTGCCACCCTCTCTGTGACCCATAATTTCTGCTCCGAAAACTCTGGTCTCTATTTCTGTCATAGCTGGATTCGTACTTTCTGCTATTATATCTATAATCCGCTTTGTAATCATTCTGCCAATACTGCCTTCTCTGCTGTCCCCCTGTGCTCCGCTCCTTAGAATCCCATTTCTCCTTTAGCACATTAAATATGTACAGATTAAAGTTTTCTTCAACCCAGCCCATATCCAGAAAGCAGTCCATCTCCTTTTTGAACTTGTGGTTATACTCCAACCATGCGTCACCTCCAAACGCTGCGTGTACCTTCAACACCCTCTGCTGATACGCCACTAATGCTACCCCGTCTTCCGGGACATTTTGTAATATAATTGTAGACATTATGGTGAAGGCCGACATCCAGTTGTCAAAACTCCTTACTACTGGCCCCTTTTTTAGTAAACCTTTCTCGTCCTCCTTCATGTCCTCTAGGTCCACATTCATCTCCCTCTGTTGACAATCTAACAAGGTAAAGATATTGATCAATTCCTTCCTCCATATTTTTTCCTTTACTTTGTCAATTATGTACCAAGTCATCGCTTTCATTGACCTGCCTTGTGCGTCTTTACCCATGGTTGGCCTGCCATATTTCGTCATGAGTGGCCCCCCATTTTCTGCCGCTGCCACCGTCGGTGCTGCCCCCGGTGGTGTGTCCCCTGCCACTACGTTTGGCCCTGCCGGTGCACCTTACGGTGCCGGGATTATTGGTGCCCCTTGTGGTGCCGGGACCGGGGTTTCCCTGGGTTCTACTGGTGCCCCTTGTGGTGCGGGGACCGGGGTTTCCCTGGGTTCTGCCCCTGCCCCCCTGCCCCTCTCTGTTTTTCCCTGCTCACCACTCCTCTCCATTTTATCCAAGCCCTTAGATGATCCCTTTCTTTGTCATCACTGCTTGCTTCAGTTGAGGAACTCCCCTGCTGCTCCTCCCTGGAAACCTTACCCTGTCTGCTCTTCTTGTCATTGGTTCTGGGTGACTTACCCGAAACCGTGACGCAATTTTTTAACATTTTTATGATTTTATTCCCCACATTATTTTTCACAGTACCTTTCTTTTTATCCTTCTTCTTTCTCTTGGTCGGTGCCTCTGTCTGTTCCTCTGATCTCTTCGACTCCGCTCTTCCCCTTTTCTGACCTTGCGGTACCTCGTCTTCTCCTTCGCTGCTGCTGTGCTCTATGAACAGCAGAGGTGACGTTGCCTTCGCCCTTTCTTCTTTCTGCATTATCTCCAGCACCCATTGTGCCCCATATTCCTTCTCTGCCTTTCTCACCCATTCTGAGAATTCTTGGGCCCTTTTTGCTCTTCCTTCCGCCATCCTTCTTGTCTGAGTTCTGTCAGCCACGCTTCTCGCTTGACCACGGCGAAAGTCCTTTGTCCGTTCACAGCTAGTACCTCTGGGTCGCTCCTGCTCCGTCATCGTTTGGGCGACTCGTAGCCACTGCGTTTAGAACGAAATCAGCGAGGTAGGAAAATGCGTGAGCCCGCAAGAGCAAACGTTTTTCCTTCCCCTTATCCAGGCAATAAGAGCCTACCCGAGAGAGGTGAGCTCTTACCTGGTTTGTGCCGCCTCTCCTTTTCCAGGCTTACTTATACCCCCCCGGCCTTTTGTTCCTTCTTGGGGGCGGCCGGGTTACCCCCTGACCCCTTGCTGTTACATTTCGCACCTTCAAAGGTGCTGTTTCCTGCCCTTCCTGGGCTTTTGTTTCTTGTGGCGCCGTTCGGACGCCCCTCCCTACGCTTTTGCGCCGTTTTCCCCCACCCTGCGCCTAAACTCCCAGACCCTCTATCGTCCGGCATTTCATGCGGCCCGAGGCCTGGGTCACGGGAAAGCCAACCACTGTGTAGGCATGGGATATGCATTTGCCATAATGGTACTACTGGCAAATTGTGGGAGTACCTAAACATAGGATGGTGGTGCCCGGCTAACACCTATCAAATTGCCAAAACTGTTGGCTTTGCCAATGCTTGTTTTTAACAGGAATTCAATGCAGGGAACAGATACAAGGGCACACATTGCTAACAAGTCTAGTGGCTGAAGGCATGCTTGGTTAAGGCATTTTATTACACAGAAGCTGATTTATAGCCACAATTAAGCCATCAGCTGTCAAATTAGAAGTAGCCATGTCAACCCCATAAAAGCCCATAGTTTGAAATTACTGTGTCATAGAGCTACCTCAAAGAGATTTCAGTAGGGTGTGTTTTGGGTGGGAGTGTTGGGTAGTGGTTGGGGAAGAGATTAGCATGGCCATGAGCGATGGGTGTGTAAAAAGCAAATCATGTCCACTGGCTGTGTCTCTCCTCAATTCCCTTCTCACTCCTAGCCAGAGGCGTCGCCAGGAATCAAATTTAGGAGGGTCACAGAGGGGGGTAAAGTAGGGGGGCACAGACAAATGTAGGGGGAGAACATGGTCACTGCTTGTCTTAGGTAGGGGAGCACAAGGGGGGGCACAGGGTTTCACAGGGGGGGCCCCGCCCTCCCCCACACCCCCCCTAGCGACGCCACTGCTCCTAGTTGTGCTACAATGCTAAATGTTGTGGCTTAAGGTGACACTCAGGCCCCAACTAATAGCAAAACAAAAAAAAGACTTGTGGTGGCGGGTGGCTCGGATGGGGAGGTATTTGGTTGGCTCACAGCCTGCTCTTTCCCAACTATGCACCTGTACTGCATACTCAGAGCTCCACTGTGAAGTGGGTTGCTGGTTGGTAGACACAAGTGTGATTCTATGAGCATGGTGTGAAAAGTGAGAAAAAGTTCCAAAAAATAAGAAACTATTACTGATCATTGGAAGTATGAGGTTATGTGGACGCGTGTGGGAAATGCAGGGGTGCCAACTCATTTTACTATTATAAGAAAACCCTCTTTTGATTGAAGTACTCATAGTTTCGGTGGCAGGAGGAGGTGGGGCCATGGATGATAATGGGCGATGTCCCCCATTATATTGATAGCATGTAACACATGGCTACAGGGTGGGGAACATGAATAAGAGGACAGGAAGGAAGATGGGGCAGAGGATGTCAGGAGGGCAGCAGAAGGAAAATCCCTTTAAACATAACGGAAAGAATGGAATACAGAATCTAAAACGTACTTTAAACGTAAGCCCTTTAATCAGCAACACTATTGGTTTACTGAGTCACCACTGTGACATCCCAGTTTATGGTAGCGCGCATGCGCATGCGCCGTAGGAATAAACTGCGTCCGTGCGGCAGTTGCCGCCGAGACGCGCAGCGAGCAACATCGCGTCCCATGTCCTCATTGCATGAATGCGTGTGCGTGTGCCTGCAAGGGCCGTGGGGCCACACACAACAACTGGCGACGAGGCGGGTTTGCTGCCATAGAGTTCGCCCAACACACGTGGGCGTACAATCCACATCATTACGCAATGGCACGACGCGGACCTAGCGTGAATGTTCTTTTCTCCCCAGAGCAATAGCGGCCTGAAAAGGTGCTCGTGCGCTGCTACCCAGAGAAGAGAAAATCAATTTTTGGAACATTTGACTGTCCCCAACAACCTCGGGACAATCTGGAAAAACAGACACAAAGGGAGGAGGCGACAGACAACAGCCGGAGGTACATTTAGCCCTACACCAGCCAGGTTTACGGCCTGTAACACACCCAGAGGTGCCTGTGTGACCTGTGAAGATGGCCAGTAGCGACGAAGAAACAGAAGTAGCGACAAGAGCGGTGAGGACACAACAGGGGTCGCTGTTACCAATGCAGGAGTTCGACACGTCGGGACCCCCGTCCAAACTAGGCCCCAGGTGGCTACTATGGGTAAAGAAGCTCAAGATGTACTTCACAGCGACCGGAACCACCAACGATGATGCAAAAAGGGCCACCCTTCTGTATTCGGCCGGGCTGGACGTAATGCACATCTACGAATCACTCACCCTGCCAGTGGTCACTTACACCACTGTCAAGACTGCGCTAGAAACCCACTTCATTCCACAGTCGAATGTCGACTATGAAAGATTTTTGTTCTGCAGAGAGAAGCAAAGGGAGGACGAATCCCTCGATCAATTCTGTGCCAGACTGAGGCTAATGGCCAGCACATGTCCCTGGGACAACGAGGAGTTGATGATAAGAAACCAGGTCCTCCAGGGCTGCAGCTCAGGTAAATTGCGGCGATAAGTGCTGAGAGAGCCAGGCTGCACACTACAGCAGATACAAGATAGTGGCCGGACATACGAGCTGGCAGAATCCAGAGGAGCGAGCATGGACGCAGCGGTTAGGCCAAGCGCGCGGGAAGAAGCTTTTGCCATGAACAAACGGACCAAGCTGAAGGATAAGTGGGTCCCGAAGACAACTGACAATCGACATCTTGCAGCACCCGGATCACTCTGCCAAGACTGCGGATATGACCTGCCACATGTAGAGGAATGTCCTGCTAAAACAAGATCCTGTGGACGGTGCAATGGACTGGGGCACTGTGCCCGCATGTGCCGCGCCCCCGCTCCTGTGCCTACACAGAGAGGCCCCGCGAGAGCACGGGGCAGCGGTTCCAGAAGGCAGCGCAGCATCGCAGCTCTCGAACAAGAGATACAGAGGTTGCAGCTTGCAGAGGAAGAGGAAGAGGAGGAGGAGGACGAAGAAGAAGTATTTTTCATTTCAAACATTGCCTCAGGAAGCAAACGGGAGAGACAACCCAAGTGTGTGGTGAACATATAGGGCGTGCCGACGCAGATCCTCATCGACACCAGAGCATCTGTAAGCGTGCTGGCGGAGGAACATTATCAAAGACTCCCAGGCCCCCCAGCATTGGACAAATCCATGGCGAAGATATTCACTTTTGGAGGAGACACCCCGTTGCCACTCAAGGGAGTGTTCGTGTCGCCGGTATCGAGAGGGGAAAACACCATCAAGGCAAGGTTCTTTGTCACGGACGTTAGCCCTCACTCGCTACTCAGCTGCGCTGCATCGGAGGCCCTCAATTTGGTTCATTTTGCATATGGAGTCTACCAGATTGACATCGAAATGCTGCTGGACAAGTTCTCAGGCATCTTCGAGGGAATAGGGAAGCTTAAAGCACCCCCAGTGCGCCTACATATCGATGAGTCCATCAGACCGACAGCCCTTAAGCACCGTAGGATACCATTCCACCTCAGGGAGAAGGTGGAGGAAGAACTCCGATCACTCGTTAACATGGACATTATTGAGAGAGTGGAGGGGCCAACACCCTGGGTGTCACCGATTGTGGTGGCTCCCAAGCCGAAACAGCCCGGTGCGGTGAGAATTTGCGTAGACATGCGCCCTCCAAACGCCGCAATCAAGAGGGAGAGGCACATTACTCCAACTCTAGATGACATCATCGGAGAGCTACAAGGGGCAAGAGTATTTTCAAAACTGGACCTACGGGCGGGCTACCACCAGCTTGAGCTGCACCCGGACTCCAGATTCATAACGACCTTCACGATGCATGACGGCCTATACCAATTTAAACGCCTGAGCTTCGGAGTTTCGTCGGCTGCCGGAGTATTTCAGAACACCATCAGGGGGGCGTTGGCAGGCCTAAAAGGTGTATTGAACATGAGCGACGACATCTTAGTATTCGCGGATTCGGAAAGGGAGCACATGAAGAGACTGGAGAGCACGCTCCAGAGACTGAAGAACTTAGGGCTCACCCTACATCGACAAAAGTGCAAATTCTTCAAAGACCGCATTGGTTTCTTCGGCTTCATCTTTCACGTTGCCGGTGTGTCACCTGACCCGGCCAAAGTCATGGACATTAAGGAAGCCGCCCCCCCACAGTCCCCCACGGAAGTAAGGAGTTTCCTGGGGATGGTACCCTACTGCGGGCGTTTCATCAAAGGTCTGGCGTCGCTGGCAGAACCCAGCAGCGGGCCTTTACTTGTCCCTAGTTAACAGGCAGAAAATGTGACCCATTTGGCAGGAAAGGGGCCACACACAATGTTACTTTGTCTAGAGCAGCGAACACCGACCACTGGTCTTCTTTGGGGTACCAGTTGGGCCCTCTGCAATGTTCTTCCGATCATGTGTGTGATCAGCTGACATGGGAGGGCACCGGAAGGCACTGGGAGTGGGGTGGGCAGAAGGGGAGGAGGGAAGTTCAGTGGCAAGTTGGATATGCAGGAATAAAGAGGTGTAAAACCCTGCCTGGATTCTGCAGCGTCTGGAGGCTTATTGTTTGGGGGGCTGCTCCGGATCACCGGGCAGCCCCAGGCACACGTCGGGGCACCCAACAGGGTTTCAGTGGGCGGCAATCACGCACGGATAATGCAGTGGGGATCACCCCACTGCGCTTCAGGTCACTGTAGCCCACGCTTAGCTGGGGGCACCCAGCACACGACGGCCCCGGCTCTTGGGGCACCCAGGCCGGGGTCGCCACAACAGCCATGCTCACATGGCTCCCCACACTTCTTGGGACGGCGTTGCCCAGCAGGGGCACCGTCCTTGTGCTGGGCCCCGTCCGCGGTATGGCGCCAGGATGGCGTGGCACAGGAACGACACCGGAGTCAGTTTCAGTCTTGACTGACGAGCCGGAAGCAACTCGTCTATTTTATTAACTTGGTCACATGGGGATCCATGTGACCACACCACACACTGGGAGATACCATGCCCCCTTCACAGGGATGCCATGCAACACTCCTCCTTTTTCATAACAACAAAAACAAAACCCCCAAAGTCCCAACATAACCCCAACTACTACTACTTGAACCACTCTACCAGTTTTAAAACCCTTTATTAACCTGGATGAGTGGTTCAATTATCACACCACACCAGTGCAAGCCACTGGCACCACATGAGGCACTCTGCATGTGCACCACATCAAATATTATGCAAGTCCATATCTGCAGGCTCACCAGCCTTCCTGGGGATGTTGGTGACGATATCCGGCTTCTGCCATCGTGGAGTTGCAGGCGGCCAGCTCAAGCCCTCGCCGATGTTCACTCAAGCCCGCTACATCAAAGTCACAATGAAAAAACCAGCAAAGCCACACCTGGGGAGACCCAGGGGCCACATCGGCCATGTCCATAGTCTGGGGGCGCCGGTGATGCGCTGCTGGCACGTTGATTGTCGCCCCTCCTTCCACTTCCTCTCCCTGGTGGGGCAGGTGTCAGGACAACACCGGTGGCGGGATGGTGGGTTGCTCCGTTGAGAGATGCTGACGCCTGGCTCTCGGTGTTGGGACCTGGTGTGGGCCTGCCCGGCACAGGCAGACCGGGGGCAGCCCGCGGCCTTCATTGGTGTGGCCCCGTTGGCTGGTCATCAGTTGAGGGCGCACAAGTACTCCCTTAGGAAGCCGCTACCCTGGGGCTGGGTGATGAATGCCGCCCTCCCTGGGTGGGAGGTGCGGCCCTCGCCGCATGTTGGATGTGAGGACTCTTCACGCGAGTCCCGCTTGGTGGCCTTGGTGGGGTTACCCTTCTCATCCTGGGCCCCCCCCCCATTGATCACTGGGGCAGATGGGACACAGGATAGTGCTCCGTGAACCTCACACAGGAAGCAGGCCCTCACATCTGCCCCTTCCTGTCGTGGGGACAGCAGGGTACGCTGGCCTTCCGGGGTTCCTCACCCAACTTTCTTTGTCCTGGGGCTGGGACACTCCAGGCTCACCTGATGAATGCTGGTGGTCAGAGGAAAGTGGCCCATGTGACTGGAAAGAAGCGGCCAGTGTTGTTGCTTCCCGTGGGCTGCAGGCCTCACTGTCTTTCTTTTTTTTCCTTACCCCAGGCCTGGATGTCTGAGGCCACGCCCCTTCCTTTGTTCTCTTTCACTCTTCGAGTGCTCCGACCTGGAGTGATTGGGGGGGCAGCTCACCACCCTGGAGGGGGGATCGCTCACCACCCTGCGGCAGATGCCTCGTGCCTCGCTGTGCACCTTCTTTCCTTCTGCCCACACACGAGTTCGCCGTATCTTCCCGGCTCTTGGAACTGCTACTGGCCACACAGAACTGCAGCCACGCCCCCTTGATATCTCAAGCTGCAGTTGGCCTCCGTTACATTCCGATTTTTTTGAATTATTTTTTTCTGTACCGCGGCAGGCCCAGGGCGTTTAGGGGCTGCCGCGGACTTCCTTCTGGATCGCGGGCTTGGGCCCGCCTTCTGTTGGGGGGGGCAGGCAGCCCACCTCTGTGTTGCGGTTGGGGGAGGGGCCGCCAGGCATCTCCTCTGCCCGCTCCTCGGAGCGAGCGCTACATTGTCCTTGCGGGACCAGCTGGTGTTGGGCACGCCTCCTTTCCTTTCTCGCAGCGATGTTAGCTGCTCCTCCCCTCTGCGGGTCGCGGATGGGGGAGGGGCAGCGCCTCCACGTTGCGGCCAATGCCGCGGGCACTCTCGCTCTCTACGGGGAGGGGAAACGGCATCCTCCCTCCTGTTGGTGGTAGTGGGGGGGCAGACCCTCCTTCCTCATGCGGCCGATGCCGCCCATGAGTCGGGACCGCCTCAGCTGTTTGGGGCCCCCACAGTAACAGCAGACACGCTCCCTCTTCCACACGGGGGGGCAGCTGCCCCTCCCCCGGGCCACAACCTTTCCTCTATGTGGCTCAGCTGCCAACCTGATTCGTCTCCCGCGGGGGATGGGCGGGCAGCTCGCCAGCCTTCCTCCATTACGGGCCCAGTTGGAGATGGGCCCGCCTCCGCATGTGTTCTTCGGGGCACGCGGGGCCCGACTTCCTCGTCGCCATTGTTGGGGGGGGCTGCTCCGGATCACCGGGCAGCCCCAGACACACGTCGGGGCACCCGACAGGTTTCCAGTGGGCAGCGATCACGCCGTGGATAATGCAGTGGGGATCACCCCACTGCGCCTCAGGTCACTGTAGCCCAATCGTGGCTGGAGGCACACAACACACGATGGCCCCGGCTCTGGGGGCACCCAGGCCGGGGTAGCCACAACAGCCATGCTCACATGGCTCCCCACACTTCTTGGGACGGCGTTGCCCAGCAGGGGCACCTTCCTTGTGCTGGGCCCCGTCCTCGGGCCTACATCACGCGGTATGGCACCAGGATGGCGCGGCACAGGAACGACACCGGAGTCAGTTTCAGTCTTGACTGATGAGCCGGAAGCAGCTTCTCTATTTTACTAACTTGGTCACATGGGGAACCATGTGACCACACCACACACTGGGAGATATCATGCCCCCTTCACAGGGGTGCCATACAACACTTATGATAAAAAATATGAGAACCTGACACTGGTGACAAGAGGTTTAGCATTGCGCCTGCAAGTGTGAACGCTGCTAGTGGTGCGTTACACGTGCGCCGGAGGAGGTGCGCTGAATCTGAACGTGGCAGAGCCCTGCCGACGTTGCAATGAGGGATCTGCGTGATCTGATCCCGGCTGGCTTTCCCACGACAGAAAAGTTTGCATGGGAAATGTACGCACCACAAAAGGTTCGTACATTTCCCAATGCGAAATACATGTCCCCCGCAATCCCTGCTCACTATACTTTAAAGTGTAGTGAGCAGGGTGTTGCGGGGGACACCCCCGGAGCCCCCATTTTTTAAAATTTTACCGACCTTAAATGCATACCTCCAAATGTTTGAACATTTGGTGTTCGAACCTTTGGTGGTGTACATTTTCGGACTTTTGATGCTTGCGGGCATTTTTACTCGGTAAAAACGTACAGTACCGCAATAAGCACCTCATATACTCCAGAGGCCGCACAGGAGTGCGCAAAAGCTGCAGAACCCAATATCAGTCAGCACGGACTGATTTAAATGTACAGAGGCCCAGAGAAGCAGGGCCAACAGTGTGGGAGGAGGAATGCACACGAACCACAGCAGTGCTCAGCACAAATACATAGCTGCACGTTTCACTGCCTACTCCACAGTTATTCCCAGCAGTCTCACAGCCTGGAGGACATCAGCAGGGCAACTGCCACAAGACAACAAGTCAAAAAATTGGTGACTCACTATGGACAATCAGCAGGCAAACCATAATAATTGTCAGGTGCTGGCAATTTTTCGAGGACTGTGTGGAGGGGATTTAAAGCGCATGTATGTATGTATAGCGACATGGTAAGACACATGCTCCATTATGTCCTGAACACGTGCGCACTCCTTGAGCCAATAGCCATGTCTCGTATGCAGAGACCATGTCCTACCAAGACCGTGTTGCAGTACCTGCACACCAATGTGGACTACGAGTGCCATGTGTTCCACACAACTAAACAGAACAAAGGATTGTCTATGGATGCGTTCATAAGGAGACTGCGTGTATGGATGAAACACTGCAATTTCAACAAAAACTCAAATGAAGAAGCCCTGAAATCACAAACCATTGCAGGATTTGAATCCCCCATGTTCCAAAAGCGCCTCCTACAGAAGCAGCAGTCGCTTGATGTGATCTTGAAGCTGGCCAGGACCGACATCGCGCTTGAACTACCAGTGGAAGCAATGGGCAACATCAAAGTATCGGCCCGCATCTGAAATATTCACAAGGTGACCACCTTCTGAACACATCTGCAGAATAGTGACCCCTTCTGCTACAGATACAAGGGGCGATCCAAAGTGCTGCCTATACACGTGCTGAAGGTTGCAGCAAAAAGTGGATGCATCCTAAGTTTCGGAGTGTCCTAGACATTGGCCTGATCCACATACTATATCACCTCATGGCACACAAGTATATTGATCCAATCGATAAATGGAACAGTTGTTTCCAAAACTAAGGGACTTAGCAGGTTAAGGAATAAACAAATACGTCTACACATCAACCCCTAGGTGCGCCCAGTAGCCCAACACTACAGAAGCATCCCCATAAACACCTAGGGTTGTTCAGGTATTAGAGGTTGAGTTTTGGAGTGTCCTCCACTGCCAAGATGTTGCCCATTTTCTTGGCTTGCTTCCATCTTCCAGTCTTCTGGCATTGTAGGATGATCTGGATAGCTGGGTCGTTCTCAAACTCCTGTACAATCTGCATGAGGTCGACCCCTTCCCGGGTGGCCGCATGCACCATGTAGTATATATTCTGGTCTGCAATTGAGGCGCTTGGTTCTGCTGACATGATCGGGTGACAGGATAGAAAATCAGCTGGTAACTGGTAATGGCAGTGTATGGGCCAGGGCAAATAACAAGGAACTCATTGCACTTCCAGAAGTTTCCAGAGAACCTGGAAGGAGAAATATGGAGAGGTGAAACAAACACGAGGGAGTCAAAAGAATCCTGTGATGCTGATGGTGAAAATCTGACTGCGCGTTTTGTTGACCCGAGAAAACTCCATCCCTGGTTCAATTCCCGAGCACTCTGCCAGGACGGCCACAGCGAATCAGATACAAGCCAAAAAGACTGATCGAAGAAATTGAATAAAATGTGACTTCGTGTTTAAAAATGGGGCTATAATGTCCTTTATGATCACGTGTGTGGTCAGCTGACATGGGAGTGGGCCGGAAGGCATGGGGAGCTGGGTGGGCGGAAAGGGAGGAGGGAAGTTCAGTGGCAAGTTGGATATGGAGGAATTAAAATGTGTAAAAACCCAGCTTGGTTTCTGCACCTGTTTGCACACGTATGGCGGCGCTGTGTGGAGGATGATGAAAAAAGATATGAAAACACAACACCCTCCAATAATGATCAAATCAGAGGTCCAATTCCCTGGATTGCATCTCAAAGTTGTTTCGGGGAAGGCGTCTGTAAATAGTACTTGTGGAAAACGGAAGAAACAACAGAAACAACTTATACGGTTTTGTTTGGCAAAGGCAGGCACTGTGACTGGTCGGAAACGGAGCAGCTGCTGGAAGGAGCTAGGTGCTAAAAGGTCTGAAATTGTGCAGGGTCTCTAATCGGAGTAAGGCATAGTCTGTATTTTTATTTGTATGAAGTAACCCCGGTGGTGGCACTCTCAATGTAAAGTTGTACCCATGCTCGTCGCCTTTTTATTAAAACACCCCCTTTCCTTTGTTTCGACATTCATTTTAAACACCCCTTATTTTCAAAATCAAGGAGTCCACAAACAATAACAACACCCTGATGTTTGAAAATCTCTTACCTGCACAGAACAACCAGACATCTCTGTGTATTGCCCTAATTGTCTTCACATCACAAAATTGTTTACACAAGCACCTTCTGAATAAATTGTGCATTTGTGCATGCATTACACTGTTTCAGGCTTATGTGGTGCAGCCATTTACTGCAGAGGATAGGCTGAATGAGGGGCTTTGGAATACTTATGGCCCCTTCCCAGTCAGGGAAAGGGGCCATTAGCACTCTCCAATCCACACGTGTCTGCCCCAGCCCAATAATAAAAGATAAGACATCACTTAAACAGACTTCGGGAAGGACCTGGGGCCTGTGAAGCCCAGCTATGGCTTTGACCATAGCTGGACTTACTTCAAAGCGATCATTAGTGCTAACTTGCAGTATGCAAAAAAAAGCAAACATTTGTTAGGATCTCACGGAGGCAGACCTCTGTGTTTTATAAATGAAAAAAAAACATACTTTTCCTTGTTTTTGGGGATGAGGAGGCGTCCCACACAGCAGTTTAAGTACCATCACTGTGGTACCAACAAACACCATTTTATCCTCACAGACTTATTATATACAGGCCTAGAGTTACCACGTGTTCTGCTTTTAGTTGAACAGTCCAGGATTCCTTCACCTGCGCTTTCCAAGCAATACGAAGAGGGAGGCAGGACAGGGAATTGCACCGGGTTTCCCTTAAAACAACTAAAAATCTTCCTCCCCCCGACTAGTTAAGAAATCTTTGATGGTCAAGATTAAAGCTCTGTCAGTCCAACTTAGACAGGTCTATGTGAGCTTGTGTACATTTTCACTGCTCCCATTACTGAAATATTATTCCTCAAAAATATTTCCTGCCCTAATCTATAGTCCTGATGTTATTTTGTTTGATCTGGATGCCTATCTCAATTCCTTAGCGGTTACTCACTGGAAAAAAAACGTTAGGTTGTTCAGCCTCGTCCTCCCCACTCCATCAATCTCTCACTTTGGTTACCTTAAAAAAGGTGATAGATGATAAAGCTGCTCCTTCATTGGTTTCATTTTACAAAGACTCAAGAAACCCTCCTGTTGGAAATTGCATCAGATGTTTGGGAGTAAACCAATAACCCTTCCAAAACCAAGAGGAATCTATGAGAAGGCTGAAGGCTTTGATTCACCAACTACACTCATATTCCTTGTATTCTGAATATTCCCATTTTATTTTTAGGAAACTGCGCAATGTTTCTAAATATATTCATCTCTTTCCTTGCAATAACACTGGAATGGTTTACATGAGCATTACTTTGAATCAATTTCCTGCTTTAGAGTGACATGGACCCAGATTGGGTTTGCCTAAAGAAGAGAGAATCTAAAGGTTATGTGGGATTCCGGATATGTATGAAACAATGAAACATCTCATTATTTAAAAACTTGAGACTTGTTTGTTTTGAAAGATTTCATGAAGAACCAAAGTGGAGAGGGTATCTATACACTGTGGAAACCCTATGGCCCAAGACCATAGCAAAAATGTTGCTATTTCAGATACAAAGGCTGTCAGTGGAATTCCACAGGGGCTACTGTAAATGTCATCAGCGAGGAGGTGTATGTCAAAATCCCAAGAGCCCTGAAACTCTAAACAGAGAGGTAAACATATACCCATATGGATCCAAAATGCCACTGCCCGGCAAAAGATACTTCCTGGCTGAATGTAAATACAAGGGATGATATAAAGTGCTGCCTATACACGTGCTGGAGGCTGCAGCAGAAAGTGGATGCATCCTATGTTTTTGGAGCTAATCTAGACATGGTCCTGATCCACATACTAAATCACCTCATGACACACAAGTACATTGATGCAACCCATAAAACTGAATAATTGTTTCCCAAACTATTCAAAAGACTTGGCAGGTTAAGGAATAGACAAATACGTCTGCACATCGACTCCAATGTGCGTCCAGTAGCCCAACACTATAGAGGCATCCCCATAAACATTAAAAGACAGGTGGCGAAAGAATTGCACAAGCTGCTGGAACAAGACATTATCGAGCAGGCGACTGGCCCCACCATGTGGGTCTCGCCCATAGTCCCAGTCCCTAAGAAGGGGTCTAATGTCATCATAATCTGCGTTGACATACGCAGGTCTAACAAAGCAATTCTGAGGGAGAGACATCTAGACCCAAGAATCACAGACATGATTAGTCTATTGAATGGTGCACAGGTTTACTCCAAGTTGGACTTGAAATATCACCAGCTAGAGCTGAGTGAAGAATCCTGATATATAACAACTTTCATCACACACATGTTCATGTATAAGAGGTTGAGTTTTGGAGCATCCTCGGCCACCAAGATTTTTCAATCCGAGAGTTATACTGTCATTAAGCACATCCCTAAATGTCTGATCTATAGCGACGACATACTAGTATTTGGAAAAGACCAAGACCAGCATGATAACACTTTGGCCAGAGTGCGCATGGCTCTCAAAGCAGCCCACCTCACATTAAACAGGGAGAAGTGTGAATTTTGGAAAGGAACATTACAATTATTTGGACACATATTCTCAGCTCAAGAGATGATGCCAGAACCAGAAAAGCTGGCTGCACTCACCAACACAACCACCCACAAATGCATCTGATCTATGCTCATTTCTGGGTCTTGCCAATTATTGTACAAGATACATACAAAACCTTGTGTCTGTGAGCAAACGCCTTCATGCGCTCACCAAGAAGCAGGTGCCGTTCACATGTTCGGAAGCGTGCCAGGAAGCATTTGAAACCGTCCGGCTGCGCATCTCATCAGCCGACAACATGGCATATTTCAATACGGCTCGGGACACAGAGTTCACAGTCAATGCCAATCCCGTGGGACTGTGGGCCATCCTGGCTCAAGTGGACTGGACGTCCCGTACAAAAGACACATTGGGCCTCATTACGACCCAGGCGCTAAGTGGTTAACGGCGCCGTAAAAGGCTGCGGAGCCGTTAACCACTTAGCGCCTTACTAGGAGGTCCCTTTGCAGGACCCGACCTGAACGGCTGGTCTGGACCAGCCGTTAAAGTAGGGACCCGCAAAGGGACCTCGCTGGCAATTGCGGTACCGCAATTTGCGGTACCGTAATTGCCGCCTTCCCCATTCTCATTGAGCCCTACGGGGCAAAAATGGGGAAGGGCCATGGGGAAATGGGGAAATACCGCCCCGCCAACCTTGGAATGGGGCGGTATTTCCCCATTTCACTATGGCGGACTCGTTACAACACCGGCACCAACCATGGTGCTAATAGCGCCATAGTTTAGCGCCGGTGTTGTAATGAGGGCCATTGTATCGAAAGCTAGTAGGAGCCTGTCTCACAGGCAACAGGCATCCTCACAGTCTGAGAAAGAAGGGTTAGCGGTTGTGTGGACCTGTGAACATTTCCTTTTGATCTTGTATGGGAAAGCATTTACCGTTGTGACTGACCACCAAGCCCTTCTATTCATATATGGAAATCCACAGGCCAAAACGCCTCCTCGAGGGACTCAAGATGGCTGCCGCTCAGGAGGGGACAAAGATCGCCCTCTCCACCTGGGCCTTCACAATAAAGGAGAGGAAGTACAAAAGTGGGTGGCAAGCCCCGCCGGAAGGTCCCAGACCCCTAAACCCCCAGTCCAGATGGCAAGGTATGGTGTTGCTTGGGACCTCGATTGAAGGGAGAAGGAGCTTTTAGCAGTGACAGAGCCAGCAGAAAGGGAAATGAGGTGTAGCTCTCAACCATGATGTGTGTAGCAAAGGCCGGTGAAAACACCCGATTTTGTTTTTGGCGGGTGAGAGCCCATTGAAATGAATAGGCGTGCAGGAGGCTTGACAGGTCTGGCTTGCCCAGAACTGCAGGAACTGCAGATCCAACAGACCCTCTACGGATGTTCCCAACTCAACCCCAGAATTTACAGCTGAGTCAGCAACCCCACGGAAGGGAAAGAGTTAATGGATAAAACAAAAAACAGACAGACACTTCTATGATCTGGTTATCGGGAATCTGCAGTGAGTCCGTTTTTTGTTTCTACTGCCCGGATCCCCGCCTCAGCCAGCGCACAGCATTTAATCACTGGTGCTAGCGCACCCGGAAGTGGCACACAAGTGGGCTGTTGGGCTGGGAGACTCTGGAGCCACATTGCTTTTCGTTGCATCGTTTGGACTAAAGTTGAAAGTCCGTTTTTTGTTTCTACTGCCCGGATCCCCGCCTCCGCCAGTGCACAGCATTTAATCACTGGTGCTATCGAACCTGCGCGCGCACCTGGAAGTGGCACGCAAGTGGGCTGTTAGACTGGGAGACTCTGGAGCCACATTGCTTTTCGCTGCCTCGTTTGTACTAAAGTTGAAGTGAGTGAGTCTGTAAGAGGAAGCACAAGTGGACATTTGGCTGCGTAACTCGCGGCCGCTTGGTGAAATATTGCAGGCCATGCGCTGTGGGACTTTCTTTGGGACCTGTTTGGGAACTGGGACTGGCCTGGAACTGGGACTGGAACTGGGATTGGGTTTGGGACTGGGACTGGGACTGGGACTGGTATTGGGATAGGGATAATAGGAGATTTCGCTTGAAATACTCACTTCCTCTTTCTCTATTGCTTCACAGAGTCCGTTTTTTGTTTCTACTGCCCGGATCCCTGCCTCCGCCAGCACACAGCATTTAATCACTGGTGCTAACGCACCCGCGCGCGCACCCGGAAGTGGCACGCAAGTGGGCTGTTGGGCTGTTCGGCTGGGCAGAGGTGCGGAGTCAGTGAGTGAGTCCCCTCCTCTCTCCTATTTTAGTGGTTAGACCCTAAATAGGCCATCATGGCAACAGTGTTGCGCAATGGGAAAATATGCGCTATAAAAACCCCCGGGCCAATCCCGGACATAGATAGAAAGGCCGCACAGAGTGACGGTATTGAGACAAAATCTAGTACGGAGGTGGTTGTTAATCACAAAGCTATGACCTTGGGTGAAGGACATATTGATCAGAAAACCATGACTCCCTCCCGGGCTATTATTACCAAAGAGGAGATCTTAGAGGGGGTGAAAGTGGAAGAGGAAACAAAGGTAAATATGGCTGCTATTAAACAGGAAGTGGAATTTGCCTATATGCACTCGCAAATACAAACAAAAATGGGTGCGCAATTCTTGGGGGAAGAGGATATCTCTTTTGTGCCGGCAGGTCTCTCATTTGAGACCCAAATCCCTGCTCAATCAAGTTTTCTGAGCGTAAATGACCTACTTGATCAAAAAACAATTGAGGGGACAGAGAATATTCAAGAGGAAATAAATATTGATGTATCCATGATGGGGCAAGCAGTAAGAACGGAATTGGGGAGGCGTGCTAGGCTCTCAAGGGGCCCCTCGACACCTGTAAATGCCTCCAAAAATGGGATTGATCAAGTCCATCTATTTAAGACACTTCCGAAATTGAGTTCTGCTACATCATACAGATTTTTCTCCTCAAATGCTAAATTCCCGCTACCATCTGCCTCAATTTTCACAGATACCCAGCAAGGTTGGGGGTGGAAGAGAATAATGTTGTAGAGGTGCAGGGAACCACCATTCCAAAGAGGAATCAGCCGATCCCTGTACTGTCAACCCATACTAACACTCTGCCAATTTTGGGAGCCTCCCTTACCAGTTCGCCCATTAATGACAGTAATGCCAAATTTGAGGAGTCACTACCAGTATTATCTAGAATATTAAACCTCCTCGATAAAGGCCATGAGCTCACCCATTGTGAGATAAAAGATCTGAAAAGGGTTGCTTTTGATACTCAATTAAAATTAACTAGACTAGGTTTTCTCATGGGCAAAGATGAAAGGATGGCGTTCTCAAAAGGGAAAGAACCCATACAAATCCCAAAAACAAATAATTCACAAAGCACTCAAACACTGGTTAGTGGAAAGGAGATTGTGAGCTATGCTAGTGTGATACCTGTGGGGATTGCAATGAACCTACCAAAGGAAAATAAAAAGAACGATGAGAAAAAAGAACAGAAATTGGAGCGAGAAGGGGAAAAAAGGATCATGGAGGCCTTGAAAGAACTATCAACGAAAATTTCTATCTTAGAAAAGAGCCTGTTAGATCTACCGGGAAAACTGGTACCTCTAATCCCTGTGAGGCCAGTAACACTTATTCAGGACGAACACCCCATTTTCCCCTTTCAACCTGACAGTCCATCGGCACTTGCAAAATTGTTGGAATCTATTGATGGTGCAGGAGCCCCGGTCGATGAGACATAAAAGCAAAAGGAGGAGGGGAGTCCGATGGGGAACGGCTTCTTCCTCTCAGGAAAACAGAAACGACTGGCTTTAAAGGCAAGCAAAAGGCTGATGAAAAAGGGACGGATGCCTGCTAGACCCGAACCCCACAAGCCAGAATCGAAGGCTTCCCCGAATGAAGTTTCACTATCTGATTTAAGACAACTCAATGAGGAAAGTAGGTTGGCCTTACAATTAAATGCAGCTGACATCTCAAAAGAAAAAAAAAAAAAAACTCATGGAAATAATGTAAATGGGAAAACATGAAAAAAATGGGGAAAACAAACTCGACTCAGAGGGAAGTTTTCAGACCAAAGATAACTGACAAAATTATCGGAACTGACAACGAGAAAGTACAACCATTACATATGGATGGGGAAAATAAAGAGATAAAACAGTCACAGCTGTCTAACTTCTATAAGGTTTTGGAGAAGCCGACTGATCGGCAGATCTTACCACAAGACCTCTCGAACCGTTTGGCAGAAAACCCTACCACCTCAGCAGAATCCAATAGATTGGGTTTCTCCTCCCTACCTCTTACACCATTGGAGTCGGTTAAGACCACTGGTGAGGATGCGATTGAGGTGAAAACAAATCTCCATCATGGGACTCTCCTATTAGATGGAGCCAAGAAGGAGTGCCCAAAACTACCCCTGAAAGAAGTTCAACAAATCCGGTCTGGGGTTGATGGGGCCATTGCAAATCTTCCTGACACCACAAAAAAGATTATGATGGACCTCCTTCCCGACTTGTCTTGGTTCTACAACAAGGATTTGGGGGTGTTGGGGGGTGGACATGAGACAAAAGAAGTCAAAACCTCGGACCACGAATAAGATACCCACTATTTCCCTAACTATGGAAGGAGGAACGAAAAATGCTCCGCCGTCACAGTGGGAGCAACCAGAAAGAAATCCCATCCAATCGTCCCCGAGGCATGGACCTCTTTATCCTATCGAATCCCATGACTCGAGGAACCCCATTCAATATGAATCAGCTAGACCCATACATGTGAAGGAGAGCGATCTCAGGAATGTACCGTGGCGAGACATTTAATTCCCGGAATATCCGAGTATCCTCCTCTATAATCTCTGTGATATTGGTGGCCCTTCCTCGCTGAATAGGCCACGCATTCTCTCACTATTCAATGAGGTCCCTCGATTTAGGATGATTGTAACAGCGGACATTTGTCTGGTGGACTTCATCCATCCCTCTCGCCATGACCATGTCCGCATTGTTCCCAATTCACAAAAGATTTCTGATATGATCATTCAGGAGGTGGAACAATTTAATAGAATGGGCTATGACATCCTGATCTTTAATAATGGTTGGGAGAGGGGAAGCACTCGGGAAATAGAAAAAGTAAGCCCTAATCCCTGTAGGGATGAGGTAGAGATACGAAAAGAAAATACTCAAACTGTTAAAGGAGGGGAGGGGCAGGATTTGGCCTGGTTAGCCCAAACACTTAGAGAATCCATATCGGAAATGCAAAAAATGAAACAAAACCTTTAATGCCACTAAAGTAGTGGCCGATTGGAAATTCCTCTCATGGAATTCAAGAGGCCACTCGAATCTGATTAACTCTGGGGAACCGTGTGCAAAACTTACATCATTTAACATATTTTGTATACAGGAAACGTGGTTGACTGCTCCGATACATCATGACGGTTTTATATGTACACATCTTCTGGCTAAAGCGGGATCACGTGGAAGACCCACGGGTGGGTTGTTCGTCACAGTCAAACTCGAATTAGGTACCTGTATTTTGGAATCGATTGAATTAATGAATTTTGCACTTACCGTTGTAGTGAAACATGGAAGTAACTCAGTTTCTGAATTGATGCTTGTTTTAAACATCTACTGGAATACTCAAGTATCTCTGGGCAATGCCATCTCGTACTTGAACAACTGCCTTGCCGCCATGCTGCTTAAATACAGAGGAATTGACATTATAATTTCGGGTGATTTTAACTCTGAAATCAAATACGGGCACGGAATTGGGAAAAAGATGGGCGTTTCACTATTAAGGCCCACGCTTAACATGGAGAAGGGGGTCGCTGCTGCCTGTTCTATCAAACAAAAGATTATTAATGGTGAAATTTGGAGGAATTTGTTTGAATATTGGGGACTGGACCATGTTAATGGTATATTCAATTCCTCTTTGTATGAGCATACTTAGTCGAATGGACATTATAAATCACACATTGACCACATCTTTATGTCAAAATCCATATCAGCACTGTGCTCGGAATTTCATATAAGTGACACCAATATGAGTGACCACAGATTCTTGGAAATTATTATGGCACTAAATAACAGAATCTCTAAACAAAGACCAATGCAGATAAACTCGATAGTGTCATGCGGTGGAAACTGCATAACTTGGCATGAAGGAAACGTTGACAAACTTAATACAGTCTTCGTCGAAGACTTTAACAGAATGTCTTTGTCCGCCAAAACACAGTGTTATTCGGTCTTGCATTTTACTGACCTTATCAAAAATCTGATAGGGAGATCAGTTAAACCTAATAGATATGGCTCTTTGAAACCAACACATTCAGATATGTATGATCCGCTGGTAAGCCAAAAAAAAAACTTTGCAAATCGACAAATAAGATCTATCCTGAGAACCAACTTGACTGAGATAGGAAAAAAGAGGAAAATTACACAAATTAAACAAAATAAAAAGAATTGCCTGAAAAATCATAAGTGTGTACTGCAAAATAATGATAATATTGCTATGTTAGCAGCCCTAAAGGGAACATCAGGTCGGGAATTTTGAGGATTAATAAATGCGCTTGAAAAAAGACAGGTAGTACTCCAATCTGTTAATGTACAGTCGGATACCTGGGGAAAACATTTCTCAACCCTATACAAAGGGAAAATGGCCATGACGTATGAACTCTTACTTATGAAAGAGGGGTCTTGGGGTTTCGATTTCACCATTAATAATATTGATGCCCAGAATAAGAGGTCGAACAACTCAAGAGCAGCCGGCCCAAATGGGCTGACAAATAACACCTTGAAGAAAAAACCAGAACATTGGGCAAAATCACTGTTTATACTCTTTAATTCCATTATACAGATCAAGACAATTCACCAATCATGGAGATTATCCTACGTTGTGCCAATATAAAAGAGGGGACAGAACCTGTCCGACAAACCACCGCGATTTCAATTATGGACGCTGATTCCAAGATCTTTGCAAGTCTAGTACTACAGAGAATTGAGGAATGGACGAACCAAAACAATATTTTACCCCCCCCAGCAGTTCGGTTTCCGTAAAGGGATGGGAACTGAAATAGGCGGGCTGATTATTTGTTTACTTTTAGAAAAGGCTTGTAAAAAAATGGCAACACCTATATACCTGGCTTCAGTAGACCTGTCGCTCGCCTTTGACAAGGTGGACAGGGCAAGACTGTGGACTAAATTATCCCAAATGGAGCTGCCGTCACATCTGCTGACAATTCTTATTAATCTCCATGAAGACTCGGCAATTCAAGTAAGATTAAATATGTCGGGTGATCTTTCCCAAATAATTCACACTAAGAATGGCCTCAGACAAGGGTGTCTATTTGCCCCCACTCTTTTCAATCTTTACACCACTGATGCTGATCTCCCTCTCACAAATTTTTCCCTGATCTCTCTGCAAATTGAGGGCATTAAAATATGTCGGAATGCCTATGCGGATGACCTGCTTTTGGTCGATAGTACCCCAGTGGGTTTACAGCGAAAACTTAGGGCCCTTTCTATATATGCACAAGAAAATGAACTGGTGATAAATGAAAAGAAGTCTGTCATCATATCCTTTACCTCCAGGAAGAGAACTATAAAAATGAAATGGCGAATAAATACATGTTTGCTAGCAAAAGTAAGTTCACTCTGTTATCTGGGGTTCCCTATATTTGGAAGCATTTCGATGTACTCTTATTGGAATTTCTACCTGGAGAAAACAGATAAGCTCATCCTCCAAATGAGAAAGATCTCAGGTAAATTTAGTAAATTCTCTATCACTCCTCTGATCAGGTTTTACAACATGAAAATTGTTCCGAAACTGATATACGGCATGGAAATCTCACTGTTTGAAATATATCGTTTGGTCCAGAAAATTGAATTAAAGATCTGGCGAAAAATTATCTTTTATCTGCCCCATTGTGTTCCGATACCTGCAATTCGCTACGAATTAGGCCTTATTTCATTAACCATGAGAGTAAAATGGAAAAAAATGGCTTTATATGGGAACCTAATGATATCTAAAAATAATTCCCTTTATACATTATTAGGCGGTAGACTAAGAGGGGGATCCAGTGATTCAGTATGGATGCTAAATTTACAAAAAGACTGCGTAAACCTTCTCAATACCATAGATGTCTCTCATGAAATGCTATTCACTAATCCAATGGAAGTGAAAAAACGGCTACAGTGGTCAGATTGGGCCACTACTACGGAAAAAGTGGCCTCCTCAAAGATCTATAAACAACTGGTCACTGAGGGGAAAAAGCTAGGCACTTTGGAATCCTATTTAACCAAATTCCCTGACCCGGTAAGGAGAGCAATCTACTTACGCTTCCGTTTCAATGTGCTCCCTACTGGGGAAATTCTCGAGATCAGATCTGCCATGAGCCTAAAAATTCCCTGTCGCTTTTGTCGCTGTCCTGACACGACAGAATCACTTGAACATCTTCTCCTAAACTGCTCAATGATAGTGCAACAGAGGTTACACGTGTTTGGAAAATTTGTCCATGATCCCTCTAGGGTCCACACTGAATTAATATGGTGGTAGATGCTACACCGAAAGTCAAACACACTAAAGCTAGCAGTGGTCACCTTCCTAGTAGAAGTGTGTGGTTTGGCTACCCTAGAAAGAACAAATTAACAATTCTAAAATTTACGCTGGAAATTTTGGACAAACAATGCCTTTCTTTTCTTCTTCTTTGATCCTCGACTGTTATTTACGAAGTCTGAAAGATGGAAATGCCGTGTGATCTTCTTTTTTATTTTTGATGTCTTTGTTTTTATGGTCTATAATATGAACTGTATAATATGATTAATGGATTTTATATTTGGAATAATGTTGCAAATGTATTTTCTTCTTCCGTTGTAACACTGTGAACATTTTATTCTAAAATTTTGTAAAGGTTTAACTGTGTTTAAACCAGATACAAATAAAAAAAATAAATAAAAAAAAGGTGCAGCCCGCGGTGACGGTGACGATTGAGAGGGTTGGGCCTGCCAACGACAAGCCTTCCCGCCGGAGAGGAGTGTAAAGCAAAACCGGTAGAGCAGCAGAGTCAGCGGCTAGACATAGCGGGGACCCCCGCCATAACATTGCAGAGTTAAAGTGGCTGGATGGGGCTCCAGCGTGGACGGAGGGGAGGTGGAGCCAGCGGGAGCCAGGCATAGCCCGGGCAGACACGTCCCAGCGACAGGGGTGCCTGACAACAGCAATCGGCCAAGAAGGAAGGAGAGGGGGCACCCGCTGCTCCCAGTGGAGGATGACACAAACTCTAGCCCAAGAGAACGTTACACGGCCGAGGGGCCCGGACTCAGCTGCAGGAGACAGGATGAGGTTACGGGCAGGGGTGAACTCAAAGGAACTCTCCGGTGGAGCTGCAAATTCACCTCCCTTGCAGTAAGTGGGGCCATAAAGTACAGAATGGCTGCTTGAACTGCAAAGGAAAACTGAGACCAGGGTGAGCAAAGAAGGACTGCATAAGAGGGAGATAGAGGCAGCACCTCTTTCCCTTGGGCAGGCTCAGTTCAGCAGTGTGCGTTATCTTTCTAATTGGAGAGGAGCAGGGACAACCTCAGTAGAGGCAGAGTAAGAGTGATGGGGAGGAGGGACCAGTGCACTACAGTTCTGGCCTTGGGAACCCACAAGTAGGAGACTACCCCGCAAGAAATATGAAATATGAGGACTCAGTGGCGGTACAGGAGGAAGGGGTGCGGTCAATGCCGGGATCCAAGTTGAAAGAGATCCTGAGGAGGCAGAAAAATACTTTCAATCATTCACAGGACCCTGGGACACAAGAGGGGGGCCTCCAAAGGTACTGGCGACAAGCAGCAAGATCTGGAAATAAATAGTCACAAGGTTCTGCAGAGTTCACCGATCCTGATGTTACTGAAGAACCCATGGCGGCCAGCAAGGTAGATTTGGTCCAATGTTTGAATGCCTTCCAAGAAAAATCACTGCCTCCTTCCAGGACCAATTTACCACTCTGAAAGAAGAAATTAAGTCAACTACGAGGGAGTTGAAGATGGAGTTTGGGAAATTGGAGGTGAGGATGGACACTATGGAGAGGCCAGTGCAAGACCTGGCAGAGGACGCAAGCAAAACGGATGTAGCCCTGGACCGACTAGCCACCCTATCACAAAACCTGGAGACTCAGTGTGAAGATCTTGAAAATAGATCACGAAGATCGAACATAAGGTTGAAGGACTGGCGGAGGATGTAGGAGACAGAGATCTCAAGGCTATGATGTAACAATGCTTTGGGGACCTGTTGACCGATGTCTCACTGGAGCAGATAGGCATAGACAGGATACAAACAGTCGGCTCCAAACGAGCTGACCTAGGGGCACATCCCCAGAATGTGCTGGCAGGCCTGACATCATACGGCCAGAAAGAATACATTCTGAATGCAAGTAGGAAAGGATGTAGCCCTCTACCAAGACTTGACGCTAACCACTTTGTAGAAAAGGAGGGCGATGGGGCCGGTGACCAGGTTCCTAATGCGAAAAGGAGTGAGATACCTATGGACCTTCCCGTTTGGGCTCTTGTTTACATGGGCAGATCGACAGCAATGGTTTACCACGGTGGAAGAAGGAGAGAGTATTCTGCAACCAGGGGAGGAGAGACTGACACAGGAGCAGGAGAGGCAACGGAATGGTAGGAGCAGGTGTGAATGGGAGTGGGAATCTGTCCAGCGGAAAATCCAAGGAAAGGTAAGGCTGAAGTGAAGGGAAGGCGGGGATGGGCACTATGACAGGGTATGGCGACACTAGTAAACAGCACCATGGAATGTGGAGGTAGTGGTGGAGGGGCTGGGGGGTGTGGAGCAAAGTTAAAGATTCTATTCGAGGTGAGAGACACTCTACTCAAGAAGCACTCAACCATTGCAGAGTGGATCTAGAGGCCAGGGGAAGGGAATGGTGGGGGGCATGAGGCCTTTTGAGTTCACATTTAGGGGGACCCTGGATATGGAAGAGGTTGAATACCTGGGTGTTAAACTGGGTCACGTCTGGGGTGTGGTCTTTCCAGGATCTTGTTGGATAAGTGATTTGACCCGGGTGGGGAGGTGAGGGGAAGGAGGGGAGAAAGGGGTGGGTGATGGGAGGCTGGGGGATGCACATCCAAGGGGAAGGGGAGGAGCGGGAAACAGAGGATCAACTCTGGGAAGTCGGGGGGATGTCTGTGGGGCGAACTCTCTGGTTAAGCTGAGAAAGCTGGGGCAGCTTTTGAAGCGGGAGAATGCTGATGTCCTTTATTACAAGAAACGCATATCATGAAAAGGGACAGAGACAAATGGAGGCTGCCACAGTACTCGAAAATATACCAGGCAAATGCACAGGGGATGACGGGATGAGTAATTGTGGCATTTCGAAATACACTCATGGTAAACGTACAGAAGATGCAAAGGGATAGGGAAGGGAGGTACTTATTCGTGGTGGCTCAGATAAATCGACAAGTCATCACACTTGCATCCATATACGCCCCCAACAGTGGCCAAAACGGCTTCCTGAAGGAAGCTCTTCTAGTGTTTGAGAGGTTCACGGAGGGAGGAATCATAATGGCTGGGGATTTTAATTTGGCCTGGGATCCAAGTATATAAAGAAGCTTGGGGGAGGGGGGGACAAAGGGGGCAGGTGGGGCAGATGGGCCCCTGAGGGATTGGATGGAAAGGCTGGACCTGATGGACACATGGAGGGTGCTGAAGGGGACTGAAACAGGAGATTCTAAATTGGGCATTGGTACAAGTCAACAAGGCTAAGATCCAGAGTCAACATCCATCCCAATGGGCCAAGAGGGGAATAAGATACCTGGGGGTCACAATTATGAACTTGATTGGCAGAACTATCCGGCTCTCCTGGACAGGGTGCTGAAAGATGTAGCCAAATGGAATCCAATGCATATCTCGTGGTTGGGCAGGGTAGCGACGGTAAAGATGGTGTTACTGCCAAATGAAAAGATGGGTCCCGATGGAGAGGGCGATGGGGCAGATGTCATTACAGGGAGTACTATGGCTGGACAAGGCAAATAGACCTTTCAATATGCGCATCAGCAGGATTATGAAGGCACTGAAGGAAATCTGGGATCCATTAGTAGACATAGGGGTTATTTCCACCATCCCTTCACCTTTCGCACCACTCCTTGAGAACCCTCGGTTCTCGGCCGGGGCTAGAGGCGGGAGAATTTAAACAGTGGAAAGTGGTAAGATGCCTGAAAGTGAGGGACATGTATGTGAGGAAAGGGGTTTTAACATTTGAACAATGTAAACAACGCATAGGTTTGACAGAAAGAGATTGGCATCAATACAATCAGGTGAGACAATGGGTGGTACATCTAGAGTTTCGGGAGAGGGCCATTAGGCTCCTGACCCCATTTGAAAAATGTATAACTACTCATAGCAGGGCCAAAAACATGATATCCTCCATACATACGTTTTTAACGAGCGAACCCACTTCCCCAAAATGGGTTTATATAGCCAAGTGGTAAAAAACCCTGGGGGAATACATATCAGAAGAACATTGTGCAGGCATATGGCAAAATATTCCCAAACTGACGTGCTCTCCAATGACGGGAAGCGTGGTACAGGGTCGTGCTGTAATGGCACAATACCCCTGAGGTATTATACAAAATGTTCCAAGATGTGGCAAGCAACTGTTAGAGGGGATGTAAGGACACTGGCATGTGGGCTCATATTTGGTGGGATTTTACGGGGGTACAACAGTTTTGGCAGGAAGTAAGCAGGCAAATCGGTGAGATCTTCGGACCAAGGTTGGCGGTGGGGCAGAGAGATTGGCTCAGGGGGATGGGGGAGGAAAGAGAGAACCTGACGTACAAGGCACAACAGAAGGCATTCATGATAATGCTTATTTCTGCATCGCTCACAGTGGCCCAGCTGTGGAAGTAGAAAACCACCCTGTCCAGTATTGACTGGCTGCAGAAAATATGGAAGTTTGCAGTGTTGGAATTGGTCACGTATCAAATACAGGGGTATCAGGAGGATTTTCAGAGGGATTGGAATGTGGTTTCGGAATACTTTCAAGGGGACTATCAGACTCAATGGGGCCCGCAGAACCTATGGACCATAGACTTTCTGGGAACCGGCTCGGTTCGGATAGGTGGTGAAGCAAAGTGATGACTCCTCAGCAACTGGATGTGCAGAAGGGACTGGGGGAACTCGGGGGTGGGGGGGGTTAAATGTTATAAATTGTTGAAAAATTCAATAAAAACGATTTTAAAAAAATGCCTCCTCGAATTGCCAGATGAGGCCTCCGTCTATAGGACTATCAATTTCGTATTGTTCACAGGCTTGGCAATGAAGAGAACCCAGCTGATTTTGTATCCCATCACCGGATCATGTCAGCAGTACCAAGCTCCGCAATTGCAGAACAGTATATACACTATGTGGTCCATGCGGCCACCCCGGAATGGGTCGACCTCATGCAGATTGCACAGGTGTTGGAGAATGACCCAGCTATCCAGATTATCCTACGATGCCTGCAGACTGGAAGATGGAAGCAAGCCAAGCAAATGGGGAACAATACTTGTCCTGAGACACAAAGCGACATCCAGGGACTACTCGTAGTAATGGAAGAACTGATGTGGGCTGAGGAAGGTGTACTTTAGAAGGGAACAGAAATAGTCATACCTTGGAGTCTGAGGAAGAAGATGCTTGGGCACATGAGGGGCACCGAGGCATTGTGTCCACAAAGAGACTCCTGTGCCAAAATATCTGGTTTCCACAGTTGGATAGCCAGGTTGAAGCTCTGCTCAAAGACTGCCCCACATGCACGGTTCTAATCCCCAGACCAGATCTGAACTGTTACAAATGATGGAGCAGCCCGAGCTTGCATGAGATGTAGTAGCCATCGAATTCTTTGGGCCCATTGTGGGAGGCGAAAAAAAAAATACTTGTGACCATG
Source organism: Ambystoma mexicanum (assembly GCF_040938575.1). NCBI lineage: Eukaryota > Metazoa > Chordata > Amphibia > Caudata > Ambystomatidae > Ambystoma > Ambystoma mexicanum. The sequence goes on from NC_090924.1 coordinate 102,416,949, forward strand.
GATGAGTATACCCATTACACAGACATACAGATAGTGGCTTTCACAGCAGCCTATCACACCATCATGGCCTTAGATAGGATGTTCACGTCATACGGAGTGCCACGTGTAGTAAAATCTGATAATGGTCCCCAATTCACGGGAAAGGACTTCAAGCCATTTGTAGAGTACATGGGTTCCAGACACAGAAAGATTACTCCACTGTGGCCTCTGGCCAATGGGACAGTAGAACGTTTCATGGGTAATGGGAAAAGGACCATCCAGATCGCCCATTTGATTGGAGAATCAGAAGAGAAGATACTGTATCAACTCTTGAAAGACTGCAGAAATACCCCTCAAAGAACCACAGGAAGACTCCATCAGAGATTATGTTTGGGCGAAATGTCAGAACTCGACTACTGCACATAACACTGCCCGAGGAAAGATTCTCTGAAGATCAGTAGGTGAGAGAGCGAGATGCTGCGGCTAAGGTAGGTATGAAGAGCTATGCTGATACCAGATGCAGAGCAAAGGAAGCGAGCATCCACGAGGGAGATATAGTCATTGTAAGGCAACCTCTCACAATCACACCGCAGCATTCAAGAGTGCCCCGCTGGCTGTCACCAGAGCCACAGTGTTGCTGATAATGGCTGGGGATGGGCAGTGGCAAATAACAGGGAACTCATCACACTTCCGGAGGTTTCCAGAGGACCTGGAAGGAGAAATATGGGGAGGTCAACCAGACACGAGGGAGTCAGAAGAACCCTATGATGGTGAAGAATGTGACTGCAAGTTTTGGAGACCCCCAGAACATTTCAGCTCGAGTACAGTTCTGGATGCTCCAGCAGGACAGCCATAGCGAGCCAGATAATAGTCAAAAAGACTGATCAGAGAAACCGAATAAAATGTGACTTTTTGTTTAAAAAGAGGGAGGCTGTAATGTCCTTCTGATCAGCTGACATGGGAGGGCGCCCGAAGGCATGGGGAGTTGGGTGGGTGGAAGGGGAGGAGGGAAGTTCAGTGGCAAGTTGGATATGCAGGAATAAAGAGGTGTACAACCCAGCCTACTTTACGCGCCTGTTTGCATACCTATGGCGGCGCCGTGTGGAGGATGATGATAAAAGATATGAAAACCCGACACCCCCCAATAACGATCAAATCAGAGGTCCCATTCCCTGGAATTGCATCTCAAAGTTGTTTCGAGGAAGGCGTCTGTAATTAGTACTTGTGGAAAACGGAAGAAACAACAGAAACAACTTATAGGGTTTTGCTTGGCAAAGGCAGGCACTGTGACTGGTCGGAAACGGAGCAGCTGCTGGAAGGCGCAAGGTGCTGAAAGGTCTGAAATTGTGCAGGGTCTCTAATCGGAGTAAGGCATAGTCTGTATTTGTATTTGTATGAAGTAACCCCGGTGGTGGCACTCTCAATGTAAAGTTGTACCCATGCTCGTCGCCTTTTTATTAAAACACCCCCTTTCCTTGTTTTGTGCATACATTTTAAACACCCCTTATTTTCAAAATCAAGGAGTCCACAAACAATAACAACACCCTGATAATTTAAAAACTCTTACCCGCACAAGACAACCAGACATCTCTGTGCATTGCCCTAATTGTCTTCACATCACAAAATTGTTTACACAAGCACCTTCTGAATAAATTGTGCATTTGTGCATGCATTACACTGTTTCAGGCTTATGTGGTGCAGCCATTTACTGCAGAGAATAGGCTGAATGAGGAGCTTTGGAATACTTATGGCCCCTTCCCAGTGAGGTGTGACTTGTCAGGGAAAGAGGCCATTAGCACTCTCCAATCCACGCGTGTCTGCCCCAGCCCAATAATAAAAGATAAGACATCACTTAAACAGACTTGGGGAATGACCTAGGGCCTGTGAAGCCCAGCTATGCCCCAACTATGGCCATAGCAGGGTTCACCTACTTCAAAGCCCTCATTAGTGCTAACCTGCCGTACGCACACTCACAAAAACCTTTTGTTAGAATTTCAAGGAGGCAGACCTCTGTGTTTTACACATGAAAAAAAAACACATTTCCTCATTTTTCGGGACGAGGATGCGTACCATACAGCAGTTTAAGCGCGACCACCGGGGTACCAACGAACGCCATTTTAGCCTCACAGACTTATTATATACAGGCAAAGAGTTCCCACGTGTTCTGCTTTTAGTTGAACATTCCAGGATTCCTTCACCTGCGCTTTCCAAGCAATACGAAGAGGGCTGCAGGACAGGGAATTGCACAGGGTTTCCCTTAAACAGAGATAGCTAATCGCCATTCAAGGCCTGTGGGCTCTCTTCTTTCCCCTCGGTAAGAGAGGAATTATGTCAAAGTGGGTATAAGTGAGGGGTATGCTGGGTGAAAAGAAACTTGCTCTCAGAGAGGAACAGATGTGGCTATGGAACAACCTCCAGGTAAAATGAAAGAGATTCGCAAGAGATTGGACACCTCCCTTAATAGCACTATTCTAACACATCTTCAAGCATCAGCGCTAGGGAAGCCAGGGAAATCCATCTATATCCAGGGTTCTCATTTCACCAAAATGCCAGGGATAGCAGAAGGGACATCATACGACCCTTGACCTTTGATGACATCACAGGAAGTGATGCCATTTGAACCCACTCCGAAAAGATATCGCGGAAAGCGATGAAACATGGCCTTTCATCCCTTGACAAAACAGGAAGTGGCATCACATAGCATTGTTCCTAAGTACACTACGGAAAAAAAAGAATTGGTTGCAATATCACTATAATGTGATATACATTTCATACAAGAATGGATCGCCATATGTATCATTATGATCAGTGTGTATAGGCACATATTACCAAATTACTATGAATGCAAGCAGACGTCCATGGCCAAATGATAATGATGTGTTATTATATAGCACTTACGCTTGAGCACTTTATATAGAAAAAATATACATACAATATCACCCAACCTCTGTTGGTACTCATTTATCAACCTCAGGAGGATGAAAGGCTAAGTTGAGGTATTTAAGAACAGACTAAATCAGTGACTGACCCTCTGAAGTGTGTCTGAAATAAACCTTCAATGAGTCTAGCAATCATTGTATAGAATTCCAGAAAGACACATAATTTGGTATTTCTCCTATTCTTTCTTATTTAGGGTCATTGCTGAAAGTGTTAGACTTGTGGAACCCCTGTTTTGTTTCTTTTTTTTTCTTTTAAGAGGCCTGAACAAGAAAGCCAACCACTCCAGAAGCAAGAGAACTATGAAATAAAGGTATGCCCAATGTGCAGTTCCAGATTCTGTACAAACACATCAGAATTTGGAAATAAAGTCAAGTGCTTATATGCAGGGTTTATTGAGCATAAACAGCCGACACGTGTTTCGACCAATCTGGTCGTTGTCAAGGCGTAAGTGCAATTGTGCAAAGAGCGGTTGCTCAAAGTGATTAGTAATTGGTAGGAGACAGGATAGATACCAATAATGGTAAATCTTGAGAGGGTCTATTGGTGAGGATGTCTGGAGTGAGATAGGCTTCCCATTTATCAGCTAAATCAGCATCTTTGTCAAAAACTTATAGGGAGTAGGGGTCTCGATCCCCTCCTCCGAACCACAGAAGCCAAATTGATTGACCCCTCCCACCGTGGTTGGCACGGGCGCCTGAATGGATATCACAGGAAGCCACGTGGCAGCCAATGGGGGGAAGATGGAGTTAGGGAAAGGGGATGGAGTGACAAAGGAAAGGAGGGGAACATAACAAACAAATACATACAATAGCAATACTCATGTACCTGTAACCCTAATTCCTAAACACCTAGCCTAATCTCATATTCCTGAAGTGAACCTGCTACATCATAACCATTGTGGCTTTACAGGTCTTCACTTTGTACATCACAAACATAACCTAGAACACAGACCTTGAACGTAACATGTAACTGGGGACAGTAATCCGTGAAAACACATAAGATGGCTTACAAGCAAAATGGCACAAACAAAAGGGGTGTCCCTTTCATGAAGATACAAGACACATGGCCCGCTGGGCACAATGAAGCCACAAACAGTGTTTTGGGAACAAATTCACACAACAAGCCCTTGTGATAAGTGGACCCTAAAGACGTATTCCAAATACGTGCACATTAGGATAATCTGCTCCCCGTGCACTGTTTTATCAGTTCAGAGTTCTTATAACATGTTTCCTCACACATGGCGTGTCTCACGCAGAGCGTGTATCCTAAAGCGTGTTACCTCACACACTCCCTGCATTATTTGGATAATAAATCAATACATGAACATCAACGTATTATAACCCCAGAATGTAAGCACTGAGGTCCAAAACACTTAACTGATGGTCCGGATGCCTCACGAGGACATCCGGACCCTGAAGAGCGATGCCCAACACAGTTTAGGAAGAGCCGCTTCACCGCCGCAGCCCGCGACCGACTGCCTTTCTTGTGTTCATCAGTGTTACCGTCGCGGCCCGGGGAGGGGGAAGCTCAATAAGTCCTTCGGCGTCCGATATGCTCCCACATGCCTGCTCCTACCGCTGCCGCCGCCCGTGCTGATAATCTGTAATTACCTGCACCGAGGCACGGGCGGCGGCTGATTTTAACAGTTGCTGCTAATGAGCAGCTGGTGCCGCGCGCGAGAGAGGAGAACTACACACTCCCAAAGCCTAATGGGAAATGTAGTTTATCTCCTCCTGCCAAGCACCAAGCGCCGTCCTCGGCCTTTCCACAGATTCCTGACAGTACCTCCTCTCTCAAGGCCCCTTCCAAGTTTTGTCTTCTCTGACTGCTGCAAATGAAACTGGCGCACCAATCTAGGTGCATGCACCGCACTGGCCGGGTTCCCATGAACAATCCTCAGGTCCATATCCTACCCACTGTATGAGATACCATAACTGCTTCTGTCTCCATCTTGAGTCCAGTATCTTCTTTACTTCATATTCTGTCTGCCCATCCTTGATAATTGCTGGTGGTCTCTGTACTCGCGTTCCCGGAGCTGCGGGTTTAAGCAGAGACACATGGAACACTGGATGTATCTTTAACGTGTGAGGCAACTTTAGTTTACATGCCACTGTAGATATACATTTCACAATTTCGTAGGGGCCAATAAACCTGGGGGCAAATTTCCGGGGTCCCTTTAAAGGCAGATTGTGTGTCGAAAGCCATACCTTATCCCCTACTTTATACTGAGGAGCCTATCTCCTATTTCTGTCTGCATATTTCTTATACTGTTCCTTAGCCTGATCCAAATTGGCTCGTGCTTTCTGTCTGAGTTGTAATAGTAACTTTTTTCTATCCTGAAGCATAGGAATATTCTCCATGTCAGGTAGATGTTCTGGTAACATATTCTGTGTCTGACCATACAAACATACATTTGGAGACATTCCCAAAGAGGCGTGTTCAGTGTTATTATAAGTGAACTCAGCCAACCATAAAGATTGTACCCAAGATTCACGACCATCACTTAAATAACATCGTAAATATTGTTCAAGCGTCTGATTGACTCTCTCAGTTTGTCTGTCTGTGGGTGATAACTGGTGGACAAAGCACACTCCATGCCTAACATTTTACAAAAAGCACGCCAAAATTTGGAAGTAAATTGTGGACCTCTATCAGATACAATACTTTGAGGCAGACCATGTAATCTGACCACATGTTGTAAAAACAATTCTGCCAATCTGCCTGCTCCAGGAATACCTTTACAAGGTACGAAATGGGCTTGTTTAGAGAGATAATCCACCACCACCCAGATTGTGTCATACTGATCATCCGGAGGCAAATCAGTGATGAAATCCATGGATATATGTGTCCAAACCTTCTCCGGAGTGGGTAGGGGCTGAAGTAACCCTGCTTTCTTTTTATGATCTGACTTACAGCGTACACAGGTTTCACACTCTTGAATGTATTTAATAGAATCTTGTCTTAACTCTGGCCACCAGAAATATTTCTCCAGCAACCCTTGTGTCTTTTTGCTTCGAGATTGTCCTGCTAAAGGTGAATTATGACACCAATGCATCGCCTTCCTTTGTAAAGCGAGCGTCGGTAAAAACAATTTCCCTGCATAATAGGGAAGCCCCTTGTGGAATGTTTCTGCGGAATTCTCTCCCCATTTCAATTTGACCTTTCCTTTCATTTCCTGTTTGACTTGTCTCAGTAACTGAGTCATTATCGCTCCTACTACCTTTTCCGCAGGAATGATAGTCTTAACTTCGGTTATCATGCTTTCCATATTTTGCTGCCTAGATAGAGCGTCTGCTTTTCCATTTTTTCTCCCTGGTCTAAAAGTGATTACAAAATTGAACTCATTAAAGTACGGTGACCATCTTAACTGCCTTGGACTCAATGTATGCGCTGTCTTGAAGTATTGCAAGTTCTTATGATCAGTGACCACTGTAACCTGATATTTGGCCCCCAGCAAATAATGTCGCCACTCCAAAAATGCTGCTCTAATTGCCAATAACTCTTTATCGGTGATTGAATAATTTTGTTCACAGCTAGTAAGCTTGCGAGAATAGAAAGCTACTGGATGCCATACTCCTTCTTCATCCTTTTGAGACAATATAGCTCCAACAGCCACATTGGAAGCATCCGTTTCCACTTGGAAAGGTGTTTCTGGATTAGGTTGTCTCAATACCGGAGCTGATGTAAATGCTTTCTTTAACTCTTGAAAAGCTACTTCTGCCTCATAGTTCCAATCAAATTTAGTGGCCTTCCTTAATAATTTGGTAATAGGTGTAACGATTTGTGAAAAGTTTGAAATAAAGCGCCTATAAAAGTTTGCAAAATCCAAAAAGGATTGGATATCCTTGATACATTGCGGCGCTGGCCATTCCGTAGCTGCTTGTACTTTCCTTTTGTCCATCACAATACCAGAGGGAGTCAAAATAAAACCAAGGAATTCCACTTGAGGGGTATGAAAAGCACATTTTTCCAGTTTTACATACAACTGGTGGTCTTGTAATCTTTTTAACACTGCTCTCACATGATCTCTGTGCTGCTCTTCAGAAGATGAATAAATCAAAATGTCATCAATATAAACTATAACAAACTGATCTAGAAACTCACTCAACACTTCCTGCATAAAGTATTGAAATACTGCAGGAGCATTACATAAACCAAAAGGCATCACAAGGTATTCAAATAAACAAAACTTAGTCCTGAAAGCTGTCTTCCACTCATCCCCTGCTTTCACACGGATCAAATGGTAAGCCCCTCTCAAATCTAATTTGGTGTAAACCACTGCTGTCTTTACTTGATCCAATAACACTGAAATCAAAGGCAAGGGGTACCTATTTTTTACTGTCACCTTATTCAATGCTCTATAGTCAATGCATGTCCTAAGTGTTCCCTCTTTCTTTGGGACAAAAAATAAGGGTGACGACACAGGCGAGGTGGAATGTCTAATAAATCCCTTATTTAACATGTCATCCAGATATTCACGTAAATGCTGGTTTTATTTTTCAGTCAAAGCATAGATTCTGCTGCAAGGTAACTTAGCCCCTGGTTCCAAATCAATCACACAATCATAAGATCTATGGGGTGGTAACTTGTCTGCTCCCCCTTTGTCAAATACCTTAGCTAAGTCTTGGTACTGATTTGGGATACTCACAGCCATTGCTCCCACCCTTTGTGGTTCTACCACTTGATCTGCCAAATATAATGCGGGTCTCACCTCTTCCTCCATGTGACCCTCACATTCCACTCCTGCAAAAACCACCTCCCGCTTAATCCAATCAATCCTGGGATTGTGCTTAAGCAACCAAGGCATGCCCAAAATGAGCCCAAATTGAGGTGCCGCAATTAAATCAAAGACAATTTCCTCTGTATGTCCAGACTCACACCTCATTATAAGCGGCTTAGTTTGTTGACAAATGGGCCCTGAAACCAATGGTGAACCATCCACTGATTGTACCCCCTCAACCTGAGATTTTTCCTTCAATGGTAAACATAATCTTTTCGCCAAACCAATGTCAATGAAATTACCAGTGGCGCCTGAATCCACCATTGCAGACACTAGCTGCTTAGTACAGGCAAAAAGTAAAGTCACCAGAATGTACAAATATATATTTCTTTTCCCTGTCGTATTTGCACTCCAATTGGGGAACCTAGTCGTGTCTGGGCCTGTCGCCTGAGTTCCCCCTAAGGCCGGCCCAATCCTTTTCCCGACTCAACCTTGTTTCTATCCACCCCTGCTCCTTTCTTGGGAGTATTCGGGCAAGTTCTAATAAAATGTCCTGGTTGTCCACAATAGAGGCACAAATTATTAGCCCTCCGTTGCTCCTTCTCTGCAACAGACAAAGGCCCCCTTATTCCACCAATTTGCATGGGTTATCCTTCTGTATTCTTGTTTCCCTTACCCCGATCCAATCTAGCAAAAGGCAACACTTCTGGTCTCTTCTTCTCACCCCTGCGCTCTCCAATACGATGATCCAATCTTAGAGCTAAATCAATCATGGTGGTACATGTACTAGGCTGAGGTTCTACTTGAGCGATAGCATCCTTCAACTCCTCTTTGAGCCCTTGATAAAACAACACAGTCCGTTTATTTTCAGGCCAATCTGTCTCAATCACCAACCTGTTAAATTGTGTAACATACGAAACCAAGTCGCGTGTTCCTTGTCTTAAAGCTAACAATACTTTGTCTTGAGCCAAAGAAACCTCCCGGCGGTCAAATAACCTTCCAAACTCCACTAGAAAACCATCCCAATCATATAATAAAGGATCATCCTTTTGCACCAAAGGCATTGCCCAGGCTGGCGCATCTCCCGTTAAATAGGAAATAACAAATGCCGTTCTAGCTTGTACTGTTTCAAACGCCTTAGGTTTACACAAAAAATGAAGTCGGCACTGTGTTAAAAAGGTCATATATTTCTTAGGGTCTCCTGTGAATCTTTCAGGTGTGGCTAATGGTACACTACTAGAGGGCTGCACAATCACGGTAGACGTGGCTCTACCAGTTTGCCCTCCAGTAGAGGTTCCAGCCCCATCAAGCGGGGTGCCTTGTGCGACCAAACCCTGTACCTGAGCTTTCAATATACTAGACTCCTGTCTAGTCTGTACCAATTCTACTTGTATGTCCTGTAGTGCTTTTAGCACATCCGCTAAAGAGGGAGGATTCGTATCCATTTGGCCTGGGTGGTTCAATTACCCCGAAATCGGGGGCAGGTAATTCTGTCAAAAACTTATAGGGAGTAGGGGGTCTCGATCCCCTCCTCCGAACCACAGAAGCCAAATTGATTGACCCCTCCCACAGTGGTTGGCACGGGCGCCTGAATGGATATCACAGGAAGCCACGTGGCAGCCAATGGGGGGAAGATGGAGTTAGGGAAAGGGGATGGAGTGACAAAGGAAAGGAGGGGAACATAACAAACAAACACATACAATAGCAATACTCCTGTACCTGTAACCCTAATTCCTAAACACCTAGCCTAATCTCATATTCCTGAAGTGAACCTGCTTCATCATAACCATTGTGGCTTTACAGGTCTTCACTTTGTACATCACAAACATAACCTAGAACACAGACCTGGAACGTAACATGTAACTGGGGACAGTAATCCGTGAAAACACATAAGATGGCTTACAAGCAAAATGGCGCAAACAAAAGGGGTGTCCCTTTCATGAAGATACAAGACACATGGCCCGCTGGGCACAATGAAGCCACAAACAGTGTTTTGGGAACAAATACACACAACAGGCCCTTGTGATAAGTGGACCCTAAAGACTTATTCCAAATACGTGCACATTAGGATAATCTGCTCCCCGTGCACTGTTTTATCAGTTCAGAGTTCTTATAACATGTTTCCTCACACATGGCGTGTCTCACGCAGAGCGTGTATCCTAAAGCGTGTTACCTCACACACTCACTGCATTATTTGGATAATAAATCAATACATGAACATCAACGTATTATAACCCCAGAATGTAAGCACTGAGGTCCAAAACACTTAACTGATGGTCCGGATGCCTCACGAGGACATCCGGACCCTGAAGAGCGATGCCCAACACAGTTTAGGAAGAGCCGCTTCACCGCCGCAGCCCGCGACTGCCTTTCTTGTGTTCATCAGCGTTACCGTCGCGGCCCGGGGAGGGGGAAGCTCAATAAGTCCTTCGGCATCCGATATGCTCCCACATGCCTGCTCCTACCGCTGCCGCCGCCCGTGCTGATAATCTGTAATTACCTGCACCGAGGCACGGGTGGCGGCTGATTTTAACAGTTGCTGCTAATGAGCAGCTGGTGCCGCGCGCGAGAGAGTAGAACTACACACTTCCCAAAGCCTAATGGGAAATGTAGTTTATCTCCTCCTGCCAAGCACCAAACGCCGTCCTCGGCCTTTCCACAGATTTCTGACAATCTTCATCATTACTAAAGTTCGGGAAAATAACAATACGTAAACCTCTGGGTATTTTGTCATTTTCTAGGTAATTAGTAAGGGATGCTTGTTCCCAATACTTATTAATTTCTTTTTTAGAGAGACGCTCCAATTTGACAAATTTTTGTCTGAGCGTTTCTATAGAGCTAAGATTACTTCTAAAAGCATTGGCTGTACTGCCTCGTGGAGCAAAGAGTGCCGCTCAATCATGTTCCCTATTAAGTAAGTAATCTGCCATTTTCTAAGTCTAATTGAAAGTGGTTGTCAGCAGCACCGTCAAAAACGAATAGTGAGGCAACAAGAAAACCTGGGGGTCGTTAGGTGGCAGTGCGCTAATTAACACCACTAATTGATGCTAGCGTGTGGTACTGCTGCGTTGGAAACCTTCCACTGGTACCCCCTAGCAAGCACCTGGACACATAAAAAGAGAACTATGAAATAAAGGTATGCCCAATGCACAGTGCCAGATGCTGTACAAACACATCAGAATTTGGAAACAAACTCAAGTGCTTATATGCAGGGTTTATTGAGCATAAACAGCCGACACGTGTTTCGACTAATCCGTTCGTTGTCAAGGCGTAAATTCAATTGTGCGAAGAGCAGTTGCTCAAAGTGATTAGTAATTGGTAGGAGACAGGATAGATACCAATAATAATAAATGGGAAGCCAATCTCACTCCAGACATCCTCACCAATTGACCCTATCAAGATTTACCATTATTGGTATCTATCCTGTCTCCTACCAATTACTAATCACTTTGAGCAACTGCTCTTCGCACAATTGAACTTACGCCTTGACAACGACCGGACGTAGTTGGTGGGTATGTTTGGGTCAAGGGTAGGTTTTTTTTAGCAATGGGAGAACCCAGGCATCTTTAAGACTGGTAGTTTTCAAATGAAGCGTTAATTATTGAAGTAATAAAGGGTGCGAGATCCCTCGATGATCTTTGCTGGACAGATGTCTCCCTGACATCTTGAAGGTTTTAAGTTCATAATTATGCCTTCCACATCCTTAGTGGACAGGGGTGAGAAGTTGAACATGTTGGGCCTCATTACAACCCTGGCGTTGGACCATGGTGCTATAAGCAACATGGTCCATGCCAGATTCCGCCATGGTGGATGGCGGATTTACCGCCCCATTCCAAGGTTGGCGGGGCAGTAAATCCCCATTCACTGTGGCCCCTTCCCCATTCCCATTTTTGGCCCATAGGGCTCAATGGGAATGGGGAAGGCGCTAATTACGGCACCGTAAATTACGGTGCCGTAATTAGCACCAAGGTCCCTTAGCGGGATGGACTTTAACGCCTGCAAAAAGCAGGCGTTAAAGTGTGAATCTGGCGTTAAGGGTTTAACGGCGCCGCAGCCTTTTACGGCGCCGTTAACCCCTTAACGCCAGGGTTGTAATGAGGCCCGTTGTGTGGATTGGGAGATGAGTTAGGGGGCAAGGGTAGGGTGGTGTCAGTGACGAGGCTATGTTTTTTTGATTCAATTTTAGTTTGTAGTAGTTCAATTTTGTCTGATAGAGCTTTCTATATATTGGTGCACCACGCCTTGTCTTTGGTGGCAGTCTCGAGAGGTGGTGTAGGAGATTCCAGTTTTCTAAGAATGCTAAATAATTCCTTAGTGATAGATTTTGCTTTGGTGATTCTGTCATTATAGGAATCACTTTTGGCTTGGTGGATGGCAATTATGTAGGTATGTGAGGCTTTTGCAAATTTGTCTTTATTCAATGCTGATGGAAGGCTTTTCCAGAGTGTTTCGGCATTTCTTTAAATTTTGCGCAGGGTTCTGAGATGCAGGGTGAGCCATGAGTTTATGTGTAAGCGGGGTTTGGCTTTCCGCATTTTCAATGGCACTATTGTGTTGATGGCGTTGGGTAGTATGGTATTGTACAAGTCGACTGGGGGTCTGTACCAGAGTTGGATAGTTGTCGTTCAGTGTGCCGAGATAGCTAGTAAAGTAGTTCCCCTGGGAGGAATGTTAGATTTGGAATGGACTTAAGGTTTAGCTAGGTTTTTGCAATGAAGGCAATGCCGCCACCTTTGGAAGATTCTCTATCATGTTTAATGATTGTGTACTCGTCTGGTATGGTGAGCGAGGGCCCTGCTGCCGCATGCAGCCAGCTCTCAGTTATTGCAATGAAGTTGAGATCATTCTTAGTTATACGTTATAAGAGCGAAGGCTAACAAGGATTTGGCGTTCATGAGTGCTCCCTTGATGCATATCATGGTACTTTCTAAGTTCTTTTTAGGAGAGGTAGTATTTTCTTGCTTAGATGTAACACTGGTGATTTGACTATTAAGAAGATTAGCTGCTTTAGAATTTGTAAGCATAGATACACTATTGAGATTGTGTTTGTTGTTAATTGGGGATGTCTAATCGTAGTGAATCTAGAGCCTAGTCTGTAGTTCCTAATTAAAGTTGGGCAAGGCTGGTTGGGAGGAGGTCTAGTGGTGAAGAGCTTGATCCATTGGGTTGGTGTGAGTGGCTGAGGTTCACTTAGTAATGCGTGTGTAGTGAGAGTAGGATCTGTTACATTTTTGTGGAAGGAAGGTAGGGATGTAGTAGGAGTGACACTGTTTGGCAGGGGCAATCTATCGGACATAGTGAAAAGCTATGTGTGCTCCTTGAGGCATGGTAGCTTGTGGTAGATGTTTGAGTGCCCTTAACAACAATTATAAAATATCTAACACATCAGCAACTGTCACTACTCAACCTGCTTATCTACCCATGTAGCCTTCTACTGTAGTGAGTTTCTATAGATCCCTTAATGTACTCAAAATCACTGCATTACCAACAGTGTAGTTCATGTACATGACTTTCAAGTTCACAGCATGTCATCTCCAGCCACAGTGACGCTGTGCATAGCTTCATTGAGGGTGTACTAGGGGTGGCTCTTCCTTAATGGACGAGGGGTGGGTGGCCCCCTGGATGGGGGGCCCAACCAGCCCACCTGGCCCACCCACAAGATCCCTCTCCCATTATGGAGGACCCGAGAAGTCAGCTAAAGGAATGTCCCAAGCCTGGCTTGAAATATCAAAGGCAAACGCAAGTTTCCGTTTGACAGCTCTGTTCCCCAGCTGTGCATGTCCAGTGGGCCATGCAAAATCAGCTGCGTTTTGCTTCCCCAGCCTTGCATGGCTCATTGGGGTTGATGGTTGGGGAACTGCATGTTTGTATGTCTAATAGAGTGCTCCTGAGCCTCCCCGCACATACAAACCGAATGGAGTGCTTTGTCATCTGCGCTCCCGCTCTTGCCTGATTTCTTTTCGTGTTACGTGGGAGCTGGATTGCTGGGAGAAAACCTCAGGACCAGGGCAGAAGGTAAGTTCATTTAAATATGTGTATGTATGCTTATGTTGTGTGTATGATGATGGGTGTGTGTGTGAATGAGGGAGTGCATGCTACGTGTGAATATGTGTATGTGTGTGTGTGTGTGTGCGTGTGTGTGGTGTGTGTGTGTGTGTGTGTGTGTGCGCGCATGTGTTTGTGCTGGGCTGTGGAGCTGATTTTGGCAGGAGGGGGTTTGTTGCACAAGCCCCCTCCACCCTCCTCACCGCCACTGGACAAAATCACCACCCTCTATGAGGTTCTGGAAGGCACAGGCGCAGGCAAGGTATTTTTTGTATGCATAGGGTGCTGGAGGGAGGTACGGGGTTAGAAGGGACGGGGAGGAACATTGGGCTAGGGGTAATAGTATAGGGAAGGGGGCTGGGAGGGATTGAGGGAACCCCCACCAACATTTAGAAAATAAAATATATGTAGATGAGGTTACTTTGTAAAACGGGTGTCGACAAAGGCACATGGAACCCTGGAGTATGTTCTTACGTGGGGATACTCCAAGAAAAGGTGTCCAGTGAGATGATCACCAGACCCGAGGACGCCGATGGGTTTGGTAAAAACGACTGCATATTGTAAACATTCATGCTAGTGTACAAAAAATGTAATAAACCCATAATGTGGATGAAGTCTTCTCTTTAATTTTTCATTTTTCATTAGTGCTATACAGAGGCCCTTTGCCAATGCATTTCAAACAGTCTGTCCTTCTTCAGGGCGATCTCTATGAATCCATAATTATTACAACAGTGTTTCAGTTTTACATGTTCATTGTCAAACAGCTCTTCAATCTTCAGACAAAGTACTGTCTTATTAAAAAAACTACAATGAGAAATATGGGTGTGTACCTGGGGTTAAAAGATGGTGGTGGACGTTGCGATACCTGGACATCTAGAGAGAAGCTGTGAGCAGGTCGGGTTGGCTATAGAGTGGGGGGTTCATGAGGTCATATTTGCACCGTTCCTGTAACCCAATAAACTGTGTTGATGACAAGGAGCATATTTCCCTGGGCACCTGGTCAGGTTTAAGGCCTGTGTGACGCGGAAAAGGTGTGTTATGCGTAAGTATGACACAAGATCTGCTGTCTGGCTACTTACCACGTGTCTGTAATGGATGCCAATGCTTACGGTGATGGTGCAAGATGATAGGGTATGTCCTGGGCTGGTTACACCAGGCACCTGCAGGGCAGTGCAGGCGGTGCTGAGTTTGAACAGAAAAGTAATGTTGCTGCCTGTAGGAAAGCAAACACACTAAATAGTGTGCGTCAACGCTTTATACAACCTATGTCGGTATAAACACATAACCACCAGGGTGTAGTAAGCGTGGTACACAATGGGCAATCTGGCACTTACCTATTGTGCTGTACAGTGTGTGTTTCTCAAGCCGAGGGATCCGTTGTGGGAAGTAGATAGAGGTCTGTTATCCTTCGTGTGGATAGTGCGTGAGCGCTATCTAGGAACGCTAATGTTGCTATGGCAGCCTTAATGTACACCGTCCTGTTGCGTATTGGTGTGAAAAGCTGGTGGCTCGTTGGTCAAGACTGAGAAGATATTAACGTCACTGCGCAAGGAGCGTTTTGAAAAAGAATGGGTTTCATGCGTCAAGTAATAATAACATCAAGACGTGGCGCTAGGGCCAGTGGGTAATGTAGGTCTATAAGAGATAAGAACACCGAACTGTGTTCGCTTGAAAACACTAATGTCTGGCTTTGGATGTATATGGGACCATGGGGATACTGCTGTATATTGGCAGAACAAGCATGGACATGCTTTCTTATAGTATCATTACTGGTATTATACACAAAGCAAACATGACTATGTTCTTATATGGGAATACTGTCGGATATTGGTGCAGCCAGCATGGAAATGTATGGACGCAGCCAGCATGAACATGTTTTTATACTAGAATATATTGTGGGCAAAGGCATCCTGAAAATGTGTTGGGGAAATTCTCCCGTGCAATGTTGGTGACTTGCATCTATTGGATTTTTTCAAGAGTTACCCTAGAAAACCAATTGCAAACTGTTCAGCTTTTTACCCATTGTTATTTGAAAGTGTGCTGTAAAATGCCCCATTTTAAGCCATTACCTTAAAACATTTCTCAGAGGGACACTGCACCACTCCCCCCGCGCCCCACAACCCCTTGATTGGTTGTAGGTCCCTCGCTATGCTCGCGGTCGCTCTGGAATATTTGGGGGAAATATTCATGCCCCTCCAATTAAAAACTTCACCAGCCAGAAACGAAAAACTGTAAACAATTCTATGGGAGCTAAGTGAGATTCCTGCAAGCATTGCTAAAGAACTAAGGGAGCAGTTGCCTCATTTCCCCCTGTCCTCGTCGCCTCTGTGATATATACCACCGTTCGAAATGACTGTCAAGGACAGACTGTGTAACAGATGAAATTAGCGATATCTCTTCCGTTAAACAGACTCTTTCTGACTGGCTATTATTTCGAGCTGAGCTGAAAGCAATGTCTCTTCTGCTAAGTGCCACCTTCACACATTTCTGGAAGCTATGCTGGGAGGAATGTCTGCCTGAGTGTACATGATACTGTCTCGTGCCGAGTGCATAATGCATTTTTGCAAGTATTTAAAATAAATTAACGTTTTAGGATGAATATTAACTTGATGCAAAACTTGTCTTGTATTAAACCTGCTTTGAACACGCCTAATGACACATTTTTTAAACAGCTTGGTAAGATATAGGTATACTTACTTAAACCAGTTTGGCCTGTTGACCCTTATTTGATGTGCCACCACCCGCCCCCTTTGTTGTATTTGTGACCTCCCTAATACTGATTTTTTTTTTCTATTTATTTATTTTTGTATTGTACTGTTGGTTATAAAGACAAACCTTTACACATATTTAAAAATATTCATACAGGCAGAATACAAGTATCACACAATTCATTATTACCAAATAAAAGGATAACATAAAAGACAAGTAATAGCGGATCCATATGTATCACCTGTATCCTATGGAAATTAAAACAGATTATTAGAATGTGAAACTATATTCACAATTTCATCTGAAATCCAATCAAAATATCCAAAATGGGCACTGAGCTCAGATAGCAACAAATGAACACGAGTGATTTCTAGCGACGTCACTGATGCTGTGACATTTTTACAGCCAGGCTCTTCCTGGTGATGTCCGCACGGATCTTTGTGCCTAGAGAAGGGGCACTCCAGGCACACTGTGAAAGAGGGTTACAGATGCATTCATTCATGGGAGGCACTACTGCCGAAAGGGCGAGCATGGCTTCTGCCTCAGCTCCCTGCATGATAATATTAACTATCTGACCTGAGGCAGGACGGAGGCCCGCTCCTAAGCGAACGGTGTACGGGACCTCAGTGGGCACACTCAGGACCTCATCACGAGTTGGGAGGTACCCTTAAATGCAGCGGTAACGCTATAACGGCCGCATTTGAGGGTCCGCCCAAACATGAGTATGGCGTGTTTACACCCAGCTCAGAGCTGATTTTTGGCACAATTACAGCACTGTAATACCGCATATGGGAGTTGCACTTAAAATTCCCCATTGGGGAATTACGCTTAACGCTCAACCTGTTTTCCGCCCGACGGGTGGGCGGTAACGCAAATACAGTTGGGTGGTATCCCTCTGGGGATACCGCCCAACTAGTGATGAGGCCTTCAGTCTAAAGTTGTGCCCATGTTCGTTCGCATTCTTTTTTAAACCCCCTTTCCTTGTTTCTGACACTCATTTTAAACACCCCTTACTCCCGAAATCAAGGAATGAGTAGAACAATTACACTATCCTTATGCTTGAAAGAGCCCTTCTTCTTTCTTACAAATGTCTGATCTTAGGATCAGGCATAGAGAGTTTATTCAGTGTGTCCTTTCTATTTTTATTTTTTTTTATTTTATTTTATTTTGGTTGGTTAAATGAAATTAACCTTTCAAAACAAGTGAGTCCTTTCATTCTAAGTGTCAAAATCACTTTGTAAGTGCAGGAACGCAAGTTCCATAATGAAATATGGCGAGAGGACAGGAAGGTTGATCATGTCTTACTTCACATGAGACAACCATATATACCACCCTATTGTCTGCACACCACAGAAGTCATTGTGTCGCGCAACCATCTCGTGAATAAAATGTGCAAGCATGCATGTATTATTAACATACTGCCTTCATATAATTAAATCAGACACAACATAAGTCATTAGTATTGGTAAAATAAAAACTGTTTTTTTGTGGTGCAGGTTTTTACTGTGCGGTGTACCATAAATGAGGTCCTTTGGAGTGCTCGCAGTGAGCTTTGACGTGACAGACCAAGGGGTTAATAGCACTCTCCATTTCCCACTTGCTTCAGTAATAAAAGAAAATACTTAACGGAAAAGACTGGGGGAATGACCTGGGCCGTCCTGTGAAGCTGCATCATGGTTTTACTATATCAATTATGTCAAAGTCCATGAGTGCCAACCTGCAGTAAACAAAAAATCCCTTTTATTAGAATGAGGTGCTGGGAGAATGATGAGGGTCCGAGAAGAATGTGAGGCGCAGAGGTGAATGCTGAAGGTCAGAGGGGAGTGATGTGAGGCTCAGAGGTGAATGCTGAAAGTCAGGGGAGAATGATGAGGGTTAGGGCAGGATGATGAGGGGCAGGAGAGAATGATGAGGACGTGGATGAGGTTCAAGAGGGTGATAGAAGCAGGGCAAGGGACACACACAGGAAGTGGTTATGTGGCAAGATAGATGAATGAAGAGAAGAGGGTGACAGTCAGGAAAATGTATGAGAAGCAGTGAGGTTTGTCAAGGGCACTGGGGAAATATTGATAAGCTTTAGAACAGTAATGGAAGGTATCAGGAATTTTTATCCCCAAAAATATGATTAAAGAGATTACATGATTTAAGTGGGTGAGTCATGTTTAGCATTCAGGCCTTCTCATGGCACTTTTAACAGTTTAGCCACTAGAATAAACTGTATGTGACCATTTTTATAAATCACCCCTCGAAGCATTAGACAAACCCCCCAAATTGAGCAATATGAAATCATTACATATTTTCATTGGAACCCACTTATGGACAGAACATGGGAGGCTGTGGGGGAATATGGGAAGGATGCAAAACGCCCAGCCTAATCAAGTCCCAAAACTGGCTTCTAAATTATAAACGTAATTCAGGAATAATGCCCGAAAATTTAAGTTGTACATATATCTGTCTATTTCTTATTGTAATGTAAATGTACTTGTAACATCGACAAAGGTAAAAATCACAGAAATGAAAATTTCACATAAATACTCCAAGGGAAATTATAACTTTCTTGGTTCTGCTACTTACATCATTTTTTGTAAGTCAATATCTCATTAGTGTTCATAGCAATCTGCTAATGATACCTCAAATTAATCTCAGCCTGCACATGTTTCACTAGATAGGACATACAAGTCCTATGGCAAGCTTCTTCAGGGCTATTTCCTAACTTACAGTATTAGTCTAATAATAAAAGAAAAAATGGATACATATTTTGCATAGAAATAAGTTTGCACAGACTGACATGGGAGAAAAAATAAGAAAAAAGAATACAAGAAGACATTAATATAAATATGTGTTTTTGAGTATGTCAAAAACATTAATGATTGCCAAATAATATCGAATGTATATTAACTTGTGATTATTTTTGTTATAACACAAAAATAATTTTGAAGTATAAAGTTCCTACCTGTACTATATGATAATTCTAATGTTGGTCTGGTGCATATTTCGTATGGTCTGCAAATATCTCTCAAATTTGAGTGACCTGCAATTAATTAATTTCATGAGAATATGTTCATAATCGATCTTCGCCCATTCTAGTAATCTAATGAAATATTTACTTACTTAAATCTATAGTCACACTATTCTTTGGATTCCTGATACATTTTTTATGCTCTGAGTAATGTTTTAGTTTTTAGCTTGCTCAAATTATTTCAATGTATAAATATCTGCAAATTAATAATTATCTGTGTTAAATCTATCCCATACAGCATATCTGTGTATATAATGTCCTGATATGTTTAATAGCTAGTTTGTATCAAATTGCGCAGTTCACCTGGGGCACACGCAGTTATCATGCTGCAGGGGAGATGGAATCCACAGCATCTAACTAGGTAGGATCTAGGCAATTTAATGAATATAATGGGTTCAGATCATTTCTGACAATATTGTTGTAAAATTAATGAATTGCAGGTCACCCAAATTTGAGAGATATTTGAAAACATAAAATGATGCAGGTATTTCTGTTTCTAAAAGCGAGGTCTGCTAATAGGACCACACTTTGCATGCCAAAATTAGAGTGCACCCATGTGCCTTGGCTGTAACCAGTCTCCTGGCACCCACAGGCACAGCTTTGCTGTTGCACAGGGTGGGTTCAAGGGTCACTTGTGCATCCCAGACAGCTGCTGGAACACAAAGTCGTTGTAGACAGATGTGGCTTTTTAATTTTCTGCACCTCTGAATTTAAATTACAATAATTGTATGCCTTTGTTTAGTCTGCTGGCAAGTATATCTTTAAATGTAATCACATCCTGGTTGTGCCATGGTGACTGTGCAGAGCACGCAATTATACAGCCATGACAATTTGGGTACATCTATGATAGGACTGATGTGAATGAGTGTCTGTTCTGACTGTCTCCAAAACAGCAATGTGGAATAATGGCCAGGATGCTGCCCCTTTAATTGACCTTCAAGAAGGATAACATCTTCCCCAGGGCATAGAAACTACCCCAGGAGGTCCCCTGGGAACCAGTGCTTCAAAGGCAGAACTGATACAACAAAGTCACTCTCAAACCAGTGTGCTAGTGCTAACTACTGGAGTCCTTTTGGAATCAGAAGGCATGGGAAGGTGGAAGAGTTAGAGTAGCCAGAAGGGAGAGAAAGACCAGAAGAAGGGTCCCAGCATCTTAATTTCTGTTAGGGCTCTATTCCTTTTCCTGTCCCCTCCAGACTCTGGGAGTGATGTCATAACGCAAAGGCACTTGTTACAAAAACATTGATTGGACCCCTTACACCAGGCTTGCTTTGGGCCAATCTCCTGTGATATTTTCCCTTTATAGGGAAAGGGGCACCCCTAATCCTTTGATTCATTTCTGGACTCCTACAAGTACAAAGAGAATTAATCTGGACCTCTGTTGGAGATCCAGTCTATGCCAGAATCCCCTGCCAGGGAGGTGAAGACGTAAGTGACCAAACATTATGGAGCGCTCTATTCTGTAGCCATCCCCACGGTAGATTGGGGTGAACTGCTATGAATGAGAGACTCAACTTCGGGCTGCACTGGGACCAGGGCCCTGGTAATTGGAGGTGAAGGATCCTCTAGGTGCCAGCCACGCTCCCCAGTGGCGGAGAAAATAATAAAATCACTCACCTTGTCCTTGAGTCCCTGAATAGAGACTCCCAGCAACCACAGAATCAAAGAAGTGATCCCTGGCTCTCCTTGCTTCTCTGAACTGCAACAATGCCTATTTGGGAACCTTTGACACCATTCAAGCTGCTGTGAAGAAACCAACTGAGTCAGCCTTAACCTCAATACTTGAGGGCCCCTGCATTTCAGAGTTTGCTCAATGCCAACGCTGAAACTCCACCTTCTCCACATCAAATAGTCATCGCGTTTTCTAATGTCCCCAACTCAACACCACTGCCTGGTCTCCAACTTCTTTCAACTTCAGCCGAATACTACTGCAGTCCCCCTATGCAGTGTCGAGCCAGCCGAGCCCGCTCCCACCAAAGCCAAGTCTCTTCTTCTCCACACCCGAGGCCTCCAAGTTTTCAAACACCGCCTATTCAACATCACTGTTGCCAGCGCCTTTCAGCCACAAGTCGCTACTAATCACCACTGCACCATTGGATCCCGCACTGTCGCTCCTCGACTCGACACTTGCCTGCACCGGAAGCATCCAGACTACCGTTTAGACACTGAAAACCCTGGCTAAAAACTGTTCAGCCCAAACTACAAGAACTTAAAGTACTGTAAATAGACCATGTCCCCCTGATCCACTTTTGGTGTCATATTAACTTTTAAGCTACCCTTCTTTTCCTTGTTCTGAAAAACATAACCTTTGAACAGTGACATTGTGCCAATCTGAAGCCTGAACATTGCTGCTAATCTACCGAAAGGCCCTTACAACAAAGTCTACATTCTGTTTTTTCCTTTACAGCGGTTCCCTCATTTTTTTCTGATTAGTTGTTTGCATTTGATTGTTTCATTAAAACTCAATATTTTTATATAACCTTGATTGGACATTCTTTGTTTTGGGCTATTATACTTAAGTTGCTTGCGTTGCTGTTGCTATCACCTCACACCCCTCCAAAGATATCAATGAGCCTCTTTACGGGTTGGGCGGAGCGGTACAAATGTGGTGGTCATGCTATTACTGCAGCATTACTGCTCCGCCCTATCCCGAGTTTGGGCAAACCTCGGAGCATCCACCTCCAGCTTTGAGCTGGAACTGAATGCGCAATTAGTACTGCAGTAATTGTGCCGAAAATGCCCCATAGAGAATTTACACCCGGGATACTGCTCAACCCGTGATGAGGACCTACATTCTGCTATCAGCCTTTGCTACCAAAGGAGGCAAAGGAGCTATACCTTTCGGCTGTGGCTATTTCACTTTTATGATTGGAATCGCGAACAACCCAGATGCCTCATCTTAACTTAGACCACCCCAGTAACCGGCAAAATCGAAGCACGGATGGTGCCATCCAGCAAGGATGTGAGAACAACCTGGGCACGGATGGCGCCATTCTTTTGCCAAGGCCTCAGCCCTTTTCCACAGAAGGTGGTTCTCTAATCCTACCCGGCATAAACCAGAATCTACAGCCTTATAAGGTGCGCCCAATTGGAGCCCACAAAAACCATAACTATGCGCAAGTAAACTCTTTGCTCTCCAGATCAGTGAGACTGGAGCAACTTGCACCAAGATCCAATAGCCCATTTTTGAACCGCTCCTCCCTGTTGCCTATATGTGGGTCTATCCCGCAGCTATCCTCAATTTGCAGCAGTGACATAGCCCTAATTGAACTACCTAATTGGAATGGCACCCGGAATTGGGCTTTAATTGAACAAGTCTCACCAGTGGCAGTCTCATTATTATCTGCATGCGCAGAAACCCTATTGTCTATGGGATTTCCCCTTTCAGTGTGCCAATTGCGGCCCTCAAATCATCACCTCTTGACACAATGGCATGCCTGCAGCAGCACTGGAGGATGTCCCCCTGACGGGCCTTGCTTTACCTACCCCAGCTTCGGTCCTGAGCCGTTACTTGCCTGTGGGGAAGACCAAGGGAGATCTGCCAGCGAGTGTCTGCTGGCTACCACCACCACCCGACTCTGTGCCATCTAAATTCAGAGGTATTAAGCTGACATGATCAAGGTGGGTGCTTAGCAGGTGGCAACAGGGCCTCAGACTGCTTTCCTAGAACATAGCTGGAGTGAAAGGGAAACTGGCCGATCCAAAGTGGACTGATTCTATAAGTGGTTTTAATATAATTGGCTTGCAGGAGAAGTGGACCGTGGATCCAGTCATGTTATATGGTTTCCAGTCCTTCTGTAGTCCAGCCACGAAGGGGCTGAGAGGCAGGCTGAGCAGGGGGGGAGGGGGGGGCGGCTGCTGACGTGGATCGATTCTTCTATGGGATTGGAGTTGAAGAGGGTAGACACTCAGTCCCAGGATGTTCTTATGTTGTATATTAAATTAAATCCTGCAGAGACATTATGCCTAATTAACCTTTATAACAGACCCTCGGGCATAGCAGGAATGGCCTGCACTGAATCAGTCCAGAAGGTGCTAGCTGCCAACAAAGCGGCAGGCCAAAATCATTATTTTCTAATGATAGTGGGTGACTTCAATCTATAACTGGAGCCGAACAGGTCGCTTGAAGGTCTGTGGGCGGGCCAAGACAATGCATGAGATATTCCTGACCTGCTGGCACCTGGCCCAACTTCAGTGTACCCCTTGGCAGCCAACACTTTGTCAATCTTGTACAACCTTGAGCTTAGAGCTTGCAATGGAAGGTTTGTTACAGACCAACCAGCCAAAAAAACATTTTTTGGAGCGAACGGCTTCTTCTTAATCGACTATATATTAATCTCAGCATCAGCCTGGGCACGGGCAGGTGAATTCAGTGTAATCGATAGCTCTGAAAGGGACCACCGCCCGTTGGAAATGCATTTAAAACTGGAAAATCAAGACTACGGGAGGATAAACACTACTAAGGGTACCAACAAGGACAAGGACTTTGTGCGAAGACTGTTGAAATGGGCCAAGATCATAACCCCTGAGTTGAAGCAGAGCATATACTTATCAATCTTAGCCAATGTTGTGGTAATCTGTAACACATAAACTAACCCTGCCGGGGTTTTGGATGAATTTGAAATGTTTAAAACAAATGTACAACCATATGTATCAGGAACTGGGGGGAAACATAAGAGTAAACTAGCTATTGGGGGGCGGGGGGGTGGTTTGATGCCCCCTGTAGAGAGGCAAAGAGAGACATAGAAAAATTCCTCAGAGATCCTTTGGGGATAGATCGACCAGTGCTCCTTTCATTGGAAACCAATTACAAAAACGTACTCTACGATAGAAAGACCTAATATCTAAAAGGGAAATGGGAGGGATTGCACAATGCCTGGCAGTCGAGAAACAATGTTTTGTTCTGGCAACTGGTCTCCGATAGTGATCTTAAAGGGGATCCCCAAAAGCTTGATAGTATAGGTGGAGATAGATGGAGGGGACATTATGGGGCACTTTATGCAGCAGACCCCCCTTTAACCCACCCATTGGCTATTGCAAGCGGCCCAGTCTTAATCCGTTATGTGTCAAGCTGCAGGATGTGGAGGAAGCGCTAGCCTCATCCAAAAATGAAAATGCGGCCGGGCCAGACCTAATACCACCAGACTTTTATAAGAACGAGCCTAGCTAGTAACTGGGCAGCTATATTACTCCCGGTCTTTAGGGCAGTGATGTATACAGGCAGGACCCCAGATTCATGGCATAGGGCAGTCATCATCCACGTATACAAGAAGGGAGGTAGGGACAGCCCGGCCAACTTTAGACCTATATCCCTCCTGGATGGGGCTGGTAAATTGTTTGGAAAAAACATCTTGAAACATCTCCAGGCATGGGCGGCCCATAAACGAATAATGAGTGTCCATCAGGCAGGCTTCCAAAAGGGACGGGGTTGCCAGTGTCTCATGTTATATTTAATCATCTAAAAATATAGGGTCAGACCAAAAAGGCATTTGCACGTTCTGTTCGTGGACCTTAAGACAGCTTTTGACTATGTGTCCCGAGAACAACTATGGAAGGTCCTGCGAGAACGAAAAGTACCAGAGCACATGATAGGCATATCAGCCTTATATTCTAAAACTATGTCCTGTGTACGATACAAACTGAGCAGCGAACAAACTACATACTTTGAAGTGGCTCTGGGAGTCAGCCAGGGCTGTGCCCTGCACCCCTCCTGTTCAACCTATATATACAAGGAATCATAGATGAGCTAGTGAGGAGGGTCGGGAGTGCCCAAAGCTGTCTACAACCAGATTCCCGGCATGATTCTATGCGGATGACACATTGCTAATAGCCACGTCGCCACAGGGCCTTAAGGAATCTCTAGCAATCTTCATAAGGAAGGCTAGGGAGCTGGGTCTTGGCATTAATATGGCTAAGACAAAGTCAATGGTTATCAAACGGGGCGCCCTCCAAATTCAAATCGACAACCGGGTAATAGAACAGGTCAAAGGTTTTGACTATTTGGGGGTGAGAATTCAGGCAAGCGCTGGATGGGCCCACCAGCTAGCCAGGGCGGCAGCCACACTGAACAAATATAGTGGAGCAATCTTGGCCTTCTTTAGTCATCATTGGGATGTGGTGAAATTTCACCGGCATTAGAGCTATATCAGGCAGGAGGTCTCAGCAGCCCTCTGCGTTTCAGAGCTACGGGGGTGCGAGAATATAAAGACCCCCTCCTACTTCTCCTACTGGATTTATCGGCTGCTTTCGATTTGGTCAACCACCAAATCCTGTGTCAACATCTGAAATCAGCAGCCCACTTTTCTGACAACACCACCAACTGGATTAGGTCATTCCTTGACAATAGACACATGAGAGTGTTTTCCCCCACCTCCTCAGCAGACCCAGCGCCTGTCCCCTGTGGGGTCCCTCAAGGGTCATGTGTATCCCCCACCCTCTATAATGTGGTCACTAAACCCCTGTTTGATGTGCTTGATTATCTGGGTGTCACCTACACTAATTACGCGATGACACCCAGATACTCAATC
The DNA here is from genome assembly GCF_040938575.1 of Ambystoma mexicanum. Classification (NCBI taxonomy): domain Eukaryota; kingdom Metazoa; phylum Chordata; class Amphibia; order Caudata; family Ambystomatidae; genus Ambystoma; species Ambystoma mexicanum. The sequence goes on from NC_090924.1 coordinate 102,442,888, forward strand.
CCATCACAGGAGACTACACTGTAGACTCTAAATCCCTAAACGACATCTATCATGTTATCCAAGCCTGGATGGCACAACACGAGCTCTGTCTCAACGATGACAAGCCAGAGCTCCTCATTTTAGGTTCACAACAAAGACTTAATAAGTTGAACCTCTGTTCAGGTCCTTCAATATCGATGGCAACCCCATCACTGTATCCAAAGACAAAAAAAACCTTGGAATCTACCTAGATTCCACACTCTCCTATCATAGGCAAACCAATGCAGTCGCTGCCGCATCGGCCTACACTTGCAAGTTGATCACAGCCTGTCGCCCATTCCTCTCTACTCAGAATTGTATCACCCTTGCCAGGACACTGGTTATGTCCAAACTTGACTACTGTAACGTACTGTACCAAGGCACTAACGTGTGTAACCTCAATAAACTACAGATCACTCAAAATAACGCCATTAGAGCAGCCCTCAATATCCCTAGATCGGCACAAATCTCTGAAACTAGGAAGAACCTTCACTGGCTTTCAGTCCCCCAAAGGATCTCACTTAAATCACTCGCCCTTACTTACAAGTGCATTCACAACCGGGCCCCTATCTACCTAGCCTCGCGGTTTACGCAATATAACCCACCTCGATCACTCAGGTCTGCACACAGCCAGAGCCTCTCGATCCCCAGATTCAAGCTCCAAACAGCCAGAGGGATTAGCTTCCCAGTCTTGGCAGCCAAACCTTGGAACACTGTGCCTCTCACTATTAGAAATCTATCATCGCTGAACCTATTTAACCTCAAAGCCAAACGGTGGTTAGCCACCTCAGATGACCACTTGTCCTCCTGAACAGCTGATTTTCTTGTCTGTTTTTTTGCCTGACTTATTTGCACTGATCCTGTATTCATGTGCCTTGCACCATGCTACTGTAATGTTCGCCTTGTTGTAACTACTCTTTCAAGATATGCGCCCGGTAGCCTCCGGGCCTGGTTGCGCTGTACAAATAAAATAAATACAAATACAAATAGAGAAAATATTTTTGCCAAAAAAGCATTGCAAATACCGCCAAGTGCCCCATCCGTGCTGGTGCATCTGCAATGCAGCACAGTCCCTCTGAGCCTATCCATTATCTATCGGCCTGTTTCCCTTTGGGTCTGACTGTTGACGAGACCAGCACTTGAACTGTGTAGGGAGGCACTGGTATATATCATTTCATTGGAAGGCGCAAGTGGACTGAAATGGCTCACCCATATAAAACATTTTTTTACTCTACCTGAAAATGGGTGAGTTTTGGAATGAACCAGGCAGGTTCTGTGATCTGAGCTGGAACCAAATGAAGCCCCTAGTAAAACAGAGAGCTAGGGGAATGCTCATTCTCAAGGCCTCAAAGTTAAGGTTGAGGACCGCCTACTTAGCCCAGAGACACACATTTGGTTGCAAACCCTATCTGGACCAGATCAGACCTGCCACTGTGAGATCACTATGTTTGAGGTTAAGATTAGGTATATTGTCTATCTGCACTTTTACCACCAAATGTAATGATCTTGGATCTGCCAGATGCCCCCTGTGTGGTGCCCTTGAGGAGTCATTGCAGCGGCTAAGGTCTGCATACCTGAGACCCATCATGCTGGCGGCAGCGATTAAGTCAAGGCCTAGCACCGTGGAATTCCTGGTCCAATCAATTACCCTCCCCCTGGGTCCTGTTTTTTGCATAGAGCATGGATCCTGAGGAGAAAACTGGGCAACAGGCTGTGAGTATAACTCTCCTGCTTCCCCAGTAATCCCATTGGGCAGTGATGTCAGCTTTGTTGTCATATCTTTTATCTGTGCTACCAATCTTCTGTATTGTGATAATTGATTCTGTGTGATTTTAATGGATTTTAATATTATATAATGTAACCTGATGACTTAATGTCGAATAAAGGTTTTAAGATTGGAATCACTGCTGGATGAGTAGTAGTGTAGGGCTGAGTAGGCGGTTTAGCCACAACTCATACCTGCACTTCTGCAGAGCAGCAGTCTTTTCATCACACACATTTAACCCAAAAATCAAACCACTTTCAGGCAAGACTGTGAGGTTGCGCAACGTGCCCTGTTTTTTAGCAGTGCCCAGGTGGTAAACTTAGTAAAGTGAAGGAAACGAATAATGATGCTTGTTCCTTTTTTCTCTCATAATCAGCTTTTCTTCTTGCAAACAGCAAAATAAAACCATAAGGCAAATCCGACTTTGGCAAATATGTAAAACTTTATAATTCCCTTTATGCAGTTCTATAATTGAAGAGATTTTTTTGGGGGGGTGGGGGACATCTTTTCAGATAATATTTACCAAAACACAGTTCAAGGATGTGGTGATGTGCATTTTTGCAACCTTATCGCTCCTTGAATCCTGTGAAGTTGTTAAAAAAAAAATAGCAACAAAGTATGCTGTTGTTACTACTTTACTGGGCCATTGCACGCAAGTGGGGCCCGTTAGTGCTCAATAACCTATTTACATTATTTATTTATTCTATTAGTGTCATAAAGTTAAATCAATAACTTTGAATACATTTCATTTCATCATAATGTTACCATCAAATCATCACTTTTGTTAAAACCAAAAAACCTAAAAGCAAAACCAAAACGGAAGAAAAGAAAACATTCACTCGTCTAAAATGATTTCATAGATCTCTTTCCACAAAAGACCAGAAAGGAGGTAAAAGCGCCTTCACGAGAATTCTTTCCTCGATTTAGTATAGAAAATGATACAGCCTTTGTGCGTTCCAGACATAAAGGTTTCCCAGAGAGCATCAGAAGTGACAGACATGCCAAACCCTGACACTCGGGTCGTTTTTGCTCGAAGATCTGCCAATGCACAGGACTCAAATAGAAGATGCCGAACTGATTCCATTTCTGACTCGCCGCAGAGTCTAGAACTTCTTGGGATCTTACGCCATCCCCCAGTGATCTCAAAAGATTTGCCTGCATTAAATGCTAAACGCATGTAGTCCCAGACACAGTGATTGCCAATAGAAGTATTGATATATGAGGGGACACTTATTAAAAAAGTGAGAACATCGTTTTTTTGATGTACAAAAACCTAATTATTGTAAAGAAATGTGTTTGGACCTCAACAAAACATCAAACACCTGAAGCAACAGAGAGTTGTCAGGTGAAGAAGAAAGCGTGCATGCATTCCTCATCTAGTGATACCCAAAGAGCCAAAGGATGAATAACAAGCACTGATAAAGCCAGTAGCTTTGAGATTGACACTGACGCTCACATTCGGGATAAGATCAAATGACACAAGGCTATTGCCCCCTGCGGGCGCATGCTAGACATGCTTAGAATGTAAATACTTCTTAACATAATGAACAGCCAGGCCTCCAAGTAGAACATTGTTCAGGCTCTTATTTCTTGCTGCAGTAACACTTTAGGAAAATTCTTTTCGTGTTACAGATATGAACAGTGTATATTGGGGAAGGTAGAGTTGGGAAAGTATAAGAAGTCTTAGTAGTCTGTCTTCCTGTCTTCTATGTATGCAGGCTCTATTTCCTCTAGATCCGCCCTAATCCCTAGGGGGCGGATGCTGGTCCAACTGTTTAACACTAATAGGCCCATGGCCGAACCAAAAATGCAAAATGCTTTTGTGGGCCATTTTTTGGGGTCAAAGTGGGCCAGTTCGATGAGTTTCTTCACTATGTGGCTAATAGTTTTGCCCAGCGTTGCCGAATAAATATTCTTTAAAATGCACTATTGCATCCCATTTTATCAAAAAACGTACTCTTGGGTACTATTCAACCGGGCCTCATTATGTGTCCATTTGCCGGTGCTACCGGCGGGTTGCCGCCAGACCCATAATATTTTCCCAGTGCCAACCGGAGATTACAACTCCAGTGGTCCAGGAAGTCAGGCGCTGGTAAAATGTAAGTCCCCGGTCCTATTGGACTCTATGGGAGTGGAGACACTGTAGCACAAGCACCATTGCTAACGGTGCCAGTGCTTCCGTGAAGGGTTTGCCTACCATGGCCACTGCACCCGGCAGGGTCAGACCTGTCGGGCAATGCGGCTCCGGCAGGCAAACACGTAGTTTGCCGATCCGGAAACAAGAGTGCCGGTGAGTTTACCAGCACCCTTGTTTCTGCACCGGCAAATTTTTCATGAGACCCAGTGTCACAAAAGGAATTAATTCCCATTTGCAACTGTGAGCCACTTTTTCATTTGTGCCCGAGACAATCTTATGCCCCAGTCCGACCCTGCTAAAACATGAGCTGAGCTCTTCTGGATTAATAAAGTACTCAGATCCCGTTCAGAATGTTCATCTTCAACAGATGCCTCCTCCTTTTACGGACCCCTTATGCTCCTTCTTCCATGACAAAATGAATAACATCAGTCAGTCACTCTTGCATCTCCCTATATCCCCTGATCCCCCCTTCCTAGACTGGGAAAATAATGCAGTCTTCTCAACTTTCTCTCCAATTTACCAATCAGAGATGGTGTTCCTGGTAAAGAAAAAGAAAGGTTCTTCAGAATAAGTTGAGCCTTGTCCTACTAGGACTATCAAGTACAACAATCTAACAACTGCTCCAGCCCTCTCCAGCTTTGTTAACTTCTCCCTTGAATCTGACATCTTCCCCCAAAGCTGAAAGAAACACGTCACATATATCACCTTTCTTGAAAAGGTATCAATATAGACCCTATTATACCTTCTAACCATCATCCCATTTCCAACACAACTTTAATTGGCTAAAGTCTTGAACGGGTGTCTATTTGTCAAATACAATATTTTCTGAAACGTATGTCTAACTGCATGATCACCAGTCTGGCTTTAGAACAGCTACAAGCACAGAATCTGTAATGTTCTCATTAGGGATTAGATATTTTCCTTACTCAACTCCAGCTGCCCTTCCATTCTCATGCTCCTTGAACTCTGAACTGTGTTTGATAACATCAACCATACAACTCTCCTCCAGTTCCTGGAAAAAGCATTTATCACATGCACTGCCCTCCAACGTAGCTCTTCTTTCTTGTCTAACTATAAGAGCCAGGTCAATGCTGGTTCTTCCTTATCTAAATCTATCACCCAACAGTGCATAGTCACTCAAGGCTCCATCCGTTTCCCGTGGCTTTTCATTCCATACTTTAGACGTCTTGCTGATCTCACAGTACCCTACACTACCATCTCTCTAACCTACGCTCATGACACTGAGATCGCCTTCAATCTACAGAATCTGCACCCACTCACCATCTCATCTCTGAATACCTAACCAGATTTATGACTCGATAGCAGACAACAACCTCTGCTTCAATTGCTTGAAGACTGAAATCGTCTATTTTGGCAAATGCATTCCTGTTGCCCTAGGCCATCCCCAACCCTATTGCCACAGCCAAAAACCATGATGCTGTCTTTAATAATATTCTGTCCTTTTTGCTTCACATTCATGAACTCACTAGCAAGTCCCATTTCCTCCTATATGTCTTCGGGCACATACTCCCTCTCCTCATCATGTCTCAAATAGTACAGGTTACCTCTTTGATGGCACTTAATACCTCAACTACTTCATCCTCCTCCTCTTGGGCAACCTCAATAACCTCACACATCAACTACAGTGATCCAGAACAAAGTGGTGAGACGCATCTTGAGCCTCAAACTCAGGGGTCACGTCACACCTGCTCATCTATCCCTCCACTGGCTTGTGCATTGAATTTAAAGACTCTGCCTTACTCACAGAGCCCTCTGGAAATAAAGACCACTGCACTTCAGACAGAAAGCAAAATAATACCTCCAGACTAGACACTTGAGTTTTTCAGCCACCAAAACACTAGTAGTTTCTGCTTTTAGGGCAAATGGGGTGTAAAGGAATATGTCTTGCTGTACCAGAATCCTGCCTTTGAAATGGTTTACCAATGACTCTCAGAGAAGATGATAACTACTTCCACTTCCAAATAAATCTTAAGACAGTACAGTGTTTATTAAGCATGAAACTAGCTTCATAAAAGTCTCAGAGGGAGGACACAGTGAGGGAAGCAGAGATACAAGTGAGCAGGGAGATAACGGGGGAGGTCAAGTCATTTGGCAGCAAGGGCTCTACAAGCAACCAGGAGATGAACTGGAGTGGGCACAAGATAGTACTGAGACATGCATCTACCCCATCACATTCCCTCATACCCATACTTCTGCCCATTCTGTTATAGTCATCTATGGGTATCCATATTTTGCTCACCCCCTCAAGCTGCCTCCCTGTGATACATATTCTTCGGGACCACAGGCCATGAAGCAGCAATCTCCATCAGCTTCTCAATCCACCCAATGTTTGGTGTAATTGTTGGGGTCCACGACACATTCAGACAATGTCCCAGGAGGTCCAATATGATGATATAGGGAGTACATCCTGGGTAATTGATCTGTTTGTGTACACTTATGTACTTGTGTATCCACATTGATTATTATGGTCATCTCCAGTGCCTTTTTGCCCACCTTTTTACATTGGTTTAATGCTATTTTCAAGACAGAGATAGTTGTCAGTACCAGTACTAGGATAGCCAATAATATGTTGAATGCATTTGCCAAACTGTTGGGTAGTCATGAGAACAGGTAACCAAACCACTCATCCTCTTCATTATCTTCCACCTATGACACCAATTGGTGTGTAAGGGACCCATTCTCCTCATTGTTTGCTGGTGTGTATGTACAACTGGATGACCAATCTTAGCACACATGCCTCCCTCCATGGCTGTTATCAGATCAAGGAACTACCTATTTTGAAGGGTCAATAGTCTCATTGCTCTCAACTCTTCCTTGGTCGCAATGAACCCTTTTATGGTTGCATTTATTATTTGCAACAGCTCCCATCTGGTTATTTGTAACCATTTTGCATTTGTGGCTGCTTGTAAGCCAGGAGCAAGGTAGGAGGTAAAGAATATTGCTGTTTTACCAAACAAATTTGTGTTCTTCTGGCATGTCTTCATGTGCTTCTACTGATTGCATGGAAAAATAATTATTTTGATTGGTATTATGTATACTGGTCATCCTTCATCTTCTACCCAGGTGAACAATTTTCTATATTTAGGCCATTCTTCAAGACACTCTTTATTTGCATTCAGCAAAACCTCCTCAGGCTGTTCTAGTAGTGCTCAAGCTTTGCAGCCTATCAATCCGTCGACCCAACCTTCAGTGGTCTGTACACTTCCTTTTATTTGTAACTGGCCTCTATCCCAGCACCCAGGTATTGTATTTCCTCTTGCATCACTGCACTGCAACAATTTGTGGTTTTCTATTCTAATCTCTCCCCTATCTGAATCTAACAGTATGTATATTATTATCTTGTGTTGTGTTTCAGCATTCATCATATGGGGCATTTGTTTTATAAAACTATCCTGACATGAAGAGTTTGCCTTTGTTACACACTCTTTAGAGGTGCTTTGACCTTGGAATTGTCCTTGTGTCATGCATAGTGCAAGATGTGTCAGGCAATGTGCTGTGTTTGCAGGTACTTCTGTTGCTATACAAACTCTAGAGGCAGTCATGGCATACTGGATGAGGGAACAAACAAAACAGCTCTCATCAGACTTCTCCCTCCTCACTTCACTCATGATTGTACCACATGTTATTGGTAGCATGGAGGGGATTATCAGAATACTTGCTCAAGTGGTTTTGGTCATCTTGCACACCTCTATTAAATCTTGTACTTAGTGAGCTTACTTCAGGGAATGCTTCAGGTGTCATTTCATTTGCCACTCTTTCAGTGGCTATACATGTGTTATTTTCACTGGATACTGGCCTTACCACAATGTTAATGACAGGCTCTTTTACTGCAATGCAAATAATAAAATAAAGACAGCAAAATTAGAACAATGTTGCTATAATCCTAATAGCCAGTGTGTCTGCTTTTTACATATATCTATGCATATGAGCTCTTCTCAGCAATAAAAAAACTGTTTGACATTTTAAAAAAATATAATTTTTCCACCAGAGGAAATGCCTTTTCTGTTTCTTTAAAAAAAATAAGTGTTCAGAAGAAAATCCTAGTTAAGAGTGAGAGAACATTTCTTTCTAGAAAAATATATGTTTTTAAGTTAAACAACAAAACCTTTATGCAAATGTTCGAAGTTCCTAAAAAGAATTAGAAAAAATTAAAGGACCAGAAAAAACAGGAAGCCCATGGGGAATATCTAATACTTCTTGGAATGGGAAAAGCACACTTTATTGTTAAAAAAATGTCTATGGAGAATTTTGAAAAATGTTCTTGTCGTAAATAACCAGTACGTTCTCTTTATTCTTACTGCTGCTGACTTGCTCTGGTTATCGCCCACATATGGGATCTTCAAACTTCTTCACCTCAACCTCCATATTGTTGAACAGGGGGGCGTCACAACAGTACTTCTTAATGTCACTTAAATGGAGCCAGTCTTAAATTCCCTTGACTTTGCAGAAGGGGTTAATGCTTCTACAACATATGGTCCTTCGAACCTGGGTTTGTGCCAATGTCTCACAACACATCTACACAGAACTTCATCCCTTGGATAGATCTGAAGGGGCTATAACAACGTATTTACATTAATATGTCCATCCACATTTTCAGTGACTCTCAAGCCCCCATGCCTTGCCTGCACCTGTTTGGAGATACATTTCAGAGATTTAGTCATAGAAATCAAATAGTCATGCATTTCTTTACCAAGTACAGTGGCTGAATTCTCAGCATCAGTTCAAGCCTGTGTGGGAGGAGCAATTGGGCAGTCATTCTGCGTCCTGTCACCAGCTCATGAGGTGCCAGTTGGTGGTCAGAGGCTGGCTGATTGCGTAAGGCAAAAAAAGCCAGGGGAAGGCAATGCAGCCAATTCTTATGCAATATATCTTTATCTTTACAATGTGTTCCTTCAAGATGCCACTGAGGTGCTTGCAAATTCTGTTTGCATGTGGTTGGTAGGCAGGTGAGAATGTATGTCTTATGCCTGAAAGAAAGGTTATCTGTTCGAATACTTCATTCATAAAATGGGGTCCATTGTCTGAGCATTGCACTTTGCATACTGCCCATCTAAATAACACCTCTTGCACGAGGAATTTGCAGATGAGATGGCATCCAGATGCGTGCATGGACCTGCTTTGATCCAGCGAGAAAATGGGCTTATGGCTACTATGATATATTCTTAACCATTACAATTTTGCAGCATATTTACATAGTCGATATGCAAATGCCAAAATGGTCCAAAGGATAGGGTATTGCTCCTCTCACCATTCCCAATGTGTGTCCAACAGTACATTTCTGACATGTCATGCAATTTATAATAAACTTAATCACATGCTCATTCAGATTGGGGACAAATCAGTCATCTGAAATTGATGCTACAAGGCATTCGCTTGTGATATGTGCGGGGTAATGGAGTTGCTCCAGCGTTACTGTGAGAAACTCGACAGGCATAGCAGGCTTCCCTGTGCTATCCTGGAACCATACTAATTCAGAGGGGGATACTAAGCACCCCCTCTTCCTCCACAAATCCTGCTCTTCTTGTTGGACGCATCACTGCAACTCCTAAATCTGCATTATTGGCAGTGTGTTGAAACCTTCTGTCATGATCGTGTTACGTACATGTGTGTATTTTCTGTTCTTTTATCCTAATTCGAGGTGCGGCTTGAGACCCTAACGTTCCCTGGTCCTTTCCTCATTTCTTCCTTGTGAGAACCAAGAGTGCTGTGAGTGGCAAGAGCCAGAGCACAGTGAAAGGTGGGCTGCGGCGAGCCACGGCACTGTTGGGTGTCGGCGTGCTTCCTTTGGCGGTTCCTGATGTCAGCACCCATTCAATGGCTTATGACTCCTGTGCTGGGAAAAATTATGAAAGAGAGAGAAGGAGAGACAAGAAGCCCTGACAGCTCTGCCTCGCCTGTACTAGTGGTACTAGTGGTAAGGCAAAAACTGTGAAGCTAGAAGGCCATTTGTATAAGCAGTGTGCAGCGCACTGTGCTGTGATTTGCTTTGCCTTGCCTTACGAGCAGCATTTAGTCTTTGCCAGTGGAGGGAGTTCCATCTCTGCTACCTTTTGCTTCCCTATCTTTTGTTACCTTGTAACTCTATCATAAATGGCCTAAGAAAAATAGATATTCCATCGAATGCTCCTATTGGCGGGCACTGCTACACTTGTTACTCACAAAAAGTTCTAAGATGTTCTGGAAACATATAAATGAGAGCACGCGAAGACCAGTGACATGAATGGTGTCTCGGAACCAAATTGGGCATCTCATGCAGAGCTGACCTTTAGTGGGAGCGAGGTGGAGAACCCATCTGTGGTTTTGCCAGCTGGGCATTTCTAAAAAGTACTCAAGACATCTTTAACATCATACGAGCTAGCAAGTTGTCCAGGGCCCATGGCCCGGATGGGATTTGCAGCACGTTAATAAAGACCAATTCCTTGGTATGGGCAACTGCCCTTTACTGGATTTTTTCATTGGATCAGCATGACCCAATTGATTCCTGTGTCATGGTGGGAGAGCATTATTGTCCCAGTTCTAAAAAAATAATGAAATCACGATGACCCTCAAAATTATCAGCTATTTACAATGACAGATGCGCCGGCTAAGATCTTTGCTCGAGTTCTCTTATAAGAGCTTGAGGATTGGGCAGAAACATCTAAAATTATACCGTTTAATCAAACAGGATGTCGCAACGGCTTGAATACCTCTATTAATAGCCTCTCACTGATTACAATCATATAGCAGGCGTGACTGACACATAAAATCCGAGAATTTGTGGCTTTTGTCGACTAGAGTCCCGCATTCGACAGTGTGGATAGATGCAGTATATGGAGTAAGCTAAACAACTGGAACATCCCTGCTAGGTTACTAAAAATGATCATCCACCTCTATGCACACACTAGGGTGAAGGTCCTTTTGAGCCGACAGGGTAGGACAACCAATTGGATACCAACTCAAAAGGGTCTCAGGCAAGGCTGCATTTTAGCACCCATGCTCTTAATTTGTACTTGTCTGACCTGGGAAATGATATTAATAATCCTCTATCCATCCCCCCAAAATTAGGCAGTATTCCTCTGCAGTGGATGGGTTATGCAGACGATATCGTCCTGCTAGACCTAACCCATGCAGGCCTTACAGTCGTGCTTAACTCACTCATTGTCAATACTGCAAAAATGAAAATAATGGTCTTTAGCCCAACACACAAAAAGACAGTAAAAACATTAGTTGGCGTTGGACGGTGATGTAGTCGAGGTAGTTCGTGAGTATAAATACACAGGCGTTATTCTGGATAACAAACTAAGTGGAACAAAGCACCTGAATAAGATCAAATTAAAAATTGCCACAAAAACAGGCTCCATAGGTTCCCTCGTGCATAAGGGCAGGGGCTATTATCTGGGGGCACTGATCCAGCTGTATCTTGCTAAGATCTTACCCATTATTTTATATGGGGCTGAAATGTCGTTGTTTGCTAATCTTTCTGAGACGCTCAAATTGGAGCGCTATATACTCACGAGAGTGCCCCCTCCCCTGCACTGCAATGGAAACGATTTACTTGAAGTTTGATGTTGTGCCTATTCAGGTGAAGTTGCACTTTAGTTGCTTGACTTTACTTTGAAAATTGGCCAACGCACCAGGTCACTCACTTATGGGCTTATTATATGAAGTAATTTTATCTAGGATAAAAACTATGCCCATGAGCAACTTAGCGAAAATGTGGTCCATGGCTGGTAAATGGCTTCCCATGGCAGCAGAACTAGCCTTGGGGTGGCCATTCAACAAATAATTAAAAAAACATATGAAAAATATATTGGTTGAGCAAAATCAATAAAAACTCATTGTGAATTTGACCACAAAAAACCTTGCAGAGCAATTTGTGGAGTATTTAAAGGCGCGTCAGGGGAACCAAAATATTTTCTAAATGTGGGTAACAGCTTGACTTCGGAGTATCTCTAATTAAAATGTAACATCGTTAGGACTGGGGAGATTGTGGGGGCATGGACTGGTACACCGAGGGAGAGTAGACAGTGTTGACTGTTTGGGGAAGAGCAACTGGAGTCTGGTCACCATTTTCCCTCTTACACGTTTGGTCGCAAGCCCTGAGTGCAGCGGGTCTATTGGGGCTGACATCAGCTAATGATATCTAGGTCTTGTTTATGAGAGGTGATCCTGAAGCATGTAATGTATTCTTTACCATTCTCTGGTTAAAGATTGTGACCATATTGGAGATACGTTTGTGAGGAGAAGGTGTTATTATATTCTAACCATCCAACTGATCAATAGTGATTTATGTGTGAATTTATATGATGTTTGTTTCTTGATTGTCTATTTGGTGGTGGCTTTTATGTTGTGACTTGATATATTGTATTGAAAGCTGGCTTTTGCCAACTGTACAATAAGGTAATACCATTTTTTTTAAAGTATATTTGTCTGGGGCAGCTGTAATCTCAAATATCTTGGGGAAATATGCTGACCTTTTGGCTGCTGGCTCCGCAACTTCGTTGCTACAAGAAATCATGACTGCACCTTGCATATGTGCTGTGCACTTGACCACAGCGATCGCTGATTGATGTTCAAGTGCTTCCAATAGCCTCTCTAACAATGCTGCATGATGTACTGGTGAACCATCTGTGCTATGGAAACCCCTCTTCCACCGTGACAACCCTGAGTGTACTTTGGTCATCACAAAGGCAGAGTCAGAGTACACCATCACAGCTTCATCCACATGCTCCTCAAGTGCTAAAATCATGGCTACAAACTCAGATGATTGCACAGAGAAATCTGCCGGCAATTTCGCACTTCTCACAACTTGAGACTTTCTGGTGTCTATGGTCTTTACTTCTGCTGCTCCACTATGTCATAATCCACCCCCTTGATCTATTGTTGATGACCTATAAACTAAGAGAATTACACCACCTCCTAGAGCATTTTCCTTGACGTGAGCCATGTCATCATGGAAATCAGTGTAGATAATGCAATCTTGGATATAATCGCCCTCTTCCACTGGTTATACTGCAAATCTTTCTGGGTTCACTGTGCAGCACCTGACAATTTTGATCGATGGATTTGAAATGATGACCTCGTAGCCCAATGCTCTCTGTGTAGTCAATGTGCTTTGGGCTACTCGAGAATGGCAAAAAGAGCATGTTCTACATATAATGTAACTGAACAGTCCATTGTGATATTTTCGCTTACTTCTCAATTGCAAAGGCTGTTTCAATTCTTGCTCACATGGGTAATGGCCTCTCATTACTGGATCTATGACCCAGCTATAATATGCCAGTGGTTTGCGTCCCAATGAAATTTTCTATGTGTGGACAGCCATCATCACAATTCCATTTGAATGGGAGAACAAGAAAAACTCTTCATTGTAATACTTTAATTTACTTTACTTTAAAATAAATCAGGACAACACAAGGACACACATAAATCAAGGGGGAGGAGGGGAGTCCAGACCACAGAATATGTTGCTTGTAGTCATGCTCATGTAAGAGGAGAGGTGTCCAGGTCACAGAGTAGGATGCTCGTAGTTGTGCTCATTTAAGAGGATTAGTCTACTCCTTTGTCAAATAGGGGCGTTTTTAATGAATTTTTAAAATGTGCCATGCAGGGCATAGATCTATGGGTCAGAGGAAGTTCGTAACTTGAACGAAGGGCCCAGCAGTCAAAGCTGGCACCCTTTTATTTCTGAGGTTTGTAGCATGTGAAGGATACGAGTTGAGTATGGTTAGACTTCAGAATGCAAGATGCTAGGTTTTTCGGTGCAGCTCCATTAAGTCATTTGTGGATTATGGTCAGTGATTTGTAGAGTATCCTGTTTTTCACTGGAAGCCAGTGTAGGTCTTGTCTCGCATCAAAGATGTGATGATACTTGCCTAGCCCACATACTACCGGAACAGCACCATTCTAGGAAATGTGTAGTTTGTTGATATTTGCGGCATACATGCCAGACATGACACTATTAAAATATTTTCATTTGGAGTTTGCCAGTGCAGAGGCAACCACAGCTCGATTCTCCACAGAAATATATGGGTGAATTTGCTAAGTAGAGAGTTCAGATATACACAAGAAGATCGTAGATGTGCAGTGTGTTTGTTGAAAGTGAGCTGAGAATTGAAAAATATACCCAACGGTTTAACGTGGGCGACTACTGGAATTGAACAGCCAGCAATACAAAAACAGTTGTAATAGGCATCCAAGTTATTTACCGTTGTTCCTGAGCCAAGGATCAGCAGCTCCGTCTTGTTGTATTGTAATCTGGGATCCCTAACACGGGAGCTGTGCTGATTGCTTTTTTCAATTAATCAAGTGCATCTATCATCTCACATCTCCATGCCATATCTCTCCTATAGTTATGTGCTTCTTTCAGCTCTTTTGAAAACTGACTTACATATGTGTTGTAACCAAAGACCCATACCCCACAATAATTGCAAAGTCCCAAAAACTGTTGCATCTCATTTACGGTATTTGGTCTGGCTGTGCTGCTAATCCCCTCTGCTCTTTCATGTGTCACTTTCCTCCCATCCTTTTATATTATCTATGTGCAATACCTCTTCCTGCCAATATTGCAATTTTTCTTTGTCCACCTTGTACCCTTTTTCAGCCAGTACTGTCAATGGTTTTACTGAGCCTTTCCAGCACTCTTCCTGTCTTGCACTGCAAGCTAATAATTAATCTACATATTGAATGACTGTGCTGTCAGTTTGATCATTTCCCAAGTCCATTTGCAGCACTCGATTAAAAACACTACGGGACTCACTGTACCCCTGTGGGAGGCGGCTGTGTTGTAATCGAATTCTGTGATAGGTAAGCACGGTCAAATATTGTTAGTGTTTATGCAGGGGAATGGAAAAGAAAGCATTTTTCAAATCAATAACTGGAAAACATTGGGCTGTAGCCAGCATGTTACATGAAATTGTTGCCAGATTCAGCACTAAGGTGAATTGAGCTTCTGAAATGTTGTGCAGAAGGCATACATAAATCTCTAAGAGACCTTGGGCCTCATTACGACCCCAGCGCTAAACCATGGTGCTATTAGCACCATGGTCCATGCCGGGGTCCGCCATGGTGAATGGCGGAATTACCGCCCCATTCCATGGTTGGCGGGGCGGTAATTCCCCATTCACCATGGGCCCTTCCCCATTCCCATTTTTGCCCCATAGGGCTCAATGGGAATGGGGAAGGCGCTAAGTATGGTGACGGAAATTGCGGCACCGTACTTAGCACCAAGGTCCCTTTGCGGCACCCTACTTTAACGCCTGCTAAAAGCAGGCGTTAAGGTCGGCTCCCGCAAAGGGACCTCGTAATCAGGCGTTAAGGGTTTAACGGCACCGACACCTTTTACGGCGCCGTTAAACCCTTAACGCCAGGGTCGTAATGAGGCCCCCTGTGTGCCTTTTTTAGGTGGTACACTGCTGTGGTGCATGGTTGATTCTGAAGACACTAATATACCCTGCAGTAGCAAGGCGGCAATGGTTTCACAAATACCTCAGCAAGCTTCCTTGGATATAGGATACTATTTCACTTGTGGTAAAACGGCATTCTTCTTCAATTTTATTTTCACTGGTCCTACTCCTTTTAATAGGCCACGTCATATGGACCTTTGGTCCACAATGAACTCGGTACCTCTGTCAAATCTTCCTGCATAAATGGTGGCACCTTCCTCACCAATGATATTACTTGGGGAACCTCTCTGTGCTCTATTTGCAAATGATATGTAAGAGATATATTAACAATTACTTCATCATCTGAGTTGTCATCTTGAAATAGGTCTTCATCAGTCAAGTCAGTTAGTCTGTGCACCAGGTTACTTCTTTGCCATCACCTCCATGTAATATCACTCTGTCCTCTCTTTATTACCATTGCTGCTTGTAATTATCTGCTGTTCCCCATATACGTGCATATCTCTGGTCTGAACAAAATGTCTGCGGGTAATCCCAACAATTTGGGCCTCATTACGACCCTGGCGGTAAGGGGTTAACGCCAGCGTTAGCTGCGCCGACCCCTTACCGCCAACTACGAGGTCCCTTAGCGCCATGGCGCTTTTAACACCTGCTTTTAGCAGGTGTTAAAATCCATGGCGCTAAGGGACCATGGAGTTAATTACGCCACCGTAATTTACGGTGGCGTAATTAACGCCTTCCCCACTCCCATTATGCCCTATGGGGCAAAAATGGGAATGGGGAAGGGTAAATGGGGATTGGGGACTTACCGCCCCGCCGACCTCGGAATGGGGCGGTAAGTCCGCCAACCACCATGGCGTAAACGTAGTTTACGCCATGGTGGTAAAGTCACGGCCCAGGCGGTAACTTACCGCCTGGGTCGTAATGAGGCCCTTTGTCCTGTATTTGTGGAAGCCAGTGCTTTATAGTTATAGAATGCTCTAATGAACTCGCAAGCATTCACATAATAAATGTCTAGTGTGGAAAAAATGATTGCCTCCTCAGTGAAGGAAATCATCATGTTTAGCTTACTTATCAAGTCTCTCCGCAATATATCCACTGGTGTCTTTCCAGAATATAACATTGGCATAGCCATCTCATGCTCTCCTATGGTTATGGGAAATTTATCTTTAAAGGGAACCATTGTCCTAGCACCAGAGAATCCTTATGTGCCCATTAATAATCCTGACATTGGAACTTTCCCTCTCTAACACTAGATCTCGTAGCCCCTGTATCAACCAGGAAGGAAAAAGGCTTGCCACTTTCAGTCACTCTGACCCTTGGTTCCTCTTGGGGTTCTTGGGTAATCAATGGAATTAGACACATCAAGTCGGCCTGTGGGCTGTCCTATTGTGGGTACATGTTCACTCCTGTTCTTTTAAAGGGGTTCCCTCCCACTACTGTCACACCTCCTAAACTGGGTTCTCTTGGTACCTATGGCAACACATTTGCATCTCATTGTAAACAGCAAACACAAGTGCAACCACAAGTACCCCAGAATGCAGAAGCATTCTGGGGTACTTGTGGTTGCACTTGTGTTTTCTGTATCTGGGATTTTACCACCTGTTGTGATTGTTGTATTTGTGGCGGTACTGCCTGCTCTGCTTGCAGTATTTGCAGCACCTGTCTTTGCTGATACTGCATGTAATCGTGCACGTTATAGTCTGATGGTGCCTAATGTCTACTAATGATGTCATCAACTCCCTTGCAACAGCTCTTTAAACTTCTCTCCTTTTCCTTTTCTTCATTCCATCATTTTTCTCCTTCTTTCTCTTCCTCTCTTTGGCTTGCTCTTTTACTCTCTTCCTGTGTCTTTTCTGTTTCCCTGTCTTCCTCTCATTTGCTCTCTCTTTTTCCTCTCTCCTCCTCCAGCCACTTTTCATTCTCCGCCTCCTGTCGGTCTATACCTTCCCTCACCTTTTTGTTACATTCGTCTATCCCCTTTCCATCAAGTTTCAATATTATGTGCCGTCCTATCCATTTATCCGACACAATTGCTGTCTCATCTCTTGCGCCCTGCATGCCTTTTGTTCTCTGATGCTTCTCATCCGCTTCTGTTAACTTAGCTTGCACCCTGCGCCATGGGTCAGATTCTTCCTGTAATATGATATGATATGATAAGGCATTTGTAACGCGCCTATACACAAGTGTTTCAAGGCGCGACGAGGCAGGGGGGGGAACAAGGGGAGACAGACAACGATCTTACTAGGCCAGGTGTCATTCAGATCGCGCAAGTGCAAGGGTAGAGGAGAAGGAAAAAGTGCATGGGGGAAAGGGAGAGGGGAAAGTGCAGTACAGGGTTATAAGCATACAGCATACAGGATAAATAACAAGGGCCAGCTGGTGGCAAGTTCGAGGTAAGTGCAGACAAGTGCTGGGAAGGGGGGCTGTATGGATACAGACACAGTCCCGTAGTGCAGGGGTTGCCGTGGAGGCAGTGCAGGGGAGAGTGGCTGGGCCGAGAACGGTGAATGGCCCAGTTGCAGATTCAGTGCAGTTTCAGTAGTATTAGCAGGGGAGAGGGGGAGAGAAAGCGGAGGCAAAGAGGAAGGTTTTGAGGTGCTTCCGGAACCGGAGGTGGTTCTCCTCAAGTTTCAGGGAGGTAGGAAGGCTGTTCCAGAGGGAGGCCCCTGCAGTGGAAAGAGATCTGCCCCCAACTCGTTGTTTGGAGAAGCGGCTGACCCTGAGGGAGTTGGAGGCGGATGAACGCAGAGCTCGAGAAGGAAGATATTTAGGAAGAGAGAGTTGAAGGTATTTTGGCCCAAGGCCCCAGACGGCCTTATGGACAATGCAGAGGGTTTTGAACTTGATCCTCGCAGTCACTGGGAGCCAGTGTAGTGATTTCAGTCCTGGAGAGATACGGTCCCTGGGCTTGAGGCCAAGGACAAGTCTTGCAGTCCTGTTCTGGATGAGTTGCAAAGGGCGGAGAGTAGAGGCGGGCAGATTAAGATAGAGGCTGTTACAGTAGTCCAGCTTAGAGAGAACCAGGGCTCTAGAGACAGTGAGCTTCTGGGGGAAGGAGAGGAAAGGAAGGATACCTCTGAGGAGGTGTAGCTGGTAGTGTGACTTCTTAGATACGTCGGATATGTGAGGAGAGAAGGAGAGTGTGGAGTCGAAGATGACCCCAAGGTTTTTTGCCTTGCAGGTAGGAGTAGGAAGAGGGCCCAGAGAGGCCGGCCAGAGAGCAGCAGGGAAGGAGGGAGTGGGAGTGCCGATGAGTAGAATCTCAGTCTTACTGGCATTAAGGCAGAGGTCGTTGGCGGCACACCATTCCTGGATAGCAGAAAGACAGTCAGAGATGAGGGAAGGAGAAGAGGAGGCCGAGGGTAGCCTGAAAATGAGTTGGGTATCATCCGCATAGCACTGAAAGTAGGGGCAGAGAGCGGCGATGTGGTGGGCGAGAAGTGCCAGATACTGGTTGGCCAATGACATTGGCCTGCCCACTTTCTCTCCTTGCATACCATCCTCATCACTATATGCTGCAGGAATATATATGGGATTGGAATATCCTGCAGCGGCCTTCAATGGATTTAATCCCTGTACAGTCGAGGGTGGGTCACTAGTTTGGGGAAGAAGAGAAGGAGCTGTGGGTTGTGTGCCCGCTTCGTCATGCTAGTTAAGCATCCATTCTTTTTAACCTTGCCCTACCTCCTCATCTGGGAACATTTTCCACAGCTCGAGTATACCCAATCTTTTCTGCTATTGTTTTCCCCTATGTGTGGCATGTAGATATGTGCACATGTGTTGCAGCACTGTCTTCGAATGAGTGCCGTCTTGAGGCCATGGCATAAACATCTTGCCAGTCATGTCCTTAACCCACTCAATGTGGTATTTCATCATTTTAGTTTCATATCGGGGAGTGATTTACAAAAATGAACTATGGGAGTATCCGTCATAATAACAGTATAAAACACAATTTACCAATGGTCAATAAACACTGCTTCAACCCTCACTCACCTTTTTTCACTCCTCTGCAAACCCATTCCCACAATAATTACCACACCCACTTCGCTCCTGAAGATTAACTCATGTATACTATTCCTTTGAGCAGAACCAATAATCTGCTGCTCACGCTCTGGACCCTATTTTCTGGTCCACAACACCAATTAACTTTTTCTGTCACTACAAAGGAAAAACACCTCTACTATTCTACATTACCCCACAACACAAGGCTGGTGCCAGCAAACATGAACAGAAATCAAAATACAGCTGTCGTCCCATATATTCGGGGGATTCTTCCATTTATTTCTGCCCCATAAGGAGGCTTAGCACGTGGTCTTCCTCAACCCTTATCATAGGTATTCAATCCTTTATCATCTCTTATTTCTCATAAATCAATACCTCACAAGAAACCCATGATCCTAATTTTGGCATGGACATTTCATACTCACATCCACAGAACCTCTGAGGGTTTTCGGCATTGAGCCTACTCTAATTGTCGGCTCCCCTCAATGCCCAGTGGGGCACCCTGTACGGACCGTGCAGGGCTTTCCATCAAAGTGGGTACCTTCTAACCTTTCTTCTCAAGTGCGTGTTTTCTCTGTGCTCCACAGACCACCCTTGATGTCCAAGAGGCATGGCAAGGAGCCCTTGATGCGCATTATCTCCATGCTCCACAGACCACCCATGCTGTTCAAGGGGGCATGGCAAGGAGCCCTCGATAGTCCCACAACGTCTATAGAACCATCCTTTGCTACCAAGTGTAATGGTGTACCCCAGATCACACAATTAGTCAGATTAACACTCAATGATGAAGGGCTCAGCTGCATGTCAAAACCCAGCTTTATTTAAACAATAATCCTAACTGGGACAGCATACAAGCATCTAGTTCTCATAGCTCTCAACATTTTCAATGACTGCAAGCGAGTTTTTGTACCAAAATGACATCAACAATGACATCACATTACAATATCAGTTTACAAAACCTACAGGGAAGTTAGGTTGGTTAATAGTTCAGGCTACATATAGGATACATATGGGTGAGTTACTTAATTGATCCCTACCTATCTGATGGCTCCTCCTGGACCTATCCAACTATTGATACCTAACTGGTTAGCATCATCCATCATAGACAATGTGGCAAGGGGACTTCTTATTGGTTGGCATCTAGGTTACCAACCTTGGACATTTTGACATGGTGTCAAGATATGAGCAAGACACAAATATGGGAATAGACTTCTGCAGTCTGCCATAATTTCAATTAAAGAACACTCCTGGTCATCATGAGGCGATGAGGCCTTCCCTTTCCTTTGTAGTTGGCCGTGTGTGCTGTCTGCACATGTACTGAGGGAGTTCTGTAGGCATTTTACGTGTGTTTGGCCCGTAACAAATAGCCAGTTTTATATCTGGATCACACATTAGGGTACCGGATTTGAGAGTGGATGTCCTTCTATTTATTAAGGTTTTATCTAATTCTAACGTACATGTTGTGTTCTTTGTGGCCACTGGGGACACTAGTCAGTTACTTTCCTATAGTCTCTTTGCTTACTGATCTTGTGCACCTGGAAATCTATGGTTGTTTGTGCTCTTATTAAAATTAATTCATCTTGGGAGTCTACCGCTTCTCGTGTTGGGAACTGTTGTCTTGTTCTTGCATTCCGTTCATTTATTACTCCCTTCCTAGTTTCTGACCTTGGCTCTGGCTGTGAGCTACTGTCTGATTTCTGCACGAGTTTCGAGAATATATTTGTTTTTGTAAATGCAGCATCTTGGGTTCTGAAACCTTGGGAATTCTGACACCTGTGCAGCCTCTAAGTTAGGAAAATGGCTGCCCTTCTTTCTTCTTGTCTCCATATGGGTGCCAAATAGCCGCGTTTATTCATGGTGTATGTCTGCCATGCAATGGTCTCCCTGCGCGTGTATTCAGAATCTTAGCTACCTATAATACAACTGCCCTAGCGGTGTAGTGAGGCCCTCTCTTGTTACCCAGTAACCTCCAGTCCTTTTATACTGTGTTGCACTATTTATACTGCACACTATTTGTGCATTCTACAAATTACTTTTAGTCCTTACTTGGTCCCACAACCTAGCTAATTCTTTGTGGCAGATTGCATGTGCATTCATTTTAGTTAAGCATATTGTTCCATGGATCTCTGCCTTAACTCATACTATCAACTACCCCTAGCTTCACAAGGTGGTAAGGCTGTCTCAGTTTGTAACATTTCACGCCCTTATGGTACTGGAACTGGGCAGAAGGTAGTACTGACACATTCATCTGCGCCATCACACTGCCTTCACTCAGTCTTCCCTTCTCCCAGAATGCTAAAGGAAGGCATGATCAGAAAGATCAGACAGAGAAGGTCTGCCCTCTAGAGAGACAGATTCTTTGGCATCTTGCTTGCTTGCATAGACCTCTAAAGGCAGTGCAACCAAATTATCATCCTAGTGCTTTGGACTGGCATTGATCTAGGCTGTCATTGTTGTTCACACAAATCCGGAAAGAATGTCCAGAGAGCAAAACTGTGTTGCTTACAAAAATGTATCAATTTTTATTAACCATGATGCAAACATTTACGAAATAGTCAATTAATGACACAATGCTTTAAAGACCATATTATTACATAACACAACAGCATGGGTAAACAACACATGGCTAAAATTAGTCCATCATCAAAACCATTCATAGTGCAGCATTCAGACCATACAACATTCATAGTGACATTCATCCAAACAACAATAGCTAAAAATGACACAATTGATTGACAGTCGGGAGTGAGTACAATCCCCACATCCCGTCTAGTTATTTTAATATTTAGAAATTGAATAACATACAATAGAAATAATTAAAACAATCTATCGTGAGGGTGGATCTAGGAGTGAAGGTGTTGTGTAGATCACATCCCTGGAGAAAAAGCTCAACCAGTTTCGACGTAGAGTGTATATTGCACAGCATCTTCAGCAGGAGATATGGGACAAAATACTGCAAGAGAAGAGCATTACTGCATAAATATGCGGCAGTGCCCCATCTCATAGAAGAGACCCAACAGTTAAAGATGTACTGTGTAACCACCATGAGCCGCCTATTACAAACCATTAAGGTAAAAGTGAAATATTTAGGTGCTGGGAAAATCGAGCAGAGTCAAAGACACATCCTAGTAGCAGAGATATATTTAAAAAGACCAGACCCAGAGATGCCTGCCCCGTGAGGTGTGCAAGAGAGAAAAAATTAAATTGGAGAAACCATGGGGAGGCCAAAAAGGAGAGATACACATGCACCAGACCAAATAGGGTGACTGAAGGACCACTAAATAGAGTCAAAGGAGGGGAGTAAGCTAATTAATAATGAGCCAAACTGACCTCAAATGATGAGCCAATCACATACATGAGAAAGTCTCTAGACTGGAATCTGTACCCACAAGGGACTGCAGCTATTCAAGAACTGAAACACTGTTTTACCACAAATGAGACCAAGGAGAGTTCTGCATTAAACAGAAGAGGCTTTACTGTGAAAGATAGAATTGTTATCTGCCAATGGAGGAGGACTGTTCTTAGTAACACCCAACAGTAGTGAATAAGATGCAATAACCTCCTGGGTTATGGATACAGTAGAAGAGATCGTATCAGCAGAGAATTGCCAGATAAGCTGTTGAGCAAATGGTAGTATTAATGTTAGCTCAATCCATGTCCACAAAAGTGAGGCAAAAAACATTGTACTGTAGCCATGGGTAATTCAAACATGCGGAATGCGGAAGCCTTCCCGAAGCAAAAGACAAATGTCATTGTTGTTCAGCCTGCCATGCCACTACAACAAGGGAAAGACTGACCAAATGAAAATCTGGCTTTGTTCCACCAAAAGGTCAGAACTGTTATGTCATATCCTTTCTGCACAAGAGAACAAACAGTCTGTCTAGAGCAGGTGTTTTTGGTGAGGTGCAGCTTGGGCCCTTAGACCTCACAGTAGACTCAAGACCAATGTCTGGGCATACCCATTCGACTAACAATGACATATTCAACACAGAGTAGTGATGGCTGGAAGGCTGTCAAGGAAACATAACCACTGTCACTTCTCTGGGTAACTCAATAGACTATTATGTTGGAGCAATTTGTGCCATTAAAGGAGGGTAAACCCCATATGCAAATCAGCCTATGCCCCACCTGAAAAGGGCCAGTCCAGCCACAACTGCTAAATCACACACTTCTGCACGAGAACACTTGTAATCTCCAAAATGTCATAGCCTCACAGGGCATAATCAGTGAGGTACAGCTCAGGACCCACGTCTGGGCATACCCATTCTGCTCAGGGTGACTTCAGCAAAAGCGGAAGAGTGATGGTGGGTGGATTTTGAATGGATCATAACCGCTGCCATTGATCTGGGCAACCCTCCAGTTTTTCAGTCTGCATTACAGAAGGGTAAAGTCCATGTGTAAACCAGGCTTCGTCCAACTCCAAAAGTGGACATTCCATCCCAGACTACCATGGCTCATCCCTAAGCATACCCAAACATGTATTAGCCACACTGGGAATTATCAGTGATCATCCCTGGAGTGGTGGCGATGTGCATGAGTCTCCTACAGAGGGAAGCAGGCATGCTTCGCCTATTCCTGCCATTATCAACACCCTTCTTACCTACTCTAGCTCACACCAACAACTCTGAACTTCCCAGGTGCTGTTTTAACAAATACCTAAAGAGGAAATATCATGATTGTGTGGGACCAGAAAGCCTGCATAAACTATCTGAAAGATTGGCCTACATTGGCAGTGAGCAAAATAACAACTTCAGCTTAAAACATTGTTCAAAGCGAAATATTGTTCTTAATCGATGCCTGTTAAGATGGATTTCTAGAATCTGGCCTGGTGGAAAGATTTTAGGAGGCCGCCCTACTTATAGTGAACAGGGGAACTTTGAGAGGTTAGCCTAACGCAATCAATGTAAGCGTGGAGAGTGGTCAAGGCTTAGTCTCCGGAGAGTGTGAGTGGGGTCAGGTGTCCACAATGAGTCCACAAGGTGAAGCACACAATAATTCAATTTAGAGAGGTACGTTCTAAAATCCTATATTCATTACAGGCCCAAAAACACACACTAAGAAATTAACTAGGCAGGCAGTAATATCACACAATGCGCATGAAACATATATATAGTCACCTTTTGGTTTTTTGGAATGCATACAATAGAGTAGACAACTAAAAGAAGGTAAGTAGTGAAGCAGTAGAATGAAACCAGTCCAAAAGAATGATACCCTTACTTTATATGTCCAGTCCTTATGATGTATGGGGCCTTGTGCCAAAAAGTCAAAAGGCTTCTGCAGAGGAGGGGGGAATGATGTAGGAAGAGTCCTTTGTGGTGGTGAAAATGTTCCAGAAAATATTTCAACAAAGTTATAGGTCGGTAAAATGATATTCCTATCTTTTAGATACAGGCTTTTAGATCTGACGAGCAAAAAGCAATGGAATGGAACAACCAAAGTTCATATTAAGGTTTATTCAAGGGAGGACAAGGAGAGGTAAATGCATTGCAATTACTTACCCCCCTGACTCCGATTTTCCCAGATAACTAAGTGGGTGGGCTGTGGGCCACTGGGGTAGGTTGCCCCACATTTGGTTCCAGTGAGAGGTGCCTAGGAGCTGCAGGTGTCGGGATTCTTTGAATCAATTCCAGGAGTAGAGTGCAACCCTTTGTGAAGAAGAAATGCAGACCTCTTCAGGACTCTTCACCAGGCAGTGCAGGTGAGTATCAGCGACGGCTGCCGCACATGGGGGACAGCAGGCATCGTTCCAGTTACGGTTGAAGAAGACCTTCCAGAGTAGTATCCCTTTATGCTGGGATGCAAACATTTGGCAGGAAAGCGACTTATCCCAGAAGCTGGCAACCACCAAAGTTCTGACAGTGACGATTCTACCGAAGTAGTTCACTGGACAGCTGGTCAGTCCACCGGGAGGTTCAGGGACACTTTCGACATTTCGGATTGGCTGGATCCTCAGGAATGTGTTGAGACTGGTTGGTCCCACCAGTCCAGGAATTGAAGCACCACTCAGGGTCTTCACAGATAAGGTTGTTGTAAGGTTAACAGACCACCCAAAGCCGGTAATACTGTGCAAACAGAATTTCATTTTAGCAGCCCCAACCTCTTCAGCCAGCAAGACAAACCGTTCCAGTCTTTTGGAAAGCTAACATTCTTTTTACTTACAATTAGATCATCATTCCATATTGGAATTCACCTACTGCCTAAATTCTAAGTAACTATGTACAAGCCCACACCAACTATATACACGTAATTGCAACAATTGTTATACGTGCATGTATTAAGGATAGAAGTGCAAAGTGATGCTAACATACATAACACACCTCCTTCCCTTTCTGGGCATTGAACTTTTGACTTATTGCCTAGCAATTGCTACTTTATCTTTACTCCATTTCTCTCCATTGCTCAACATCACACTGCTCCCTAAATCCTTCACTACTCTCAATGAATTTCAATATTTCGTAAGACCTTTGTCCACTCTCCTACCTTTTTTAACTTTCACATTCATACCCTCCTCTAAGACACACTCCTTCACACAATTCTTCTCATCATACCTCTCTTTCGCCCTCTTTTGAGCATTCAGTACCCTGAACTGTAGAGCCTCCACCTGTACTTCTTCCCGAACACCCACAAATGTCTTCATCCACCACGGATGCAATTGCAAATTAGGTTCTCTCTTCCTTAATGCCTCAAATGGGGAAACACCCATTACCTGGTATGGAGCAATCCTATACTGCATCACATGCTCCATCACTGCCCGTTCCCAATCTCCACCAGATGCGATGGCAATCCTAATTGCATCCATCAGTGTTCGGTTATACATATCCACAGTTGCATCACTGTTAGGGTTGTACAATGCAGTCGTTGAATGTCCTATACCATTATTCTCCAAAGAATCCTCCATCTCTCTCCCACAAACTGGGGACCATTGTCCGACACTATTTTTCCCAGGGAATCCCTCCCTCCATTTCGATAACAGATCCACCAAAACTATTAGATACGCACTTTGCACCCCCCTACCAGATATGGAACCCAAACTGTACATGGCCACCACATCCCAGATGGAACGTGGTGGCTCCACAATTTTCATGGATGGCACTTTGGTGTTTAGTACCTTGTCACTGTTTTTGCAGCCCTCGCATGCCTTTAAAAACACCTCAATATCTGCGTTATCCCTGGCCACCAGAAATCTTGGCATATGAGTCCCTTTGTCTTGCTAACGCCAAAATGCCTCTCATGGGCAATCCTTAACACCACACTTCTCATGCCCTCTGGCACAACCATATACTCACCTCAAGCTAATAATCCCCTTTCCACGCTCAATTCTTGCCTAACCCTTTTTATATCCTCTTAATTCTTCATCAATTTCAGCTCTTGGCCAACCTTCCTGGACAACTTTTGCCACCATCATATAGGACGAATCCTTCTCACATTGCTCTCTGAATTCATCTTCTTTCGCAACTTTGCAGTTGACAAACACATCACATTCCTCCTCACATCTCACAGCACTATCCTCCTCTAAAGGATTCTGCGACAACGCATCAGCTATGATATTTAGTTCTCCTTTGACATGCCTAACTTCCATTTCCAAACCTTGCATGGAGGATATCCATCTGACAATCCTCCTTGAAATTGCACCTAATCCCTTCCTGTGAAAAATACCCACCACAGGCTTGTGATCCAACACCACCACAAACCTCCATCCCCAAACAAATTGTTGAAATGTTTCAATTCCCCACACACAAGCTAAAGCTTCCTACCGACAACTGAATGCCTCGTCTTTGCTTCCTTCAACATACGTGATGCAAAACCCACCATGTGCATCTCATCCCCTCTCCTCTGCATTAATACCCACACAAGACCACTCGTGCTTGCATCCGTGTACAACTGTACCACCCAGTCATTTTTGAACCCCTTTAAAATGGGGGCACTAACTAAACAATCTCTAATGTCCTCAAACTCACCATCACATTTCTGACACCAATTAAACCTCATGCCTTTCTTAACCACTGCCTTATCATTGCCAGGGCAATAATTGTGTCAAGGCTTGACTATTGCAACGCCCTCCTTGTAGGGACTTCTTGCAAAAATCTAGCTAAACTCCAACTGGTTCAGAACAACGCCCTCAGAGCAGTCACAGGAACTTCAGGGAAAGACCACATCTCTGAAGTGAGAATCATTTTTAAAACCCTCTCCCACACACATAAATGCCTCCATGATCTTGCACCTCGGTACCTTGTCGAAAGAATTGCCAAACACACCACCACCAGACCTCTGAGAAAGTGTTACTCCATCATGATTCTCACCCCTAACACACGAAGAGTCCGTGCTGGAGGTTCGAGCTTTCCCACAATGGTCGCTACACACTGGAATGCCCTTCCTTCTCACCTAAGATTGATTGAGTCCCGCCAAGCATTCCGAAAAGCAATCAAAACTAAGCTTTTTGTCTGAACTTCTGTTGTAGATGATTATTTGTGTAATAATGACCGCACTGTAAAACCTATGTATGCACCTGTTTTATATGCAATCATTCTATGACCAATGTACCTGCAACTACGATACCTCCTTGGTCGCCTGTAAACCGCTTAATCAAAATCTCTTACAAAAATTCATGTAACAGCGCCTCAATGCCTCTGGGCTGTAAGTGCGCTATACAAATACAAATAAATAAATACATAAATAAAAGTGTTCTCAATGTCTTGCCCCACTCAGCCAGATTTTTTACAAATGTTTCATAAAACTCAACCAACCCTAGATGTGATGCAAGTTCTTTTTTATCTTCCGGTGCATTTATCTCCTTAATTGCTTCCAGGGTTAGATACTTGGTTTTCACACCTTTCGCAGACAACTCATGCCGGAAATACTGCACTTTCTCCAGTCTGAATTTACATTTGTCCTTAGATATGGTTAAACCTTCTTCTGTTATTTTACTCGAACACCTCCTTCAAATGCACATCATGCTCCTCAACATCATTGCTCCACACCAATATGTCTTCCTGATAACACCACGTTCCTACAAGTCCCTTCAGTAGCTTGTTCCTAACCCTCTGAAACACACTAGCTGCAGACACCAATCTAAATGGCATCCTCCTACAACAATACAATCCAAATAGGGTTATGAAAGCAGTCAGGTCCAAGGAATTGGGATGCAGATTTACTTGATGATAAGCTGCCTTTAAATCGAGGGTAGAAAATATAGCAGCCCACCAACATTCACCAACAAGTCATCAATTTTGGGCAGTGGGACTCTGTCAGGCAATTCACTTTTGTTTTGACCCCTGAAGTCAATGCAGAGTCTCAAGGAGCCGTTTGGCTTTCGTACTGCCACCACTGGACTTATCCATTCAGCAGTGTCTGTCTCAATTATCCCCTCACTCAACATGCACCCCAACTCTTTTTCTGCATCCTCCCGTAAAGCCATTAGTATGATGTTGTTTTCTTGACCTCACCGGCATGGCACCTGGCTTTACTCTGATCAAAAGGACAAAACCTCTCAAACATCCAATTTTTTTCTGCAACTACATTGGGAAACCACTTAACAAATCCAACCCCTCTACGGATTCTTTTGCCTCGACAAGCTCCATCCTTCTCACTGCCTTTTGCATAACTAACACTTATGAGGGGTGATCAGGGTCAGGCCTCGAACCAAGATCAGCTTGAGCATCCCAGGAGAGTAGATTTCCCCCTCTTGAAGTCACCCTCACCATGCCTTGGGCTTTGCTCCCATGATGTCTAAATTGGGCACAGAATTCTCCCGAAATATTGATGGGAACATCCCCATAAGCATGCACACAAACAGTGGCCTCTTACGAATCACAAGACTTGAACTTCTCTCTCCAAGTTTCCAAGTTCACTAGTATATAATCTGTTCCACTGTCAATTAATAATTTCACAGGTATGGCGTTCACATTCTAATTTCACCGTTATCTCAGCGTGTGGCTTGACACGTTTGGGCAAAGCATCAACTGTATTCACTATACAGACTTCTTCCCTATCACTCTCATCATACTGCCATGTTGGCACACCATCCTGGACCACTGTGACATTTCCTGGTTTATTCCAGTGCTTGCAGCAGCGAGACATATGACCCTTCCTGCCACGGCCCCTGCAAATCACACAGTGCACAAAACACTGTTTGTCGCTGGCTAGATGATCAGGGTTCCCACATCTGTAGCATATTTTGATGAACAATATCACCTCTGACTTTTGCTTGACCTACATTTTCTTTTTTTCCATCTGCATTCCTTTTTCTGGGTAATTCTGCTGCTTCTGCACTTTCACCTGCTCGACAACATTTGCATTCGCCGAAGGAATTTTTTCAGACGCACTATCTAATGCCTTAATGCACTTTTCCATTTGTTCTAGCATTTTGGCAATTTCAATTGCCCTCTCCAAGGAGAAATCCACACCACTGGCTCCCTCTCTCCATAGTGCTTCCCTAATGTTGTGGTCAGCAAACCTTATCATCAGCTGGTCCCTAATATGTTCGTCTCTGTAGTGGTTTTAGTAACATTTGATAGCCAAACCACGCATCATCGTAACAAAGCCCTCAATTGAATCACCACTTTGCTAATCCCTGAGGGCGAAATGATACCTGGGCGAGAACTTGTTCTTTTTAATAATGAAGTGTCTGTCCAGTTTCATAAGGCTCTGATCAAAGGCAGACAGACCTTCTGCCTCATGTGCCTGCAACTCTGGCAATTTATTGAATACTGATTGACCTTCCTGGCCCAAACAATGATGAAGGAGGGAATCTTTTTGATCCAACGCAAAGTTACTTCCACAGACCCCATGAAGGTAGCCCATAAATCCCTCTTTCCAGTCGGTCTATTTCACTGGGGGTTCACCTGGATGGATTAGGAACAAAGCCGGGCCTGGAATATTCATTCTGCACAGTGCTTTTGTGGGCTTCTTTGTGTGTTTTCCCTCTCTGCAAGCTTATGTACAGCAGTTTTTAAATAGTCTGACCTCAAAATGGCAGACTGCGTAGGCCCTCCAGGCTTGTCCCAATGGCCGCTTGACTTCCAAATGGCAACCGTGATCTTGCATGATTCTGCCTGACCTCACAATGGAGGATCGCACTGCCTTGCACACATGTCCCAGTTGCCGCCTGATCCCAAAATGGCAGCCGCGAGATCCTGCAAGACTTTGTTTGGGATCAACACGAACCACACAGCGCAGTGCAAAGGGCACACAGACCCTCAATTAGCACCCACATGGGGTGCTGTGGTAACCAGGAACCTAGTGCTGTGGTGGGGCTGGCACATCCCTCAGTCTCTGGAATGCTGCAGTCAGGAGCATGCGCTCTGTGCAACCAGAGCCAGGCTCTGCCACTTCCTTCCCAGCTGTTATGCTGGGCGCTGCAAACGAACGCGAGGCTGGGACTGCTCTGCCTTTTGATCCTTTCCGCCATTGTAAAGTTAACGGACCACTCAAAGGTGGTAAGACTGTGAAAACAGATCTTTTAATCTTCTCATTACAGCAGTCCCAGTCTCTTCACCAGGGCAAAGTTTCCCAGTCTTTTTGAAAGCTAGCATTCTTTTTCCTTGCCATTAGATTGTCATTCCACACTGCAATGCTACTACTGCCTAAACTCTAAGTAACTATGTACCAGCCCACACCAACTATATACACATAATTTCAACAGTTGTTATACATGCATGTAATAAGGATGGAAGTGCAAAGTGATGGTAACATGCATAAAAGTTGTCCAGCAGGGCTTCACCAGGTCAAATGCAGGAATGGGGTGCTGGGCCTCTTCAGGAGTCATCCACAGATCTGCAGTCAGCTGCCCAGCTACGTACGATACTTGGTTCCAGCCCCGATCTGAACAAATGGCTGCAGGAGTCTTCTTCTTATTTTCTATTTTTATTTTTTTTCTTAATCTGTATTGTACTCCGAACAGGCCCACAGACATAGTAGCGCTAAGATGTATCCTAAATCCTGGCTGGAATAAGTCCACGCCCAGCAATGGTAAGGATCTGCACAGTCAAACAGCCAGAAGTGGTCCAATCAGGGACCACTGTGGTTTTCACTCATGCAGCACACCCAGACCTTCTAGCACCACAGAAGTGGAGACGGACAGGACAGTCCGACCCACTTACTGAGCCACACACACAAAGGCATCATTAACCAGTGAAAGCAGCAGCTGTTCCAGCCAAGTGCATGACCTTATATGGGATTTCCTGACATTAGAAGGCAGGAAGAAGGCCAAACAGCAATGTGGCCAAAGACCAAGCAATGATATCATGGAACTGACATTTAAGCTGTGTTTACTAGCCAAATGCAGTAAACATGAATGTGCACATGAAAAATACTGCAAAAATGCTAAAAGGGTAATTTTGGAAAAAGTCCTAGGCCACCCGGTCTGCTGTGAGGGCTGCCCACCCTACCCACATATAGTGTTGAAAAGTTGCTCAATATTATATACATACAAGTAAATCATGAAATTAAACACAGTGGGCCTCATTACAAGTTTGCCGGTACCATAGTTCCCGGACTGCCAAACTACGAGTTGTGCTTGCGGGTGCATTTCTGCCCGCCAGATGTGCGGCACCCGGAAGCACAGCATGTCGGATGCACCAGCACCATTCTGAATGGTGCCGGTTCATTTGACTTCCCCATTCCCATTGAGCCCTATCCCAGCCCCGGTAATTACCCATTCGCGGGCACCGGAAATACTTGGAAGTTTGGCCGCAGCCTGCCAGTTTTACCTGCAAGACTACCGCCAAACTTATAATGAGGCCCAGTGTATTCATGTATCTTTAAATATAAAAGCAGTGATTCATTTTAATAATTTGTGTGGCAGATGACTATGGCCAATGCATTTTGGACCCAGCTGGTCCTTCATCAGGGCACAAAACTTTATCAAGGCCACGTAGCTTGCCGATTGCAGGGGATGTTGTTCTAATTAAACCGTTCAAACTGCACTACCCATCGAAACCCGGACAGCGTCCTGCTACCATGGTCCCTGTAATTACTGACACCATCTTGTCTTTTGGCACATATAAAAGTAACCCAAAATCCCAAGCGTAAAAGAGTAGGGTGATACAAAAGTATCCCAACCGCACTGCATTGTAAGATGCTGTGTGCACTGTTAAAAAGTTACCAAAAAGTTCAAAAGACAAAAGGGAAACATAGTTTCCCAGTATTGATGGTCTGAAGGATTGATCAGTTTCCTCATTACAAAATGAGCAAAAGGCCAGGGGGGAGAACCTGGAGTCTTCACTTCCCTGTCGAAAGTCAGGACATGTCCAAAACAAAAGGAAAAGGTTTGGGGGTCCATAGATTATGGAGGGAAAGTTGCTAAAAGAGAAATCTTTCCTAACAATGCCTAACAGGAAACCACTTTTGATGCCAAGCAGGCAGCTGTGTATGATAATTTGGGCTTCAGGTGGGTCTCACTATCTTCACTGGAGCCCTTGGCCTCTTGCTGACGTGGCACCGCAGGGCCCGGGTGGGGGCTCGGCGGTGTGCTGCCCAGTGCCCCTGTTCTCCTCTTCGGGCTCAGGGCTTAACATTGGTGAGAGGTTCGAGGTGGGGGCGGAGCACGACCCATGAGTGTGCGGCCGCTGCTGAGGTCTGCGAGGTGCCTGCACCAGATGGGGAGCCGGCAGAGCCAAGCTCTGTGATAATAACAGCTGCCCAAATACATGCTTCAGCAGGTAGCTCAACAGAGTTGAACAATGTCACTACACCAGAACTGTCTCACACAGAGCTCCCTCTGACAGAGGCATCTCCAATTTACAACTTTAAAAAGAGAGCCAGAGGGGTCAGTGGGCTGCAAGTAAGAGCCAGGAAAGTGAATAAAAAAAGAAACGGCCTTTGCCCAGAAAGAAATAGTGGGCGGAAAAGCCTGCAATTGCAAAATAAAAAAGGCAGAGCAACCATAATCACAAGTTCCGGAGCCTCAGCAAAACCAACCACAATGTGGATACTAACTGACTTTTTTAAAGCACAGCTGTCAACGAAAAATAGAGATTACAGAGAACTCTCCGACGCTGAAATGCTTGCTGCTGTAAAGGAAAACTTCCCCTGCCCCAAACACCACAAAATTGATGTAGGAAAAATTGCAACTCAAGTTCCACTGGTGATGCTGCAAATATCTCCATCGACTGCATCAGCTGCAGCCTTGCTAGAAGTACGACCAAGGACAGATTCGCCTCACAGGCACAACAGCGATATCGATCATGAAACTCGCCCAGTCACCTTACAACAACAGTCTCCGGCTAAGATCGTGACAGATGACAAAGCAGTTAGCAACACCGCTGGTAACAAGGACAGCACAAAGGAGATGTGGCCGAAATCAACGGAAGGCACAACTGGCTTGGAAACAGCCACAGAGAAGCCCCGGTTTGCGACTGAAAATGAGGAATTAGACATCCCACACCTCGGCAGACCCTCGCACCTACACGACAAGCAACAAAATGCAGGATCTTGCCCTGCTGAAGACATTCATAACGGGCTGGCAACCTCAACACCACGGCTAGAAGCAGACCTGTCTGCAGAGAAAGCTTCTACCATCACAAACTTACCAATTGGAAGACCACAATGGGATGAAGAAAACCAACAACCCAGGACCCTTGATAAAAAGAGAAACTCTATAGAGCTCCCTGGGCACAGTTCAGTCCACAAACCATACAGCAGTACTAATCATTTCCAAACGCCAAGACGAAGATCCAGTGACCAGCCACATACTCCGGGAAAGATCCACTCTTCGCATCTTGAACAGCCTATCCCTGAAACACCATCCAAAAAACCAGACTTGTTGAGCATTATGTCCGCCATCACAATAGCCCTTGCCCCATTCTGTAAACTTTACGAGGCGATTAACGACACCACAAAGGATCAACAATCCATGATAGCCATGATCCTGACCAAAGTAACTTACCTCGAAGGCTACATCACAGCAAATAAGGAGTATAACGCCCATGACAGTAGTCTGGACAACTTGGCGTCTCGTCTCATAGACAAAATCACAAAAAAAATGGCAAAACAAGCGGCACATGAAAACAAGCAGATCACCACAGCAGAAATCAAAGATTCAGGATCCCAAACGGCATCATTTATTGATCTAACCAAAGACAATAAAATGAAACTGATGCCCAGACAGAATTCTACAAGACAAAGAAGTGAAATCGAATCAACAGCTAATACAGTGATCACACCTAACACTCCCACAGTGGTTTTAGTTGTAGACAAAAAAAACTACCAACCTCAAACCTGCTATTGAGGCTCCAGAGACGGCATATCAAATTTTTGGAAAAATAAACCCGAAGATCAAGGAACCCACGGCTCACATCTCCAGTACTCTGCATGACGATGCAGATCAACCAAAACAGATGACCATCACGCAGGCTCAAGCGCAACCTATGACCATTCCACATAGCAGCGGGGTGCCACAACCTACAGGCAGCAAGGACCTCCATTCCAACTCTGAGCAGCTGGAACCAGTTTCACCTAAATCAGCAGCAGACTTTTCTAAAAGATGACATTCTAATGAATGTCAGTGTCTATTCAGATGATGACGCACAGCAAGTCATAACACCCGATAGCGAAACACCATCAATCCCAAAAGATAAAAAAAAGCATGGCACATTGCGACCGTGATTTCGAAACCCTAGAAGAAAGGCGAAACCATTTATCACACGAAATATCCCAAACCAAACCAAAAATAAGAAGGCTCAAGTTTACACCCCTAAACAACCTCGAGAATCAGAAGCAAAATGCCTGGCCTCTCAAAAAGAAAGACAAACTTCAATCAAAAAGAACACGAAACTCGACGATGCTCGAAGAAGCGATCCAAAGGCCCAAACAAGGCCCAGAGAAGATCCGGACAGGGCCACCAAGATAGTTCATTATAGATCAAGAACAGACGTTCACGAGAGACCCAATAGAAGAGCAGTCATGTCGATCCTCCACCAGATCGCCAAATTAAAAGACATAAAGTCAGAAGATCTGCTCACTGTCGAACCATGGCACGACAAGTACAAAGCGGTAACACTTCTGTACATTGGGTCCTCTATGATTTATAAGCAGATCTATAAAAGTAAACACGAATTTACAGCCTTGGCTTCAATCTAGAAGTTTTAGCGTATCAAGAGAATCATACAAAAAGAGAAATTAACCGGATGCATGCAAACCATGACAACCGAATATCAAGGACAAACAACCATGACAGTAGTCATCGGCACATCCTCGAACAAGGGCAGGAAAAACAGCATGCATTGAAAAAGTGCCATAAGGTTACAGAATCTATTAATGCAAGACAGGAACGACAAAAAAGCAAAGACAAAGTCATGAAGACGGAAAACCTGAAAAACATGAGTTATTCCCATAACAACCGAGGCGAATGAGTACAGAGCTCACAAAATAAATCCAACGCAACAACAAGGACCATCTCACAAACAGTGCATAATAGTTCCACACAACTGGACTCGACCCACCACTGGAATATAAGCAAAGAATCTGGGCCTGGTTACCAAAAGCTCTCACAATGCTTAGAAAAAAATAGCAATCCATCCACAGAGAAGACAAGTCAACATCTACGTTACAGGAAGATGACCTTCTCCGCAAACTAAAACTATGCTCGTGGAACACAAGAGGGCTCTCGCATTTAACCGTACCAGGAGACGTTAACCTGGGAGAATATGACATCATATGTCTCCAGGAGACATGGCTAGTAAGTCCCCCAACCATAGAGGGATACCGAATTGCATTAGCCCCAGCAGCCAAAGGCCACCTAGGACGTCCGATGTCAGGGCTCATGATTGCCTGCCGCACCAGATGTGGATTATCTATTGGACCCACTCTGATTGCAAATCTGTCCATCTTGGCAGTAAGCGTCACTTGGAAACAAAAAAACAAATCAAGAGACATAGAAAACACAGTAGTCATTGCCAATACATACTGGAACCCAGCCGCAATCAGTGAAGAAAGACTCATCACAATGTGCGAACATGTAATTGACGACGCAATGTCCAAACTGTTGGTGACCTCACTAATGATATGAAGTGATTTAAATGCAATCTGCAAACCACAGACAAGAACTCGAGTGAACAAACAGCCCTCAGCAGCTGAAGAGCGGGATAGAGCATGGCTCGACCTAACTCAATCCCGTGAACTGCATAATCTGGATGCCGCCTTCCCACAACCAAATAGAATATCCACCTGGGAACATGCAGACTTGGGTGAGACAAGTGACTACATATTTGTCTCTAAACCGCTACAAAGTGTCACCAGCTCTTTCAATGTGAGACACACAATTGCCAGTGATCACAATCTCCTGGAGAACTGCTGGCTAATTTCAAGCGTAAAAAATCTTCGAGCAGGCATGGACATTGAGAATAACGTCCAGGGAACACGGCTTAAATTAAGTGCCGCAGCGATTAAAGATCTCACGCACAGATACAAAGGTGACGCACAAAAAGCAGAAACCAAAGCAGTTGAGTATCAACCACTGCTAGTGGCATACACACGACCAAAATCAACTTTGAAGACCATAGGTGTTATAAAAAAACACAATTACAACAAAGAGCTGATCATGAGAAGACGTGAGTACAGAAGAGCCACGAGGCTCATAAAAAAACGCCATCCAACTGCAGAAGGCACTGCTATACTCCAAGCCTTAAAGTCGTTATATAAAGCCTGGGTACGAACCCACCGAAGCAAACTATGCCAGTTAGACGCAGAAAGCATCACCAAAGCGCTAATAACGAATTCTGCCAGACATTTTTGGTCCTTATTGAGAGCAACAGAATCCCCAGTGGAAAATTTGATAACAAATAACATCCCTCAGATCACCTGGGAAACACATTTCGCTGAAGTGTTCAAATCCGTCACACCTGAAAATTCAATGGAGCATCAGCATAACATCGCAAAATGGATCAATCTTGAAGACAAAGAAGACATCATGCAAGTCATCAAAAAAAAAAAAAAAAACTCACGAGTGCCCGGACCTGACGGGATCATCAGCTAAAAGCACACCCTGCAGAATGGGCTGCCCTGATCAGCGAAATTTTTCGACGCTGTGCATAGTCGAGTTCAGTGGCCAAATCATGGACTACTGCAACGATAATCCCCATCTATAAAAAGGG
This sequence comes from Ambystoma mexicanum, assembly GCF_040938575.1. NCBI lineage: Eukaryota > Metazoa > Chordata > Amphibia > Caudata > Ambystomatidae > Ambystoma > Ambystoma mexicanum. The sequence continues at coordinate 102,480,304 of NC_090924.1, forward strand.
AGACATAAAGGACCCTTGGAATTTTCGGCCGATACCGCTGCTCGACTGTATAGGAAAAGTCTACGGTTCCCTACTTTCAAAGAAATTCCAAACTTAGGCCGCTTCCGCCGATTGAAACGACCATCTGCAATTAGGCTTCAAAAAAAACTCTGGGACAGCAGGCAATATATTAAAATTCAGTATACTGAAAAGCAAAACCCTACAACTTGGTCAACGTCTATACGTTGTGTTTGTTGATTTCACACAAGCCTTCGACCACATTGAGAGAAATTGCCTCTGGATGAAATTGAGAGACTGGAATTGTTCGGAAGATATACTGGCTCCAATACAAGCCCTGCATCATAACACCTCGATGAGGGTGCGTCTAAGCCACGAAGGAGATCTATCTGACGAAATTTCCGATTACACGAGGAGTTAAGCAGGGCTGCCCACTAGCGTCAGCTCTATTCTTGGCCTACATAGGCGACCTTCAAGAAAGCACAACCATCACGCGTGCCTTCCCGCCTAAAATTGGAAACACCACGATAGATCGACTTCTTTACGCGGACGACCTTACATTATTCGACCAGACTCCAGTAGGCCTCCAACGGCAACTTAACAGTCTCCAACAATACGCAAGCGAAAACTTTTTGGAAATCAACAGAGGAAAAACCAAGGCTTTGATCCTGCAGAAAAAGAAAAAGAAAAGCAAAAACCTAAAATGGTTTCTTGGAGACTCAAAAATCGAAATCGTTCAGAACTTCAAGTACCTTGGGGTCCAACTTGATAGCACGAGAAGTGAAATCACAATGCAAACAGTATTGGCCAAGAAGATCAAAAATCTAGCTGTTCAGGCCAAGACAATTGACCGCAAATTTGGGAAATTTTCATTACAACCAACAATCAACTTTTACAAAATGAAAGTGGTGCCTGCTGTAACATACGGCACAGAGGCCATGCCGACCATCCCAAAGAATACCTGGCCGAAATTAGAAGCCTCATTTTGGAAATCAGTGCTCAAGCTTCCAAACTCAACTTCGGGAGTAGCAATAAGACATGAGCTGAGCCTCCGGTCTTTGGAGTGTACGGTGAGCTGTAACACACTAATGCTCTATAGGAAGTGCAGAATGGTCGATGGCAATGAAATCTACAGAATGATCAAGCGCAAGATTGATGCAGGTAAATCAGAGATGCTAAGAAATTGGCAAAAGGAAAACATTTCGCTCCTGGATACCATCGCCTCAGAAGAGGAAGAGCTTATTCACAATCCATGCAGAATTCTGCGTAAATTGAAGGAAGCAGATTGGGCAAAGACAACCGAATCAGCTGCGAAACAAAAGCTCACCTCTCACCTTCCCGGAAACACAAAAAAATTGAACGAGCTGCAAAATTTCATAAAGAAATTCCCAAATAAACAGGCGCGCAACTTGATACTAAGAGCACGCTTAAATCTAACTAAACCAACTAATGAAATCCGATACATAAGAGGTTTATCATTAACAGCTAATTGCCGTTTCTGTCAAGATATTGTGCCGCCTCCACAAGAAACAATTTGCCACCTCTTGATGGCCTGTCACGCAACGCGCACAATAAGACTATGGTACATCCCACATGTATCAAAAGCCGATCCACTGATGGAAGAACAAACGTGGTGGCACAGGCACATGGGAGGCGACAGAACTAGTTGGCAAATAGCTACAACAAAAATATTGGAATACATCGTGACTAATCTACTAAAAGACGAGCAGTGAATCGACGGCCATGACATTGCCTAACTACAACAGTCAACGGGATCAAACGATAAGATAACAACTCAAGTCAGCCATGGGGACAAATGTTGAGATACATGAAGAGACATTTATATTGTAAAAATCTTTTTTTGATTAAACAATAAAAAAAAGATAGATAGATAGATAGATAGATAGATAGATAGATATTGCAGCATGGCAAATGCAGATACAGTTAGGACACCTTAAATGTTAAATAAAGTTATAGTTCTGCAGGTACTCTGTTAAAGACAGTTTCTAAATAATAAATAGCATGAAATACAGTTTTTAATACAGGTAAGCGAGTGATTCTGGAAGTAATTAACTCTGTTGTTAAAAATCTGCTTTTATTAAGGGAAATCACTATATAACTACATAACGTTCATTTGTAAATAAAGTTGCGTTTCATTTTTTTTTGTAAACGTGCAGCCTAAAATGATTGCAAATGAAGAGTGTGCTTTTGCTTAACAGGCATTCCAGATGGGAGCCAGACCTTTTAATTTTAATTATTGCTGAAACTGCTTCCTATTTGTGGCCTGTGCACGCCCTCACTGTGCAGTGTGACATTGATTTCACTTTTATTTTTTATTTGCATTTTTAAAGTGCTCACAAAGCCCTGGGGCATCGAGGCACTGTTACAGGAGTATGTCTTAGTTGCATATTTGTAACACGCTTAATACCCAGAAGGTTCTAAGCGCAGACCTGGGGATCGAACCTGTGTTGCTTTGTGTTGTCTTGGTTCCCTTGGTTCCAAGGCCAGCACGCTGCTGCTGAGCTATCCTCCCAGGACAATTTCCTGCCTTGTACAAAGCATGAAATCAATGACTGGCCTCTGCTGTCTCGCTTCTAGACAATCATTGTGAGCTGGTGCAGGTCTGTAAGCTCAGTCTAGAGCTGTGCCTATCCTATTAGTTCAGCAAAAACACGCATGCAGTGCAAAATCAAGCACCTCTTTGGGGAGGCGACAGCCAGGTCCTGGTTCTTGCCTACTTCTAAACCCAACGGCGATGTAGATGGCCTGGCACAGTGCCCAAGCCGTGGCTTTGGCTCTCCTGTTGATATGAAAGAGTAATGAGCCTGTGGTGAGGATAGGACTTAAAAAGGTGACGCTGGGACAGGAAAAAACATCAGCTTCTGAATTAACATTGTGGAGTTTGACCTGGGGGACAATGTGCAGGGATGTCTCTGCAAACAAGCAACCGAACTTGCATGATAGCATCAGCACACACTCCACCACTACATTGTGCACTACCTTACAATCCTTCTGCTCTGCCCTGGAAACACACCCCATTTATCACAACGCTACAGGGCATATATCCTGCTCGTCGATGATTTTGCAGAACTATGGTGCATCTAAAAGGGCTGACGGGCACCCATGCTACCACAAAATCCTCTTCCCCTGCAGCATCGCTTCATTCCTTGGTTCGTCGCGCCTATTTACAGCTTTCCCATCCTTTTCCCATCCTCTTATCTTCCAGTGTTCTTTCTCCAGCAGACTTAGGTCTTGTTGCCCCTATTAGAAGACCAGTACGGACAAGCCGTGGCACCCTGAAACGGCACGTGTGGTGATTTCATGCAGTACAGAAGCCAGTGCTAGAAGTCTACCAAAAAGTAGTGGAACTGTGACTCCAGCGGGGGACAGAGTAGGGAGGAAAGGAGCAGCGTGCCACACATTTCTCAAGGGTTGCCGTCATGCTGGTTGACAGCCAATTGAATTGAAACAGATTTCCTTTTTAGCGGTAAGTGATAGCTGGTGATAAAATGGAGAAGTGAGCTTTAACTTCACAAAGAACGGTTCCAGAATAGTGAAAATGGTTGCAAAAAGTGTTGGAGCTGTTAACAGTAAAAAATAAATGTAGTGGAACGCCGCTCCTGACCGTTCCCGCTCACTTCGATCACTGGTAAAAGCTTTTAACATAGCATATCATGGTGTAGATAAGAGAGGATGGTAGCAGAACATGGTTGCTTGTGCAGAACACCAGAAAACAGCAGCAAGCAACTGCTGAACAGCATCATTGTGCCCCCACAAACTAAGAACATTCCAACAGCAACTGGCTTCAAGACCACCGTCTCTGCCAGGAGGAAGGCCCAGAATCTAAGAATCTTAGCGTGGTATCCCCCTAACAATCCCCAACCACCGTCAGTCACCACTGCTTTACATACTGTCATTGCGGGCGATACATTTAAAGTCAGTCTTTTACTGGCCCCTATTTGCAATGTCATGCGTCTTTCCCACCACTAGCTGGTCACATGTATTAACTACTAGATCAGGTCTTTGTAAAGTTGTGTAAAGCACCTGGCAATGGCACTGCTTCAACCGACAACATTGCCTTTGTACAGTGCTTCTTCTCGAAGCACTTTTCATTTTCCATAAATAAATACAACTCCAAATAAATGAATGCACATTTGAAGTCTCATGTCAGGCTCACTTGGCAGGCGATGAACTACTGACCTTTCAGAGGCCTTCTCCTGTTCAGACATCTCACCTTTTTGTGCTGTTTAGCCCAGGGCGCAAGTCGAGGGTACACTCGGGTGGATGGCGTCTGCCAATTTTTTTCATGTGGCCGAACGCCATATCTACTGTGTTTTAAAGGATGTTTTTAAAAAAATGCTGATTTGTTGCCCTTTATTGAAGAAAACGGTGTGCGCCCCGGTTTCGAAAACGAGTCGTGCGACGCGACTGGCAGGCCAGAGAACAAACCACAAGGCCACGGCCATTTTATAAAGTAATCATCTAAGATGTCTTCTGTTGGCATGCTAATAGACAGCGCTTTTTGGTTACAGACTTTTAGGGATTGACGGTGCGCACCTGTTAAACTTAGCCAGCAACGTTACTAGAAAATCTGCTTTTGTTCGCAAATATTTTTTTGGCCTGTGCACATTCTTCACGGGGAAGAAAAATGTAAAAAAAAAATGTGCATACTTTACTGTAGGATGTGTTCACTGACTGTGACGTCACTTGCCATTACATGCGTCAGAGTCCACACACTTTTCTTTTAGGACTTGAGCCCTGGCACTTTAGCCCACATCCTACTTTACTTTTGCTGGCACTTTAGCCCATCTCCTTCTTTACTTTTGCTAGTGTACAACGGGACTGTTTTGTGTAATAGGGAGAGAAGGTACGACGTCCTTTCATCGCAGGTTTTTTTACCGTGAATTTTTTAACGAAAAAAACCCATCACATTTTTTAGGGGGGGGTTGAAGATTATATATATGGGGTGTGGGTGTTTGGGAATACATACAAAAATTAAAGGGAATGGGTGGGTTCGGGGGGAACCCACAAAAATTATTTCTAAAAAATTCAATGTTTTTTTTTCATTAAAAAAATCACGGTAAAAAACTCAGCGAAAAAACATCCTGCAATGAAATTACATGGAACTGGGAGAGAACAAGACTGCAGGGTCTACCCGAGCCAACTTTTGTCAGCAATTTTTTATCACTTTATTAAAAGACTCCAAGTAGTCACAAATGCTGCTGTCTGCGTTCTCACTTCTGATACGCCTGTTTCTCATATACACTGTGGTTGAGCAACAGATAGCGTGTCTCACTCCTTCTCGGTTCCCAGCTGGAGTACAGCCCTGCAGATGCTTCCACTTCTTTCAGGATTGGAAAGAGGGAATTCCTGGCCCCTGCGGGAGTCAAGCTATCATCTGCCAGAGCACAAGTCTCTGGAAAAAGACCCCTTTCTAAAGGAGGCAGATCACAGGTCAGTGGGAAATCCCCCAATGCAAAGGCAGGATATCCCCTGCCAGGTGACCGGCCGAATCCACCATTTCAAAGGAAGCCAAGACCAGGACATCCCCTGCCAGGGGACTGGCCTCTGGAGACCTCCCATATTCCAAACGAGGCAGACTGCATTTGTTTGATAATGGCATTTTTTTTGATGAAGGTTAGAATGACAACTGGTCCAGAAATGACGCTCATAGGAGCAGCGACATTCCCACTATAAGGTATCGTTTCAGTAGCGTGAGGGTATCAGGGTATGAGTATGCAGTTGTTTGAGGAGGGCAAGCTGGGGTACACAGAAACCAGGGACATGGAGATGGAAGAGATACGCACAGGTAATGCAAACAGCTTGGGCCTAGCGCCATAATGTGTGGACTATTACACATGTCTACATTTACAGTGGAATTGCCAGTGTTGTAGGGGGTGGAGTGAGCTGGTGTAAGGGCGGGGCGGTCGGGAGGAGGCCCTTCGCCCTACAGAAGGTGGAGCTTTAGTCTAGTCCGCAATTGTTCAAGAGATGGGGTCGTTTTGCTATCTGGGGGAGGCCATTGCAGCGGCGTGGGGCAAGTAAAGAGAAGGAGCGGAAGTAGGAGGTGTCACAGGGGAGGGAGGGGCAGAGAGGTTGAGAAAGGAGGCGGAGCATATGTTAAGAGAGGAAGCGTACAGAGCGATATAGTCAGCAAGGTAAGGGTGCGTGGGGAGACCCTGGATGGATTTATAGACATGACAAAGTCATTTGAAATGCTAGCTATTTTGTATTCAGTGCCAGCCATATTGGTAGTAGTATGCAGATATGGTTTATAAAGTGTGCAAGTAACAACGTTTAGGACATTGTTATGAGAGAAGAAGGAACGAGGGGATACCAAGGAGAAATCCTGAGCAATAGTTACATTTACTGAGCTCAAGAGTGAAGATGAGCATTTTAGCTGAGTGACGGGTGAGGTGGGAGCACATTTCTTTTTGATGTTGAGGAAGTTACTTCTCAAAGACCATGAAAGTCGCCATAATGAGCGTTTGTATTCTGAGGTGGCTTTAAAAGAGGACCACAAGTTTGTGAGCCTTACTTGAAGGAGTTAGGATGCCAGGAAGAAATAGAGATGGGGATGTAGAGAGGGATTGGCATTGGAGGCTGGAAGAAATATCATTTTTGTTTTGGAAGCGTTCTGCATGAGACAGCATTAAGCTATCAAGTAATTGCCGGCTGAGGGAGGCTGTGTTGTTTTAAGAGATGGCATGGGTGACGGAAGAGAAGGAGAAGAAGATCTGATTGTCATGGCAAAGTGGTGGTAGTGGAAGCTGAAGGAGGTGAGCTTGCCCAAGAAGTTGGTGTACAGTGTGAAGAGGAGTGGGCCAAGGACAGACCGTTGTGGGACACCAACAGAGAGCAGTGTGGTTGAGGAGGTGCATGTGTTTCAGGTGATTGAGAATGATCAGTTGGAGAGATAGAAAGTAAATATTCTAAGTGCAGGAGGGTTTGGGGAAGGTGAATTGTGGCTCACAGTGTCAGATTATATGGAGAACGAGTAGGATTGGAGTAGATGAGAGTTCGGAGTGATGGGGTGTGGTTAGGAAGGTGGAGACATGCGTGTGTGGGCTGTTTCAGAAGGAATGTAAATCCAGATTGTAAGGGGTTACGGTGACAAATGAACATCCGGGGCGCCAGTGGTATAGGGATGAATATCGGTCTCTAGACAAACAATCAGCCCCACGCCTCTAGTACACCAGAAGGGATCTAAACAGATTGGAAACGCAAGCAAATTTTAAACCTCTTTGTCCAATTTTGGTAACGTGGATGGAACGGCAGGCTTATCTCTGCAAGGTCGTGAATCGTTGGTTAGTTGCAACACAGCGTAAATCCAATTATTACCCAATAATAAAAGGGACTGTCCAGTCAAGGTTGTATGAAAAGATCTACTTTATTATTATCACAACAAACAGTTCTTGCGCACTACAAAATACAAACCACCCAGAAGTTCTTGGTGCTCAACAGTGTAGTGTCAGTTTCAGGGCGCTTTGCAACTTCTGCGAAAGAGGTCAAGACGGAAGACAGCAGCAGGTATCAGGCAACAGGCAGTTTGGTGAGCGAGGCTAGATGGACAGCTGCAGGCTGGCCTACATGGCGGCTCAGGGTCAGGAATTGTTGTCTCAGTGCTGGTTAGCAGGTCTCAAACACTAGTTGAGGTGTCTCGGACGACGCTAGCGACTGCAGCGTGACAACAGTCCGTGGTGCAATTGGTTTCAGCTCCAGAGGCTCGACTGGCTCGAAAATGTCCTTAAAGGCAGATGCTGGTTGATGCTTGTCGATGCACTCCTCCTAGCTTCTTCACTGGGCTTGTGACGTCCTACAGGCAGATGGCCCATAGCTGAGGAGAATGCTGCAGGCAATGACCCTGTCCTTGGTTTGGTTCAGAGACTCTCTGCCACTTCCCACCTAGGAAGCTTGCTTGCAGAGCCTAGCAGGGCATGCTGTGTGCTGACTGGGTTCCGGTTCTGGAGCCGCTTGAAGGCTCCTCTGGATTCAGTATCTCCCTCTGTTCCCTGGGAGGTGTTTAGGGGAGGGATCTTGCTTCCCTCTTGGAAATCATGGCCTTCCTTCACTGGTGGAAGCTGTAAGGCAGGCTGTACCTTCAGCCAGGGTTCAAATAAATTCTTCTTGTTACTGCTTTCAAAAGTCTTCAGATGATCTGACAAAAGAGGGGCTCAACCCTCTTTTAAAGCCAAATGGGCCCCAGTGATTCATGTAGGCTAAACCTACCTTAACAAACCAATCCTGGGTGCCCACAAACAATCTTCTGTTATGTGTGCGGTCATAACCAGAGTGCTTTGCAACAGGAAAGGTAAAGGCGTAAAACCATGTACTACTAGGTCCCACCCATCTTGATGTATGTTGTGGATCAAAGAGTCTCTCTGGTAATTGAGCTCTCTGTGGTTCCCGATGAAAGGCCTCCATTGAAGTTGTGGCAAGTACACACTTTCTGTCTCCATCAAATCACGTACTCATACCCTCTGAATGGGCCCCCCCTGCGGAGGTTGTCCACTGTAAACACAATCACCAGACATGACACTTCACTTCCCTTTGCTACTGAGGGGCGGGTGTTGGCTTCAGGTTGACACAGTGCATATCAAAGGTTGTTAGGGGTGCTCCTGTCGTTTGTTAGCTTGTTTGAAGTATACTCTATTAGTATGCTAATTGTGTTTAATTGCTGCCACCATCCTGCAGGGCCAACAAAGGAAAGGGCGGATCCATGGAGCCTGTGTTATTTAATTAGGCTGATCATGGCAGGGGTAAGTTTTGCCCTCCCCCTTTTGGGATGCCTTGATGTACTCCTCGGTGTCACATTCCAAATAAATGTGACAGGGCACTGTGTCTGTAGGCTGTGTCCACCAAGAGTACACAAGTCTATGTGCATGTTGTACAGTGAGCATAGGAACGTGTGTGCATATTAGCAACAAACATTTTCTTGAGGTTGATCTACCCTCATACAATTTCATATAAAATTTCAAAAAAAGCCCAGATGAGCACACACCCACTGTGCGGATAGTCTAATTCCTCACAGGTACGAAGGCAGTGATCCTCAAAATAGCTGACAATGCAGTTAAAGGCGACCCACTTAAGGATTTGGGAGTTTTGGAACAGAAGAGAGACAGGTTGGTAGAAGGATGGCCTTCTAGGGTCATCAGTGGGGTTCTTAAGAATGGGGATGACTGTTGCTATTTTATAGCAGGCTGGGACAAAGCCCAAGGAGAGAGGTTGAAGAGGGAAGAGGGAAGGGAGTTTTGAGAAGGGGTTAAATGCAAGTTCTCCAACTTTTCAAGGTGCAAAGGGATCAATAGGCATGCAGGAAGGGATAGCTGTGAGGAGGATGGGTGTAGCTCAGTGGGGTAGGTGGGGCGACGTGGAATAAATAGAAGTGAGAGCGGATGATGGAGGTGGAGAGGAAGAAGGAGTGGGTGGTAGAGATAGAAGCATTATTATTAAGAGAGAGCGAGAGAGAGAGAGAAAGAGTGTGTGTGTGTGTGTGTGTGTGGGGGGGGGTGGTGGGGTGGTGTTTGGGGTGTGTGGCGAGGAGGCTGGGGAGAAGGGCTCTATGTATTAGTGGCGGAGGGCTTAGGGACAGTTATGGGGCAGAGAGTGCAGTATTAATGGAGGTGTTTGGGAGGCGAAACCCCCCAATTTAAGAGGTGAGGGGCTGAGGCGAGGTTTAAAAGTGATATTGGGCGAATATTAAAGGCTGCACCAAATCGGCCAAAAAAATCCGTCTTTTTTGTGTGCGCCTTTAAAATACGACAATATCATATAGAACCAAATTGCCATCCGAGAGAGGCTGATAAAGAGTTATTAGGAGGGGAGAGCAAAGCTTTAAGGGTTATGGGGAGCTTGAAACGGTAGGAGCGAAGAGACATTATGGGATCGAAGTATTAGGAATGTTTGGCAGCATTGAAGGTTGTCGTAAGGGCAAGTAGAGGGTCTTTTTAAAAAGTGAGGAGTGAGCGAGTGTGATCTTAGCACCACTGTCATAGATGGTAGCGAATGGCTGCCCACATTTGTTGGATGGTTGGGATTATCCATGGTTGAGGAAGGGAGGGGTCAAGGGGCAGGAAGCACAATGATATTCTATGGAAGTGGCACGCGCGTCTTTGAACGATGTGTTCGTCCGCCTAAGATTGTAAAGCGATCCATTGCTTCACGAAGCTAGGTCAGCACTCAATAAATATAATAATAAATCATCTACCAAGACCAGTTCAATGGAGAAGCAAGCAGAGGGAAGAGGGCTTGGAGAGGGGAGTTTCCCTGTTCACTGTATGGACCCATGGAGTCAAGTTTGAACTTTGTCCTAGTGATAAGAGCGGTGGGGGGCATCCGGGGAGAGGGTACTGAAACGGGGAAGTGAATGAGTGAATGATCAGAAGGGGAAGAGATCAAAATAGAGGGCACAGGTGTGGATGGTGGAGGAGACAAAGGTGAGATCAAGGGAGTCGCCCCCCCCATCCCTCAGTGGGATTTGGCAGGTTGTAAAGGCTTGGCAGGGAGAGGCCAGAGAGAGTTGAATCAGATTGTAATTGGTGGGACTGAGACATGGTGGGAAGGTGCACTTACAGCGCTCTGATCTACTTTATGTGCCATGTACGCACTTTATGAAAGTTTCAAATAAGTAACAAAGTAAGGTTGATGTTGCCCATCAGGACTAGGGCAATGTTGAGCATAAAGGGCAAGAGTAGTAGGTTGAGATTGTAGTAGAATGGGTTTTGTGGGAAACAGGGGAAGAGAAAGATGAGGGGTTGGGAGCAAGGAGATCAGATCCAAGGTTAGTAGTAAATAACCCATTCCAAAGGAGGTCAGAACATGGAAATCTCCTGGTCACAGGAAAAGTTCCCCCATCTAAAGGAGGCCCAGACCTGGACTTCACCTGCCAGGTCACTGGTAAAATCCCTGATTCCAAAGGAGGCACACACCTGGCCTGTGGGGCAATGCTGAATGTGCTGGCTCAGCTGGTCAGTGTAGGAGGGTTTTATGGGACAGCGTGCACAGGTTATTGACTTTAATGGGTATCTGGGAATTTTTAGTAAGGTTACCAGTACAGGGTGTTTTAAAAAGCACCATTTGACCACAAATCTTTCAAAAAATCCATCTCATGCCCAAACAGTTTGTCATGATAACTCACAAATATGGGTGAAAGACACTGGCGGTCCCTGGCACAAGTTTAATGGGGGGATAGAATAAAATATTTTTATTTCAGTACTATTAAGTCATTAAGGGAGCTGGCGAAAACAACCCTCCGCCCTGGGTATGGCAAGACATCTGCCAGCTCATTTTCAGTCGGCAACTGTGCCAGCACATTACGAGTGTCACTGCTCTCCAGCCGCCCTTGTGTTTTTGGCACCGTTCCCCGCTCACGCTGAATTGCAACCGGCTTCAGAGCGGCACAAGACGTTCATGATTGCTTAACAATAACCGATTGAAAGCGGGCAACAGTAAATGGGGAGCGGCCCACACAGAGACCACCCGGAAGCCCGAGCCCTTGTACTCCGGGAGGACCCGTGCTAACATGGCCGGCTTTAACGGAAATTCCCTGTGGGACGCAAGGCAGCCTGCCTCACGTCGACTGCGCCGCGCTCGCCTCGCGCTGAGCGCGCACGTCATGCTAGTGCATTCCAAGAGACATGAATATGGAAATGAGTGCCCAGATGTGAGCAACCTTGCATGACGGAGAACGTTAGTACGATGGATTTCCTTTGAATTTAATTTGATTTTTGTTTTTACATAACACGTGGGTGGTGTCCCCGTGCTTCATAGCGTTGGTACTGGCAGGAACCAAGGGGCTTAGTTTTCGAGGACGAAGGATAAACTGAGAAGAGTGACAAAAAAAGGGGGGTTAGGCGAGGACTGCAGGTAGGCTGGGGACAAATCGTGAGCGGCTTCGCAGAAGGAACCAAGGTAGATGCTGTCATCATGTAGGTTGCTTGTGCAGTAAGGTGACCAGATTTAAAGAGACATAAACCGGGACAGGGTAACTAACAAAACAGTGTGACTAAATCTTGTCAAGGCTCTACACTTCGGAAGCAATTGGAGGACAAAGATGTGTGTTACTGGTGGAATAAACACATATTATAATTATTTTTTTCACAAACTACCACTATCTTAATTCATAAAATGCAGCATTTCTTTTGTGTGAGATTGTGCATTCCTGCCTGCCAGCTGTGAGGAATTCGACCATCAGCACAGTGGGTGTGCGATCACCTGGGCTTTTTTGAAATTTTAAGTGAAATTGAATTGTGACAGATCAACCTCCGGAAAAGGCGTGGGGCTAATCTGCACACATTTTCCTATGCTCACTGCACGACATACACATAGACCGGTGTACTCTGGGTGGACGCAGCATACAGGAGCAGTCCTCTGTGTCACATTTAGTTGAAATGTGACACCCAGGAGTATATCAAGGCATCTCAAAAGGGGGAGGGCAAAACCTTCCCCCTGCCATGGCCAGCCTAATTAAATAACACAGACTCCATGGATCTGCTCTCTCTGTTGTTGGCCCTGCAGGATGGTTGCAGCAATTTAACATAATTATCATACTTATAGAGTATACTGCAGACAGGACAACATGGGGCCTAACTGCATAGGCTAAAAAAGACAGGAAAACCCCAACAACCTTGGATATGCACTATGTCAACCTGAAGCCAGCTCCCACACCTCAGTATCAAGGGCAGTGAAGTGTCATGTCTGGGACATGTGCTTACAGTAGGCAATCCCGCAGCGGGACCCCATTCAGAGGGTGGGGTAGAGTATGTGATTTGATGGAAACAGAGAGCCTGTTCTCGGCACAACTTCAAGGGAGACCTGCTTTTAATCGGTCACCAAAGAGAGCTCAATTAACCAAAGAGACTGTTTGATCCACAACAGACTGGAAGATGGGTGGAACTAAGTAGTACATGTTTTTATGCCTTTACCTTTCCTGTTGCAAAGCAATGTGGGTATGACCTCAAGCATAACAGAAGATTGTTGGTGGGGACCAAGGATAGGTTGATTAAGGTAGACATAGCCTACACCAATCACTGGGCCCATTTGGCTTTAAAAGAGGATTGAGCCCCTCTTTTGGCAGATGATCTGAAGACGTAACAAGAAGAACAAATTTGAACCCTGGCCCGAGGTTCAATCTGCCATACAGATTCTGCAGATGAAGGAAGGCCAGGATTTCAAAGAGGGAAGCAAGATCCCTCCCCTAAACATCTCCCTTGGAACAGAGGGAGATACTGAATCCAGTGTACCCTCCAAGCAGCTCCAGAACTGGTGCCCAGTCACCACACAGCGTGCCCTGCAAGGCTCTGCATGCAAGCTTCCTAGGTGCGAAGTGCCATAGAGTTTCTCAATCAAACTAAGAACAAGGCCATTGCCTGCAACACTCTCCTCAGTTTTGGGCCGTCCGCTTTAAAGGACGACAAGAGCCCAGTGAAGAAGTTAGGAGGAGTGCATCGACAACTATCAACCAGCGTCCGCCTTAAAGGACATTTTGGAGTTAGTCAAGCCCTTCGAGCTGCAACCAACTGCACCACTGACTGTTGTCACGCCACTGTCGCTAACGTCGTCCGAGACACCTCGACCAGTGCTTGAGACCAGCCAACCAGCACTGAGACAACAATTCCTGGCCCGAGCCATCATGTAGGCCAGCCTGCAGCTGTCCATCCAGCCTCGCTCGCCAAACTGCCTGCCGCCTGATAGCCGCAGCTGTCTCCCGTCTTGAACTATGACGCATAAGATGCAAAGCACCCTGAAACTGACTCTACACTGTTGAGCACCAAAAATATCTACAAGCACATGGAGCATTGTGGTTCTGTCCCCCTGGTCCTTCCCTAAAGGTCCCTAGTGACATTTTACAACCCATTTCTCCCTTTTTGCTGAAACCAAGTATCCTTGAAGTATTGCGATTCATTACTTTACCGACAACCCTCCTTTCAGTAACCAAAGTGCATCCCCTTTCCTTCTTGAAACTGTCTTCTGCATTCCTTTACAGGGTGGGTTTAGTTTAGTTGATTATTTGTATAGCGCCGCCTGGCCCTGGGGCATCCAGGCGCTTGAGTTCATTACAACATAACAATATAATACAGCATGGTCCGTAGGTGGACAATACAGAAAGTTTAGAGCATTATCAAACAGTTACAGGTAACGTACAAGGTATTGCAAACCAGGCAGAATTTACACGAGTTGCATGCAGTAGGTGCGATAATAGGGTAGAGATGGGCATTCTAGGCATCTTTGGTCAGTAACCAGGTTTTGGCACTGTGTCTGAATCTGTGAAAGGACGGTTCAGATCTAAGATCGAGTGGTAGTGAGTTCCAGAGTTTAGTGCAAGCACAGGGAAGCTAGAGCCTCTTGCTTTTTGGAGTTTGTATCTCGGGATATTTAAGCAGTGTGTTTGAGCTAATCTGGTTGGACGAGATGGGGTGTGGTTAGTGAAGTTGTCTGATAGGTATCTGGGCGCTTGGTTGGATAGGCATTTGTGAGTGAGTGAGAGGGTTTTATATTCGATTCTCTGCGGTATAGATAGCCATTGGCAGGCGCGTCTGATGTCGGAGATGTGTTCATGTTTGGGTATGTTGAGGAGTGCTCGAAGGGCATTATTCTGGATAACTTGCAGCTTATTAATGTTTTTCTGGCTGGTGCCAAGGTATAGAGCGTTACAATAATCGACTTTGGAAAGGACTAGCGCATTAGCTAAGGTGGTGCAGTTGGAGGGTGAGAGGTAAGGTCTGCTGGCATTGATGATCTTACAAGTGTAAGCAGTGGCGGATGAGATGGCATTGATCTGTCTTGTCAGTGTGAGGGAGGAGTCGAGGTAAATCCCTAGGGTTTTGACGCTGTTGCAGACGGAGATGTTATTACCGTCGATAGTGAATGACTGGTATAGTTTGTCAAGTTTGTTGAGTCTGGGCTGGGAGCCTAGGAGAAGAAGCTCAGTCTTGTCATTGTTGAGGCACAGGCCGTGCTTGGCCATCCATTCTTGGATAAAGGAGTAAATGTTGTTGAGTGCTGTGTTGTCTGTGGAGTAGTCCTAATGGGATCAGTATTTGAGTGTCATCTGCATAATTCGTGTAGATGATACCCAAGCGGTCCAGTATGTCGAAGATGGGTTTTGTAAACACATTGTATAGTGTAGGGGAGACGCAGGAGCCCTGAGGGACGCCACATGTGACTGGGGCTGGTTTGGCAGAGGCTGTAGGTGCAAAGACCCTCATGGATCTGTTGTTCAGGACGGACTGGATCCACGCATTGGCATTGTCCGAAAATTTGGCTGCAGAGGATAGATGTTTGCAGAGGATGTCGTGGTCGACCAGGTTGAAGGCGGCCGATAGGTCGAGGAGGAGAACGAGTGCAAGTTTGCCATTGTCTTTGATGTTGTCCATTTGTGTCTTGAGGTCAATCAGTGCAGTCTTGGTGCCGTGTTTAGGGCGGAAGCCTGATTGTCTAAGTCCTAGTAAGTTGTTTTTCTCAAGGAGGTTCTGTATCTGAAGGTAGGCAGCTCTGTCAAGGATTTTTAGGAGGAAGGGTACAGTCGTGATAGGTCTATAATTGGTAGGGACACTTGGGTCTAGGGTGGGCTTCTTGAGTAAGGGAAGAACCCAAGAGTCCTTAAGGTTGTTAGGCACTATGTTGGATGTGAAAGATGAGTTAATGAGGGATGTGATAAAAGGAGCAAGATGTTTGGCTGCGTCTTTGATGACTGGGCCGGGCAGATGTCGCCTTGGCATTTGGAGGGTTTCAGTGAGTTGATTATTTCTTCAACCTCTTTGGTAGTTATGGTGGAAAATTCGAATGGGTTATTGTCATCCCTTTGTGGGGTGTGGGCGTGGGTGGAGGTGGTGGTGTTATCAGCGAAGGTGAGACTTTCTTTCTTAGACTCGATTTTGGCTTGTAACATGGCAATTTTGCCTAAAATCGCTTCTTGTATGTTCGTGCACCAAGAGATGTCTGTATCTGGAATGGGAGAGGGGGATTCAAGGTCTCTCAGGATGTTGAAGAGCTCTTTGATATTGGATTTGGCATTGCAGATTCTTTCATTATACATGTTTGTTTTAGTCTGGATGATAGCTGACTTATAGATATTGGAGGCCAGTACGTAGGATGTCTTATTATTGGTGGATGGCGACTGTTTCCATGCTAATTCAGCTTGTCTTTTGATTTTGCAGAGCGTTTTTTAATTCAGGGGTGAACCAAGAATTGAGATGTGCGTGTGGTTTGGCTTTCCGTAGCTTAAGTGGTGCTACGGTGTTTATGGCCTTAAGGATAGTTGTATTGTAGAGCTCTACTAGTTCAGTGGGGTTAGTAGTGGTGGGTGAAAAGTCGATGATAGGTTGGAGTAAAGGGAGGAGTTTCTCTACTGTGATGTTTTTGTTATTTCTTATGAGTGTGGGTGGAGCATTAGGTGGAGGCACAGGTGTTTGAGTGCCTTTGTTGATGGTGAAGGTGATGAGGTGGTGGTCGGCCCAGGCGCATGGTGTGTTGGAGAGGATGGTGGTATTGCAATTAAGATCAGCTATCCAATCAAAGATGCAACCTTTGTTGTGTGTGGGTTGTGAGATGTGGTGGGTGAGTCCTAATTCTGAGATGGTGTTGGCGATGGTGTTTGCTTTGTCATCTTTCTCGTCGTTGAGACCTAGATTAAAGTCGCCTAGGATGAGTAGACGTGAGTTGGGTTTGGTGTTGTTAGAGAGTAGGAGAGCTTTGTCATCATTGAAGAATAGTATGGGGACTGGTGGTCTGCAAATGAGGTGGGTGGTGATTGTGCTGGTGTGGGTTGAGGATAGTTTGATGGTGAGTAATTCTGCGGATGGGAGGGATTGGTTTTGTATGTGCCTTATGTTGAGGGAGCTTTTTGTGATAATGGCTACTCCGCCGCCTTTGGCTGTTTGTCTGTCTGCGCGGTAGATAGTATAGTCATTGGGTATAGCTAGCGCTAGTGCAGGGCCAGAGGCTGGGTTGAGCCAGGTCTCGGTAATAGCTATGAAATCAAGTTCATTGAGGGAGATGATGTCGGCTATATATAAGGCATGGGCGACTTAGGATCTCGCATTAATGAGTGCACCTTTGATAGTTTCGGGGGTATGGCATGGTTTTTTGATGAGGGTCCAAGGGGAGAAAGTGTTCGGGCAGGGAGTGATCTGGTCAGTAGGTGGTATAGTGTGTGTGAAATGAATGCCAGGTTTGGTGCTGTTTTGTTTATTGCCTGAATTTGGGAAGGGTCGAAGAGGTATGTGTTCTAGATCTAAGTCGGGTGAGTCTTGATGTGCCTATGCTGGGGTAAGAGTTGCTAGTAGTAAGGTTCATGAGGGTAGGAATGCCAGGGGGGGTGGTCTGTATTGCTTTTTGGAGGCTGGAGGTATCTGCTATACGGTGAGACTCAGTGGTAGAGGCAGGCTGGAAAGGGTTTATGTTAGGTAGGAAAGGGGTGGGACAGGGGATGGGATGATGTCTTGGGCAGGCTGGTCTGCTAAGGCCATTGGGGTGGGAGAGGACGTGTAGCCCTGTGCAAGGGATGTCATGAGGGACCAAACAGAATGGAAACATGATGAGGAAGGTCCAGGTTAACATAGCTGATGTTGGATTGGCCAGAGGGTTTCAGTGATCCTGTATCAATGTGCTGGGGGAGCGAACCGGCACAACGGTAGATAGCATGCTCAAATGGTGATGCACAAGTAGGTAAAAATTCTAATGCACACTTAGGTAAAATCTAGGTTCAAAAGCTAATACACAATCACAATCCAGTTCACAATATGCAGCTCAGGGCAGGCAGGTAGACCAGTACACATTATGCAGCTCAGGGCAGGCAGGTAGACCAGTACACATTATGCAGCTCAGGGCAGGAAAAGTAGTCCATTACACAATGTGCAGCTCAGGGCAGGCAAGGTAGACCAGTACACAATATGCAGCTCAGGGCAGGCAAAGTAGGCCATTACACAATATGCAGCTCAGGGCAAGAAAAGTAGGCCAGTACACAATATACAGCACGGGGCAGGCAGGTAGGCCAGTACACAATATGCAGCTCAGGGCAGGCCAGGTGGGATAATGCACAATGGGTAGATGGGCACAGGTTAACAAGTCTGCATTGCACTGCATGGTGTCAGGTAGAGAGTATAGTATGCGCAAAGCAAGGGAATTCATAATACAAAGAATGCTATTATGAGCGTTGAGCTATGGCAAAGACAGAGGTAGCAACAAAGTCATTTCACTGTAGTGAGTATTGGTGGTTTCTTACCCAGTTACACAACATCATTGGAGAATAGGCAGGGTTTCAAGCCCTGGCCTCTGCAGCCTCTAGACAGGCTCAAGACAGGCACTGATCCTTTGTGTGAAGATCCTTGGTGGTGTCAAACCAATCAGATTGTATTGTGCTGGTGACTAGGAGGAGGAGGTTTACAGTCGAAGGGTCAGATGTCCTCAGTGTTAACCTGTTTTGTTTTGTGTAGTGCGCTACAACTGTCCATTGTGATCATAAAGTAGATATTTTTATACAACCTTGACTGGACAGTCCCTTTTATCATTGGGTAATAATTGTATTTTCGCTGTGTTGCAACTAACCAAGATCCACAACCTTGCAGAGATAAGCCTGCCGTTCCATCCACGTTACCAAAATTGGAAAAGGAGGTTTATAATTTGCTTGCATTTCCAATCTGTTCGGATCCCTTCTGATGTACTAGAGTTTTGGGGCTGATTGATGGATGAGAAACTGCTGTAAAGTGCTTGGGCGATGTCAGATAGAATGTTGGGTGTGACTGAGAGAATGATCGATGTGACTGAGAGAATGTGGGCAGCAAAGGTTCTAGTGAGAGGCAGTTGGAGAGCCCTTGCCTGGGTGATGGGATCCAGTGGTATTCTCTCAAAGTTATCTTAATGTAACTAACATGATTGTAATAAAGTAACTTGCTGGAACCTACCTTATTTGACTGAGGATCCTGCTTTACTTCACTGGCGACAAGTTGGTCTTCATGGACTACTGAAAACAAACTTGTGCGGCAAGATAAGGAGTTTAAGGTGACCAGTCTGCTGCGGGGGGGTAAGAAGAAGAGAGAGGAACCACTGTCCCCACAAGTAAGTCCCATCACCCATGACCAAGAAAGAGGGGGAGCTGCAGGTGGCCCACGGGTAAAAGCACAAGTTCTCAGTGGCCGCACGGCAAGAAGAGACTGTAAGATCCAGGACACTGCAGAAGACCCAGAACGAAGAAAGGGGAAGAGCTGGGGCCCATAAGATTACCCTGAGTGGAGATGGGGGAGCTGTGCCTGATTAGAACTCAGGGCGAAGAAGGGGTAGAAAGTGCTGTTGCCGTCTCTGTACAAGACCCAGGGCCAAGAAGTCACAAAGTCCGGCCATGCCGGGGGTTGATGTGAGGTCGCCCAGTGCTGAAGAAGGGCACCCAGTGTAGTCCATGGGCAAGCAAAGCAGTGCTCATCCTTGTTTGAGAAGCACAAACTCCCAGCGTCCCCAGGGCAAGAAGTGGCTCTCAGGCCAGGACTTTTTAGAAGGCAGTGGGACAGTGACTGTGCTCGAGGCGGGAGAAATGCCCTAGGATTAGTGGATCTGATGAAAAATAGAATGGGCTGTGTGAAAGAGTCCTGCCCCTCCAATAGAAGTGCAAGGCTAGCTGAAGCAGTTATGGCCAGGGAACAGATAAGTAGTAGAGCCAGAGCTATGCTTTCGCCATATGGATGAAAGTGCGTGGCCTGTCAGGCGTCCTACATTGAGGCAGCGCTGTTTGAATGCTGCTGCCTGCTGCGGGGTCCCGGATGACGTTGGCAGCTCGGAGCTCTATTTGGACCCGATGCCAGGTGTGGAGTGATGATGTCTGCATTGGCGCTGTGGGCGTTGATGATTCGTTGGAACGTTGTAGTGAAGGAGTGAAGGAGTTTGTACATGCCATTCTTCCCTTCCTGGTATTACAGTGTGAGGAAGAGTTGAAGGAAAGGACCATCGAACGTGCCTGTACGTCCAACATTGCAACACTTCCTGGAAGGGGATAGACGCTTCATCATGTTGCGGTGTGATGCAATGAGAAAGGAGAGGCTCGGCAGTGGCCAGTTGGGATATTGTGTTTCACCGGCCCAATGGTCCTAAAAATGTCATGGAATCTCTGTGTCCTTTAGGGTTTCGGACTTTCAACATGTGATGGTATCTACTTTCCATGGTGCGGCTCTGGTCTGCGGATTTAGAACATTGGAACTGCTGCATTTCAAATGGGAAGCGAAATTGGAGCGAGGAATAGTCCCAGCATTTCAAGTACGAAATGAAAAAATAACTGCAAAGAAGGAAGAAAGACAAAATTCTTTTGTTGTTCCAAAGAACCTGGGCTGACATGCCAGTGAAAAGCCCAGTTCTAATCGTGGCCATAATGGCTTGTGAATGGTATATGCTTAGCAAGTGTAGTCGGTAATGGCCAAGCCGTCTAAAATGCGATGCACAAAAGGTACCATTTGTTTTATATAGGGGAGATCTAGCAAGTTTATAATTTGGTGTCACCTCACAGCTGAGTGTGAGGAGTTTCGGGAATAGAGCTGTTGTCACGATGCCCGCTCCTGGGGAGCCGGCTCAGGCCCTGCGTCCCCGAAAGCGGACATCAAGTCCTCGGGGAAGGTCCCAGCAACCCCATATAGGGGCCCTTTGGACAGCATCCTGGTGCCTATGGCGCCAGGCTCATAGAAAAAGTCAGTCCTGGCGCCACAGGCGCCAGGCTCATTATGAAAGTGTTTGGGTGCACTTACCTGATGCAGACCATGCTGCAGAACCCCGGCCTCCTTGAGGCCTGAAAGGAACTACTTTACCTGTGGGACTCATTTACCACCCGGGCGTGGTCGGGGAAGGATACATACCTGATTGGAGGAAGGACATATTCTAGGAACTTCTTCCAAGGCTATTTAAACCACACCCGATCAGCCACACGTGCTTCGCGTTGTACTGCATCTAGCAGCTGGACGCTCACTGTGTCTGCTCCTGCATCCTGACTTCTGCCACGCCTGCCAGCATCCTGAATCACCTGCAAAGGAAGGGAACAAGAGAACAGAAGAAGGAAAAGGCCTTACCTGCTAAATCTGCATCCCGGAGACATTTCGCCGACGATCCTGAAAAGGAAGACATTTATTTTTAAAAGCACATCACATCGATCGCTGCAGCGCCTCATTCTACTCATCTTACAGGGCGCTTCCATGTTCTGCAGCGACCATCCGGATTCACAATCGCGCCCCGGCGCCTAGGGAGAAAAAGACAATAACGAAGGTGAGAGAAAGAAGGGAAAAGGGAAGCTAAATCTCCATGTTAAGACTTACCTGCTGGGTCATTCCCTTTTCGTTTTGGGTCCGCGCCGCATCCAGGCATTTTCGGGCCCCGGCCCCTAAGGGGAAAAAGACATCAGCGTTAATGAGCGAATGAAAAGACATTACCAAGACGCTCATTAAAGACTTACCTGATTTCCACAAGGATTTCACCTCTCATCTCGGGTCGGTGCCTGTTCCCCGGCATTCCGTACCCCGGCCCCTATGGGGAAAAAGACACTAGCATTAGAACATTAATGCATGGACACAAGGGGAACCACTTATCAAAAACGTACCTGGAAGCCAAGCAAGTTTGGTTCTCACCAATACGAAAATCCAGTGAAGTTACTGGATAACATCGCGCCCCCGCATCTGAAACCACCAATCCGAAAATCCAGTGAAGTAACTGGATACCAACGCGCCCCTGCATCAGAAGCAGGATGGAGAGCTTGTCCTTCCAGACCCTAAGGTGAGACGCTACGGGGAAGCACAGAAGGGTTTTGAGGAGAGTGAGAGGGGTAAGTGGGAGGCCGATTGCATTACCCCGCAGACAGTTAACCCCCTATTTTCACCTACAGAAGGATACTTCTGCGAGTCAGACAAGCCAGATTTGGGGCCCGGTCCAGTCCGTCACCCGACCCCTGCGCATCACCTTAGACGAGGTCACAACAGCGCGAACCAGGCAGCACCTCCGTGGGAGTCAGGTGAGCGTTACAGCTGTATCACAGCTGTGGACTCATAGGACCATATTGAAACCGTAAAAGACAGGCAGGTTAGGTAATGGTAGTACTTCATTGCTGTAATTAATGTTATCGTTTTGTGAGCTAGAATGCATAGGATAAAGTGTTGTATGGTTGGACAAAGAGATAATGCAGCTAGAATTAACCTGTTTGAGGACATTCAGGTTAAATATCAAGTCAGTTATGGACTTTTAACAAAATATGTTTTGAAATGTTAAAATGCCATATTTCTTGTGTGCGTATGTTTAACATTTTGTGAGGAGTGTTGGTTGCTGAGATTTGTTGGAGCTGTGGGGGAGTGCTTGTATTTGCAGCAGGCACATTAGTGTTTTGGTTGTATTACCCGACATGGTGTTGTGGATCCGCAACAAGTATATCTGTGCCTCATCTGCAGAGCGACACAACTCTTCAAAAAGGTGTGTTGTGCAGTTGACTACTTTCAGAAGTACTTGAGGTAGTCACAGGAGAGGGATTGAGGTTATGTTTATTAAACCCTAGCAGAAAAGGGGGTGTGTCCTCCGCATTGACTAGTGTTCCACCTCTCGTTAAAAAGGTGCAGTGAGAGAGGTGTGCAGTGTGGGTGTTGATGTTTAGTCATACAAGCTGTTGTTCCCGAAGGAGGAGTGTTGGTTGGTGAAAGGTGCTTCTCGCTTTATTTGAGGATAAAGACATATGGCCTCCACTTGCCTATGTTTTCCTGCAGAGAAGTTGGTGTTGCCCCTGTTACGCTCACCTGATATCCCCGGGGGCGACTGGAAGGCTCTGAAATCTGGAACCCTGGATGCGTAGTTGCCCAGTGCTGACTAATGAATCTGCAATTACAGAAGGGAGGATTTGTGGTAACTGTCTCTAATGGGTGAATCTCCCACCTCCCTCTGACCGATTCCCTTCCCACTGGGTTCTTTTCTCACCTTAGTCATTTGTAGGGTGAGCTATCCGTCCTACGTTTCTTGTGCAGGGGCGCTTTACGTTTGTTGGCGAGCTGCCCGAGTTGCTTCACTGGTGCAGTACGTCTTCCTTGAGCCCAGGCCTGCTGTGACCCCGAATCTGCTGGTAGGCAGGTAGGTTTGTTAATTGTAAGCCTTTGTTCTGTTTATGGTGGAAGTTCATTAATGTCTTTATCTCCTTCTTTTCAGGTGCGAAGGTCTTGATGCTGGCGTGCCGGATGGAGAGGCACATTTTCTAGGTAAGAGAAAGCACAAAGCGCAGCGCCTTTATTGTCTTTTAAAGCTAACCTGTGTTTTCTTCTTCTTCTCCTCACAGGACGTTGTGGTGCTGCGATTGGATGAGAGCGCAATGAAAAACAGACCCCGGAATCCGTTAAGATAAGTACAGCGCTGTGTGGTTGTTTAATATTGAAAGCGAACCTGAATATGTCTCTTTTCCTTTGCAGATGTTGCTGTGGTGCTCCGGATGGAAGCGTGACATAGCGCGATGGAATTCAGGTAAGACTGATGGAATTCTATGTTTTGGAAGCGTGCGTTCTACTATTGTTTTCCCCTTTCTCGTTATTGCAGGTTGCAATGTTCGAATAGCAGCTGTGGTAGCGGTTCGCCGGAAGTCCTTAAGCTAGTGCTCACAGGTGAGTGATTTTTCTTCTTCTCTCGGTTTCAACAGATTGCAGCCCAGTTGAGATGCTGAGTGCTCTATGGTGTTTTCTCAGGTAAAACAGAATAATCTTGTTCTTGTTCTTGCAGGATTACAACTTGTGTTCCCTCACAGTGGTCATGACAGCCCCATCTCCATTCGCAAATTCTTTGTGTCATCAGCGTGAGGCTATCAGTTGTGGTGAATGAGTGATGTGTGTGTATGGTTTGATTAGTTAATGAGAGGTGAGGTGGTGGTGAAGGATCATTAAGTTGGGGGGTTCAACCCTCTTGTGAGTGGAGTGGGCGGTTTGCTCATTGGTTGTGCTCAACCCAGTGGTTTCATGCCTCACCACCTAGCATGTGGTCTTTAGAGGAAAACAGTTGTGGACTTTGCTTTTTGGGGTTTCTCTCTCACTGAGCAGGATGAGAGAGGTGTGCTGTTGGAGTAAGATGTGGGAGTCCCTCTCCACTCAGGGCCCGATTCTCAAGTTGGTGTTAATTACCAAAAATGTCCTAAAAAGTGTTAATGACACTTTCGGTAATTAACACCTATTCTGAAGGTGGCGCATTCTTCCGAAGTCGGACTGAATGCGCCACATTTGGAATGGGTGCCAGTTGCTAGGAAGTGCTGAAAACCGACCTAGCAACCAGCACTTTCGTTATCTATCCTTTTGCATGGGTATTCTTGTGGCATTCCTCCAGTTTTGGAACTGCCTGAAATTGGTGCCGAAGTACGGTACCAAATTGGTGTCGTACAGGAGGAGTGCCACAAGAGGCACATGGCTGTTTGAGTGTGCAGATGGTGACAGGTGGATCCTGCACTGCATTTGTTTATCTATGTCAGCAGAAGAGTGCATACTGCCATCCATGGTTCTACTATGAGAACATTAGCCTGCACAGTATCTAGATAGTTAGCGTCTGCCACACTTAGATGGAACTTGAATGTTAGCATCTGTCACACTTATATGGAACCTGAATGTTAGCATGTGCCACACTTAGAAATGAGAACATTAGCCTGTTCCGTATCTAGATAGGACTATGAATGTTAGCACCTGCCACACTTAGATGGAACTTGAATGTTAGCATGTGCCACACTTAGAATTTGAGAACATTAGCCTTCGCCTTATCTAGACAGGATAGTGAATTCACCAATGTTAGCATGTGCCACACTTAGACAGAACCATGTAGGTCAGCATGTTAAATGTCACATAACCCACTAACCAATATAAGCTCAAACTCTCTGCATACTTATATCACTGAAAAACTTACACAACCATCTCTCGCACAACAAGCTGCATACACTTCACCACACTGCAACACATAAACTGCACCAACAGCACACGCGGACTGACACCGATCCAATACTTGCACCAAAGCACAGCACCCGGTGTCCACCGAGTTGAAGTTGCCAACAGTATACCACCCCTCTCACTATCCTACTCCCTCTTCACCTTACTAACCCTTCACACCTTCTCGTTTACAGATCCTGGGGACCAGTTTCGTTGGTGACGGTGCACTATATAAGTACCTTTAACATAACATAGTTGTGATGCACAAATCAATGTCAGTTTCTGATATCCACTGCTCACAGCAGCAGTATTCCAAAGCCCTACGCGCAGCAGTCAAAGTGTACGAAAGGAAGTAGTGGAACTATGTTCCCTGCTTCCCACAAACCTCATCGCCAACCCCGCTCCCATGTGCAATTCAAATCCCCAAACACACCTGCTGTTTAAGGGAATATTCAGTGCAGTGCACTTGAGTGCAAGTTTGAACTTCTTCCTACACATTTATTTTAAAACTAAACAATTCCGGTACAGTTTCTTTTTCGAATAAAAGTAAAGGAACAGTAAAACTTTAAAAAAGAAAGTAGAGGAGCACCGCCCCCAAACTGCTCCCATTCGACCACTCCCTTCCCTTTCTTCAAATTAAGAAACTACCTCTAGGAAAGCTTGATTTTAATCCGGAGGCACAACTGACAGCAGAGACAGAATTATGCTAGCTTAGTGACTACTTATTAGTATTTAAATGAAGCCTAAAGGTCTCCAAATTCGTGGATTTATGCTGCAATATTTCCTTTTTGCAGTCCATTTTTTTCAAATCAATGCCACAATATCCTGGTATTCTGGTTGGTGGTCTTGGCCTAGCAATTGCCGTGCTCAGCAACAGATGTGGCCATATTCAGGTGGGCTAAATATGCATGTGGAGGATTGAAGAGAGAGTTATATTTGGAGAACCTTAGCATAAGTAGCAGGGTTGGAGATACTTCGGGTTGAAGAGTCCGAGTACCTGAATCCTTTGCATAATCACTGAATGCCGTCTTTTAGTTTAACCAACAAGTGTGGCAAATGGTAAGCATTTACCCTACAAGTATTGATGGTGTGCTGTGAGGGTTGGGGCACGGCTGGGCATGGCTAGCGGTGGAGTCATGGCAGTCAAGTTATAAGCTGACCGAGTGTGAGATGGTTATTCCTTTTTTGTCCCAAGTGCAGACACAGGGCATCATTAGGAGTATGGCGGTAAGGCAACAATGGCGCCGGTATCGCTACCGGCACCGTTCCTACCATACCACCATACTAGGAGTTCTGATCGCGGTTGGCCTTGCAGCCACCAGGTCTGACCTGGTGGGCATACCGGCACCCGTGAGCAGAACATGATGGTGCTACCACCCTCCCCATTCCCATTGAGCCGTATGGGGCCGAATGGGGATGGGGAGTCCCTTATTACGGCACCCACAAATAGACAATTACCGGGTCTGCCAAACTCGGCGTGACCCGGTAATTGCCCATCCGCGGGTGCCGGATAAAAATGGATACCGGCGGCAGCCATGCCTGTACTACTAGCACGGCTACCGCCAGCCTCTTAATGATGCCCGCTGACTCTTAGGTGCTCAGGTAATCAGGGAGTCTGGAAGAGGGCAGGCATCCTGCCTCCAGCACCAGGCCGTCAAGTTGGCCCATTGTCGAACCCAGTGTATGCTTCAGCTCTCCCTCTACTCGGCCTTCCAAGTCTACGCCTGCCTCCTCCACCCAGTCATCTAGGAGGATCTGGCAAGGACTCAAGGATCAGATGGTGTTTCCTACTGGCTTCTTGCGGCCCACTCCAATCCATGCAGGCAAGCTGGCTTGTCCAAGTTAGTGAGGGAAGGTGAGGTCGCAATAGTGTTTTTTCATTTTCGAAGCTGTCACAAAGAATTTATTGTGAACACCAAGCAGTGGAGGCGGAAGAATTCCGGCTGGCTCAGGGACCGGAAATGATGTTATCATCCATGAAGCTACATTACACCCTATTAAACCATGAGTAAGGCTTTTTTAAATAGAGTACACTGTGAACTGAATTGCTCTCAATTTTGGCAGGCAGATAGGTAGGGCAAAGTAGAGAGAACTTATTTTCCCAGGATCACACACTTTAGTTAAGTGGTGAAACTAGTGTTTGATCCAAGTGTACAAGTTAGGCTTTTGAGTACATACCTTCTCAGCTTAGTTGATACATACATGTATTCATCTTTGGCTTCCACATGCTGTGTTAAACAGTGCTTCAGGAGCATTGATTGTGGATACATATCACAGCCTTAAAAATTCAGTAACAAAAGCTAACCTGCTGTTTGACACTTCGAACAACTCCAGCCCCTTGGATTGGCCACCCGACATGGAAATAGTACCACAGAACATCTGCTAGCAGGCGGTGCCAGCCTTCCTCCAAGGCCCGACTATAAGGCCCATGGAGCCAGTCTGTGCACACACGGAGCAGATACATGCTGAGCGCCTTCGCTGTGCCTCGCAAGAAGACCCACCAAGCTGCTCTCCGATTACATGCAGAAGCCAAGCAGGAGTTCCCCTTGATGACCCAGAGCTCACGCTGCAACTCCAGATGGCCGCTGCAAATGCCTCTCGAGCCGATCCAGCCCCTCAAAACTTCAGTGCAGCTCTCAGCCAAGCCCCAACGTCCAGCCCCATGGATTGGCCACCCGACATGGAAAAAGTGGCTCCGAACATCTGCCGGCAGGTAGTGCTGGCCCTCCTCCAAGGCATAACTTTAAGGCTCATGCCGCCTGTTTGTGCCTGTCCGGCCGAGTCCGGCACATCCGTTCTCTGTCACTCTACCTCCTGTGTCCATTCCCCTGAACATCGTTGTGATCGACACTCTCACGCAACCTGCATTGGAGACTCAACCGCAGTGACCTCTGCAGGACTGCCAGTCTTATCCATAAGCCTACACATCCAGACTTTCATTGGTTTAGGTCTATGAAGTTGGCTTACAGGGAGGGCTGTGATGGCTGCTGAATTGCTGACTTATTCAGAAAAGGGTAAAGAAAGTGGCCAACCACTGGAAAGGGGAAACATTGGCTTCCTGGATCTGCATTTCTACCTTGTCACATAAATTCGTCAATAAAAGGACCCCCACTGGACAACCAATGGAAAATTGGTGCTTCTTCAGCCATCATCCTTTGATAGATTTTTGGCATGCAAGCAGGGCCAGAGCAACAACTAGGTGAGCTACGCGCTCTCCGAGTGTGACATCAATGAGGGAGCACAGTTTAGACTCTGGAGAAAGTGCCAGTCAGTGAAAGGAACAAGGCCCCTTCATTGTGGCACCCCTTTTTTTTCAACCTCAACAGAGGGCGCTGTGTTTGTCCTGTAAGAGAGGAATCTTTTTGACAGGACGGCGGCACGCATGCTCAGTTCTCTTTCCCTAGGCTAGTCAACCAAGCCGGGCTGCCTGCTATTGGGTAGGGGGGCATCCTTGGGTGACTTTGGTGGCACCGACGCACACCTCTCCATCCAGCGCGCGGATGCCCGGTCAAAGTAGGCATGGTGGACCGCAAGCAGAGGCTTAGCAAACGCTGTTGTCCCGCCCCCCTTTATGGAGGACCAATGGGCCGCTGAGGCAAGCGATGTGCAACAAGGATACCCCTTCCAAGTCAGCCCACAAAATCAAGGGCTTGTTGACCCAAAGCAGCTGAGCATTGCAAGCAGTAAGGATATGCGGCTATGGCTGCCATCTTGGTCACAATGCTGCCGTATTTTTCTGTCTGTCCTGGGATCAATGCTACAGTGCATGGTGTCCCTCCTCTGTCTTCCATTTTCAAAAGAACTTTCTTAAATTAGTTTTGCCTTTCCAGGATTTCCTTTTTTAATTTTTGACTTACTGTTTGTATTTCTTTTGTAACCGACGTTACAAAGGCGTTTCATATTTGTCCAAACTGTTTACAGCAGGCCCAATATCTACGTCACACAAAATGAGGATAGGTTCAGGTGTTGTGTTTTTAAAATCTTCACATCACAGCCCATCTTGGAGACAGTGTTCCGCTTGTTATACAACAGATATGTGAATCACTTCCGGCGAGCACATGTGTGCACACAGCCTCGAAAACACTTGCAGGCCCAGCTCTTCATTAATGTGATTTCACTTCAGCCACATTATCGTTCATGCTGCTTCCCATTGG
Source organism: Ambystoma mexicanum (assembly GCF_040938575.1). Taxonomy (NCBI): domain Eukaryota; kingdom Metazoa; phylum Chordata; class Amphibia; order Caudata; family Ambystomatidae; genus Ambystoma; species Ambystoma mexicanum. The sequence continues at coordinate 102,509,342 of NC_090924.1, forward strand.
CACAAGCGCACTCACACAGCCACGCACATGTTGCATCAAGCAGACATTTGCACACTTCACCAGAAATCACAATCTTTGTGCAGGCCGCAACACTCATAACCACGAAAACAAGACAATAGGTTGTTCTAGCTTTAGATAAAATTCAAAGTGCCGAGATAGCACTTCTTGATATGATAAATACCCAGAGGTTTCTAAGTGCGGACCTGGGGATTGAACCTATGTTGATCCACGTCGTCTTGCTTCAAAAGGCGAGCACGTTGCCCCTGAGCTATCCTCCCAAGACATGAAATGCATGATGTATCTTGCTGGATACATCATGCTTCTAAGTGCTGCAATAATATATGCTAACATTGGCAACTTAAATGGAGCTCAAGCTCTATTCCAGCTAGACCTCAAATGTATTTTCCAGACCTCGAAGCCCCTGAAGAAGGCCCCGGATTTGCAGCGGGTGCTGTTAAACGGAAATCATATTATGCCTGCTTTTGATTTATATTGGCCTAAGCCTAGTCGCTCTATGAAGAAAAGCGCGTTGTAAAGTTCTGATTTTGGATCGACTTCGTTTTAGAATCATCCGCCATTTTGATTTCTGTTTGTATGTTTTCTGTTCTAAAATGGTGGACTGTGTTTTTAACTTGCAACCAAGCCTGTTCACCTTTGAGTTCTGTTAATGGTTAGACTGTCCAAGAGCCGACTGTTTAGACTAGGTAATGAGGCCTTGTACTGAGCATGAACTGTTGTCCTAGCATTGTCTGCACTCACAAGACTAATCCGCGAATACACATCTGGGACAATGAAGTGCAAACGTCAAGCGTGGACACAGGCCAAACTCAATTGTAAGATAGTTGTAAAAGATGCTTGTTGTAGGATTTGAGAGCATACGTTGACATTGTATCACTCTGGAAATACAAACATGTATAATCCTTTGTAAAATATTATGTGAACCGAATGTGAACTAGGCAAGAACTCTAGACCGCAGATTATTAACACAAAGAGGGGCTGGACATTATTGTTGAAAATTGTATAAAAGCACAAATGTTTCTAATGTCCAGCACTTTCTCTCCTCTCTTTGACGGGCTGGTACTCATTGCGGGGTGTTTAGAGCCAGATAGCTATCTGTGTTTCTTTGTAACTGTGCAGAATAAAAGATCTGTGAATCTTTCTAGCCCGTGATTGGTGTATTTCCTTTTGTGGTATTCCGCCTCGATATTTCCTTGTTTTTACAGATGGAGCCCGAATAGGAAGCCTCAAGATTGATGCCATCTCGTTGAAGTGTTGACGCGGCTATCGGACCAGGATCGGACGGTGAGAAAGGGGGCCCCTTCTTGGATGAGAGGTGACACCTCAACAGTACTGCACGACCCGATCCCTGGACGGTGAGCTCACGGTCCAAAACGGCATCTTGACGAGGGTCCATATATCGAGGCGGACAGTTTTGCCGAAATCACCAACCACGAGGGTCCTTTGTTGTCCTTAGTAATCCGATCGGACCTCCCTTTGTTCTTTGATCAGGTGAGTTGTGCCCCGATTCCTAAGTATCCTGATATTTGATTTTGGCGCATTGTCCTTGCGAGTACAATTACTGCCAGGAAACACCAGTAATCTGATATGCCTGCGAAATTGTCTGCCTGTTTCAAGGCATTATTCTGCAGAGACAGACAATCTTTGGAATTTGGCCGTCCGGCACCACAGGAGGGGTCGGCGGCATGTACTATGTACTGTAAGTACGGCATTGGTAGTATTGTGTTTAATGATATTTGGCACAGACAAACTAGATATGCTTCTGAACTTCAGTGGCCAATCAATGGTAGCTTTGAAATATTTCCCATAAAATATTTAGAATCTATATTGTTAAAGAAAAAAGCTAGACCTGCAGCATTGGATGTATTACAAAATTGGAAAAAAGAAGCTATGGAGCAGCTTAAAAGTAGAGAGAAACATGCGTGCCAACATATGTCAAACGCTGAGAAAGCGTTATAGTATGATCAACAAAAACAGTCAGAGTCAGTTAGAAATATGGATAGGGCTTTTCAACTTGGCATCCAGAAAATATACCCGTCTAAAGATTTCCATTCATCAGATGAATAAATTGACAAGCTTTTAAATGAACGAAGGCCTGGCGCCACTGCGCCACCTCCTTATGTACCTATTCCTGTTGCTTTACCTCTTCCTGCTGTTGTTCCTCCTCCCGCATTAGTTCCTGCACCTCTTATTACTCCACCGCCACTATCTATTGCTCCTCTTCCTATTGTTGCTTCTCAACCTGTACCTCCACCTTTGCCTGCTGCCATGGGTCCGGTAGATTCGTCTTTTACACCAGTGATAGCACCTTTGTTATCTATTGTACAAGATGTGTCTACTCTTTCTCTTCCAAGTAGTTCTGTTCCGCTTGAAGTTGATAAGGGAGCGGAATCAAAAATTGTAACTCGTAATACAGTTTCTAAAGAAAGAAAGCGTAATTTGAATGCATGGGCTAGAGAGTGCATGGAGAAGGGTGAACAATCTGATGTTTTTGCTACACTCTCTAATCTAGAAGGTTTTCCTGAGAACAATTTCTTTATTGAAGGGTTGGGAAATCATTTATCCGTAATGTGGAACAGACTGAATGATGTAGATCTCCTACAAGGGTTGAGGGATCTGAATGTTTTAGCATATTCAAGAGATACTACGGAGAAAGTATATGAGCATGTCGAGAGGGTTTTTGTGTAGAGAAGGGAATTAGAAAAGTTACAGAATGAAGAAATAGATGGTGATAGTTTGGGTGCTATGTTTGGACAGAAACGGTTCCTTCCTCTTTGTAAATCGATGAGTGAAGAAACACGAATTTGCACAAGAAATGTACTTAGATGGATTTCAGACATGTCGATATCTCCCGTAGAAGTATATGACACGTATAGTCAGTATAAGCCAGAAATGCAGAGGAAAGTGATACAGTTTATGGTAGAATACCTGCAGGATGAATGTATAAAAAGAAAGATTTGTTGTCCTGCAGAATTATTGAATATCTATAAGAGAGCTTTTTAGTCTGACACTTCTTTAGCTGCTTTAGCGCTCGATTTAGCTCTCTTGCCCAGTAAGCTTTCGGAGTTGCCTACTTCTCAGTTGCCTATGAGAGAGGTTCCTCCGACTTTTGTCCCTAAAGTTGAGGTCCCGGCTAATGCCGCAACGGGTGTCATAGGCAACGGCCTATGACATTGATGCACATTATGTATCACAGTTTGTTCACGTCCCGATCTCAAGGCAGGAGGTGAATACCATTAGACAACCTATCCCAGATATTAGGAAGAATCCCACAGGGTTTTATAAAGAAATGGAATCTGTCTTGCAGTCGTCAGTATTCACTTTGGGTGATATAGATTTGCTATTTCCTGTGCTCCTACCTGCCGATTTGTGGAAACAGATTAGGACAGCAGACGATGTACCAGGGTTAGGGGACACATGGGATAATTTGGCTAGGCAAGATAGAGAAAGGAAAGCTAGTGAGAGACCACCACAGATGATACTGACTTTGCCTGATAGAATAGTGACAAAACTGAAAGCCTTAATTCCTGAGAGAAGGATTGTCTGGGACAAACTTACTGGTTGTATCCAAGGAAAATCTGAGGGTGCTACCGAATTCTTTAATCGGTTTGAACAAGTATTTTCCAATTTTAGTGGACAAGATTTAAGCATGCAGTCTGGAAAACGATTATTTGCGGACAAATTTGTGCGTGGATTGTTACCTCACATCCAGTCGCAAATTATGACTTCTGAGAGCGCTTGGCAAGCTAAGTCTCAGTCTGAAGTGTTACATATGGCTCACTATTATGAAAACCGAGTCAATAATGAAAAGGAAAGGATTGAAAAGAAAAAAGGAGACTTGAAAACTAAGGTGTTGCAACAGATTGTTAGAGGTCCTAGAGGGGGTAGTACACAGTTTAGGGGTCAGTATGTTCCACAAAGTAATGTACCGTTGGGTCCTGTACACACAAACCAATGTGCTTATTGTAGACAAGAGGGTCATTGGCGAGCACAATGCCCGATCCTCCAATAGAGGTCGAATAACACATTTGGTATCATGTTTAGACGATGCAGAGGCCGTCCTGGGGCACGGGGTCCTGGTAGAAGCCAATTTTCTCAGAATTCTCAGTCCTTTTCGCAAGATAATCAGCCACCAAGTATGGAAAATAGAAACATGTTTGATCATTCTTCTACTGCTTATATCTCTCAAGACCTTCCCTTCAATGATATATTGTTTCGCTAGGTTTGCCCGACGCAGGGTTTGGAATCAACGCCTATTCCCGTTAATCAGAAAGGTCCCTACGTTGAAATGATAGTGGGAAATAGGAAACATCTATTTTTGATAGATACAGGAGCACAGAAGTGTTCCATTGACCATTCACGGGTTCCAGACATTCCACTGTCAGGGCAAACTAATGTTTCTGTAGGGTTTTCTAGTAGGCCAGTGGTTAGTCCGGTATCTTCGCCAGTACCGATTTCACTGGGTCCATTCACGGATCACTGTCTGTTTCTTTTGACATCAAACTGTGGTGAGAATTTGCTGGGGTTGAATCTGTTGAAGGAATTAAATGCAGTAATTCATTGTTCTTCGGATGGAGTGCGTTTGATGATTTCACCACAGCAATTTTCTGCCTCACAGTTTCTGACTAGACCTTTGCTGCCGGCATTTAGTGACGTTCCGCAGTATTTATGGGTGATTGATGACAATGATGTTGTTGTTTTACAGATTGAGCCTGTTAAAATCATTTTGAAACCAGGAGTAAAGTTGCCACGTATTCCACAGTATAAGATTTCGGTTGATGGTGAGCAAGCTTTGAAGTGTATAGTTTCCAGTTTTGTACACTGTGGGGTAATTGAAGAAATTTCAGGTAGTTTGTGCAATTGTCCGATTTTACCGGTGTATAAGAAAGGAGATAATGCAATTCCTTTTTGTTTTATTACTGATTTACGCGCTATCAACAAGATTTTTGCTCCACAATATCCTATTCTGCCTTATGTAATGACGATATTAACGATGATCCCAGCTTCTGCTACTCATTTTAGTGACATAGATCTTAAGAATGACTTTTTTAGCATTCCTATACACAAGGATAGCAGAAACCTGTTTGCTTTCAACCTAGGGGGACGCTTGTTTATATTCACCCGTGCGCCACAAGGGTACACGGAAAGTCTGAGCATCTACAGTAGGGCTTTGAAAGAGCAGCTTGATACACTTGAGTTGCCTGCTACTTGTAAATTGCGTCAATATGTCAATGACCTTCTTTAAGCTGCAGATTCAGAAAGTGCTTGCAAGGAGGGCACTGTGTTATTGCTTATTCACCTAGCAAAGCATGGACATAAAGCTTCACTGAAAATGTTTCAATATTGTCGACAGGAGGTCGCCTATTTAGGCTATCTCCTGTCAAAGGAGGGAAGAAGATTGACACCTGAACGAATTAAAATAATTTCTAGCATGTCTGTCCCAAATACACAGAAGGAAGTCAGAGCATTGATAGAAATGGCTTCTGACTGTAGGCATTGGATCCCAAACTTCTCATTAGTGATCAAACCAATGTTGGCGTTGACAAAGAAGGGCATTTCTTTGCCATTGCGGTGGAACTTGTAACACCAGAAAGCTTTTGATCTGCTCAAGACCGCACTGTGTTCAGCACCGGTTTTGGGCACACCAAATTATGAAAAGGCCTTTGAGTTTTATGTGCATGAACGTGATGGATGTGCTTTGGCTGTGTTAACGCAGGAACATGGGTGGAAGAATAGGCCGTGCGGTTACTATTCCTCCACCCTTGATCCTGTTGCATGCGCTTTGCCGAGATGTCTGAGAGCTGTCGCTGCTGCTGCTGCGTCTGCAAAACAGAGCGAGGGTCTGGTCCTAGGCCATGCTTTAACCTTGTTGGTACCTCACTCTGTAGACGTTCTATTAAATAGAACGCAAACACAATGTCTCACTTCCGCATGATTAATGAGATACGAATTGATCTTGTTTGCACCGCATATCAAAATTAAGAGATGTTGTGTACTGAATCCGGCTGAACTATTACCTCTTCCGCAAGATATTGCTTGCAGTGACGAAATATCACATGACTGTCTTTATACCACAGAGCAAGAAAGTAAAGGCAGGATTGATCTGAAAGACACACCTTTGAACAATCCACAAGGGCAGCTGTTTTGCGATGGCTCCTGTTTCAAACTTCCGGATGGTACATCCACTGCTGCTTATGCCATCACTACACTAAGCACGATTGTGGAAACCAAAAGAATTTCGCAAAACTCCGTGCAGGCCGCATAGATTATTGCATTGACTCGAGCTTGTGAATTTTCTGAAGGGCTTAGAGTAAACATATATACTGATAGTCAGTATACTTTTGGGGTAGTTCACAACTTCGGTAGACTTTGGGCAGAACGAGGTTTCTTGACCTCACATGGAACGAAGATCCAATATGGCACCTTGATAGTTCAGCTACTCTCAGCGCTTGCACTTCCCACTCAGCTAGCAATTATGAAGTGCACAGCACATCAGAAAATCATAGACGATGTAGGAAAAGGGAATACTTTCGCTGACCAGATAGCCAAACAAACTGCTACTGATCTCTATTCAGATATGTACACTACAAGGGAAGCCACAAATGTCTGTACTATAGATGAAGGTATTGATTCTATAAAGAATATCCAAGCCGATGCCACTCTAGAGGAAACTAGGCAATGGGCTGAGGGCTTGGCGAGGTTGGATGATGATGGGTGCTGGGTTGATAACTTAGAAGAAAAAATGGATGCTGCCAGACGCTTACATCACCATGATGGTTTGAATGGCGCATGGTCCCACTCACATATGCGCTAGGAACATTTGTAAAATGGTAGAAACTGTCTGGGTAAATGTTAACATCCCAAAAACTGCTGAGCGTTTTGTCCAGAGTTGTATGGTCTGTCTACAACACAATGTGGGGAAGGGTACATCGACACCAAGGGGTAGTTTTGGTCCACCTTCTGTCCCTTTTGAGGTGATTCACTTTGACTTTATTGAAATGGAGCATTGTAACAATCTGAAATACGTTTTGGTTGTTATTTGTGCCTTTAGTAAATGGGTTGAAGCCTTTCCTGTAAAGGATGCCACAGCAATGACGACGGCGAAAACCATGCTTAAGGAATATTTTCCTAGGTTTGGTTTGCCGAGGGTCATCTGGTTGGACAATGGTCCACATTTTATCGCTGCTGTAATTCTACAAATATGTGCGGGATTACAGATCGATAAACGGTTCCATTCTGCCAGACATGCTCAGAGTGCTGGATTGGTAGAACAGCACAATGGAATTTTGAAGAACAAACTCGCTAAAACATGTGCCGGCACCAATTTTAAATGGCTGGACGCCTTACTGATAGTGTTACTCTCTATGCGCACAACCCCACAGACTAGGACTGGGCTCTCCCTGTACGAGGTGATGATGGGGAGGCCAGCTAACATTTCCTAAACCTAGGGCTTTGAGGGATATAGAGCACGTACTTCTTTCTGAATACTGTGAACAGTTAACTCAAAATTTGTATTTGATTCATCAACAGGTGCGAGAAGCCCTCCCAGCCAAATATGAGGAGCCAGGTCACAGCATCCAACCTGGTGACTGGGTGCTGACCAAGTCATTTGAAAGAGCATCCTGTCTCACACCGCGGTGGAGAGGTCCCCATCATGTCCTATTGGCCACACAGACTGCCGTACGAGTAGCTGGAAAGAAACACTGGATCCACGCGTCACATGTCAAGAGGATATCTTTCCCTTTGCCACCCAACGAAGAAAATAAGGAGAAACTTACTTGCTCTGTTCCCAGCGATCATTGAGCATTGAGCAGTACTGAGAGTGCTTCGGAGACACTCCCTGAGCCTGTGGGGCCTGGGGAAACTGCTGCTTCGTCTCCATACTCTCCTACAAATCCTTTTGTATATTTGTCTGATTCTGCTGCAAATTCATCACTTCCATCAGGAAACAACGACACACTGTTCGCAGATCACACGGTACCAGGAATCACAAGGTACAATCTGCGTCCACGGCACTAGTCTCACTGTATGGATACGACTGTGCCCACAGGGAAATAATTACAGAACTTGTCCTTTGCCACTTTCTGCACAGAAGGAAAGTAGGTGGCTGGGGATTGGGAAAGACTAAGAAAACACGTGATCAGGAGATCACCAGCAAACAGAGTACAGAGATTTTCGCAGGAACTTATCAGAGAAAAGCTTCATGGAACAATGCCTGTTATCGACCCTACTCATGCGGCACAGACAATCGCGTGTGTGGCCAACAATCACAATGGACGATCAAATACATGGGGGGTCATTATGAGGTGGGTGGTAAGGGATACCGGGCACCGGTAAGGAGACCAGTGCAGGTAATTCCTTACTGCCCTACTACAAATTCCCTTACCGGGTCCTGCCAGTAAAGGCAGGTCTGACCAGCCGTTATGGACGGGACCCGCTAAGGGACCAGGGCGCAAAAAACGGGCTTGACATGCACAAGCCCGTTATTTGCACCCTCCCCATTCCCATTGATCCCTATGTGGGCTCAAATGGGAATGGGGAATGGCATTTTCAATGGGGATTTACCGGTCCTGCAAAGGTCAGACTACACTGGTAAGTCCCCATTGAACTAGACCGGTGCCGGACCCGTTATTGGTGGCAGTCATGGCGCAACTAGCGCCATGACTACCACCAATCTCGGAAAGAGGCCCATGGTCTCTTAAGACATATTGGGCCTAAATACGACTTTGGAGGTAGCCATGCCATCATAAGGGCATGGCTGCCTCCAAAATCGTGTCCGGTTCCGGGTTCCCTGAATGGGGAAATACCGGGCCATTCCGATGAATGGAGGGCCCGGTATTTCCTCCTTCAGGGAACCCGGGCCCGGTCCTTCCCCATTCCCATTTGAGCCCCCATAGGGCTCAATGGGAATGGGGAGGGAGCTAACAACATGGCCCATTACGAACAGGCCCGTTGTTAGCTCCCTGGTCCCCTCGCGGGTCCTGCTATGGACGTCTGGAAAAACCAGACGTCCAGAGCGGGTCCCGCGAGGGGACCTCGTAATAGTGCGGAGTGGGTTTAACGACGCCGGCACCATTACTGGCGCCGTTAAACCCATTCCGCACAAGTTGTAATGAGGCCCATTGTCATCTTGTAATTGTGTTAACCAGTTTCATAGTATTAGCTACCTTAGGATTTTGGCATATGGAAGAAGTATGTCCACTTGAAACATTCTTGCCTACTGAGAATGTTCCTAATGTATCTACACCTTTCGTGCACCTGCACACTCCATCTCCTAGAGACTCGCAACATAGAGAAAGCTATCATAATAATACATCGCTGCTTATAATGAACGCAACTCATGCCATTTTGAATAGGACAAATTGCTGGATTTGCTCCCATTTACCGCAACATGGGGAAAAAGGGTTGGGCTGGTATATTCATCCTTTGCCTTTAACTACTGCATATTATGCTTCTCTGCAGGCACTATTCTTTGGCCGATGGAATTATAGCATCTCAGGGAACTTTGATGGGATGAATTTGAACAAATTTGAAAGGCGAGTCTTAACGCCCCTGGGATGCTCACTCTTCGCAAACAGGAGCAAGCTTAATGTTGCTTCTATTAGGCCTTCTGATAGATTGTCCCGACCTTTTCAATCTCTAATTTCTTTTAAGATGGCTCCTATAGGCAATAGGGATGCCACACCACCTTCTTACACTGTTAACAATACCCCCAACTCAGTTTCTTTCTGCATACAAAGGAATGGTACTCAGTCAATGGGCGATTTCAAGGGTTGCACTAGTGTTGCAAACTTGACTAGGGAGGACAGACCTTTGTATGTAGGCGAGCCTGTCTACTTCGTTTGTGGTAATGAAGCTTATCCATGGCTACCTAGGGATTGGCAAGGAACTTGTTATTTGGAAATCCTGCTACCAGGGGTATATGTAGCCAGAACCACTGAAATCTCTAGGGCTCGTCCTAGGCGGGACGAGAATGGCGATTCTCCGTCACAAGTTCTGGGCGATGTAGCGAAATCCTTTGTACCTTTTTGGGGGCAGATTATGAATTCCAAGGACATTAGGAGACTAAAAGAGTACTGTAGAAAACCATCAATCGGACCACTGACATACTCTATAACATGACTCTAGAGCAAAAGCCAATCAGATTAGTGGCGCTAATCTGATTGCAATGGTTTGGCTGAGTGCGGTGGAGTATGCAAATTACATTTGCTGTGTTTTCGTATCAGATTCCTCCCCAAGCATCTTTAAGGCAATACAAAATCTGCACATCCTGAGATCAGAAGTAAATGTTCCCGAGGGAAACTGGGATCATAGTACTTGGTTCTGGGACTTCTTACGATCTTGGGGATGGAAGCTTCTTTCGGTCGTATTGATAATTCTGGGCATTCTGTTGTTTTGCTTATGCTGTATACAATGTCTTCCTGCCATATGTTCAATGTTAGGGGGATGTTGTGCACAGACTATGGGAACATTAGGACCAAAGGTACACGCACCGGAAAGAATAATCAACGAATTTGTGATGAAGGAAATTTCCGCCGCAGATCTCATGGCGATTGATATATCTGATGAATGTGATTCAGGGTGTATGGACATTGAAACATGGAGTTACTCGTAAAGTGACTCATTTTTAATTTAGCACTTGGCTTAGGGCAAAAAGGAGGGTTTATTAAACGGAAATCATATTATGCCTCCTTTTGATTTATATTGGCCTAAACCTAGTCGCTCTATGAAGAAAACTGCGTTGCAAAGTTCCGATTTTGGATCGACTTTGTCGCCATTTTAGAATCATCCGCCATTTTGATTTCTGTTTGTATGTTTTCTGTTCTAAAATGGTGGACTGTGTTTTCAACTTGCAACCAAGCCTGTTGACCTTTGAGTTCTGTTAATGGTTAGACTGTCAAAGAGCCGACTGTTTAAAGTAGGTAATGAGGCCTTGTACTGAGCATGAACTGTTGTCCTAGCATTGTCTGCGCTCACAAGACTAATCCGCAAATACACATCTGGGACAATGAAGTGCAAATGCCAAGCGTGGACACAGGCCGAACTCAATTGTAAGATAGTTGTAAAAGATGCTTGTTGTAGGATTTGAGAGCATACGTTGTCATTGTATCACTGTGGAAATACAAACATGTATAATCCCTTGTAAAATATTATGTGAACCGAATGTGAACTAGGCAAGAACTCTAGACCGCATGATTATTAACACAAAGAGGGGCTGGACAATATTGTTGAAAATTGTATAAAAGCACAAATGTTTCTAATGTCCAGCACTCTCTCTCCTCTCTTTGACGGGCTGGTACTCATTGCGGGGTGTTGAGAACCAGATAGCTATCTGTGTTTCTTTGTAACTGTGCAGAATAAAAGATCTGTGAATCTTTCTAGCCCGTGATTGGTGTATTTCCTTTTGTGGTACTCAGGATCGATATTTCCTTGTTTTTACAGAGCATGAGGACTCTGTATAATGAGCAAAAATGAGGGGGCCACTTGAGTACTCGTCATCATTGCATTCATGCCCCCATTCCATTCTGGAGCTGCTAGTGCAGTTCTGGTTTTAACTAAGCATTGTGGTACTTCTAGTCCTGGGTTTATAATGGGTAGGGTGATTAACATAAAAGTAGGACTAACTCCTGGAAGTGGCTGTCAAAGCATTACACTTCAGTAGCTGTTGGAGGAAAAACAGGTTTAAGTGTTACTGGTGGAATAAATACATATTGTAATTCATTTCTTCTGTATGAGATTGTGCATTCCTGCCTGCCAGTTATGACGACCTACTACCAAAAACCGGGACCACTGCATTTTCCAATCAAAAACTAATCTTGAGAAAGGGGGACAGAGCACCCAATTACAGGACAGTTCCGGCAAAACCGGGACATCTGATCACCTTGTTACTGCGGAAACCGAGAACTGCAAGTGCCAGAAGGTAAATATAGTTAAAAGCAGGCCTAGACCAGCATCTCCCGAACGAAATGGGGCAGGTGTGTGATTGCTCTGGCAGCAATGGAGGATAGGAGGCTTGGAGTCCACCCATGCCTAGAGCCTGCCTTATCTTACAGTGCAGTTGGGTGGTGTACGAGTGAGGGTAACGTCAAGTCAAGGGACGGGGAGGAGGAGGAGGATCCAGTGCTGCAGGATGGGTAGCCAGATTTGAGATTTCCCAGTGGGTGTCCAGACTTTAGTCATCACTATTAGGTAGGGCTTTAAGTTGGGTAAGAAATCGGGGGGGCGTCATTGGGGGTGTGGCTTGTGGGAGGGGCGTGACCTAAAAAGTATGCAAATCGTAAGGTATGCACACAAATATATATAAATGTTATATATCTGTATGCTGTTAAGATTGATTTCTGAACTCTGACTTGGAGGGGCAGGGGTTCAGAAGGCCAGCCTAGTTTCTTGGAACAGGGTAACCTCTGGACAAACCAGACCAATCAAGGTAGCGATGGCGGCGGTCAAGACTAAGTCTCAAGAGGGGTGAGGGTGACTGAAAGACCTCAATGAGCACACAAAGCAAGGACACTTACGAATTACTCCAGACAGGTGTTATATTAAAAATATAGACACATTTATTACCTCGCGCGAGGGGTCACCAGAGGCAGTCACTATGACTGACGGAAGTGGCAGCCAGGGACAGCACCACTGTGGTTGGCTGCGTCAGCTAGCCTGACTTCATGGCAGGCGCATCTCCGGTCGCGGCTGCGGCCGCGACGGGAGAATGCATCCCGCCAATGTTGCAGTGGGACCAGGGGGTCCCGGCAGGGCCCTGGCTCAGCCCCACTTTTTGGAGACTGCAGGGGCCCTGCCCCAGCAGGCCCCGGCCCACTTAAAGCACTGGCATTAGGTGACCATGTCGTGACGGTATCCCTCCCCTCCTTTACTTTGCCACATACACTTCATTTGTCATACATTCAGTTCACCCGACATTTACTTTGTCATGCCTTTACTTTACTGCATCGTCACATTGTGAAGATGCTAATGCGTGTGGTAAGGGATAGCGTAAGGTTAGGTTTAGGGCCAAGCGATAGCAGAGGGGAGGAATATGGGGTAGAAAAGAATGGGGTCCCCCCCCACCTGCATTGACAAAGTAAATGTCCGGCAGAGTGAATGCTGACAAAGTCAAGACATACATCCGTCGTGACATGGGTGGGAAGGTGTGGTTCGTGAGAAAGTGTGTACATGAGTTGGGGTGCCGGTTAGGGGGCTAGAAATGTGCCTGGGTGGGGCCCATTGCTTGATTCATTTAGCATGGATTACTTGGGGAAAGGTCTGCTGCTGCGGTCATGTATGCTATGTAAGTGCCCTCTTTGTTCTTCCTCAGCTAAGCTGCCCCTGCTAATTATGTTTATGTTCCCTAAAGTGAGCGGATGCCTTCGGTAAATGCTTCTGTGTCCTGTTGGTGACCTCGCACCTATAGAATGTTTTCAAACTTTACACTGCAGAGCCGATTCTAGAAGGTATGGCTTTTAACTCATTTATTTTTTTTATCAGAGGGTGTGCTGTGAAATGAACCATTCTTATCCCCCGCCCCACCCCACAAACAGCCTTTATTTGTTCAGGCACTCAGGCTACACTGGGGTGCCTGCTAATTAACGAAGAAAAAAACGTGGATACATACATGTGCCTTTAAAAAGGCCTGCGTTTGCAAGATCGCTCCACTCTCTCTAGGGCTGCAAACTCGGCGAGAGCTTTCACTACAACTGACGCTGCAGCTCAGCAGCATAGCATAGAGTCTCGGGAGGATAGCTCAGTGGCAACGTGCTCGCCTTGGAAGCAAAACGACACAGAGCAGCACAGGTTCGACTTGCGAGTCCGCGTGTTGTAAATATCCAATCATATCATATCAGCACAGTCCTTCAGACGTGTTTTCTGAGTTCTGATGTGGGCTTAGCACCAAACTCATTTTTCGGTGGGTCCCTAGGCATCAGAGCACCCCCTTGCCCGGCTACCCTGGTTGGAGGCAGTCTAGGTGAGTCGGGAAGGAAACAGCAAGCAGTGGGACACCGGGGAGACAGGTTGTGTGGTGCTGGCCGGCATGTTTCGGCCATTCTTGGAACAGCGCTCTAGCAAGGAGACAGGTTGTGTGGTGCTGGCCGGCATGTTTCGGCCATTCTTGGAACAGCGCTCTAGCAAGGAGACCGGTTGTGTGGTGCTGGCCGGCATGTTTCGGTCATTCTTGGAACAGCGCTCTAGCAAGGAGACAGGTTGTGTGGTGCTGGCCGGCATGTTTCGGTCATTCTTGGAACAGCGCTCTAGCAAGGAGACCGGTTGTGTGGTGCTGGCCGGCATGTTTCGGTCATTCTTGGAACAGCGCTCTAGCAAGGAGACAGGTTGTGTGGTGCTGGTAGGCATGTTTCGGCCATTCTTGGAACAGCGCTCTAGCAAGACTTCTGGTCCCGGGAAGTGCTGGCCCTATTCTGCCACTGATTGTAGCGGATTAAATGTTATTCTAAGAATAGGATGTACCACAAGTATTCAGTTAAGGGTGTACCGAAAAGCATATGTAGTATTTGGTCGAATACCGAATAGTTTGTTAAGTTATCGGGCGTAGGCGAATTGTTTAATAAATCATGTTCCAAACTTAGAAATCACACTTTTATACAAGCATAAAAGGACTATTTTATTTGAATTCCAATATTTAATTTGTTTCTCTTCATTTTCATAAAAATATCATCCTTATTTAAACATACAAGCCATAAGAAAAGAGCAAATTAACAAGGAAACAGGAATGTTAGGTATAGAAGGATTTTGCATGTGCAAAACCAGTGATGCTCAAAGTGCGAGGCTTCACGAATGCACGTTTCCCAGTAAGCAAGTTCACGCAGGAGGCTAATACGGTTTGGGAAATGTCGTTCACATCTTGCACTGCCTGATGTGTCTGATTTACCCCAGCCCTATTGACCTAACTGGGGCAGCCCACATGTTGGGAAGTTTTCCATTTTCAAACACCCCCCCTAAATCAATTTTACTAGTAAAACATAGCTCTCTTATTATTTATTCTACTGTGCCCTCACGTCTGTCTCTCCATGCTGCCTCTTGCAGACTGGCACCAAGAGAAATTGGGCAGATTTGCCGACATGAAGTTCCTCTGAGAGGTCTCTTAGGCGAGGGCATATCTCTCTGCTAGGCCTGACATGACTGATTACCTGAGAACAACTGTTGTGAATTCTTAGTTCCTCCATAGACATTCCCATCAGAAAAAAGACTATGCTTGCCTCTCATTCACTTCACTACACACACATAATGCAATTTAGTCTGACGTTTTGTCAGCAATGCTGTCAGACAAAGTATAAATTGCATGCAGGGGGCTGCTAACGGTAGCACTTACGTGCTAGTGGGTCACTCGCATATATTTTACATGGGAACAAAATGGAATTTTAAATGAAAGAGTAATAACAGGCACAATCGACTTCACTCTTTCATTTTTCTCTCCTTGTAAAACTTGTAAATGCCGCCTACAAATAGCAATTGCAGACAGCATTCGCAATGGATTCCTATGGAATCTGCCTGCTTTTGATAGGGGCTCCATGCAGGTACATTTCAAAGGAATCCATTAGTTCAACGCCAGCAGGAAAATACATGTTGGTTTTTGTGTAGTATAGGTGGTATATCAAGGCAGAGAATAGAAGCACAGCAGAAATGTTATTTCTGCTTCGGCCCCTTGCCAGCATTCAAATAAAATTAAAAAAAGTCCCAAAGTGGCAACGTGAGGCATAAATGGCTTACACTTTGCTATTACGCCTCCCTTTTGCACTTTCAGGATTATTTTGTAATCTCCACTGTCTTTGTGTCTCTCTCAGATGTTAAATTGCATTCAAATGAGAAGATTAAGTATTCGGCAGGAGCCGAATACTAAGAAACTATTCGGCCGGAGCCGAATAGCTATTTTTGGTATACAGTCTTTATAACAAATTATTAATAACGAATGATTATATAACGAAAATTATATAACAAAAAAATAACGAAAATGTATGTGGTGCTGGGGAAAAGGGTTAAATCTTGTGGGGAAACAGTTGGGGTTTGTTTTTAGCTGGGGGAAACAGGGCATTGGGGGGACCCCCAAAAAAAAACACAAAAAATGTGTTATGTTTTGTCGTTATATATTTTTCATTATTTAGCCATTTGTTATTGAATAATGTGTTATAAAGACATGTAACCCTTTTTTTCTGCTGGAATACGGCCAAATACTTACTCAAAGCTGACGTTCGGTACACCCCTACATTCATGTGGGTTTTAAGGTCTGAACCACTTATAAAAAGAAACATGGGTATCTTTTTGGAGCCTTTATGTCCTTGTGTCTAGGAGTACCTGTACCTCATAGGGCAGAGCCTATGGCATAGTGCCATGTGAGCCTTGGCCAACATACTCCCAGAAGGATTACTGTGTTTTAATCTCTTCAATGTTATTTTTACTGGATATGACTGGAGCATTGTAAATATCAATTACAAATCTAGTTCAGGAAAAGGGACAGAAAGGAGGATGTTTGAAGTACAGTGAGGGATGGAAATATATTCAGATTACAGAATGACACACAGAGAAATGCTGAGAGGGTAGGGTCAGATTTGTATGGGTGTCTCCAGGAGAATTCTGCCCAAAATGTTGTTTTTCTGACAGATTTTTTGAGATTTCTATGGCATTTTATGGGCAGCTGTAAAATAAGAGCTAGGAATTGCTGGTCCTCCCCCAGCGGTATTGGGCCCACTTTCTCCATGTTCCCTGGGGGACAAGACAAGTGATACCCCAACTTTAGCCCTTAGTTTCACTTGGAAGACAGAGGGCCGGAGATACGAGGGCAGGGAAAGTGCGATGCCAGCCCACATAGTCCATAGCCATTTGTGTAGAAGCCTGTTTATTTGCTGGAGACGGCCATTGGTAGAGTTATCTTTGTGATGTCGGTCGCCCAAGTAACCAACCAGGCCAAGCCTACACACATACACACACTAGGGTGAGACCACCATATCCCTTTCACATATTAACACTGAACAACCAGCGGAGGTCATGGTCACCCCTGTGCGCCCAGCGATGGAATTCTTGTAATGCTGTGCCACTTCCTATTGAGCCACCATGGATGACCACAACAAATGTGAATGGTCCTCAGCTAGGCCCATCTTTCCCAGTAGAAGATCCTTCCTGGAATTGCAATGTTACATTTCCTACTGTTGTGACCTATCCCAGCCGAAGGTAATGGACCAAGTGGAGCCGAAGTAATGTATTGTAGCTCTTGACAGCTCAGTCAGACAAAGCCAGATCAATTTTTGGGAATAACGACACATTGGCATTTTTCATTCGTGTCTAGTATTGATGGATATTTCAAAAATCTACCCAGCTTTTCTTACAAGAGAAGGACGAATCCCGCCTTTTTCTCAGCTCTTGTCTTCGCAGAAGCCTCACAAACACTGCTGTAGAGAACGGTGCAGGACTGAAAGGCAATTCCCTCATTCACCACTGGAGCAAGTACGGGAGTTAGTGCAGAGAGACAGTACACACGGGGAACGAATCCCTTTTTGATGTGTGTGCTTTTGTCAAGCCAAAGTGGTTTGGCCTGCCTGTGATTGCCGGTAGTGCATGGAAATGCTGGTCCATTACATTTGTGCCGTCGAGCCTTGCTGCAATACTGGATCCGAGCTCCGCCTTTAGTCATAGTGGTACGTACTTCACTGCCCACATATGGAGGAAGAGTTAGGTCCTCAGACATGAAGTGATGGCAATGGCCGGAGAACAAATCTTGTCTGGTTGGAAAGAAAACACATGGATAGGTCTATTTGGAACCCTAAATTGGTCACCCTACAATATCTTCCACCTGTTGTTTCTCAGCTTAATGTACTGGCCCCAACCTGCATGGAACCTGTTGCCGAGTTTAAGAGTAAACTGAAAACGGTTCTCTTTGACCTACAGCCGGTTACGTATTCTCAATCTGACTACGCTCCGCCCTCTCGCTGACTTCTGAAACTCTGCATTGGTCTCTTCTACTCTTACTGTTTAAATAATCTTTCTTCTTCTGTGTGTCTTGTTGCTATCTGTGCGCGCCCTTAGGCCTGCAGGCATGTTGGCGCAGTAGCTATAAGAATTCTAAAAACATAAATAAATTAATAACCTCACCTAGGAGCCTTCTACTTCGAGGCCATGCCTCATTTCTTCTCCCTTTACCCACAGTGTACTCGGTGGTAGGGGGTATCTTCCAAAACTGAGCTCAGATGAAGGAGGGCTTTGTTGTAAGACCTTATGAGTGAGTTCACTTGAGATCAGAATCCAAGGAAGTGGTGTACTGCAAATCTGAAGTCCAAGATAAGACTGGCAGGCACCAACCCCAATAGTTCTCCTCTGCGTTCTGGCAGAGCGTACTTTTGGCACAGACTATTCAAGGAACAAACCATTCCAGGAGTGAACAATTCCCATTCTGTGTTCAGTGGAATGACTTGCTTCCGGTATGCAGTGCTTCATGGAGAGACCGGCCTACGGCTCATGGAGCGTTCTTTAGCCCAGCGTATTTGCCATAACAAAAAGCACTTTCCATCACAGTCAACCACCCCAGCCCCACTTCACAGACAAAGCAGCAAAGGGGATGTAGGAGTCAGTAGTACATTTTGAAGGAACCCCACCAATCCTGCCCCATCAGACGTCCTAGCCACGGTCTAATAGCTGTAAACCACACTGGCACCTCCCCGCCACACCGCCATGTTAGGCGTCAAGAGGAAGCGAGTGCTGAATGCCGCTGTGGAGCAGCCCGGGGTGATGTGGTGACTGCTGATCTGCCAACAGTCCTGGTGGGGTGGCTGCACGCTAGGCGTGTGGTTTCTGAACAATCCCTTCCACGCCTGCCACACGCCTCGAAAATGAAATACGAGCAAACAAACAGGAAACAAGTTTAACTGTGTCTGACATTTTTACAGTTAAATGTTTTAAAACATAAACATGTGTCGATTAATTACAGACTCTCTACCAAAACGATAAAAGCACCAAAAAAAGAAAATGTGAATGCAAGTGTAGCCAACCGAGTGAAAAGGAGTGGCCAAGAACCCCAGGCTTAAGAAAAGTTTGCAATTTCTTATAACTTTAGGCCTTGGAATGAGCTCTGTTCTTCTCATACATTGCCACCATGTTTTCCCTTTCCCTAAACAAAACTGGAGACGTTGACAAAAAAAGACTGCAGTCGTAAAAATGGTGGGCCTGCTGTTCGCTTTCTTTTCTACGGGTAGCAATAGGCACCACCCGCAGTTCTATTCGTATAATGGTCTCATGAAAGAGATCCCTCAGAATAAATTGACTTAATCTAAATCTTGGGTCTGCAACCGTTGCTCTCCAGATGTTTTGGACTGCAACTCCTACCAGTCCCAGTTAGCAGAGTCAATCATAAGGGGTCATGGGAACTGTAGTCTAAAACATCTGACATGCTGCAGGCTGCACAGCCCTGATCTAAATGGAAAATGCTGTAGTGGGCACTGTGGTGCACCTTAGAATACTCTCAGGTCCCTTGTCACGGGTGTGTAGATCTCTTTCATTTCAGTCTTTATGTATTGCGCATAGCATCACAGGGTTTTTCGTCTCCCTAACAGCAAAAAGGAATGCCATTACTGGGGACACTCACATCTGCCTGGATAGTCAGTGAACTGCTTGCACACACTGGTGTTTATTTCCAGAGAGATGTTTCTCATTGAGAGCTCAAACTGCTAAGCAGTGATAATAGGGACACTGCTAAGCAGCGATGATAGGGACACTTCTAAGCAGCGATGATAGGGACACTGCTAAGCAGCGATGATAGGGACACTGCTAAGCAGCGATGATAGGGACACTGCTAAGCAGTGATGATAGGGACACTGCTAAGAAGTGATGATAGAGACGCTGCTAAGCCTTGATGATAGGGACACTGCTAAGCAGCGATTATAGGGACACTTCTAAGAAGCGATGATAGGGACACTGCTAAGCAGTGATGATAGGGACACTGCTAAACCTTGATGATATGGACACTGCTAAGCAATGATGATAGGGACACTGCTAAGGAGTGATGATAGAGACACTGCTAAGCCTTGATGATAGGTACATTGCTAAATAGTGATGATAGTGACACTGTTAAGCAGTGATGATAGGAAGAGACTGCATAATGTTTTCTCCCTGTTAAACACGTCACCAATTGTGCTGCAATATACACACCTGTTATTTTGGCAAACTGTTGGGTGACCCTATTCATTGGTTTGGGTCCATTGGGGAAGCCATGCTTATACGATATATTTTAGAGAGTAGCAAAGGCAGAGACAATGGGGCTCATTCCGAGTCGACCGGTCTGATAAACAAGTGCCAGCATCCGTGGATACCGGCACTTTACCGGACCGCCCGACTACGGGTTTGCCGGTGGGGCACCTTGGCCTACCTCCAGCTAAAATCTGAAAGTAAGCCAGGTGCCCTACCAGCAAGAAAAGTCCTCATTACCGCCATCGGCATTGCTGGTAGTGGTAATGATGGCAAATCCCCTCATGGAGTTCAATGGGACCCCATGAATGAGGATTTACATCGCACCACCGACACTCGAAATCTGGTGGCAAAGCCGCAAGACTGAGTGCCAGAAACGGTAATAGCCTTTGCTGGTATCCTGGCAGCTCTACCGCCAGGATATGGCAAGGTTGTAATGAGGCCCAATGTTTTGCATTCTATCGCAACACAAACAGACAGAATAATGCCTTATATCTGGAAGCAGCATCCTAACCTCTGTCCCAAGACCATGACGTTCATAGACAAATCAAGCTGAGGCAAATTAAAACTAAAACCTAGATGAAGAATACGACGAGGGCATTCACGCCCTGACCCAGTGCTTCTTCAATGTCCATAAATATCTGCCGCCAATGTAGCTGTATTTGTCACACCCATCACCTGACCCAGAACCGTCTATAAAGTCGTGTCTCAGGGCAGCCACCAGTGCTCCTTCTGCACGTGCTAGTACCTTTACACTCAGTCATACAAACCCAACAATCACGTGATATGTCTAGGCACCCAGGTTTCAAAACTCAATGTCAGCAGTTCTAAAGCCATCCAACGAATGCTGTGCCGGTCCATCGAATAATGTACCGCCAGTTCTAAACGGAGGTCTCATAAGCCATACCATAACCCTGACTAAATGGCTTTATATTTAAAGGTCCAAGCTGCAATAGACAATGGCAGGAAGAACAACCAATAGCAGAGGGCAGCACATAACAAAGATGATTCAAATAGATTTAAAGGTGCTCTACCAAAATGTACTATCTGCTACACGTCTCACGGCTTCCTTTGCATTGCCCCGCCTACTTATCATTCAGTCATGCTGCCAATCATCATCGGAGGAATCTGGATCCCATGCGGCTATCGTGAGACCCTGTGCATGAACGATCCATGCAACCGCCAAGTCAGCTGACAACACCATGAAAACTTGGGCTTTTACTTGCTACCCTGTCTAACACATACATTCATTGGTACGCATGAACACTCTTTCCATGAGTTATGGGGTTCACCCACCTATTGTTTGGTGGTATTATTGGGGAGAGGCCATCTGTGCTAAATGTTGTATACGAATTGTTCGAGTCACAATTGTTAGAATAGCAATTGACCTTTGCACAATTGACCGAATTTTGAAGGTCAATTGTTACATATATGCGGGGGGAATCCCCTGCAACCCCGCACCCAACGCAAGACTCCCATAACCCCCACCCAAACCTTATATATATATATATATGCATATATATATATAAAACCAACCCATTATATTATATATTTATATATATCCCCGTTCTCCTCACCGTGTACACGGTGCAGTCCTGAGCCGCACTCCTGGAGTTGTGTGCCAAAATTCAAGTGTTTGTGTTCTCACAAAACTGGCTGCAACATCTTGTGATTAAAATTTCTTCTTTATTAGTTTCAAAAATTAAAATTCCATGTGGAAACCTCCAGCCCTCGCCCAGCAACAAAAGGAAAAACCCCGGCGATGACGCGTTTCGCTACACCTTGTAGCTTGATCACATATATATATATGTTCAATTGTGCAAAGGTCAATTCGGACCCTTGTAATTCGGTCAATTGTGCATTTGAACAATTGTGTTTGAACAATTTTGGTAATACCTTGCTAAAAGCAAGCTCCCTACACGCTGGACACACTATTGTTTTGGAAATGTGTATCTTACAATTTCATTGATATTTCTTCTCTGTGAAAGATACAGTGAGCGAATGGTAATTACCGGGAGTTTTACCACTACCGACAAACTTGTGATCAGGCCCTTAGCCTTTGGAAAATCTCTCAAAATCTGTCTGCTCAATAGACTGCAGCAGACAAAACTAGCATGTCCCTGCAAAGACCCAAGAAAGCAAACCTTTTGCCCTCTAGCCACCCCAGGCACAGACTTAAAACTCACCAGAACCTCCCCGATGAACCAGCATGGTCCTGCAACTCCCAAGGCTAAGGCTACTCAGATTTTAACATACAAATGCGTCACTAACCTGGACACAAAGACCGAACAGAGCAACAACCTTGCAAATCCGGAAGATGTAGAGACTAAGACATTTGCGGCAGCTTCAGTGGAATGTGCAATATACCTCTGCACAACACTTAAATCAAGAACACTGTGGACAGGGCTTTCAATGGAAAAAAGAAGTGCAGGTGTTCATCCGCTTAAAGTGGGCCAGGGTTCAGACACAACAGGGTCCAAAAACTTCTCTCACGCTGGGGTCCTACCAGGAATCGTTCAGCCATTTCAAATAATCTCAGTTTGAGTTAATTTGCATAGCGTTCTATTTCTCGCTTTCTGTGTCTGTCTCAAATGTTGTATCCTTTTTTATATGTCTATCGCCTCTCCTAACCACACTTAACTGCAGTCCAGTTCTCATCCCCTCTTAACCTCTCTTTTTTTCTGAGCCTTTCCGAGCCTTGGCCTTGGGAGCATGATGAGCTGAAACCTCTCCGCCAGTGATTCCAACCAAAATCTGATTAGAAAGGCTTACTCTTCAGTCATTAACTTTAAACCCAAGTGTCAGTCTAATGCGGCAATCTCTCAAAGACGATTGCCAATCCCAGAACGATGTTACCCCTTTTTTGAAGCAGTCTTTTGATATACAGAAGTTTGGAGAGTTTGAGTACTCCCAATTTTTGCAAATAAGGCACAATACCTCCTTGCACTTACCCAGAGCCGCACTGCCCTGGCTGCACTTATTCAGAGCAATGCTGCCCTGATTTCCCTTTCCCTTTCTCCCTTGCACTTCCCCATCCCCTTCCCCTGCAATTTGTGTTACCGCACTTGCCCGATCTGAATGACAAAAGGGCTAGTAAGCTCGTTTTGTCTTGTCCTCCCTCCGTACCATCCCTTGTCGTGCCTAGAAACACATGTGTACAGGTACAGGCGCGTTATAAATGACTTATCATATCAATGAGATTAAATCATGTGCCATGGAAGCGTGTTAAGCTGTGAAGATGTGATTTGAACAGACTGTGCAATTTAGGCACACGATCATATACCTCCTGAGCTGCAGTTGGAATACATATTTAGGTTTTGGCTTTCACGAACACAGTCTTTTAATGTTTACTTGCAAAGTACACAGATGGCACAGTAAAGCCATCTGCCATTATTTATCCAAATAAAAACATGTTAAGATAAATACGGATCATTGCAGCTATATTTAAACATCCTAAAGGTCAACTACAAGTTCCAGAAATCAAAGTAATGCCCCTAAAAATCCCCTCTTTTTTTTACACTACTTCACTTTCAGAACTTAAAGACGCACATAAGAAATGTTCCAATATGGTCACCTTTCTAAATAATGTTTCTAGACAAACTTTCAGCTCCTTTTTGTGCATCTTCTTAAAAATATTTGAATATCAAAATAAAATCCTTTCTTTTTTGCATGGAAAATTAGCAGACATCATAATTAAAAACTAAGATTCTAAAGGTGAGGTTTATTTTTTGCTCATTTTCATGGCCTAGTAAGAAGTTCAGTATTTAGTAGGTAACTGGAGTGGTCCGTGTGCTTTCAGTCCAAAACATCCCATCACAGTCACAGTTTCAACCATCTAAACATTTACACATAAGAAACGCATTTGCGGTTTAGATGTTGCGGCCCTGGAAGCCCAAAGTACAAAAGGTTGCGCACAAAAGCATGGCGTGCTGTAACGTAGGACTGCCAGGGTGTAGTATCGAGGGCACAAACAGTGAAGGAGGTGGCAGCTTAAGGCAGGAGCCCGCCGCAGGTAAGTGGGGAAGGGGGCGGGAGCAGGAGGAGGTGGCAGAGAGTGCCTCGTAACCATCGGGATTCAGAGGGGGATCCCCGCAAGGGACCGGTTGCTGTTTTTTGTGCTGGAATCTGAAGGTACAGCCTTTTGTATGCAGTCTTTTGACACAGATCCAAGAAAAGGCACTGCTAATGAAAAATAAACAGGTTAAAAAGTAATTTCCAGGCCTTTCCTAAGGTGCCACCTGTGCAAGGGTCACCCAGACATTATAATCACGAATATGTCCTCCATCTGAAAGCTCTACAGGGCCCTGCGAGCGACAGGTACAGAACAATTAACTAAATGGTGCTGCGTGCCTAGAAAACACACTAGCAGTCCTGTGGCTTCATGTGTGGTTCTCCTGTTATGCATGGTGGGCCCTGAAGGGGGCCTGGTGGGCACTGTGGATTGAGGAGAGAGAGAAGAAGCAAGTAGGCTCTACTTTCCACAAAAGGGGCTGCACGGGATTATTCCAGCATCACTGTATAATTATATGAAATGCTTTTATTTTTCATCTTGGAGAAGTCCAGGTACTCTATATGGTAAACATCAGAAGTGTAGGTAATGGGGGCCATTTAAGACAGGCCTATTTAAAGCACCGAGTACTTGGAGATCTCAACCCAGTCATGTCAGTCTTTCCAACTTTTTCTCCCCATCACACATAAGACACTGACACCACTGCACATAAAATGTAGTCTGATCAACAGTAACACCACCTCATCGAGAGAACGCCACCTCATCGAGAGGAATAGCATCACAAGTTGAACTCTACTGATTCAGTATAACCCTAAAATTCTAGTTGGACTCCCCAGGAAATACAGCCCAACTCTCGTTTCCCCGACCTTTCAATATAGTAGCACCTTGAAATTGCACACAAGGACTATAACAGAAACAGCAAGCAGATGTATACCTGCTAGCACCATTCCAAGCACTGGAAACTTGGGAAGAAGCTCAGCGTTCACCGCACAGCCTACTACGACTTTAGCTTCATCACATACTGTGTTCTGCCAGGGACCTACCCAGTGCTGTCTTCTAACAGACACATTGCCAAGTGTCAATGCCACATAGAACCATACCAGCACTGAGGACTCTGATACTTCAGCCCACACTAATCAATGTCACATGTTTAGTACCTGCCTTCCCCCCAAAACCGGGGTCTGACTGGGGCATAAAATTGTCTCGGGCACCAATGAAAAAGGGGCCCTCTGTTGCAAATGGCAATTCGTGACAGACTGAGTAGAACCCAAGGGGGGGATTGATAAAATATGATGCACTTTGTGCATTTTAAAGAATATTCATTGAGTAACACTGGTCAAAACTAATAGTCCCATGGTGAAGTACCTTATCAAACTGGGCCACATGGGCCAAAAAAAGTGGCCCACTTTGACCCCAAAAACTAGCCCACACTAGCCGAACACCACAATGCCACCACACACTTCAGAGATGCACTATAAAGGTCCACATTAATGTGTGTAATAATAGCACTTTTACAGCTCGTCATGTACTCCCTCAGATACATTTTGCTGCCTGCAGGTGTTTGATCTAATTGGGTCATGATGTGCATCGTTTGTTCATTGTAGTGTGAAGCCAGTGTGCGAGACTGGTTGCTTTCAATGTATTCAACCTCTTAATGTGTTCTTTGTGCGTGTGTTGAACTACTTTCACCATTAGGGGGGCGCTGTGGGTGTATCTTGCTAGTAGGTTACTGGCAACGTTACTGTGTGCACTTGGCGATGGAAACATGCAGATTTCTATCTCCTAGCAACAAAACTAACTCAATAGTTGGTTGGGAAAGGCCTATCCGTGCTGTTTCAGCTATCCTCCCTTTCCTCTCAGCCTTGACACTTTCAGGCGTCTGAACACCACCGTGGGCCAACAAAAATCCCTACTAAGCTATTTAAATGGCAAAGCTGTGCTTTCTTGATAATGTGCTGTGCAGGGTCTAGCAAGGGGGAAAATGGCGTTTCTCTCGTCATTTATAATGTTGCCACCTATGTAGATATACCCTACCTTACTGTGCATACCGCCATTCACTACGTTGCCTCTCTCTGCAACCTAACCCTCCCTATAATGTGCCAAACTAGCTCCCTACAGTGTGGCAAACTAACTCTAACGCTGCATGTGTTATATTGTACATGGCGGTCGAATCCACAAGTGGCGCCTTATTCTAGCTTTCTATGCTATATGTCCGCTGTCACTTGGGAACATGCGGGGGAGTGACCTCACGCGTCACTGCTCTTAGCTGCACCTTCACAGTTGCAAAATGCAAGTTTAGCTGGGCTGCCATTCAGGGTGCTGATGGTTTGACCTTGAAGGTTCTTGATAAAAGGGAAGCTTGGGGGAGATTTCAGACTGTTAATTTCTTTGGTTCTGTAACGTTTAATTACTTGTTTGAAAGATACATCAACAAATGATGATGAACTGTGTTCAATAGAAAAAACACACAGTAGAACAATTTCAGATTAAAGGCCATTGGAAGTTTTTTTTTAGGGCCTTTTTGCAACTGTTGAACATGAGTTAACTTTTTCAAATGTATATCAACTTAATGCAAAATATTTATTGTCTGAAACCTACTCTGAACTTCCATAATGTCACCTTTTTTAACTAGCTTGTTAAAATATATATTTACTGAAACCAGTGGGCCAGGTTGACTGATGCTTATTTGATGTTTCAACATCCCACCCTCTATTTTCTACTTGTGCCCTCTGGTTTGCCCCCCTAATATTGATTTCTAGAGATGCCACTGCCACTGCCCCAAGGGGATCCTAAGATCCAGTACTTTCATTAAAGAAAACAATGCATTCTGGGAGTTGTAGTGTGGGTTAAGCCAGTTGGACATAGCAATAAGAGCGCACAGTTTTGGAAAGGGAAAGTCTAGGACTGGAGCAGGTATTCCCGAGTCATCCCGAAGCTCATCTGACATAATACTAACTATACATTGCAGTGAATGTAGGCTATTCCTTTCACCTACATCACAAGAGGGAATGGAAGCCTGTAGGGATTCAGAGTTCCAGGTGCACCTGGAGCTTGGTGTGAACAAAGAACCAGGGCTCAATTCGAGGGTACACGCAGGTGGACTCAGTCCACCCAATTTTTTTCAGAGGGTGGACTCAGTCATCCCCAGAGCTAAAAAGAGAAACACTGAATGTCCTCTTTGAATTAAAGCCGACATCGGGGTCGAACCGCAGTCGACAGGTTTGCAGGCCAGACACTCCATCATTGCATCTGATGAAAAATTACAAACTAAAGGTGAAATGTCCCATTTCGGTACTGCAAGTTCCAGGGAAAAACATTGGTATTGGTTCTTGGAGTTTAAAACATGCACGCCTTTTAACGTTTTCAAAAACACTCTTAGAAGAAAATATCCTCTCATGGTTTTGTGTGTATGTTGATTTGATGAAAGCCACATGCCATTGCTCCTGTGTAATTGGCGTGGTAGTACAAAGCTTATTAATGAAATGTGCATATGTCACCTTGATATGCTCATTTCTGGCGACGTCGCATCCCATTGCGTTTGTTGATGAGTTCCCCCCACTTTCATTTTAACCCCTGCAAAGAACCAGGCCCACCTGAGTTCTCTACTGATAAGGGAGGAGTGTAATGGCTCTCATCCAACTAGTTTAACGTGTGTCAAAGGTGCCGAGCGAGGAGCATGCCGTCCTGTCAGCAGCGATGAGCGGCACAGCTGGGAATTTCAGGATTTGATTTGCCTCCAGATTTGTGGTGAGTGAGCACCGCCGCCACCACCACAAATGGGCGGAGGCAATTGCCAACGATCTAGGAAGGCAGTACCTTGCTCACTCACACACGCTTCCCCGCTGCACAAAACAGTGTCTCGGTGGGTTAATGCGCCTGTGGCAACAGAGGTCAGTGTGTCACCTGAAGGTCGCAAGGTTGAATGGCAACAGGGCTCATTTTGATGGGGGTGAAAAATGCCCAAGGAAGTCGCTGGCTGGTCGCACTGCTGGTGCTGCTGCCAGACCCTGTTGGCACATTACCATTGTGTTTTTTGTCAGAGGCTCAGTGAGGCTGCAGAGTGGGGGAGGGGGAGAGGGGTGAAAGGCGGATATCTTTCTGTTATTCCTGCTGTCCCAGGGGCGATTCCACGCACCGCCTTTCAACATCCATTGGAAAACCATTTGTGAGTTGTGAGATCAAACAGGACCGCTCATTTCCTAAACCTTGGAAGCACACAATAAAGGCCTGAAAGCAAGGCGGTACACCGTTACGCTCTACTTTTACACTTCAGGGCAATTTACAGCCATTTAGAGGTGGGGAAGGAGCACAGAACAGGATTAACAATTCTGCTGCACGTTCCTGCGCCTTCAAAGGGCATGGGCTATTCACGCGGGCATGAAAGGAATGGGTGCCCAGGGCATCTGCCTGTTTTTACCCTTGACTTTTGCACTGCACCCTGTTTAGTGAAATTTGAGAATGGCCTGGCGGGGACCTAACAGTATGTGACTGATAACGTACAATTCACCAGTGGGGACTTGCCCATAGAGGTAGGGTGTCAGTACGTCCTAGTTTTCCCGGGACAGTCTGGGCAAATCGCCCTCTGTCCCGGGGTCCCGAGATTTTTTTAAGTTTAAAAACCCTGTCCGGGGTTTGCAAGGTGTATGGCTACAGTCCCTGTGTTTGCCCGGAACCGATTTTGAAATTCTGAAATCAGGTCCCGGCGCAACTCTTCCTGCATGAATGGGGGGGGCTTGAAAAGCATTTCACCCCCCCCCCCCTTTCCTCCCACTTGCCCTTCCCTGCAGTTTTTATTTTTATTTACGGTAGTCCTACTTCTATGTCTATGGCCTGTCCGGTTTTTTTTTTTTTATCTGTTCACCCTATATAAGCGGCGTGAGGCCAACAGGCCTTTTTAACCTCCCCCTTCATTTTTGGGAGCCCCCGCTCAAGTGAAGAAACCCAGAGAAGCAATTTAAAAAAAATACATCTGCAGCGAGTGACTTTAACCCGCGAATAATAATGCAAATGTATTTGCAATTGCAAAGAATCTGAACACATTTACATTTAAATGTAGTCCCTTATTCCCTACACAGTCCTTTACATGGGTGAGGGCCGGCAAATAAAACGCCAATGCCTTCACTCATGTAAAGCTTTGTAAAAGGCATTAGGGAGACCATGTGTGACGTCACGCCCTTCAAGAGACCTCGGGCTGCTAGAAATGCTGGCGCAGAAGGCCTCCTGAGGGGCTCTTCACCCCTCCCTCTGCCTCTCTGTCCCAGACAGGGGCAGAAAGCGGCCCCTGCCCAATGCCTAATACAAGTATAGACAGGAGGAGGGATGAAGGACGCCCTGCTGACCCTCTTCCTCCAGCATGATGATGACATTGGAGCAAGAGGGAGAAAGCCTGGGCCTTACAGAGAAGATCGCCACTGTGGCCCGCTCAAGCTATGGCGTGTCTGTTTGTGTGTGCGTGAGTGAGATATTGTGTTTTGAATTCTTCCTGCATGAGTGACAGAGTGTATTGGTGTGAATGAAGTGTTCTAGTGAGCAGTGTGTATAGGATTGAGAGAGAATGAATGGGTGTGTCACTGCTTGTGTACATATGAATGTGTGTATCTGCGTGAGGGAAGCGTTCTGCTAGGTGCTGTGTCATTCACACGGCACCCATTGGCCCACTTACTGAGGCAGATGCAGCTATTCATATATACACACACACACACACTTGCAGGCGCACCCCCATAAGGCGCTCAATCATTCAAGGCGTGAGAGACGATGCATGGGGTGTGACTGCTTCTGTGCATCTATATATGAATGTGTGTATCTGCATGAGCTAAGTGTTCTGGGGAGTGCCATGTGTATGATTGAGAGACGATGCATGGGGTGTGACTGCTTCTGTGCATCTATGTATGAATGTGTGTATCTGCATGAGCTAAGTGTTCTGGGGAGTGCCATGTGTATGATTGAGAGACGATGCATGGGGTGTGACTGCTTCTGTGCATGTATGTATGAATGTGTGTATCTGCATGAGCTAAGTGTTCTGGGGAGTGCCATGTGTATGATTGAGAGACGATGCATGGGGTGTGACTGCTTCTGTGCATGTATGTATGAATGTGTGTATCTGCATGAGCTAAGTGTTCTGGGAAGTGCCATGTGTATGATTGAGAGACGATGCATGGGGTGTGACTGCTTCTGTGCATGTATGTATGAATGTGTGTATCTGCATGAGCTAAGTGTTCTGGGGAGTGCCATGTGTATGATTGAGAGACGATGCATGGGGTGTGACTGCTTCTGTGCATGTATGTATGAATGTGTGTATCTGCATGAGCTAAGTGTTCTGGGGAGTGCCATGTGTATGATTGAGAGACGATGCATGGGGTGTGACTGCTTCTGTGCATGTATGTATGAATGTGTGTATCTGCATGAGCTAAGTGTTCTGGGGAGTGCCATGTGTATGATTGAGAGACGATGCATGGGGTGTGACTGCTTCTGTGCATGTATGTATGAATGTGTGTATCTGCATGAGCTAAGTGTTCTGGGGAGTGCCATGTGTATGATTGAGAGACGATGCATGGGGTGTGACTGCTTCTGTGCATGTATGTATGAATGTGTGTATCTGCATGAGCTAAGTGTTCTGGGGAGTGCCATGTGTATGATTGAGAGACGATGCATGGGGTGCGACTGCTTCTGTGCATGTATGTATGAATGTGTGTATCTGCATGAGCCAAGTGTTCTGGGGAGTGCCATGTGTATGATTGAGAGAGGATGTATGGGTTTGTGACTGCTTGTGTGCATGTAAAAACGAATGTGTGTATCTGCGTGAGTGAAGCGTTCTGATGCCCATATTCATATATACACACACACAAGCAGTCACACCCCAATACAGCTGCTCTCAATCATTAAAAGATTGAAAAAGGCTGTACGCAGTCTGCAAGAACATGTTTTTTTTACCGTGGTTTGTCCCTGCACCAATGCCCCTTCCGGGCACACACACATTCATATACACCTGCATACAAGCAGGTATGCATCCATACAGTTTTTTCAATCATTCACCCGACACCCACCAGAAGACTTCACTCACGCAGATACACACAATCATATATCCGCCGGAGTGTCGTGTTCTGGTGGGCGTTGTGTAAATGATTAAGAGAGACTGAAAGGATGCACGATTGCTTGTGTGCATGTGGATATTAATATGTGGTTGTGTGGGATCAGGCTTGGAGGGGGCATTGGCGCAGGGCAATACCAAGGTAAGAAAATATATGCTTGCTGGCTGCATGCAATGCACGCAGTCAAAAGAAGATCTTTTGTAACTGTGGCATGGCATTTTTTTACTGGACCTCTATGATAAAGTAAACTTGATGAGTTCTATCACGTGGCTGACTTGCATATTTTGGTGCAGCCAGTCTACCTATGATTTTATACTATGGCAATTATTATTTTTTAATGGTCGTCTATGGGAAAGCAAGCATTGTGTTATTACGTGCCTAGACTGGCTTGTTGAAGCAATATGGACTTATTTTTTATTTTGGTATGGCATTTTAAATTGCAAGCCAACAGGAGTGTGTTCTTACAAGGGGTTACTGGCATTATGCAGAAATCAATACTGGAATTAGGCACAAAGCAAACGTGTATGTTCTTGTATGGTAATACTGGCATATAATAGTGCAATATTGGCATATATTAGTGCATCGTGAATGGAAAGCTATCAGCCCAGCAGCGTGAAAATGATTTTTATACCGGCATATATTGTCAGGAAGGCATCATAAAAATGAATTGGGAATGGCTCCCAGTCACTGTGGGTGACTTGCATTTCCATGAGTTACTTACAAAACTGATTGCAAACTATGTGACTTTTTACCCAATTGTTCACAAAACGTGCTACAGAATGCACCATTTTAACCCATTATTTTAAAAAATGTTGTGGGGGAGAACCCCTGAAAGCCTCTCTAGGTTGATTCGGGTTCCATCGCTGCACTTGTTTACCATCGCAGATTTGTTGGAAACATTTACACCTTGTCGGGGTAATTTCCCAGGGGTCGGCAGGGCCGTCCGCGGACCTCCGGTGTTGGGGTGGCCCCAACTCCTCCCGCGTCCCAAAGGAATATGAGGCACACACAAGAGCAAAGAGTTACTGCTGTTTATTGCACACAACAGACAGGGACAGGTTCTCAGAGCATAGGTACTGTGTGGGAGCGAGGGGCCAATGGACCCTTCTCTACCATCACTTCTCAGGACTTTACTTAATGTGTACACCAGACAAATATGCCAGAAGAGGAAATAGCTTAAGAAGTGTATGCAGAGCGTGGATGCCAATAAAAGGCACCCCCACGTGGGATGAGGCTGTGGCGGAAGCTGAGTACTACCGAAGGAAGAATGAAAAGAATAGAAAGTAGAAGTATTTGTTACTTTAGATGTAACGAAAGGGGGGAATATGTGGGAGCGAGGGGCTAATGGGCCCCTCTCTACCATCACTTCTCAGTACAAAACTCGGACCAAGTGCCTCTAGTGGTGGGTACGTCCCTCGCCCTTACGCAATGTTAACTTTGAGTTGCATTCGCATAGCTGGGACCACCAAGCAGGACGGGGGGCATCCATTTTTTGTAACCCCTTTCAACTCCATCTTGGTGACTAGGCCTCACTGCGATAGTACAAAATGCCTCTCTCCCTTTTCCCTGCCGCAGCAGCTCGGAGCACATAGCCCCCACCCTCGTTCCCACTCCAACTGGAAAACTCTGCAGCTCCATTCTCACGATGAAGCCGGAGCTGCTTGCAACAAATAATAAATGTAACACATCCCTTTTCCTCTGAGATCACTGTCCTGCATGTGAACCAACATGAGCCAAGCACATAGCTCGTCCATCTCCACAAAAGTGTCCTTGCCCTCTTACCCTCGCCAGTTGAAACTTATTGCCATTCTAACCCTGTGTCCTTGCAAGGCATTCCTTTCATGTGCCAGACTGCCAACCATGCTATGAAGCCCACCCAACAGACAACTAACATTAGACACCTGCTGCCGTATATCGTGCCCAATACTAACAAATGCCACATAGCTGAGATTCTTGTGAGACTAGCCCTATAGTTCAATGACAGTATTATAGTGGTCAAGGCCCGTAAACCTGTGACCTGTATAACCCAAATGTTATAGATGATATAAACTCTTGAGTGATTTGTACAATGACATGATAAACTACTGAGTGTCTTTTGATCAACCATTATTTAGTGCATGCATTATTTAGAACGTATTTTCTTAGCTTAGATAGTGACCACCGTGTTTCACAGTGACCTGACCTTCACCCATTCGGAGCACAGATGACTGACGTCAATCCTCTCGCCAACCAAGCAACCAACCCGGAGGAAGAGATGATGCCCACACCTAAGACACCACCCCGGCTGACCAATCCAGGTCCAACGTAGCACAATATGTTGAAAAATGTCAATGTACTATATAAATGTGTTGTAACCTTGATGTGGTCAGAGCGCTCTCAGAGATCTAGATAAACTTTTCCTTGAACTCTCGCAGCCTGCTCTTTTGTGCCTTATTCCCTGTCCAAGGAGTGTCTGTATTATTCATTTTTTCACGTAAAGACGGGGAGGGAACAAACATTTGGTGACCCCCTGCGACGTGATCGGAGAGGTGCCTCGAGGCCGGCGCCGTGCGGAGTGATCCTGGACGCCCCCCAGCAAAACCATCGCCTCCGCGGCCGACCAGCCTGTGCGCACTACGAAGAAGGGACAAGGGTTCCCGGTTGACGAATACCCGACTGAAAAGCTGCTCGCCGAGGTGGGCCACGGCTTGGTTAGGGTGCGAGCCTGACTGGGGTCGAACTGCGAGCGGTGACCCTCGAGTCACCTGAAGAGAACACGTGAGTGCCGGTTGCGAAGGTTACTAAGGAAAGGGGGAAATAGGGAGGACAGGTGGTAATGGGTTATAGGGAAGAGTAGGGCCTGTGTGAGTGATGATGAGGCTTTTCTGATCTGTCCTTTATATGGCCATTAGGTTTTCGTAAGAAGTGAAGAGAAAAAAGAGAAGTGGTATCCTAGCCCGAACGGGGTAGAAGGCGGCGCCGCGTAGCATTGTCTCGTCCAGTGCAGAATAAATAAGTGAAGATACAGAGAAAATAACAGGAGTCTCGGAGTAGACTCAGAGTAGTTATTTAGAACATTCTTTTTCTGGGTACGAAAGGATTGTTGGAAAAGAGTAAGAGGGTGTAAGAGGTGGGGCGTGAATGAGAAGAGTAGACGAAACGGGGAAAGGGTGGTAAAAAGAACAAAATGGGGAGGAAAAAAAGCGCGCAGGTAGTGCTTGTGCATGATAAGTGTTATATGTGCTTTTGTGTTCTGTCAGTTTTTGTCAAGGATATCCAAGTACTGTGATTAATTTGTGGTTAAAGTGGCAAAATATGCAAAAATGAACTGTTGAATTTGAACATGCAACAACTATAAGGTTAACGTCGAAAAGTGATTCATATATTTATCTTCATACATATGTGTGCAGACAATCTATAAGTAATTGAAAAGATTCAGGGTATACTGTTCAGCTAGAAGGAAAGAAAGACAAGTAGAGAAGTGATTAGAGGGAAAGAGAGGTTGAAGGGCAAGTACAGACAAAGGGAAAGAAGAACAAATATCGTCATGGGGGGAATAACACCACTAGCACATATTTGTCAGCACCTTCCGTTATACAGTGAGAAGATACAAAAATACCACGATCAATGGTTGACGGAGATAAAAGGAGACAGTGTGACGCCAATTTGGCCAGAAGGTGGGTCATTCGATAAAAGGGTGTTAGATTTAGTATCCACACACTTGTTAGCAAGGTATAAGGGGAAACAACTACAAAATAGAAGAGAAGTACTAGACTTGTGGCGAATGTTTGAAGATGTGACGCCTACAGCAGTAGTAAATAAAGAAAGAACGAACGAAACACAGAAATGCAGGAAGAGGTAAGCGGAACGCCAAAGGGCGAGTGCACAACCACTACAGCTGAAGGCGATACAACCAAAATCTATCCTTTAATGTCGAGGCCAGCAGTAGGATACAGTGAGCCCCTGTACGTACCAGCATGTCCCACCGCCGCACCCACAACTGGAGCAGTTGCCACAGCACCGCCACCCTATGATAAAGGAGGTTTCTATGGCCCAACAAGTGCACCCCCTGTGAATTTGGCACACTTCCCTGGAGAATTAGACCGCCAGCTAGCGCATGCACAGATGGAAATAACGCGGCTAAGAGCATTGTGCGATAGAGGCCAAATGCTGCCAGGGGGAGGAGAGGTGCCACCATTATTAATAGAGGATCTAACGCCAACATTGAGCACAGCAGGGGAAGTGGAGCAAGCAATTTCAGAGCCAGCACGATCAGTATCATCACAAGGAACACGCATACCACAAGGGCAAGAGAAAGAGTGACGGTCAGGGGAGTTCCTGTTTCATCTAAATGGCAAACCCGCGAGGATTATACGCCCACCCACCCCAGAAAGTGAGAGAGGGGAAGTATGTGAAGAGAACAATGAGCAAGAATCAGAAATAGAAGAAGTGTGGAGTGACTTAGACGAATATGAAGAGGCAGCTGCCGAGGCCGGGTCCCCACTGCCCAACTGCCGTTACCCAGACACACCATCGCCACCACTATGGCAGGGTAGACTATGACAGCGAGGGGGAAATATGATGGTAAGTAAAATAAAGAAAGGTGCAGTAAGTACGGTAGGAAAGAAACACAAGTTACAAATGCCATTGATACATAAAGGAGCAGGTAGGCCACACTACATTCCATGGGCTCAAATGGATAAAAACAACTTGCTAAAGGTCCTTCCCCCACTATCGGGAGGGGCTGGGATATGGATACACGCCTTTGAGAAAAACACAGCAGGAGTGCCGCTAGCGATCGTGGATGTGAAAAGTTTACTAGTGTCAGCAATTGGTGACCAAGCAGACGCAGTGTGGGAAAAGGCCGGATTCCCCAGAGTAACGATGAGTTGTGACCGCCACGATGGGTCGGCGTTCAATAACGTTCGAGCACAAGTATGGAATGCATTGAAGCGCACGTTTCCAGATATTCCAGACTTACATTTAGTGATGCAGTGCACAATGGAGGAGAACGAGGATCCCACGCAATTCATACTGTGGGTGCAGGATTTATGGAGAAGCGAAACTGGCACGGGGTGGAACCAGTCCACCGCCTTGTTTTATTTTATCATTAAAAAGGGGCTCCCGAAGGAGGTACAGAAGGCCTTGGACAAAATAGCTGGGATAGAAGCCAAGGGCTGGCCTGAAATACAGAGCATCATTGTGCACCACTGCAGGAGGATCAAAGAGAGAGAAAAGGAGATAGCACAAAAACGGCTGGCAGACGAAGCGAAGCTGGTACAGAACAAATTAGTGAAGGTCGCCGCTGTCAACGCCAGCATAGCCACAGACAGAGAAAATGAGGAGGATGAAGGAGCGGGAAACAGACCAGCAACAATAGCGGCACTGCGGGCCACAGGAGGACAAGGACACTGGAACGGAGAAGAGCAATAAGGTGGACAACAGTGGCAGGAAAGACCAGCAAGAGGAAGAGGTGGGTACCGTGGCCAGAGAGGGGGGTTTGGAGGTATGGGAAATAGAGGATTTGGTGGCCAAGGAATGAGAGGCGGACCACAAGGGTCATGCTGGAATTGTGGGAGAAGGGGACACTACTCCAGAGATTGTAGAATGCGGCCTTCAGGGTATTTCCAGGGGCAACAGCCCATGGAGAACGAACAAGGTTGGGGGTGCCCACACCCAGGTAGCCCCTATGGACTACCGATGGGAGGTGGGAGGCAGCAAGACCAATGCTATAACGAACCTCAGATGCAGCAAGGACAGCAACCACCACCACAACCTATGGCAAGACAAAACGCAGTTGGGAGCGCAAACAATAATTGTTATGCAACAGCCGCCAACGGTGCGCCCGCACCATACCGTGGCATGACCATAGTTGGAGACAATGGGCCTCATTACGAGTCCGGCGTTAACCGAGGCGGTAAAACCGCCTGGTTAACGCCGGACTCGTATTACCATTCCGCCTCCGTGACTCCCGGAATTACCGGGGCATCACAACCCCGGTTTTCCGGGAATCACGGAGGCGGAATGGTGTAAATCCCCATTCCCATTGAGTCCTATGGGACTCAATGGGAATCGGGATCATGGAAACACCGGCAGCATCTTGTAATGCTGCCGGTGTTTCCTCGTCCGCCTGCAGGCGGGCGGTGTTAAACCCGCCAGGTCAGACCTGGCGGGAACATCACCTCCCGCCTGCAGGGGTCGGGATCAGGCGGTCCGGAAACAACGGTGGCGGCGGGTTTACCGCCACCGTTATTTCCGGACCGCCACGATCGTAATGAGGCCCAATGTCTTTTCAGTGCTAGGGCAAGAAAGACATTCAGATTAGGACAGCCCACAGGGAACACTTGTGTGTCCAGTCCTATCCACCACCCTATGTGCAGAAGAGGAACCACTAGTGGGGGCAGAGATAGGAAATAAGCAGTTTATCTTTATGGTAGACTCAGGAGCGGAGAAATCATGTCTTATGGAAGGGCGGTTTCCTCTCTCAGGCAGGAATTTAGAGACGCAGGGGTTCTCTGGGGCTATTTTAAAAGTTCCTTACACTAAAGATCTTGATATAATGTTGGGGGGAAAAACCGTGCGCGCACCCTTACTGTACCACAAAGATGCGCCGATCAATTTGCTAGGGAGAGATTTGTTAAGCAAATTAAATATGACCATCTCGTTTACAGAACGAGGAATAGTGTGTTCAACACCAGGAGTATGCCCAGTACGTGCCATGTTGATGATCAGCACAGTAATGAACGAAGTTGTGGTGCGAGGATTACCCATTGATATAAGTATGTTTATTTATGGCATCAAGGTATTAGCACGAGCGGTGCCAGAGATAACGAGAAAAGAATAGAGAACACCATCAGATTTCATATTCCGCCCAATTGCACACACAGACATCGTGCCAGGCACGATAATGTCCATAGACATCGAGGCAGTTCAAGTATCCAGCAAACGTATTGTGGTCATAGGACTGGACGCGCATGGGTGCGAGTGGAGAACTGTGTTATGCATAGACCCAAACATAATGCTACGAGATATAACTTTGATTGATCGATATCCTCTCCATACACCTCAACTCTCTCTCTCTCTCTATCTCCCACCTTCGTTTCGATTATTGTTCCACGCTTTTCTCCATCACTGTTTTACTATCATTCTCTCCATAGCAAAAGTACATGTGCAATAGAGTAAATGAACGAACATGACTAAAAATAATGATTAAACATGAAGTTGAACAAAAATGTACATACATGTACATATTGTGGTGACTTAACGAATTTGTATCGCCCCTCCAGGTTAAAAATGGCCCAACGACCTACAATCACGGAGAACCATTTAATGCTAGATAGTGATAGGGTCGCCATTAGGGCTAAAAAGTTCAGTAACGTTGAATGTGTTTTGAAATGTGTTGCAATTTTTATATCAGTAATGTTGTTTTTCGCAGCGTGGTATTATACCCTTTTATCGTTTGTTAATGACATGCACAGGGGAGGAAGCGGGGCTAACATGATAGGAGAAGGATCGCACATGATATGGACTGGGGTAAAGACTATATGGAAGGAGTCACATGAGACTAACGTCAACAATACAGATGTGATGCAACCCTCAGAATATATCACTGTAGGATCAACAAGTGTGTCAGTGTTACGTTTCAATATAAATATGAGTAATGCTTATGGATATAACGAATATGATGGAGATTATTATTGGCCAAATGATTTAATTAACACTAGTATTAATTCACAGACAACTACACACCCTACCTCACACAACATTGCTGCTACTGATGACGATACACATGCTATATTGAATAGCAATGATACAACCTGGGCTGGAATGTTTCCGATACATTACAAAAGGGAGAAAAACAATAACCAGGAAGGGAGGAGGAGGAGGAGGAGAAAAAGAGGGGTGGGAGGGAAAAGATACGACATCTATCATGACCTGGGGTTAGACGAAATAGAAGATGCCCGCCACCCTGATCAATCAAATAAATGGTATTCCGACATGAGTGCCACGGCGAAGCAAGCAACAAATGAAAGCTGCTACGTCTGTTCACTCATTCCGCATTCATCAGGTACACCGAAAATGTTAGTACCATAGGAAGTGCCCTTGTCGGAGGCCCAATGTTTAATTCATCTGGTTTTATGCAGAATAAAGAGCACGTTCCAAGCGCACACCGTCACATTGAAAAAACTGGAAAATGAGAAAATGTGCACAAGCAGACGTCAAGGAGTAATTTGCCTCAAGGAACCATTTCTTGTCATCAAGGGGACACGATATGCAGAAAATAAGTGGCACGAAGAAACTATCGAATGCAAAGCAGAAGCACTTCGAGGCCTATCCAATTGCACTTTCCTATGGATAAAGGAGGTATGTGACCCCATCTGGTCGCGATATATCACAAAGCTAACATGGGTCACAGCATTAGAAAAGCCTATCAAAATACAAAAAGAAGTGCAACATGAGCTGTGTTTCCATGGCGAAGGAAAAGTGAACATGGGGGAGACAAAGAAATGTAACAAAATGGTAATCATACCCAACATGAAAAAAGGCACAGCTGCACTAATGGATATGTATTGGGTTTGTGGCAAACAAGCTTACCTGCACCTCCCCGCATCGTGGAAAGGAACTTGTGCTCTAGCCACCCTCCACACAGCCCTGATGGTAATACCAGAGAGCCATATCCAAGGATCGGCAGCAGAGCAATCGGCTGGCATATCGGCAGCAGGGCAATCGGCTGGCATATCGGCAGCAGGGCAATCGGCTGAACCATTGACAGCGCCCCAACTAATAATAACAGAAGCTCCATCGTATGAACTATTGTCAGAATATGAACTAAAGAAAAGATTGACACGAAGTAAAAGATCCTCCAATTACATCTCATCGAATCAACGAAACTCCTTGCTGAGATCCCGCAGAAATACAAGCTCTTTTCATCAGCAGAGACATTCTTCGCCTCACTTCTTGTCCCGGGACTGCAAGCACGAACGAACGCCAAATGGTTGCAGATAGTGCGCTGGGAGCTCATTTAACTGGCTAACGACACTGAAGAGAGGTTCAACGTGATAAAAATAGAGCTCCACGTGCTGCGCAGAATGACAATGCAAAACAGATATGTCCTAGATCTCCTCACGGCGATGGACGGTGGTGTTTGCCGAAAAATTGGGGGGGCCTGTTGCACATTCGTGCCAACTGAAGATGTTGATAACGGGACACTCTCACATGTGATAACAGCAGTACACAATCTAGGAGAGAGAATGAGAACGGAAGGAGGAGCAGAAGAAAGCACATGGTTCGACAATTTGTTCAGCTGGATACCATCATGGGTGAATGTGGCAATGAAAATACTGATCCCCATCATCGTCTTTGTGCTCCTGTTGTTTTGTGTGTGCCAACTGGGACTACGGTGTTGTGAGAAAAGCATGCCAACCTCAGCTATGATGATGGTAACAATGGGCCGACCGACAACGGTAGCTACCATGATAGATGCACAAATGCAAACAGGGGAGTACACTACACCACAATACAGGATGACAGCAATTTACAGGCAGTATGGGGATATAGTTGATAATTTGCATCATACAACGATAAAAGAACCAAGGGGGTTGCAATGGTACCAAGAAGTATGGGTGGATCTAGATGGGGATGGAGGAATTTACTTAATGTGTACACCAGACGAATATGCCAGAAGAGGAAATAGCTTAAGAAGTGTATGCAGAGCGTGGATGCCAATAAAAGTCACCCCCACGTGGGATGAGGCTGTGGCGGAAGCTGAGTACTACCGAAGGAAGAATGAAAAGAATAGAAAGTAGAAGTATTTGTTACTTTAGATGTAACGAAAGGGGGGAATATGTGGGAGCGAGGGGCTAATGGGCCCCTCTCTCCATCACTTCTCAGTACAAAACTCGGACCAAGTGCCTCTAGTGGTGGGTACTCCCCTCGCCCTTATGCGATGTTAACTTTCGGTTGCATTCGCATAGATGGGACCACCAAGCAGGACAATGGGCAACCATCTTTTGTACCCCCTTTCGACTCCATCTTGGTGACCAGGCCTCACTGCGATAGTACAAAATGCCTCTCTCCCTTTTCCCCGCCACAGCAGCTCAGAGCACATGGCCCCCACCCTCGTTCCCACTCCAACTGGAAAACTCTGCAGCTCCCTTCTCACGCTGAAGCCGGAGCTGCTTGCAACAAATAATAAATGTAACACATCCTTTTTCCTCTGAGATCACTGTCCTGCATGTGAACCAACATGAGCCAAGCACATAGCTCGTCCATCCCCACAAAAGTGTCCTTGCCCTCTTACCCTCGCCAGTAGAAACTTATTACCATTCTAACCCTGTGTCCTTGCAAAGCATTCCTTTCATGTGCCAGACTGCCAACCATGCTATGAAGCCCACCCAACAGACCCTCAACTAACATTAGACCCCTGCTGCAGTATATCGTGCCCAATACTAACAAATGCCACATACCTGAGATTCTTGTGAGACTAGCCCTATAGTTCAATGACAGTATTATAGTGGTCAAGGCCCGTAAACCTGTGACCTGTATAACCCAAATGTTATAGATGATATAAACTCTTGAGTGATTTGTACAATGACATGATAAACTACTGAGTGTCTTTTGATCAACCATTATTTAGTGCATGCATTATTTAGAATGTATTTTCTTAGCTTAAATAGTGACCACCGTGTTTCACAGCGACCTGACCTTCACCCATCCGGAGCACAGATGACTGACGTCAATCCTCCCGCCAACCAAGCAACCAACCCGGAGGAAGAGATGATGCCCACACCTAAGACACCACCCCGGCTGACCAATCCAGGTCCAAAGTAGCATCATATGTTAAAAATGTCAATGTACTATATAAATGTGTTGTAACCTTGATGTGGTCAGAGCGCTCTCAGAGATCTAGATAAACTTTTCCTTGAACTCTCGCAGCCTGCTCTTTTGTGCCTTATTCCCTGTCCAGGGAGTGTCTGTATTATTCATTTTTTCACGTAAAAACGGGGAGGGCACAAACAGTACCCAAGGAACATCTCAGCAGTGATGGGCTCGCAGGCCCTTTTTCTAACCGGATGACGCTACTCCGTGCGTCACCTGGAAAAACTAGCCCCTAAACATAACACTATCTCGGGTTGGCTCCCCGAGTTTTAGGGTCAGTATAGATCCGTATAGAGGGAAATGTTATTGGTAGAGAAGGGGTCAGGTGGTACACTTGGGTCGTCCCTAAGAATTGCTACATGAAAATAGTTACATGGTGAAAGTTACTGATTGGTTGAATTATAGTGTCATCAGTGGTTAGCCCCTCGTATTCTGATTGGTTCATCCGCGAGCCCCCAAGCCTGGGACCGTTGCAGTTCCCAGCTCGCGATGTACCTGGTGTTGGCAACAATGTATGACTATATGTCAGTGGTGGACAATGGACAGGTTTTACTACTGGCTGTTGAGTGTCCCTTTCCCAACGCTGCCGGTGTCCAACTTGTAACTTCGCTGTTGCAGTCTGGGTCCCAGACGTGGGACCCCAGAGCTTCTCTGGTCCTTGGAGCTTGGCATCGTGTCAGGCCGGCCTGGTACGTGTTGGAAGACCATGGCTGAAGCCGAATTACGGGGATTTGATTCGTGTTTCTGCTCTGAAGAGTGTTTAGCAGTGGCAGGTGTAACCTGGGCTCTGGGAGCGTGGCGTATACATTGCAACTTCGTGGCCTTGGCTGTGAGGCTCCCGTCAGGGTTTGTTCTGCATGATCAGCAACTTGCAGCTCCGTCTGAGCTGCTCCGGGCCTGGGGACTCTGGATTGCGGCCTACCTTGGCCTAGTCTAGGGGTGACGGCACACAGTCCATAACACGAGGGTCACGAGGTGTGACTTGGGTCCTTATATGTTAGTCCACCTACAGGGTGACATCTTCAGGGTTTTTAGTAGCGAAAGTGTCTGCAAGCATATACACAAGCTCTTCGGGTGTCTTGCGTTTCTGCAGTGCAGTATTTAGCCTATGTGAAAAATAACAACGATGCGTGAGTGTGAGTGGTCCTCTACGTTGTAGCACTGAGTATGTTCTTTGTGTGGGTTGGTGTGTGTCTGATCCAGGTGCTTGGTGGCACGTGTGTTCTTGTCCATTGGCTATGTCATCATGTCATCCATAAAAATGGCTATATTGGTGGGTGACGTTTAATCGAGTTGGTCCATATGGTCGGTCTCAGCTCCACCCGAGGTCCCACCACGTGCCTTGGGTAACGCGCAGCTGGCCTGGTTGTGCGGTGTGTGGCCACGGTGGATCTTGACGTCCGGGGCAGCAGTCAGAGGGCAGAACTCATCCCGAGGTGGGTGCTTAGGTCGTGACATCATAGGTCATGGTCTGGATGGGAATCGTGGGAAGGGATCGTCCCATTTTCCCTCTTCAACCCCTCTAACCCCAAAAATTCAAAAGCCTCCTCTGCAATTCATACTTTAAAAAAATGACCCCACCATGGCCTTCCACGTGGTTTTCCTGGCGGGCTGCGCAAGGTTTCTGGTTGTGCAGTATTACAGAATCAGGGCAATTCTGAATCATCGCGATTGCCTACGCTGCGATTTTGGCAGCAATGTGCCACCGGCCCTTAGTGAATTTGCGGCCTGGGTCCATATCGCTGCCAGAAGCAAGCCGAGTACAGGACCATCAGTGGTCACGGGTGAAAACACGCCGCTGTTTTTCTATTCTGTGCTCTTCATCAAAATGAACCTAAATACGTTAAGAAGTGGTTTATACTGCATTAAAGAAAGATGTCATACATTGTCCAATGTGCTGTTTCCTTCTGCAAGGTTGTAACTCGCACGGTACCGTGTTATATAATGGCATGTTTAAAAGTGTTCTGGTACCCGGTTTCTTGGTCTGGTCCGCGATATTAAAAAAAATCCTATAATTAAATATATTGGTTATACATTTCTGAGGCAAATCCATGATTTGTCCCACTGGCGGCAAAAAAATAGCGCTAAAGTTTTCAC
Source organism: Ambystoma mexicanum (assembly GCF_040938575.1). Taxonomy (NCBI): domain Eukaryota; kingdom Metazoa; phylum Chordata; class Amphibia; order Caudata; family Ambystomatidae; genus Ambystoma; species Ambystoma mexicanum. The sequence continues at coordinate 102,553,583 of NC_090924.1, forward strand.
CAGGGAAGACCAGTCTAGTGTATCACTCAGAGTGGAGTACTAGCGCTCTCTGCTGGCAGCGGAGCCACACAACAGTAAAAACCATGATATAAGAGTAATGTGTAATGACGGAGAAACCTTGTGCAGCCTAGAAATGTCCACACAAACGGATAATTAAACGATAAGCGTGTACCGTGTACGATAGGAGGGAATTCTGCAAGAAAAACCTACCTATGTTTTGATCCTTCATTGTCACATTTCTTTCTTTTTTAAAGTTGAACCAGTGGCCCCCATAGCTAGGTTTTGGCCCGAAGGGCATGGCCCACTCTCAATTCCCCTGGTCCATCCTATCCCATTAAATCAGGGACGGTGATGGGTGCCGATTTGAAAGCTGTCACTGTTCAGGAGGTAATTGGAATACTGGTCACTGCGCTAAGTGAACAGGCTTAAAGGCATTTGCGTGCCCCCCACCTGATTGCCTGATGCAAAGAAGTCAGTGCCCATGTATCCATAAAAATGAATAACACCCTATGATATTGTGCACTGCTGAGCCACAGAGTGTGCTGTCAGGCTGTTATTGATAGCTAAGGTCTGAATCGATCCATTCATTCTGTACTGCATTTTGTGTATATGAAGTTTGTGGGTTGCCACAGCACAACTTATTTTATGTTTTCACGTTCCTTTGGGAGATATATTGAATTTCAAGTGCGTGCTGCTGAGAACCAAAATGATTCAAAAGATTGCTCAGTGTGTTGAGCACTTATTGCAGAGATCTGTGTTCATACACCAGATTCCAGCAAGGCAGGCGTAGCCTTTTCTCTCTTGGATATTGATAAACTTGAGTATTTTCATTTTGAAGATAATAACACCTACTTTTCCACTAGAACAACACTCCTGGCTGTGCCAGAAAAGGCTAGGAATAATAATTTTAACACAGAATCAGCATGGTGCAGGTCTATGACTTGGTGCCTCCAAACGAGGTTTGGAAACATTTGGTCGCCCCGCCCCAATGGAAAGCATTGTGCGTTAGTCCGAAGAGGTGATTAGGTAGCCAAATTAGAGACAGTGGAGCTAAAGAGTCAAGTTCCGTCACCGGATTCCATACCAGACGATACTGTGCTCCTGGACAGATGTTCTTATCTCAGTGTATAGTACTGTGATGTTTTCAGTGGAAGGGATTGCCTTCTCACTTTCTGATCGAGCTGATTAGCCCATTGCCAGTTCTATCTTGTCGTGTAGGCTATTTGAGTGGAAAGACAGGGGAGAATCGACGAAATGTGATAGGTCTCTAGTAAGTTTAATCGCAAAAAGTATATATAGTCCACGCTGTATAGAAAGTACTTCAATTTTCATGTGTAATTATTTACATAAAGGACGTTTATCTAACCATGATATCACGTCTAGCATCCTTAAACTCTTAGAACACATTCACGTGGGATTTTCAACTCAAAAGGTAATATTGAAATCATCTTTCTTTATTCAAACAGATGCAGACTATTGGTAAAAATACCAAGAAAACTTAAAAAACACATATTTACAAAGAAGCATGCAAAAAGTAATTAGTCAAACAGGACCCAGAAAGGGGGACAATTGATCAATGTAATAAATTAATTTAGAAAACATTGACATTTTATACATTCAAGAAAAAAAATGAACATTTTAGTGAGTCCAAACGAAAAAAAGTGGGGAAAGCGGTTGAGAAAGAGAGCAGATCTCAAATTCATCAATTTATACGGTCCATAGAGGTGTGACGAAATATATCGCAAAATATTTACGATCCCTCTATTGGACAAGCATATATCTATTAAGGTCTGCATAATTCACATATAAATGCTTTGCTTTGTTTCTACTACTACAAAAGTTGCTCTTTGCCAGTGGCGTCGCCAGGAATCAAATTTAGGAGGGGCACAGAGGGGGCCAAAGACAAAAGAAGGGGGGCACAGACAAAAGTAAGGGGAGAACATGGTCACTGCTTGTTTTAGGTAGGGGAGCATATGGGGGGGCACAGGATTTCACTGGGGGGATCCAGGCCCCCCAGCACCCCCTAGCGACACCACTGCGTCTTCGCACTATGAAGAACAGCCTGCTAGTCTTTGTCAAACAATGACTATACTGAGGTGAACTTACCTAAAAAATTCTTTCACTGGTTGTGTTTAAGGGCCGATTCATGGAATACTTTGCGCATTAAATAGGGCTCTTGCACGCCAAACTGCATGCAACATCCTGTTAATCGATGAATGGAATCGAATGCGTGGGAATTTCCAAGGACTTGCATGAAGTTTGCGCAGGATGTCCCTGCGAGCCATCAAGCACCTTACACGAGACACCACGCAGAGCGTGGGCATGGTTTGCCCAGAGGCCTGGGGAGGGGGCGGAAAAGAGAAAATGGGGAAAACATGCAAAAAAGTGGGCGTTCCGAGGGACGGCCTACATGCTGTCCATCGCACACCCACAATTGTGCCAAATGACACGTATTCATGGAACCACCCACGCAGCCTCTCAGCATACAAATGTCAGCGCAAATCCCTCAATCTCTACACCACTCGAAGACAGGCGTAAAGACGCTTGCGCATAGGAATTGCAGCACAGCAGTGGGTTTACATGTCTGATCAGGGGTGCTGGTACGAAACCAGTAATCCAATCTAACTTAGGGGTGCGCGTACGCAATGTAGCGGGGTGCACAAACGGTTTAAAGGTGTTCACATGCAGCTTTTGAGAGTATAGCCTGAGTTACAAACTTTCATACGGATGTTGTCGGGGTGCTGGCAACAGTAACTAGGGACCCTGTGCAAGTTCCCGGAGATGCAGGCCTGCTTGCGGCTGACCCCATGCACTGTTTGAAGGGTGTCTGTATTCGGGCCCAGGGCAGCACGCAAAGGTAGCTGTTCTGGCTGTTTATGCTTTGCGTTGGGGTGTGTCGGTGGCGTTCCGGGCTAGACTTCAGAATACAGTTTGCTTTACACAGTACAGTCCATGAATATGCTAAGCATGCATTTTTCATTCTGTGCGCAGGCTCACGCAGTGTCATTCTCGGCGCATGGCAAATGCAGGCGACACGCACACTTTTTTACATGAATCGGGCCCCAAATCTTTAAAACACAGTAGACAGCCCAGATGCAAACTTTTACATTCACAGCACACAGGATTCTGCATGAAGTAAAAAAAATATAGAATCCTTCTCCTTTTGCAGAGCATGTTACTACGCAGCTGTTTTAAAAAACATTGGCATATTGGTTTATGATGTGATTTGTGTACTTTCCAAGTGTAGACTGCAAAAGAGAATAATATGTTTAGTTTATGAAAGTAAAAAAACACAAATAATCACACCTTGCTGTTTGAAAAGAATTCAGTGCGTTCAGGTGCCAAAAATGCAGAAAGTATCCAAATTGTGTGATCCTCAGCAACTTATTCAGGCTTATAGTGACAGACCTGTCAACATTGCAATTGCAGAAAGAAGCAGGAAAACTCTGTACTCTGGACCAGAGTATTACTGTGAATCACAAACCTGAAAAAAACT